>NC_135378.1:47668940-48288940 GCF_049243985.1 Paroedura picta | reverse complement strand
TATTCTATTTGAAATCGTTGTACAGACAAACACACCCGTTTCTGCAGTCACCATTGTCAGTTCTCTGGTTCATACTGACTTAAGCACACTTGACATCAATTGCATCAAGATGTGACATGTTTTATAAGAAAAGAAAACATTTAAAATGGAAAAAAATATTTTTAGGTATTTTCACAAACAAACTGGCTTTTAAATGAATTTGCTTCCATAATGGTTGGATATGATGAAACAAGAACTTAAACCTGCAGGAAGTGGAAATTTAACAATAACAGCAACAAAATTTAGGTGTCAGTTCCATGTTTTTCAAAGCCAAATATGTAAATGTCGGGGAGAAAACTACAGAAAATAAATGATCAAAATCTTGTAATTTAATATTGTTCTTAAAATTTTACTTAATATCCTATTCTTTAACAGTTGGTGTTAATATCAGATTACTTGCTTGACATTTGAAATAAACTTTTTTCTATGGTTTTATTTGCAAGTGGTCCAATTAATTTTGCTAGCCACACTTTGATTTATCAAAGGTTAAAAATGTAAAAGGACACTGTCAAGGTTTTTTGAAGACACAACTATTCCCTTGATTAAATTTTTTTGTTTCCTTTGGAACACAGATTCTGCAATAAAATGTCTATCTTTAATTTAGGTCTTTATTTTCAACCTCTTCACATATTTCGATGTGATGACCCAATGCTAAATATAATTACTGGCATCCTTGAAAGATGGTTTGCATATTTATATTACAAAATACATCTCTTTTTCATCCTATTTTAACATGTTAATTTGTTCTTTGAATCTGGGAAGATTAAAAATAGCCTGAAATAGTAGCGAACATAGAGACTGGTGGGTATTAATCATGTTGTTCTCTAAGAGTGACAATCCAAACATGCTTTATAGAATTTAGGAGTATTCCACAGTGAGATTTAAATACATGTTAGCTACTTTCAGACACATGCCATAGGAATAATTTTAATTGTAAATGTTATAGGAAATGAAATTTCCAGATATATCTGTTTAGAAAATTCAAGACCACCAGCTATTTAAAACCACCAGCCAGTAGCAAACAACCCCCCCCCCAAAGGAAGCAGAATTAAAGTTTCCAGAAGCAAACAAGAAATGCAAGTTTAATTATGAAAAAATACCTTGACAATGTTCCTTTATGATGAATTTCATAATCGCCCTGAATTTTAAGTTATAATTATTGTATTTGTAACAATAAATGGATTTAAATGAGTGATATTTACAGTGAGTGCTTTACAAGGTTTATTTTAAGTGATTCAGCTTGCTGTTTTGTTGGGACAACTTCAGGTACTTCAGGTACCAAGATCTACAAGCAAACTAAATATTATTCCCTAGGAATGGTGCTGCTACCTTCCTGCAATTGCAAAAAAGTATATACATTATAATAATTTATATTCCTTCAGCCTCCTGCTGTGGACTGAATGGTGCAGATTTGACAGAAGATATTTCCTTTCTTTTGGTTTCCCACAGCTTTCAATGCTTATTTATTTTAACATTATTAAGAAACACTACTCTGTAAATCTACTGCAGATTTTAAATCCCTTCTTTTTCCTACAAGCCAGTATAGGGTTTATCACTGATGCTCATGCACACAGAACTTGTTAACCATGAGAGATTTGTGTGCTAACATCTTGTGGTAATTCAACCTAAAATAGCAATCACCCACTTCTCAGGAGTTTTTAGTGTTGTAATCTACTTTTACCTTGTCTACAACTAATCAGAAAAGTGAATAACCCTATTTGCACACTGGATGTTAAACTTGCCTAGTGCTGCGGTAGTCAAGCATATTCTATTTGTATGGTACTCTCAATCAATTGTTTAAAATAATCATTCCACTCCCACATATAATTGAAATTTATTTTATGGTGTTTCTGGGACTACTTTTCTTTAAAGTGTAGTGTAGAAATCTTCCTTTGTCAAGCCTGAACTAATGTATATAAAGGAAATAATGTAAAGTTATATTTTCATGTTTTTATACTTACTAACATGATGGGAATACACAATGTATGGATATTTCAATGATCAATAATGCTGATTGGATAATACCACAACTCATTTTTAAAACAAAGTAACCATAATTTAATATCCATATTACTGTACACTGGTATATTGCTATATAAAATATTCTGTGTGCATTTAAGTGGGAAAAACTAGTGAAGAATGATGACAACTGTCTAAGATTTTTTAAAAATTCATTTTATAGTACACTGTTATGGAACAGCCAAACTGTTTATGAACTAATTCTTGTGTAAATTTCAAAATGTCCTTTACTGTACCCTTTTGTTTATGCCATTTGGTATCTTTATTTCTGCTTCATCAGTACAAAGCTGGTCATACATTTTAATGGCTTCAGAAGCCAGGATCATTTCCAATTTCTCATCTGTACTTATATGAAAGAAAATGCTTCTGATTTTATTTTTAAATCTAACATATGATGACTATTCTGGAGTGTTGTACAAATTTCAATCATACATAAAAGTTGTTCTTTTTAAAAAAAACAGGTGGATAACTTTGAAGTGTTTTACTTAGTATTATTTGTATCTGGTTCTTACTGAGAGAAGCATGTTTTGATAAACTTAATAAAAGAGATTCAGATAGGTAGCTGTGCTGATCTGAACCAATAGAACAAAGTTTGAATCCAGTGGCATTTTAAAGAAATGTGCCTGCATACAAATGCTTATACCCGGAGTTAAGCTTTGACAGGCAGGTGGGCACTACTGGCCCAAGGAAGACTCTTCCTCCATCATTAAAGGTAAAGGTATCCCCTGTGCAAGCACCGAGTCATCTCTGACCCTTGGAGTGATGCCCTCCAGTGTTTTCATAGCAGACTCAATACAGGGTGGCTTTGCCAGTGCCTTCCCCAGTCATTACTGTTTTATTCCCCAGCAAGCTGGGTACTCATTTTACCAACCTCGGAAGGATGGAAGGCTGAGTCAACCTTGAGCCAGCTGCTGGGATCGAACTCCCAACCTCATGGGCAGACAGCTTCAGACAACATTTCTGCCGCTTACCACTCTGTGCTCATCATTATGTTGGCATAAAAGGCCACAGCTTTATTTTAAATCAGGAGTGTTGGTTTGACATAGGGAAGAGACCTGCTCAGTGGTCAGCTGACCACTCTCCCACCTGTTTTATCAACCCTAGTGGCCACAACAGGAATCCCACCTTGTCTCCCAACCATGAGCACAGGATCCTTAGCCACTAGGGTCCCTAGTGAGGGAAGTCTACCCGAGGTACTGCTGGGGGGCGCACACTGCCATTGGTCCATCTCAGGCCACCTAGCTGCATGAACCCCAATCTCTTTCCACAAGGGTCATGCCATTCACGCCCAGCTTCCTCTTATGGAAGCCACAATCTTGGGGGGTCTGGGACACAGGTTAGACCTGCCCCCAAAACTCAGGCTCCCCCAATGCCATCCTGCAAGCTGTGACAATAACACTCAGTACAACTCAAATACAGTGTATTACTCTCAAATAAAGCATATAATCTTAACAACCGTAAACGTAGGGTTGGTGGGGGGCATCCATCGCTGGCAGATCCTAGAAGTGAATGGAATGGGCCCAGCACATATGGCACTATTTATAGGTCAGTCTCCCACCCCCTGCCATTCCCTGATGTGCCAGCCAGCACATCACACCTTGCTCCTCTTCCCTGATCTGCCACCCGTCAATGAGGCAACTCCGGTAAGTCAGTGCCTTCATTTGTTGGCCTCTAAGGTACCACTGGATTCAAACTTCATAAGAATGAGTGAGAGAAAGACAGAAAATGTCTAAAGAAGAGAAGTTCTCCCAGCTGGATTTTTCTCAAAGGAAATCCCTGTGGAAATACTACTTCATGCAAGGAAGGAAGGCTAATGGTTTTTAATATATGGAAATACTATTCATAACTTCATAGTACTGCATATAATCCTCTTGTTTAAGAGAGTACATCACAGCAGTGCAAAAGAAAAGTTAGACTTTGGAGGCAGTTAAACAAACATTAATTGTACAGCTCGAATACATGCACTCAAACTATTTTTTTTAATTGTTTAAAGTTAAGATCAGTGCATGCATACATCTTAAACCGAAACAGATATTTTCTGCACCATATTTCACAAATTAGAGTGGTTTCAATTTGTCTCAAAATAATCTTTGACATTTTCAGATTTCATAGACTCTGCTTACTTCTAAGATATGCCAATCATAGTATTGAGTTAAGATACTTTATTTCTAAATCAAAAGGACTAAAATGTATATTAAACACCCAGACTTGCCCAATCTTGTCATATCTCAGAAGCTAAAAATGGTCAGCCCCGGCTAATGTTTGGACTGGAGACCTCCAAGGAATTTCAGGGTTGTGATGGAGAGGCAGGCAATGGGAAACCACCTCTGAATGTCTCTTGCCTTAAAACCCCGATGGGGTTCTTATAAAGGGCCTGTGACTTGACAGTAACAGCAAAACCAGTAGCAATAAACACAGTCAACATTGGTCTGGGTTGGGTGGAACTCAGGTATTTGTATGTGGTGTTTGGTGTGTGAGGCAAAAAGGCAGAGGTGACGCTGGCAGTAGTTGGACTACTTCCTACCCATTTCACTAAGGCTTATTTTGAACTTTGGGTTCCCAGAGTTTCCCTCATTTTCAGCTAAGGCACAGATTGTAGAATATATGTCCAAATGCCAGAATTTAACCATGTGTTACAGCAACTGAAAACAAAGAACTGTTTTGCACAAATACATAGTATATTATCTCTGGCATGAAATAAACGTAAAACAATTTCTCCATGTTTAAGTCAGGGTTGAAGATCAAAAACTACAATGCACAGACATTCGCTGGAAGTTCACCAGCATTGACTGAGATACCTAACAACAAAAATGTAAATTTGTTATAATTTCAGTGCACTTCAACTGAAAGCAAACAACATGCAGGAAATCTATGCCTTGGAGCTAGCAGAATGGTTTTGTTTCCCTCAAGAGCAGCATTTGGGGAGGGGGATGTTCTGGACTGTAGCTGGAAGGCAGAGAAAGTCCCATTTCAAGGGCAGAAATTGTTTTATCTGTAGAACCAGCAACTGGATCCAAGACTGTGTTACCATGCTTGTCAGTGTTTGGGTATTCAAAACACAGTGTGTGAACAAACCTGTAACATGAATCAGATATTACTTGTGAGGTAGTTTCATGGATGTTCCATATGGCTGTGCATAATTCTTCCTACTTGCAATGCATAGTATTTATGTTGGAAACTACTGAAATATTATTCACTTTATGATTCTGCAAATGTTGACATTAATCTTGTTTTTGTACTACTGACAAGAAAAAATCAGGACCCCTCAAAGTTTGCAGTCATCCAGCCTCACCTACAAGCTACTTCATTAACTTCAGCAATGTGTGTAATGTTCACTGGCACTAGGAAACACAATGACAAACAAATGTTACATATGTGCTTATGAGTTTACTAAAACATTTATATCCCATCTTTCCCTATAGCTCAAGACAAATTCAAAACAAATCCTCCACCTTTAAAATGCTTTCAGTCTACACCCCATCCAATGTCTTGGCAAACAAAATAGCCTTGCAGTGCTTTCAAACCACCTCTAGTGATGGCATCCCTTTCACCTCCTTGGGAAAACCATTCCATAGACATGGAAGCTACAATGGGAAAAAACACAGGGTCTCCTAAGTGGGAGATGAGCTTATTGGTGCCAGTCTAAACACTATAGTTACTTCTCAGGGACATATGGGAGAACATGGTCCTTCAGATATGTTAGTCCATGGAGAGCTTTAATGGTCAACAGCAGCACTTTGAATTGAACTCAGATATAAACAGGCAGCACAATATGTTCCCGTTGGCTAGTCCCTAACAACAATCAAGCTAGTGTGTTCTGAACTGGTTTTGGTTTCCAAGTTGCCCTCAAGGGCAGTCCATTGTAAAGTGCATTACAATAATCCACCTGGCATATTACAGAAGCATAGATTAGTATGGTTGGATTGTCTGGATCTAAAGAGGGAGATTGTTGGCAGGCCAGCTGCAGCTGATGGAAAGTCCTCTTGATTAGTGCTTTTCAAATAAGGCTGGATCCATGAGCCCCAAGCTCTTAACTTGCTCTACATATGTATGCTATTCAGATATTGAAGAACATTTAAAAATATGCTCACTTTCTCTTCATTTCATTTTATCTATCCATCTCTCTCTCCATCCATCCATCCATCCCTCCATCCACCCTCCCTCCCTCTTCCTCTCCATCTATCTCCACTCAAATTCAGTCAGTTTATTTTTCCTAATACAAGATTTCAAGAAGTGGGACCCAAGGAATGCTTCCAACTGATCGAACAAAATTGTATAGTAGAATCATAGAATTGGAAGGGGCCATACAGGCCATCTAGTCCAACCCCCTGCTCAATGCAGGATCAGCCCAAAGCATCCTAAAGCAGTATGCCTAAACCAGTGTGGTGTAGTGGCTGAATCATTGGATTAGGATCTAGAAGACCCATGTTCCAATCCATATTGTGCCATGGAAGTTTACTGGGTGTGTTTGGCCTTGGACTTGGGCTCTATGTGGGAGAAAAGCATAAATAACTAACTAAATAAAACTGGTTTAAATAATGTTAAATGTTTTACCTGAATGTATTACTATCTTGTAAACCTCCCTGAACCTTCAGGGAAGGGTGGTATAAAAGTTCAATAAATAAAATAAATAAAAAATACTAGGCCAGCTTTTTACTGCAAACAACCAGAACATTTCTGCTGACATCCAAGTTCCAAACACTGTCCAATAATCCTTTTCCAGCAAGTTTTCACTGAATATTATGTTCTTATACTAGACTGAGCTTCTTGCATCTCTGATACCAGAATTTTTCAGTTATGTGAACATAGACTTTGTAGATATACACTTCAGTTCAGCCTTTTAAATCATGTTAAATAAACCTGTTTGCATGGGAGGGTGGTCTAGAAATCTAAGAAATAAATAAAAACGTATGTGTAAAATATAGGGATTTGCTTTTTAAATCTGTTTCCTGCATCAAATTGCCTTTAGACCAAAGACTTCTACGAAGCCTGGGATATTTTCTCTACCTATGAGGTTGGAGGTTTCACTCATATGAATAAACATCTGTAGTATGAATTCAGTCACAGTTTTTTCTCTAATTGAGTGATCCTGTAATTTTGTGTTAGGGAAATATTTTAAAGAAATTGTTGAAAATTCCCAAAGAGGACCTGACATCTTAACAGTATCTGATTGCTTTAATCAGGTAGTAGCTTTGGTATCTGATTGTTTTTTTATTATTAGATATTATTGCTGCTGCTGCTGCTGCTGCTGCTGCTGCTGATGATGATGATGATCTCCTGTGGGCTCTTGAAATCTGGTCAGGGCTTTGATGAGGAACTATTGGTCTCAGAGTCTGAAGTAATGGAGGTGGGGGGAAACGTACTCAAGAGAAATAGGGAGGCGGGGGGGAGGAAGAGGGTGGTGAGCCACTCGAGGGGGAGCATCTGGGCCTCCTACTTTATTGACTTGCAGAGCGGGTGGTACCAGGAAGAATGAACTACACCCATGTAGTAAGACAGAACATGAGAGCCACCTTGGAGAAGGAAAAGGATTTGGGTGCTGGAACTTTCTCATTCTGAGGCTGATGGAAGCCAGCCCTACCCCAAACAGAACAGCAGAGGATGTGGCCTCATGCCTTGTATGTACAGTGAGATTGGGTTTTCCTGTAGCATCATGAGAATTCCATCTAAACTGCACTGGACATAATTTATGAAATCAGCTTCATAGCTTAGCAATTAATCATTGTATCTGATTCCTTTTGTGCCGAAAGAAACAGAAAGCCAACTTTATTGGTGAAAATGTTGGTGCTGTAGGCTTGGTATGTTTTGTTCACAGTGTGGATCCAGAACTTTTTAGCCCTTTCTCTCTGTCTAATTCAACAGTGTCTGGACCATTCTGCCTATTTGTAACATATCTTAACTACTTGCTTTTCATTTTCAGTAGTGTTTGAACAAGAGAGACCTGCTGTCTCATCCTTCTTTCACCTATTATTCTTTAAAGAATATCACTGTTTTATTCACAGTTATATCACAAAATGCAAGCAGCATCCACAAACACCTCAAAGACTCCACTCTTTTCAAAACACTCAAAATCCTTCCTATAGGGCTGAACATTCTCATGTGGCTTGCTGTGTCTCTTTCCTTGGCCCCCCTGAACATATCTGGTGGCAGACAGGGTTACCTAGTCTTTCTAGCTTTCCAGCCCTTCTCATTGTTTTTGTGTGTTAATGGAATGCTTTAAATTGGATTGTAAAAATTGTTGCACTACAGTCAAGAATTATAGCCAGTAGCATATGCTGACTCAATGAATGCTGCCATGCAATTAATGCAAAGGTGTTAAAACCACATATTTCCAAAATGTGTTCCAAAATATGGCTGCTATTTACTTGTGCATCACCAGAAAATCATGACATTGGAAGATCTGTTAGTCCAGCAAGTCAGTAAATCATGCTTGAGCATGCACAAACAGTGGCTATCCAGGTAGCCAACATGTGGAATGCCAAATTGTACCAAAAAAAACCATTCTAAGCAATGAGTGCTTATTTTAAATGATGGAAAACATCATCAGTGCTCAATTTGATAAGAAAACTGGCATTGTGAATAAGGTAAATTTTGTTTAGTTTACTGAATTAGTTTACTGAATTATACCTGTTCTTCCAGTGGACAGTTTCATCTATACTGAAGGACCACCAGATTAATTTCAGCATTGAAGTCAGAAGGCTTACAAGTATGTAACTCTGCCTAACATTGCATACGAGACAGTAACCCTAAACATATCAGCTCAGAGGTCACTGGTGCTTATTCCCAGGAAGTTGTTCCCATGACTGCAGTCTTACTGAACTATTTCTGCATATGATTGCAACTGTAATTTTTCTGCATGTAATTGTGCCTGAAATTCTGGGAGCATTGCATGTAATTTTTGGAAACAATTTCAATTTCATGATGATGCAAAAGCATTTGAAACTGCAAGAATGGTTCTATAACACTCTCATTGCAACTGTTGGCAGGATATTAGAAGAAGAAGAAGAAGAAGAAGAAGAAGAAGAAGAAGAAGAAGAAGAAGAAGAAGAAGAAGAAGAAGAAGAGTTATATGCCGATTTTCTCGACCCAAAGAAGGCTCAAAGCAGCTTACAGTTGCCTTCCCTTTCCTCTTCCCACAACAGATACCCTGTGAGGTAGGTGAGGCTTAGAAAGACCTGATATCACTGCTCGGTCAGAACAGTTTTATCAGTGCTGTGGCGAGCCCAAGGTCATCCAGCTGGCTGCATGTGGAGGAGTGCAGAATTGAACCCCGCATGCCAGATTAAAAATCCACACTCCTAAGCACTACACCAAACTGGCTCTCTAGCTAGAAGACATTTGAATTCTCAAAAAGGCGAGTGAAAGGGTTCTGTTCTATCTTATCACACATCTGTATGATAGCAATATTAATTTATGGATTCAAGGAAATTGTAAATTATACTACACTGTTTGCTTGACAAATGGAATGCGGCTTTTTTGCAGGCTCAAAGCACTGCCCAGTTTCTTGCAGGTTCCAGAGAGTCTGACACTTTCAGCATTTCTGAAGCCTTAGACAAAACCACATGATTTGCGGTATTGTCTGTTGTCATAGCTACTAGCATTAAGGCTGCAACGAAAGACTTTTGCATCTCAAAATTACAGAAATACTTATAGATACCTGTAGAATAGTAAATAATTATGATTTATTAATAGTGCCCAGGATCCAAAACAGTGACCTTAGGATCCAGAAAGCCCCTGCACCCTGTTTTCTTAAATGAGAAGATTCCCTGAATTTGAAAATCCCATGTTTCAAAGATGGCTGTCAGAGATCAAAGATCACTCCCAGATTCCTGGCTGACTGAGAAGTTGTAAGCTATACCTTGTCCAGGCTGGGAAGGCACACTTCCTGATCTGGTCCCTTCTTCCCCAGCCAGAGGAACTCCATCTTTGAAAGGTTCAATTTGAGACAGCTTGCTCTAAGCCATTCCATCACCACCTCCAGACACTGGACCAATGCAGTTAGAGGGGCATCAGGCTGATCGTACATCAGGAGATAGAGCTGGATGTCATCCATATACTGGTGGCATTCAAGCCCAAAGCTCCAGAGTAGCTGGGTGAGAGGGCACATTATATAATATTGGGGAGAGAAATCCTGCAAGGAAATTAGCAGTAATGTGACTGATCATCTCTGATTTCAACCCTGATTGCAACCCACTAAGAAAGGAGATAACCCACTGAAGATAACACCCTTGGATTCCTATGTTGATAAGGCAGTGAGCAAGAAGTTCATGGTCTACCACAACAAATGCTGTTGTGAGGTTGAGCAACACCAGTAGTGCTGACCTATCTCAGTCCAGCTGTCACTAGAGATTATCCATCAGGGTGACCAGAGACATCTTGACCCTATGGCCAGGATGGAAGCCTGACTGGAATGGGACCAGAGCCAGTGTTTCTTCCAGAAATATTAGTAGTTGGTCTGTGGTGGCCCTTTCAATCACACTCCCCAGAAATGCAAGATGTGACAAGGGACAGTAACTGGCCAGATTCTGGGGGTCCTACAATGGTTTCTTCAATAGATGATGAACCACTGCCTCCTTCAGACCATTCAGAAAAGTCCCTCTAGACAGGGAGAGGTTTATAATCCAGAGCAGTCCTTCTACCTTCACATTGCTTGTTCTCAGAAGCCACAAGGGGAAGGGGTCTAGAGGACATGTTGTCAGCCTAACTGAAGCTAACAACCTGTTGACATCAGCCTGCACAGGACATTGAAAACTGTTAAAACACTTCTTCAAGGGCAGTTAAGGGACCTCCAGTTCTGTCACTGTATCAGTTGTTGGGGAAGGTCATGGTGCAGTGACATGATTTTATCCACAAAACAGCTCATGAAGGATCGCAGCTGATTTCCAATTCACTACTACTTGGGTGCCCTTTGTGCAGGGCGATTAAGGATCAGATTACTCTAAGTAACTGTGCCAGGTGTAAGCTTACAGGCACAATGGATGTTGTATATAACTCACACTTAGCCTCTCATCGTGCCATCTCATAGGCTCTCATAAACACCCTAAAATATGTTCTCACCACCTCATTGTGAGTTTGCCTGTTTATTTGTGCACAGCTCCTCTGTATACCAGTGGGCTGACTTAGAACAGGTGGAGAAAGGGCATTGGGGAGCAATATCATTGATGGTGGTGAACATCCTACTGTGCCAGTCATCGACCATCTAATCTAGTGAGTTGTTGGAAGACTTCAGTTCCCATAGAGCATTCAAGAATCCTTCTGGATCCATAAGTCTCCATGGGCAAGTGAAAATGAGTGCTGCAAAATTGACTTGATTTCTTTTAAGATCAGTTCACCTACATATAGCACAAGGGTATCTCTGGAGCTGTGGGATATGGTATGACAAGGGCAGATTATACTTGCTAGTTTGCTCAGTCTCACCTCTAAAAATACAGCAATAAGGACAGTATGATATAAACCACAAGCCATTCAATGAAAATAAATTGCAAGGCTAAGAGCAATGCCTTCCAAACTCTACAGAATATACAACAAATAGTGCAATGTAGTCTTGTTCTGGAAACAATCTTGGTTCACTGTAAACTAATCTCATGGATACCAATCCTGAATCACTCATTTGGAACTGTGACTTAGATCAGCAACACATCTATCAATAGTATATACAGTATACCATTTAAAAAATGGATGAGTTTTGAGGGAAACAGTGGTTTCAGACAACTCTTGAGGTCCTCATTTTACATGAAGCTTTTACAACCAACATTTCGAACAGTTTTACTGCTGGTTTGGCCAGATCAAGTACTCTATTTATAACTAGATATCATTAAATTATAGGAAAGAAGTCTTATAAGTGATCTCTTGGAGCTTATAAGAACAATGTCTTTTTAAAATGTTTTTTATATAAGCAAAAAGGTTTTCAACAGTCAATTAAATCTTGTCATTGTTTTATGGATGTCTTCAGACCTGCCTCTATATGGATACTTGCAGCCCTCCGAAACCGAAGAGTGAAGACAGTAATGTTTGTGGGTGAATTAAGTCAGCATGATTGATTTGAAAGGTTTTAATGGTTTTAAGTTTCAATATCTTAATTATATGTTAATTTATAGATAACTTATTTTAGTTAGATAATTTAGTTAGATAATTTATAGTAAAGCATAAAATGATGGAAGCTGCCCTGAGCCAGAATGCTGGGTGGGGCAAGGTACAAATCCCAATATAAATAAAATAAATAACTGTGAATTGAGCCATTTTATGCAGGAGAGGCCAAGCTTAATAAATGTATAACAAGTCAGTAAAATGAAGCCTTGGCTTTTACACTCTGCTTTTTACTATGTGAAAGAATCTAAAAGCGACTTACAATTGCCTTCCCTTCCTCATTCCACAACAGATACCCCGTGAGGTAGGTGAGGCTAAGAGAGCTCTGAGGGAACTGTGACTGACCCATGGTCACCAAGCTGGCCTCATGTGGATAAGTGAGGAATCAAACCTGGTTCTCCAGATTAGAATATGTAGATCTTAATCATTACACCACACTCACTTTCAAATGAGGAGATGAAGCAAATGGAACAACTGCATCGTAGGAATGGGCAGTTCAGCTTGGATAAAATCCCAAATCAATGCTGATCCAGGTACTGCTCATCTAAGCCCAACTACCCATTCCCTGCATTCCAACAGACTGAATCAGGGTGACCGTATCGTGATTAGATGATTTGGCTGTTTAAATGCATCTTGCCTCCTGCTTTCTCATGCAGCACCTGTGAAGGTGGGGGGGGGGGGAGTGGGAGAGTCCAACTGACAGCCATCCTGGCTGTTACCTTTAAATCTCTGTCCAGCTTGACAGCAGGTGAGGCACCTGTGATTATCAGCTGTTAAGTGTGCTGGCCTTTAAGAGCTGCTTCCCAGCTGTTCCCCCATACACACCTGCTACCCTGCCAGACTTCTCCCTGCTGCCTGACAGGGTGGTGGTGGGAGGTTTAAAGAACTGGCAAGCAGCTTTCCCATCAGAAGAGATGCTTGCCAGCTCCTTCCATCCCACCCCTGCTCTCCCTGAGCCTTCGAGATCCAGCTGCCAGTGGGCACTGGCACAAGTCCACCCTTGTCCCTGTCCTCCCTGATCCCCACTTGGTGCACCCTTTAAATGCTACTTCCACTTTCTCAGGCAGCAGAGACCACTGCCTGAGAAAGCAAAGGTGTTTAAAGGGTGTGCAAATGAACTGACTATAACAGATCAGCTGATTTGCATAACTTTAAATGCCCCACTTTCTCAGGCAGTGATCTTTGTCTCTGCTGTCCCTTTGAGAAAGGGTGGGAGGCAGATCAACTGTTTGGCAAAGCAGAGTGTGGGAATTATATAAACAGAAACCCTTTCCTCTTGCTCTGTTCTATTTTTCTGTCCTGGGTGATTTGCCTACCTAAAGCAATCTGGAAGGGTGAGATAGCCCTGGACCCAGACTTAAATGCAGCAGAACCTGACAAGTATCTACCAGACCTGGAATCTATTGGTGCTAAATCCATATGTGCCATTTTGAACAGAAATAATAAGCAAAAATTACTGATTACCCAAGCGAAGCTGTGTGGCTCAAACATTTTTAACCTTTGTACCAATATAATAATGATGATAATAATAATATTCCCATCAGCTTTAAAAATATACTGTAGTTTTTTTAGAATTGACAACTATATGAATGTTAAGTTTAGATTTCCAGAACAGTGCCAGATTTGGCAGTACACAAACATTCCCTTAATCAGAACATACTAGTACAGTATTTGTCAAAAAGGCATTCAATCAAAATTATTTAGGTATGGGTTAAACTCCCAGTAGCATAAATACATTTATTTATTTAATTTTGTTATTTCTAATCCATGTTCCCCCTGAGACTCCAGGCAGATTACAAAGTATAAGTCAACTGGGGCATCCAATAGAAAATGCAAAAACAGGATTTTGACTGCACACATTTGGGATCGGGCAGAAATCTGAGCTGAGCTGAAGCAAAACCTGACTATTAACATGATGCAGTAGATGAGGCAGAAATTACATGGTAGGGTCATACTTAAAGAATTAGAAAATGCATACCATATACAGCGATATATACAGCACCACAGTCTCTATCATAGGATCATAGAATAATAGAGTTGGAAGGGGCCATACAGCCCTAAGCATCCTAAAGCATTTTGGTATCCCTGTACCAAAACATGTTTCAGATCCATGTTGTTACAGTATGACATTATGGATATGAACTCCTCCTGGATAATAGAGTTTTGCACAGTTTGCAAGAAGCCAGCAGAGTGGGAGCCTTCCTAACCTCCACAACCTGATCAAAAGTGGAGAGGAGACTGCATTTCAAAAACTCTGCCTTCTCAACCAAGCATGATCCCTTTCTTTCCAGGATTTAGTTTCAATTTTTACTATTACCCATTTAACTACAGCAGCCAGCTAGCAATTCAGGATCTCTACTACATCAGCAGGAGATTTGAATAAGATAATATGATAATGATAATGGTATCTTTATTGGCATACAACAAGTAGAAAATGTATACAACCAAGTATGGTGAATATAAAATGACTTTGAAGCATCTTAGATCGGACTTAGATCCATTAAAAATTTGGCTACACCCAATGTGGTCTCTACAGAATGATCATTTAGAAGAAACTGAAGTGTAACTCCTTAATTTGCCAATCTCCCTAGAGAAATGTAAGGGAGAAAGAAATCCAAAATAATATACTGGGTTGAATCAGTGACGTTTACAGAACATGGGCACAATCCTTCTGCCCTTGGTTGTGTCAGGATCTTCCCAGTAAGATGTTTGAGGGAAGTGAACTCATTCTTGCTAACATAAAAGCACTGCAGAGGGGTGAACTAACAAGTTTATTACAATATTTTGATATTCTCCAAGGATTTATTGAATGACCACAGTAGCAGGGGAGCAGACATAAGGTTGTAATGGAAGCATTTTTGATGATTCAGAACCAAATAAGAAGATATACAAGGAGGTATCACCAGCATATCGATGACAGCCAACCCCAAACTTCAAGCATTTTTCCCTAAGGCTTTTGGAAGCTCACAAGATAGGTCATACTAATAACAGATATCCAACATCAATGCTTTGAGCTGGGTCTGTGAGGAATCATTTGAACTAGTCCAAAGCACATTCCCTAATACGTACTTCTGCTTCCAAATACCTCTACAAGATTGTGTGATTCATTGCATCAAAGGCTGCAGATAAATCCAGTAGGAGTAACAAAGAGACAGAGATCTACACTCCGAGAGATATTATCTGCTCAAGCCAGCAGGGATGCCTTCATTCCACAGCCTAACCTGAAGGAAAACTGAAAAGGGTTCATTTCAGATGATAATCACTGCTTAGACAGTTATCTGTTGGTGTTAATTCTATTCAGTACAAGATTCCCACACACACACCTGTATGAGATATTTAAAACCTGTACTCGTTGGGGTTGAGAAAAAAAAGCCATCCATCTGTAGCTAACTGAAAAATCAATTGAAATAACTCACTACATTTTGACCAGTGAAAACTGGTTAAGATTGACTCTACACAGACTCATTATGCACAGCAGCAGCGAGGCCAGTGGTGGAAAGTCCCACCACTCCCCACATATGCATGGGGAAGGGAATCCCCCAGCGTATGGGGACTACCCTGGTGTAGCCCGCTATGCTGGGGATGGAAAGCCGGGTGCATTGCCCAACAGCAGTGGGGGGAGCAGGGGGCATCAGGCCCCCACCACACAGTGGCAGGGGGTGGCATGCCACTCTCCCACCAAGATGGGGTAGAGAAATGCCTCAGCCAGCTCCATGGCTCCTCAGAACTGACAGGGGTGTGTAGTGTCCCTACAGGGACACTGTAGGTTGAGGAAGGATAATCTTCTGATTATGCAGAGCGCTGGCCCAACCTAGCCCATGAAGATGCCCATGGCATCTCAGGGTTAGTAGAAAATTCCATGTTCCCTTACCGAGGGCCACCCAAGGGCCTGAGTTGGGCTAGGGCTGGGGGGCACCCAGGATGGTGGCAATGTCAGGCGTAATTGAGGATTAGCCCTGTCACCGCCAGCCCAGGCATTCTGCCCCATGCATAACAGGTCACATAGTAGCACAGGGCAATGTGAAGATGCCTATTAAGGCAGGGAATTCTGATTGTTTCAGAACAGGCTTTCTCAACCAATATTTCATGCATCCCTGGGAACTTTTGATAGTCCTGGAAGGGTTTCCCAGTTTAGTGGAAAGTAATTAAATTTCATTTTTTATTTTTTAAAAATGTTAAAAATGTATTGGGTAATATGACCATATATGGTCATGTTGTCTTCCCCCCCACCCACCCCCACACACACACTCTCCCAAAATGGATCAATGATGGTCCTGGGGTGGGTGGGAAGGGGAAGGGCCTTGGGTGGGCATGTACACTAAGATGACCAGATTGTCCCACTTTTGGATGGATATCTGGGGGCACCTGGCAATTGTACTTATGTTGAAATTAAAATATATATATTACAATACTATTTTTGCGTTCTATGCATTCTATGAAACTTTTTGTTGCTCCATATAGACCAAATTTTTAATCAAGAACCCCAATGGTGTCCCACTTTACCAATGTTGAAAATCTGGTCACCTTATTGCTTCCCAATCATATTTTGCATGATCACTCCACTTCTGGAGTTTCCTGAAGCCTGAAGAATGTTTCAGGGGTTTCTCAAGGATAAAAAAGTTGAAAAAGGCTGCTTCAGAAGAATGAACTTAAGCCTCCTGTGGGGTGGCTGTCCTTGGCTACAGTATTTCATATGATTTTGTTGGATTTAACAAGAAGCTGCTGAATGAATGCCAAAGAATAAATAAACTACTGATAATCCTTCCGGTTTTTTATTCAGTAACTTTTGTACCCTCAACCATTCAGAGAATGCCATTTGTACACAATTACTTGATTAACAAAACTGATATCCTTGAACGGAAATTAGAATACATTGCAACAACTGTGATCAATGCAGGAAAACATCCTCATTCCAAATTCTTTAGAACATCAACACTCCAGGAATGCAAGGTTTGCCCTTCGTCTTCAGGTCACTCATTCATATTCTGCAGGCCAAATTTCTCAATGTGTGAAAATAAAACTTCAGACTGGGATTTGACACTGCTGAGTTCCAATTTCAGTTCAACCAGGAATCTAACTGAAACGATCTTGCCAGTCACTTTCAGCCTAACAGATATTGATGTAATAATAGTATCAGTTAACCCCAATGTCTCCCTTGAGTCTCTTAAATCAAGGGTGGGGTGAAAATATGGAAGAAAAAAAACAACAATCCAGCCGGTATGGTGTAGTGGTTAATTAATTAATTAATTAATTTTAATTTATTCATATTTTTATACCGCCCTCCCCGAAGGTTCAGAGTGGTTTACATATAACTGAAACTATACATGAAACCATACACATAATAACATTCATATTATTAACTGGTATAACCGGGTAACAGTATAACATAACAGTATAACATTATAACATAAACAGTGGTAACTCGAACAGGTCCAGGAGTCTTAGTGGGTTTCTGGGGGGAGGGGAGGGGCAGGGGCCCTGCAGATGTTGGTTGGTTGGCCTGGCCTCAGCCAAATGCCTGGTGGAAGAGCTCCCTTTTGCTCTTAAGAGTCTAATCTGAAGAACTGGGTTTGATTCCCCACTCCTCAACATGAAGCCTGTTTGGGTGACCTTGGGCCAGTCACCTTTCTCAGAGTTCTCTCAACCTCACCTACCACAGAAGGTGCCTGTTGAGGGCAGAGGAAGGGAAGACAATGGTAAGCCATTGAGACTCCTTAGAGTGGAGAAAAGTAAAGTATAATACCCAACTCTTCATCTTGTTCAAACGTTCATATTTTAAAAGGATGTCCTGTTCCCACCACTAGAATTTTAGCCCGTACTTAGTCCAGCTAACAACCATTTTTCTTAAGAAACTGGTACAAGTAAATCAATCATGGAAAAATATAGCACATGCTGCCCTGATTAATGGGCCTTGCTCTGTTCCAATTCTATTTGCAGCTCTCTGCTCTTCTCTCTGATGGCATATTCTTCGGAGAGGCCAAAAGCAGGCTCATAGGATATATGCCTCAATAACTTCTTTGAAAAATTATCTTCCCAGTGCACAAAAGGTTAGACTTTTACCAGCCAAATTCTGGGCAGCAAAAGGGGAAATGGGAAAAATAAATCCAGCACTCTGCTCCCACTTCTGAACTACCAGACCACATAATTTTAAACTTTAAAAAAGGGTTTCATGCACACAGCTGTGTCTGATACATAATAATTTGATTTCATTTTTTGGGAGGGAGACACAAGATATTAAGTTACAATGCTTTCTCAGCTCTCACAATTAAGTTCGTATATTCACATAACAGTAATTCCTACAGCACTGTATTGCCAAACAGAAGCCATGACTGAGACATGATTCTCAAGTTCTTCTGAGCACAATTTGTATGGGGCATTGGAGTATAATTCCTAATAATAGTAGTTACTAGCTACTAATAGATGCAAATACAACAGGATCATACAGAAACAACTTGGAGGTGACCTTTTACCATGCCCAGCTTCAGTCATCTCTTATATACTTTTTGGTCCCTTGTATCCCTGAGAGCATGCTTATTCAATTGCCTTAGTTTTGGCATGAATCAGGATCTTGGTTTGCTTCTTCTGACTTTCCTCTCTCAAGATTCCTGTTCAGTAAGTTCTAAAGCTATGCATGGTTCTGCCCTCTGTTTTCAGAGGTATATATCAGCAAAACCAGGGATGCCAGACATCAGAGACAGCACTATGGTTTTGGGACAAAATACCATAGAATTTTGCCTGCAAGACAGAATATCACCTCCCAGGCTGATTCCGCACAGTGACTGCTGCACTGGGCTGTCAGCGGTGTGGTGCTGCAAAGCTTTATGCTCTGCAGCTTTCTGTGTCCCAATGAAATGTATCTCCCAACACAACAGTGGCAGATAGGTTCTGACACAGGGGGGGGGGGGCATGTTTTTTTTTTATTTTGCAAATTAAAAATTGCTCTGGTCCATGCCATGGTGCAGCCAAGCTCCATGAAACCAACTGGGCTTTTTTGTTCCCTCTGGGCCACTGGAAGTAGCTGGGCCTGGAAAGCCTGGCTCATCCCTGTCCGCACGGGCCTGCCGTGGGACATGCCCTGTTGGTCCTCATAGTGAATACAGAAATACGGATTCTCCCATGTTACCTTAGCCCAGGGCAAATGAGAGCCTAATCCACAGCAGGCCCAGGAGGGGGCCTGCTCAGCTGGTGCATCATGTGGAAGCAGGGATTAGCCCCACTTCCATATGAACACCCTCTTGGTCTTTTCCACCCGTGTGGAATCGTCCCCAATGTTCCCCTATATCACTTCTGGGTCACATCGGTACATCATGGAAATTCTGGGCATTCCCCTCTACTCTAAGTAACTGCATCCTTTGGCAGATGTTGGGGGACCTGGAAACCCTAGCAAAGACTCATGATTATCTATGGACATATATTTCCCCTAGACAAATACAACATATTCACATGTCCACATTATCCTCCATCTTTCAGGTACTAAGTTTCAGTAGGGTATACCAAGATATATAAGACTGAAGGCCATATTTGTATTCTGCCTCAGCAAAAACCTGGTTACACGGTTGCTATATCATCTTACTGTTCTTCTGCATCTTTTATTCTTCATTGGCCATTTCATAGTTTGCAGCTAATTGGTTGCTTTAAATATCAAGTTAATAACCCATCAGAACATTATTGTTCTTGCTTTGCAGGCAGCACTCCTCTGGATTGTGTTGCTATTGCCTCAATGGCCGCAGTTAAGCATTCCAATGAAAGAGGGAAATATGATGTTTAATACAAGGAGGAGGGTTACAGTCGTAGTCATGTCAATGAAATCTTTGATGGTACAATGGCTGCCCTTGGTGCTTCAAAGTTGCCACAAGGGTGGATCCTTCCATATGCCATGTTTTTGACACTGCTATTGCCTTTCCCACAGGAAAAATTCCCTTTCTCAACTTCTGACATGAGTTGGAAGTATAATTAATTTCTCTTTTTCTCCCCTCTTGCTTTCTGATCTAGGACACTGCTTCTGGCAAAATGTTTGGAATGACCCATAATTATTTCAAACACTTTTCATGCCCTTGTTAATATAAATAGCTTTGAAGGAGAATATATAAAATGTGAAGAGTCAAGAACCGTGAGAAACCTGTTGCTTTGCTATCATATATTTTCAGTTTCCAAAAATTAAGAGAACAGCTGTGTTAAGAGAACCATCACACCCATGACTTCCCTTGGGCCTCCTGACATCAATATTCATTGAATTAGAATTCTGACAATAATTCTGACAATAAATGCCTGACAATAATTAAGGAGCTAGTTTGGCTTTTGGTTGCTTGTAAATACCCAGTGCCATTTGGAGAAGAGACTTTCTGTGGACAGAATGGAACAGATGCAAATTCATTTGAAGAGTGATCTATAACATAGCATGGTGTGTATAACAGCCGAAAGAAATTTTCCACAAGTATTAAGGCACACCTGGCCTCAGACAGGCAGCTTGGCAATCCAGATGGTTCTCAGTCTCATCAACTTATTTAATTATTACCAAAGCCAAGGTTGCTTTATAATAAAGCATCAGAGTATGGTCTGGTTTGTAAACATGTCACAACCATAAAGATAATCAGTGAGAAAAGGCCCACTCAATTGGACCACCTTGTAGAGGTATTCACATTCCTTCCAAATACATGAATTTAAGAATCATACTTTTGATACTTGAATTCATCCATTTGATTATATTTTCATATGTATAAATAGAGAGAAGAATGTCATTCAAGCACTCTTCCATTGGACACAGACTGAATAACTCTAAAGCAACTGACAACTAGTTGATGTTCCTATATATTAAAAGATAACTTTCAACCTTCTGGGAACCACCATGTTTATGCAAATCATTTAATCTACATCTAGCATGAGCACATCCCCTCATTAAGTGCACATATTGTATTGCTGCCAATGAAAAATGCCAACATTGTGAGTTTCCTTTCCTTCAGCATAGGGAAGAATTATATCGAATTTTATAGCTATAATCATGTGCCAGGGTATGTGTCCTATTGATACACATTTTGTTCTATTTTATTAAAGGCTTCATTACAGCTATTTATGTCATAATTCACTAGGCAATTATCCATACATATTAGATAGCATTTGTGTCCTTGCCATAATAGAAGCATCTACTAGGGATGGAGAAGTAGCAGAGGAGGGGGTGGAGATGTTTCCAGGTTTGCCTTTCACAGTTCTCCTTGAAATTGAAATAACCTGCCACAACACAGAGGAAAACTGCTACAACTCAAATGATTAAGTTGACATTTGGGGGACTTCTGATGCTATAAGGTGCATCATGTCAAGCTGAAAACAGTAACTTCCATCTAAAAGAATTTTAGGCTGATGATTTTTCATCATACCACTCAGAGAAATATACTTCCTGTCATTTAGAAACTTTCAGAAACCCCAAACACAGGTGAAATAAGAACTAAAATATGAAAGGCTGTAGTCCTTAGCAGATATTCCACTGGGGAAAATAAACCCATCCCTGGATACTGTTATTATAACTAAATATGTTTAGGAATCTCTTTACTAAGGGATATAGACACTATTGGCCACCCAACTGTGCATAAAAGGTTTAAACTGAAATAATAATTTGTATTGGATTAGACAGAGAGGCCTTAGCACCCTATCTCCAACCATCTGTACCAAATCTGCAAGCAGTCATGCCAGAGTAAAGTCATGGTTTCTAAATTGCACTGGCTCTATTACAAGAATGCTAGAATATTTTACTGCTAATTGTCCATAAAATGTTTTACCTTGATCATTGGTATGTCATTCATTTAGGTAAATCTGTAAGCTTTCATTTAGGTAAATCTATAAGCATTACTTTCTCCTGCTACACAGAAACATGAGAAATGCCGTGCATATTGGTAGCTTAGCAACAAATTTGTTTTCAGGCCATCAAAGCAACAAAGGAAGATGCTACCAAGATTACCTCAATGCTTATTGAATCATGTATGTGTTGAGAGAGAAATGTATTCTCTTCCTTGACTGTTGGCAAACCCTCTTAGCATTACATCTACTGGATATGGGTTTGCTGTATGGAGAAACTGAGGGGGAAAATGAAAGAATTTGTGCAACTTCCAGGCAGTTGGACTCACCAGCTATTGCTCATACCTGCCTTCTACATATTGCTTACTTGAATGACTGGCAGATTATCAATGCCCATTCTTAGATGTCTGATCTATTTATATTTATATTTATATTTATATTTATATTTATATTTATATTTATATTTATATTTATATTTATATTTATATTTATATTTATATTTATATTTATATTTATATTTATATTTATATTTATATTTATATTTATATTTATATTTATATACCACCACCCCCGGACCTTGCCGGGTCATGGCAGTTTACAATAACAGTTAATACCCAAATAAAATACATAACAATACCATAAAACCATACAGATGGCAAAAAAACAATCTATGAACTTTCTTCACTCCCACCCATCCACACCTTATAGTAACACCACACCCACACCCAGGGGGTCATCTTCTGGTGATGTCTGGCCTATGGGGGCCTGTACTGGGATGGACCCAACCTTCCTAGCTTGGTTTCAACCAGATGCCTGACAAAAGAGCTCCGTCTTACAGGCCCCGCAAAAAGGTGATAACTATATTATTATTATTATTATTATTATTATTATTATTATTATTATTATTATTATTATTATTATTATTATTATTATTATTATTATTATTATTATTATTATTATTACATCAATTTATAGCCCACCACTCCCCTAAGTCTCATGGTGGGTAATAACATATAAAACCTATAAAACCCCTAATACATAAAAACATCCTACAAAAACAAATATAGGGTCTGTCAGGGTCCTAAGCTTTTTTGGGAGTTCATTCTACCACAGGGTTAGTCAACCTGTGGTCTTCCAGATGTTCATGGACTACATTCCCATGAGCCCCTGCCAGTGAACACTGGCAGGGGGCTCATGGGAATTGTAGTCCATGAACATCTGGAGGACCAAAGGTTGACTACCTCTGTTCTACCAGGTCAGGGCCAGGACCAAAAAGGTCCTGTGCCTGGTCAAGACCAGGCATACCTCCTGAGAGCCAGAAAAAGCCAACCAATTCAAACCCCACAAAGGCCCATTATGCACGGCCGCCGAAACGGCGATTTCGGGTCACATGGAAAACGCGGAGGGGGAAGATGCGACGCATACCGGTTATGTACGGGGTGGGGCGCGACGGCGGCAAAACCCAGAGTAACCGATTATGCACGCGGCGATCCGGGCGCCGCTTCTGGTTGCGCCCCGGTCACCCGGAAGCTGCACTTTCTTCCGCGTTTCACTGACGCGGCTTTTTCGGCAGCATGCACCGAAGCTGCGGCCGGTTGCATCCGGCTCCGTGCGTTATCAGTGATTTTAGTCGCCGCCATTCCACCCCGAATGTGCGCTAAAACCCCCGTGCATAATGGGTCAAAGCGAAGAACCCTGTGGGTGGCATAAGAAGATAAGCAGTCCCTCAGATAAGTGGGGTCCAAGCCACAGATGGCCTTAAAGGTAAGAACCAAAACCTTAAACCTGATATGGAAGCTAAGTGGCAACCAGTGCTACTGCCTCAGCACAGAATGGATGTGGGTCCTCCAATTTCCAGGTCCTTGCAAATTCCGGGTCAGATATAAGAGTCGGCCCACATAGAGCAAGTTACAGAATATGGAAATGACCGTTGCATGGATGAATGCTATGCCAATTTTGTTTTGACTTAAATGAAATAATCCAATCCAAAAACGTTGACAACTTTACTATTATGAACACTGGCACTGTGAGGATAATTCAACTTGATTTGTCTCCTCAATTTCTTTTGTTTCTGACATTATGGAGTTGTGAAGAGTTTTTTTCATCCTGGATCTCTCCAGGGTATTTCACCACTTCTTTACATGCTTCAAAGTTACCTTGTAACTTATAGCTAATGGTTGAATTTGAGATTAAAGAGCTTTAAAAAGATTAAGGGAAAAATTGTGCAAAAAAATTTAAAGTACTCTAAAACTGCAACACATATGGCTCATTAACAAATGATCTCAAGCAAAATATTTGTAAAGTGTGAAAGTAGATATATTTATTTAGATATTGAAGATAGATCTTGCAAATTAGTATGATACAAGTTAATTAACTCTTACACATTATTGATATAAATACTGAAATAGTAGCTCCTTTTTAATGATCCAGTGTGTCCAATCATTTAACTGTATGACCAAAGAAAATGGGAAATGTGTAAGCTATGATTTGCATCATGCATGGGAACAAATTAAGATGTCACCATTTCTGCAAGTGAAATCCATAGGTCCATTGTGTTGCACAGTAAGGATACTGTTTGACTAACAAGACTTGGGGGGGGGGAGATCACCCAAATTCAATTTTATTTTAATACAGCACTGCAGCCAGATAAAACAGATAGGAAGAAAAAACATTTCAGAGTAGAAAATTGCATAATCAGGGAGCCAGTACAAAATGTAAAATATATAAAATTGTATAATTGATGGGTACATTATAAAAAATGCATATTAAGATTCCTCTAAGCAGATGCCTATGTAAAGGCTATAATGTACAAAAGATCATTTATTGTTGTAAGACCCAGCATATATTAACTGGGCAATTACTTTTGAGAGTTTCTGCCTACATATATCAGGATCCCAGTTTGGGAAAGCCTTTCCAAAAAAAATTAGGGTGAAGGTAGCTCTAAAATCAAGAAAAATCTTTATCTCCCTACTAAAATACAGAATGGGAAATGAAATAGCAAGAATAGCAAAATGAGACAGAAAAGCAATTGTAAACAGTAAACAAAGAAACCCCTTTGCAGAAGCCTCCCAGTCCATGCCTGTTGGGGATACTGTGGGAAAGGGGATTCGACAGCTTTATGGCAAGCCAGGGGTGCTTAGGGGAAGAAAAATCTGAGCTGGAGATTAAAATAGGATTTTAAATCTACAGTTCTGGTATTGCTTGGCCAATTAATACATCAGGAGATTTATACTGATAACTTTAGTTTTTCCTTATTAGTCACTTGTATGAAATTAGCTGTCATGGATTAAGATTTATCCTGTGATTCCTGATTTATTTGTGCAATCTGATTTATGAAGGGATTAGTTTATCTGCTAAAGCACCATCTCTACTGACTTTCAGTAGAACTTTCAACATAACTTAATTTTACATGCCTGTTTACTATGAAGTCTTGTTATTGACAAACCAGGGCTATATGCGTCACATGCCTCCTTGGGAAAACTTTCGGTTTAAGATGATGTTTGGTGAGAAGAGACTTCTTTAAAGTTTGCTCGTTGGGTCTCATATGAAATGGACTGATCACTTCTAGAGATTATCAGTTGATAAACACAGAGGTATGAATTCATATTTATTGCAAAGTGCTTCTAAACTACTCAGAATGTGGGAGATTTTTTTCCATTTATCTTTCTATTTTTTTTTTCTGTTTTTCACTAAGGGTCAAAAAAGACTCCCCCAATACTTATTGCCTGATCTCTTTAAGCTGTAGATTCCAGGATCATAACCCTTTGCCAAATAAGGATTACTTAGGTAGCAATATGGACAATACTGTATTCCAAACTATAGTATACATTTTATAGAAACACTGGTAATACATGCATTCTTTTCCTTTCCTTTAGCTATGAAGGGACGTAAGAGATAGCATAAGAACTGCTGGGATGGGAATAACATTTTAAGTGCTGTAATTGTATACCTTTTTAAAATTGTCAGACATGTAGGTATCACCCTTCAGTTACTAGTTAACAATGAAGACAATAATCAAGAGGAAAAGAGATTGAGGTTGCTGAGATGGTGAGCTGAACTAAGTCTTCCAAATGATGGAGTTAGTAACAACCTGGTAAGGCTGGAAGCTAAGGCCCAGTTGGACAGGCAAGGAGGGGGCATTTCACAAACAGGCAGCCCTTCTAGCTGCCCACTTTACTTCTAAAGCTGAGAATGCACAGAATCTTGGGTTGTGCTCTTGGATATAGCAGTGAATATTAATAACACATTTGGAAGGACTGCTTGTTGGAAGATGTAGAATTATAGAACAGGAAATAGGAAGCATAAGTGGGGTACTTGGTCTCCGTGTTGTCTGTTTTATTTAGGGATACCAGGTCCCAGGTAGGACTTGGGGATCCCTTGGAATTATAACTCATCTCCAGGTGACAGAGATCAGTTCCTCTGGAGAAACTGGTGTTTTGGAGAGTGGTCTATATAACATTATACTCCCTGCCCTGAATCCTGCCCACTCTCAGCTCCCCCCCCCCCAAAGTTTCCAGGTGTTTCCCAACCCAGAGCTGGCAACCCTAATTTTGAGTGATACAGTGCTTGTTATGCTGGTTCATGAGAAACCTAGTTTATTGTTTGGAGCCTGCACTGTACTTAGTTGTCTGATACCATACCTGGACAGATGATCTTTCCCATTAATTTGATACGATCATCAGTGGCATTGGCACATTATTTTTTGAAGAACAATATTGTCTTTTAAAAGCAGTCTAGTATGCTGCATGTTTTGGAATAGATTTTTCAAAATCTGTTCTGGTGGTCAATTGTCTCATAGTTTGCTGTGCTGAGAGATTTTTTTAACCTATTTCTCCATATATCTTGATAATAATCTGGTTCATCCCATTATGTGTGACTTTTATGGATGAATTCATCAAAAGCCATATGCTCCTTCTAGTAGATAAGAACCCAGGGGGGAACAGAGCAATTCACAATGTACAGAGCCTTGGATTTTTAGCCATTCAGTAGTTATTTTCCCATTGCATAATCAGATTAGTGAAAAGATACATCTGCTGGGGAACCCATAAATGTGTAACATTTAAGTTCCCTGCAGGTAAGAGAAAGTTACCAGCTGTTTTCAGAAGCTCTTAACATCCTCCCTTCCAAAATGAATTTCTTGTCATTCTAACCTACACTGCTGAATTCCATAAAAGTTAAATTTATGTAATGCTACACTGGATTGCAGTTTGACAGGTTTATTCTAATCATATTTGCCTTCATCCATAGGACTCGGGTGCACAAAAGAAAGAAACACCTTCTTGTAAAGGACGTCCCCCTTACTTTCTTTTTAGTTGAAGTCCTAAATACACAGCCACACAGAGAGATTCGGATCTTCATTTCCTTGAGCACAGGTTGGAAACATAATGAGCAACACTTGTCTCAGTGTGTCTCTCCCCTCCCCACAATTCCTTCCACTGCCATACTGTCCAATCTCTAACCTTATGTTACCTGCACAGAGTTTATCAGATTACCCATAACATCTCCATTCCTCCAACCTCCAAAACAATTAACATTGCTTTTGGGATAGGTTTCCCACCAGTCAGTCCACAGCATTAAAAATAGCTGCTGGCTGTCAGGGCCTGCTGGCTGTCAGGAGTCTCATGTTAGGACAAAATGGGCAAGAGGGCAGAAATCTAAAGGCTAAAGGTAAAGGTATCCCCTGTGCAAGCACCAAATCATGTCTGACCCTTGGGGTTACGCCCTCTAGCGTTTTCATGGCAGACTCAATACGGGGTGGTTTGCCAGTGCCTTCCCCAGTCATCACCGTTTACCCCCCAGCAAGCTTGGTACTCATTTTACTGACCTCGGAAGGATGGAAGGCTGAGTCAACCTTGAGCCGGCTGCTGGGATAGAACTCCCAGCCTCATGGGCAGAGCTTTCAGACTGCATGTCTGCTGCCGTACCACTCTGCACCACAAGAGGCCCTTGCGCCACAAGAGGCCCTATCTAAGGGCTAGCCAACTGGAAATATATGCCTGCAGGGGGGAAAAAGAGTGGTCAGCTGATGCTCCAGATATATGGAACGAATCAGAAGCCTTTCTTTCCAACTACTCTGTCTTCTGTGGGGCATTCCAGAAAGCCCAGAGGGCAAAACCACATACCAACAAGAGGGGGGGGGAGTAGTTGTCTCCCTGCCTCCTGCCCCGTGATGATAAAGCAGGCTCCTGAACACAGAAAATTCAATGCAAAAGAAATGAAAACACATGCCATGTATGAATTATGAAATTCTCTGCCACTGTATTTTGTGATGGTAATTAGTATTAATGGATTCATTTTATAATGTATTACATATAGACTTATCATTATTCCAATAATGCATGACTGTGTCACATTTTTATAACAAACAGAGATATATGAGATTATGGATGGATGTATGGTTATATCTGAAGCATCTGTGAGTCATGGGAACACATATAAAAGGACTTTCTTGAAATTTCTTCTGTCATGCCCTGGTTGTAATCCTTTCTATTATGGTAAGTAGATGGAGGATTCCATAGCTCATACGTGTTTGATGTTCCAGGGTTGTTTCTAGGTCTTGTTGAATCTCTGGTAACCTTTCTATAAGCATGATGATTTTGTTAACTGAAAAAGTCTGTTTTCAGAATTTGAGCCAACCATTAAACATCCTCCTCATTCATCCTTTCAAAACAGGTGGATTAGATGGGTTGGGTGGAGGTTCCTCATCTCTGTGTACTATAGTAAACTTTATTCATTTATCTTAATATTAAACAATTCATCCAGGAAACAGATCAGCTATGCAGTCTGAATATAGTACTATAACAAATGAATGCAGGGGGAAAAAATCCTATGGTTACCTCCTAAAGTAATTTGCTATTCTGCTTTTAAGATACTTGTATGACAAAGTGGGTTAAACCTCACAGCATCAGTGGTATGCAAGAGAAAACTAAGTACAGTGTGTGAAAAGCTGAGACGGTTGATTTTAAGTTTGCTGGAGTCGGGTCATTTCATTTTACAGCATGCTTTATGAGAGATACCAAATTGACATGTCTTTTGCACACACACACAAAAAAAATCATCCCTAAACTTTCTTCTCTCCCCTTGCTCTTAATCTTCATATTGCTATAGCCTAGTTTTGTCATTTAGCTGAACTGTAATGATCAAGGATAGCCCTCCAGCCTCATCTAGGAGATCAGTCTCTTTTGATTTCTTACTGATTGCCCTGCTTCACAGAGAGGTCAGAAGCAAACTTGATCTCTTCTCTTATAGCGACTCAAGGGCATTTTTGTGTCTTCTCATTTGTCATGCTCCTGACAAAAATATATACATGCACAAGTCCTAATTATTTCAATTTTGCCTTCCTTTAATGTTTATGATTATATTATTCCACTACATTTTTTTGGCCAGGTATGGGATTGCAACTCCATTATACTTTCTTGAGTGGCTGATAATTCTCACCTGCTATTAAAACATTATCTCTGTGTGTTTACAACTATTCCACAATTGTAGTAAATTCTCCAAATTCAAACAAGTTTCCATGTTCAGAAGTGCCCAATTCTGATGCCTTGCTGTCCCTTTTATATTCACAGATAGTGAGAGGTGTGAAGAAGTTTACATCAGATGCGTGCCTATCAGGTATTTCCTGTAACCAGAACAGACAGTCCACTTTCCCACCAGACAAAATCTCTACACAGTGTTTTCACTTTCTACCATTCATTCTACCATCTCACTGGCTTTGGGATGACTTTCTGATTCTGCATAAGCTTAGAATACTGAGAGTAATTAACTGAGACCCTGCCATTATGCTCCATCTGTCCCCTTTAAGCATGGATGCATTTTTACAACATCTTCTTCTCTGAAGTGGAGCAATTGGCTGTGAAAATTTATTTCCCCTGTCCCCAGACCAGAGAAATATACACCATCCCAAGTTATATTACATTCTATGATGCATTATATTCCATTACAATCTAATATTCAAATCTATTATTCCAGATAAGAAATAAAGATGATGTATGCTTTTCTGGAGGGTTGTTAACAATGCAGATATAAGGACTGGGTGAGGTTAGCATATACAGTGAGATAAGAAACCAATATCCCTGCTAAGTCCTGGGGAGTCCATTGTTTTGATTGTTGTAATAACTCACATCTCAGCAATTTCCCTTTCCAGTCTATTCTTGAAATTCCTTTATAATAAAAGAGCTACTTTGGTCACCCACTGAATGTCCTGGAAGGTTGCTCTCTTTATTTGAACATGGGTACTGTTGCCAGAGCTTGCAATAAACCCAGATGTCAACATTGCTGTCACATTCACTCAGACATCACAATCACAAACATCAACTACACCATCTCAGACTTATTCACATGTTCATCTTCTAACACTGTATACCTTTAAATGCCAACAATTACCTTCCATTCTCTGCCTAGGGCAAACATATCAAAATGGATAAATGATCAAAAATCTGACATCAGGAATCACAAGACTGGGAAACTTGTAGGAGAACATTTTAAATGATAATGATAAATGATCAAAAATCTGACACCAGGAATCACAAGACTGGGAAACTTGTAGGAGAACATTTTACCCTGACATATCCCTTAAAGGTAATGGTACCTTTAAACGGTAATGACTGGGGAAGGCACTGGCAAACCACCCCGTTTTGAGTCTGCCATGAAAACGCTGGAGGGCGTCATCCCAAGGGTCAGACATGACTCGGTGCTTGCACAGGGGAATACCTTTACCTTTGCCATTATCCCCTAAAGATAGATTCAAATGGGTATCCGTGTTGGTCTGAAGTAGCACAATAAAATCATAGTCCAGTAGCATCTTTAAGACCAACAAAGTTGCTACTGGACTCTGAAATCTTTCTTGGTCTTAAAGGTGCTACTGAACTCTTGTTTTATATCCCTTAAAGAATGCCAGCACTACTTCTGCAGTGATTTTCATGTTATGTTCAATGTTAATGTTACCTCTCAGATTGATTATATTACTGGGCATTGACTGATGATGACGTGTGTGCCTTTTGTTTATGTTAGGAATGAAGACAGCCTAAAATGTCAACTTTTAAAAGGTGTACTGTTCTGACCAGTGGGGTTGGATTCATCTAGAACCCTCTACAGATGTGAATGTCCAAGAATTTTCTTTGAATTGCTTCCATATTTGAACATATTCTTCCTACTGCCATTGCAGAATCTGAGCTGGTTTGGTGTCATTGACTGTTTAGGATCATGATGGAACATAATATGTAGTCTTTAAGAAATTACAGTGGAATCCTAAGTAGTATTACACCTTTCTAAGGCCTCAACTAGATGTGCAGCATACACATGTCTGCCACAGGGACACTGCCAACATTTTAAGGCTGGGATTTTCTTCTTTCAATAATACTGTGGAGCCTGAGTGTGAAAACCTTCCTGATGGCTCCTTAGCTGGGTGAAGACCCAAGCAATGGACATGCCCCCTTCTCCATCCCAGCTACTCCCTCATCACTGCCTCTCAGTTCTAGTACCACTGGGGACATGACATTTTTATGTTTCCTTAGTCAGGGGAGGACTGCCTGGGTCTCCATCCAGCTGAAGCGCAGTTAGGAAGACTTTCAAGATTGTACATCTGTAGTATTTTAGAAAGAAGAAAATCCCCGCCTTCAAACGATGGTGGTGCCCCATGACAAACATGGGGATTCCATCACAGTTAGTCAAGTTCTAAGTTCATTGAAGTTAATGGCTCAGATTGGTGTAACTCTATTGAGAATTGTACTGTCATCTTAGTTCACTTTTAATCTTTTTACTAAGGATAAATCAGCTCTTAATTGTTCACACACATCAATTATCATATACCTATTAATATGCACTGTGTGGAATGCAATATGAAAAAATATGAGGCAGTGGGCAGCCCAGGACAATAAATAGCAAGCCAATCAATTTATTCAGACATAATTTAATTTGACAGAATTCAAAAATCAAATTAATTCTGTCCTCCTGTGTACTCTTTCCAGTGATTCTATTTTCCAGATATTTTGGTGAAAATGTGCCTCATTTTCCATTTATGTCATTCTGCAGTCTGATACTTTACCTATGTTTTTCAATTCCCTTTCATTTAAAAAATCCAAACCAAAAATCAAGTTGAAGATTTACTTCAGAGCTTTCTCAAGTCCACTTTTCATTCTTTCTCCTGGGCCACAATTTCACTTCTTTATTTCTGACTCATCCATATGACTGTTACAGACCAAAATCTGCCATTCACTCATATTGACATTTACACATATTGGCACCCTCAGGAAACAAACAGCTAAAAATTTGAGTTCTGTAACTAAGTTTGAAAGGGGAAACTTCAGTTTTCAGCCACGTGAAACTGATGGATGCTGAGATGTGTGTTGTAGACTGACCCACAATTTTTGAAAGTGTGGGATACAGACAGCCTTATACTTCTGAGTCCCTCAGCTTCATTTTGTGTCAAATGAACATGTGGTTTTGCAGGACAGGGGCAGCTGCAAAAATGACTATGTGCTCTCCATGGTGCTGATAAGTGTATGTTGGATGGCGCATACAGTACCACTGAGATTACATAATGGGGAATGAAAGAAAGAGTACATTCATAGATGTCTGTGTTTCATAGAACTGCTAATTTTAAACTCTGAAGTCTATGAAACAACACAGACTCATGTGTTCAAATCCAAAGGTTATTTTGTTGGATAAATAAAACCACTTGTGTTTTAAGTTTAACCATTTGAAAAATGTTGTGACTCACCTTGAAGACAGCTAAAAACTTGTGAAACACCAGCAAAAAATGGCTGCTTTGGAGGGTAGACTTTATAGGATTGGAAATATTCTTCTCTGGCTTGAATATCTGAAACCCATTGCTTGTAACATGTTTTCTCCAGCCATTTCCTGCTTGCAGGGCTCTGAGAAGAAATTCTGAGAGGGGGGAAATGGGAGGAGCCAATGGGGGTGCAGCAGATTCAGTTCTTTCTCCCATGCTTTTTCCATTATATGAAAATTCAACAAGGCCACTTCAGAAATGTCAAAGACTCCCATCCATTATTTGCCACATCGGGAGGGGCAAGTTGACCTGCCCAAATAAGGGGAAAACCACCTCAGTGATTTTTTGAAAAATTAAAAATATATTTTACAACAATTAAATCTCTGCCAACTCCATTAACCCCTCTGGAATAACTCTGGGATTACATGTAACCCTGATGGTAATGGCTGATCTAGATCATCCTGTTTAGTGATGCATCTTTAAGATAAGGGTTGCATGTTCCTTTAAGAGGAGGATCAATTTCTAGAGAGAAAGCTGAATCACAGGGCTGCCAATAATCACCATGGGCCCCTGGAGCAAGATGGCATCTGCAGTCCATGATGCCGTCCAGTAGCATCCAGTCAAATTTTGCCAAATTAATTGAATATCCAGACAAGTCTCCAAAAGTATTAATCATAGTTATTAATACAGAAATGGAAGACTGAGGTTCTGAAATAAACAACATTGAAGCATCTGCATAAAGAATAAATTTAAATGTCAAAGACTTATGGACAAAGCCATGAATATTATTTTGTCTAATCCAGAGTTGAATTGCTAGCTGCTTGAAGCTAGGATCTTCCTTTCTTGTTGATGTTGTCGTATTCTCATCTAACAATGAGAGCATTCATTTTATCTTGGCCACCAGAATTCTGAGATAAAGTTTTCTACTAAAGTAAGTCACTAAAGATATATTTAACCATTTTAACAAATTAGTTCACAGATGGCAGCAAAATGTTTCACTGAGTCTTGTTGTACGGCATAGCCAAATTAATGTTTCTGATCTCCATATTCAAGTAATCTGCCTTTTTTGTTTAAATCTTTAGGCACCCATTTAAAAAGAGCACAGCAGTATAAACTAAATGACCTGAATCTGCCAGAATAAATTGGAAATGTAACAATAACAACTTCCCAGATTTTTCTCTCTATTTTGTTTGAAGAAGAAAGGGGGTGAGATGGATTTTTTTTAAAGAAACAAAACAAATTAAAAACAAAGCATCCTGTTTGACATTATATGTCAAAAAGTAACATACTTTTATTTATTAAAAACTAACTTTAAAGGTAAAGTATTAAATATCATGTTCCTGGAATGCACTGTCACACTGTAATAACAGGAATCTTAAGAGTGCTACTACATGTGCATTGCCTGCCTAGGTGATTTCTTACCTGCAAGAAGTTAAGCAGTCCAGATAGAAGATGATGATGATGATGATGATGAAAAACAGTTGGTTTTATACTCGACTCTTCACTACCAAAGGGAGTCTCAAAGCAGCTTACAATCACCTTCCCTTCCTCTCCCCACAACAGATACCCTGTGGAAGTAGGTGGGGCTGAGAGAGCTCTGACAGGACTGCTCTGTGAGAACAGAACTATCAGGACTATGACTAGCCCAAGGTCATCAAGCTGGCTATATGTGGAGGAACAGAGAATCAAGGCTTGATTCTCTCCTAGCATGACTGAAACCATAAATAGCCCACACAGGTTTGGAACTATATTTCAGTCTAGCTCAAGAAAACTTTTACAACAAAGTTTTCCCATTGCATTCCAGCTTGGCCTGGCTTCCGAAACACACCCAGAGATGGTTAAATGAAGTAGTATTGATTGATTACCAACAGAGGAGCAAGGGAGGGGAATTTTGGGAAGTTGTCAGCTACCTGGACAGGATCTGAGCTATGCTTCTATTTCCTTTGCTGTTGCAACAGTTTACAGCTATTTAAATCAGCTTTTAAACCAGGGCCCAGCCAGAGGTATGAGCCTTTGAGCACATGTTGAAGCACCAAATGGGTTTTGGCTCCTGACCCTTGGCCCAAGTCCTGTAGCCCCTGGTTCTGAGTAGGCTAGTTCAGTGACTTATCTTTATGGCATTTTGCATTTTTTTGTCTATTTTCAAACCTGACACACACCCCCTTGGCCTTTCTTAAAGTATCTTTCCTCTTCACTGAATTTTATGGTAACACAATGAACATGGCACTATAGCATTGTGATGAATGCCACCAATCTTACGATCCTCAGTATGAATGGATGGGGATAGAGAATGTGTTCATACCACGGAGGAAATCAGGCCAATGCTCTAGTTTGCTTTTTTAGCACTTTGTATTGTACTCCTGTAGCACACAATAAAACTAATAAAACCCCAGTTACATTAGGAATGAGATACATTCTTTCTTCTCCCAACACCCACTATGAGTAAGGGCTATCCCTGCACAATATGCAAAGCACCCATATTGTAGGATTCCTAGAAAAATCACTGAAAGGTTACTACTGCTCTACATGGCTTGCAAACAACTTGGTGAAAACAATGCCTCTTTTCAGTCCTAACTGAACGTAATAAAGCAAATTATGCATGGACGTATTTGGGAAATTAGAATGAAAAATGCTACAGGTAGCACATTGGATGTATATTTAGAGGGGAAAAGTGATGTATGGAAAATGCAGACAGTAAACAGATTTTGCCACATGAAGCAAATACTCCATGTACTCAGTGCGCATTTAACAAGCACATGACTTACACCTTTGTTGTAATATTGTGTATAGAATTCAAAAAGTGGGTGCAGGACAAAGAAATCCTATTCAAAATGAGTTAAACTCAACTTGGTATGTACTGAACTCAGATCTCACTTCAGTTGGGCACATGAATTATGCCTTAGATTCATCCTCCTAATCAGCCAGTATTTGCAGTGCTTGTGCAGAGTTAATCTTCATTATACTGGTTCCTAGGATGGGTGCCCTTGGTAAACTTGGGAACAAAACTACTAAAAGACCTACTTCAGGATACAGATCCAACCACTTCTTAAACATGGCCAGAGAATAATAGTCAGTCCTTGTACACCCCAGATTACTGACCTGTCAGAGGGACAGGCTGAAGCCTGGGCTCTGAAGGCATCATCCACACATGAGAGTTGATAAGGTGTGAAAGAGCAAAGATCATGCAACCTGCATCTCCCAACCCCAGAGCCAGCATAAAGCACCTCAGCTCTGCCAGAGTTTTCTTCCAGAACTGAGCATCACCCATTTAACTCATAGCTGTTTTCTCCAGGGTGGTGGAAGCTAGAGAGACAGTACCTCCAGCTGATCACCTTTGGCCCTTCATGTCTTTACTGGACTCCAGACTTCTTGCCAGTTAGTTAGCAAATGTTTAAGGCTAACCCCAAGGCTCATACCAACATACTCTACAAGTAGCTGTTATGTATCTCAGCTATTCCACTTAACATAATTAATGGGAAGATAAGCAGTAGCATAGATTAACCCTTCCTGTAACTGCATAGATAAACACTGCTTTGGCTGTCCCTTCCCTTCCCTTATAATGTAAAACTCTAACAAGAAAAAAGCTGTCTGCTCAGAGTAGCATGAAATTTCCCCTTTTCATTGCTAAATGCATTTGCATCCCAATGGGAACTAACCCCCTCTTTAGTTATCATTGTTTCCCTTCTGACCTTTAGTGCTAATTGAAAATGTTGTGAGTAGTTGTGAATGTGCAGGAAATGCCCACTGGGAACTGAGATCTTTTGAAATGGCTCACTTATAACTTTCCTGCCAGGATGTGGGGCATCATTAGCAAGCCAATGTCCTGTCTACTTCAGTGGAAAAACAATATCAGCTTGGCTGAATGATGAATCAAACACAGAGAGTTCAATTCACACTTCTTAATTTTGTAATACACCATTGAGACACTAGTGAGTAAAATATGGAGAAAGATCCTTTTGAGGAAACTAAAGACATAAAAAACATAGATCTTGGCAAGTTTGCAGCCATTCTATATAAAATTGCCATTAGATCTATTTAGCTAAATACTCAAAATTAAATTGATTCTAAAGTTTATGTACCAATGTATCAGCCCAAAATGCTGCTTGAATACCTAAACACCGTTGCTGTGCTCTAAGAAAAAACACCACACTGCAATTTAGTATTACTAAATTGTTGTTACTAGTTTGATCTATAAAGACAAATTTCCCCATTTAAGAATAACAAATTTTGAAAACAAATGGGCAAATTAATCTTAGTTTGAAATGGGTTCTTCCTTTGGAAACTGAGAAGTTTCACTAGTTTGAAACTGACTCATAATGCCCCAGCTTCATCTACCTCACTGGGTGTCTGTTGTGGGAGGGCAAAGCAAAACCAAAAACTGAAACCCAACCTGAACAGAAAAGTTAGGAATCCAAAGGTTGAACTGCAAAAGTAATTTTAATTTTCCCCCCAAATATTTATTTCATAAAGTGCATTAATTCAGCATATTAAAAACACAGTCATCATAATTTAAAAACAACACATTTCTAACTGCACATTAAATAGACCAACAGAATGGAACAAATGTGTTTTGACCCCAAGGAGTCTTCCTCAGTGGTCAAATTATTGTGAGGACGGCACTTATATAAAAAATCAAAGTCAAAAGGCTTGCTGGGTGGCAAAGAAAAATGTGTTAGGTGCTGCTCCAACTAGTCTTTCTAAGGTTTCTGTTTTTGGAGCCCACCTTCCTGAGGCCACCTCCTGAGGCCTTTATCTGACACACATGGGAATGCACTCTTGATTTAGAGCTGGGCAAAAGCTGAGTGTAGTGGTCTTAGGAAGTGCATATTTTAGAAGGTGGGCTCCAAATCAGATACCTTAAAAAGACTAGATACCTTAAAAAGACTAGTTGGAGCAGCACCTAACAGATTTTTCTTTGCCACTCAGCAAGCCTTTTAATTTTATACATAAGTGCGTTACAATAATTTGACCACTGAGGAAGACCCCCCATCTTGAGTGATAAAGTCCCATCTTGAGAAGTTGGGGATTATTAGGAAAGGGACAGTAGGCTGCCAAGATTTTAATGGCCCCTCATTTGGACCTCTGTATGCAGTTCTGGTCATCGTATCTCGAAAGAGAAATCACAGAGATAGTTTCTTGATGGCTATTCTGGTTACTGATGTTGATAATGGCTTCTTCTATGGTAAGAAAGCTGAAATAATTTTGATTCTCTTCCTGCAAGTTCATTGGGACCCATGAATCCTTTCAACCCATATTTCCAAGAGTCCTTCAACACCTAGAGTAGCATTTCAGGGAATGCAATGGGCTGCAACATAAGGGGTTAAACTATGCCTTAAGCGGAGGATTTATTACACCAGGAAAAATCCCTTCTGTGCATAAAATGAGTCACAGTCCCATTGTTTGCATTCCTGCTTTCTGTGGCCATTTTTGTGTTCTCCTGCTGTTATTGTTTATACTGTGGAGGGTGTTTTAATGCTGTAAATGACCAAGCATATTTAATGAAGGTAACACATAAAATATAAAATATATCACAGAAATCACTTAGCGAATGTCACCTTAGAGATTTGGTCCCTTTGCATGTCCAACAATTATCCTCACTTTAAACCTTGATTTTGATTTCAGTAATTATAACTGTGAATTTAATTTTCAAAACCTTTCTAAAGAATGTCATGTCAACATGACCAGAAATACATAAACTGGAGCATATCTATGAACACATAAATCAGAATTGGTTGCTAAATAAGCTGCTGTTTGAATGCATATATTTCTTTAATTAAGATAGTGATGTCTTATGTATAGCGAAGTATAGAGAAGGAGGGGTCAAAATGAACTGTCAGCCAAAGCATTGTGACACAGGATGTTCTAGTCCCGTAAAAATCATAACCTTTCTCTCTACACAGGCATATGACACAGCAAAGAATAAAACTGACCATTTCATTTCCATTTCAAAAGCAATTGTTCTCTTATTAAAAGCAGCTACTGTTTGGGAAAATTGTTTTTGCAGAGTCTTCATAGTAACCATAGTGTTTTGAAGGAAAAAAAGTTTTTAAAAATGTGACAAAACAGAATGTACCAATCAGGGAAGAATGATCTGCTGAGCTCACACCATGCTGAAATTGCTTCACTTGGACCCATTATGCACGGGGGTTTTAGCGCACATTCGGGGTGGAATGGCGGCGACTAAAATCACCGATAACGCACGGAGCCGGCTGCAACCGGCCTCAGCTTCGGTGCATGCCGCCGAAAAAGCCGCGTCAGTGAAACGCGGAAGAAAGCACAGCTTCCGGGTGACCGGGGCGCAACCAGAAGCGGCGCCCGGATCGCCGCGTGCATAATCGGTTACTCTGGGTTTTGCCGCCGTCGCGTCCCGCCCCGTGCATAACCGGTATGCATCGCGTCTTCCCCCTCCGCGTTTTCCATGTGACCCGAAATCGCCGTTTCGGCGGCCGTGCATAATGGGCCTTCGAATCTCAAGGTACATTTGTGACAGAGGTTCTAGAATGGCATTTGTACTAATGAGATATACTGTTGTGGAAATAGGCCTGTAATATGACCAATTCTGTCTTTTTGTGGGTTTATCCTGGGTGACATGCATAGCTTCCATTTCAGAAAGGGCAGAACTCTAGTTAGGAATCTGATTCTAGTCTCTTATTTCTAGGGACTGTTCTGTCTATAATATATGCAGCAAAGGCCTAACTTTGCCCTCCACATATGTGTTTTTTAAGCCATGGAGTGTGTTCAATTGCTCTGGGGTATTTCCTAAGTCTTTGAGCAGAAGAGGGCAACCAAGATGCTTGGATAAACAAAAGGAAGTATTATTTTTCCTTAATGGGTGTTTAAAATGTGAAAATTGCTGCCAGAGGATGTAGTGATGGCCATGGGCTTAATCATTAGACAGATTCATGGAGGATAGGTCTATCAGGGCTACTAGCATGGTGACTAATGGGAGCCTCCACTTTCAGAAGCATTAAACCTCTGCATTCTAGGGAAGGAAGGTAAAATGAGAAGGCCTCAGCCTTTATGCCCTGTTGTTAGACCTCTGAAGGAACTGGTTAGCCATTGTGTGAGGCAGGATGCTGGACTAGATGGACCACTGATCTGATCCAGGAGGGCTTTTCTTATGTTCTTCAGTAGTTCTTTAGGTACAGGGATTCTCCAGTCCTGACTGGAAGCTTCCTTGGATGGGGAAATAGGTTGGATGGGGAAATAGGTTGGGTGGGAAAATAGGCATGGGTGCCTCTAGCAGTTCATATCATGAAATTTCTGAACCAAAAATATATGTAAAAGTGCTGTTTTGGGTTGTTATCTTGATTTCTGGAAAGGTAACTATAAATCAAGGATTTTTAGGCATTGTGAAAAACACCACATCCCAAAAAATCCATTTTGTTTTCATGTTTGGGTGCTTACTATCATTATCAGCAGCAGATGTTTTGACTTTGATTCTCCTGATTTCCCTGGTGATGACATTTCTCCCTTCCAACAAGATCTTTGCAAAGGATCAGGAGCGTCGCCAGCCAGCTACCACTGGAGACATTCACCAGGAATTTTGAGTCACTCAGCTGCTGCACTGAGCCAGATGACATTTTCAGAGAAATGAAACACCCCATCCACCAGGGACTCTGTAAAAAGTAACTGTAAACAATTTGTGAGAGCTAGAACTAACACGATGCTAAAAATGCTGATGAAGAAGAGTTGGCTTTTTGTATAATGCTTTTTATTACCTAAAGTAGCTCAAATCAGTTTATAATAGCCCATCCTTCCTCTCTCCACAATAGGTAATCCTATGAAATAAGTGAGGCAGAGAGAGCTCTGAGAGAACTGTGACTGATCCAAGGTTACTCAGCTACCTGCCTGTGGAGGAGGAGTGGGAATCAAACCCAGTTCTCCAGATTAGAGGCTGCCATTCTTTAACCACTACATTTATGGCAGAAGTTCTAGAGCAGAATAAGCAGCTTGCTCCGTGCTTCATACAAGAGATGCACAACTGAGGACATGTAGGCTGGGTGACTGATCAAAACAGGCAATGGGCAGAAAGCAAAGGACCTGGATGAGCAAATCCTTTCCTTTTTTGACAGCTAGGGAAAGCTTCTAGGTGGACTGAGATGAGGCTGAAGCCAAGGACTAGGAAGGCTCTGTCCCCTTCTCTTTGGAAGCCAGTTTGTAAAGTATACTTTAAACTCTTAGAGATGGTTCAGACATAACAAACCAACACATAAATGCAAAATAAAGAACAGCAAGCTTCAAGGTAGCACTGCTAGTTGTAAGGAACCAAGAAATGATAATTCACCTCAGTCTAATCCTGAATCAACAAGATAACTTGTTGATTAGGTTAGTATTATTTCTAATTGTGTTGCAGATATGTAGTTGATTTCACTGATGTTCTATGCGCAGTGTTCATGAGACTTTCTTTAGAATGGAAAGCTTGATCCTGGCTACCATGAAATTTGACAATTATCCACAGTGTAAAAGGCTTCTAACATGATTATGTCAGCTAAGGATGAGAGAAAGATGAGTGGTCTGGCTGAGCTTTTACGAAGCGGATGATTTATGGAACTCTGAAACATTTACATCCTCTTCCCAAACAAGAATATAGGATCATCATGAACAGGTCCATGCAGAATCCTACTGAAGTCTGCTTAGTGGGCCTTACTCCCAGGAAAGTGTTCTGAGGATCCTACTGTTCAACATTCAAGCAGCTAATAAATAACCTCATAGACATGTCTTGGTGACAGTTCTCCTTTCTGATTCTCTGCTTTTGCACTGCTCACATACTATTTTTATGTTAGATTTTACATGGGATTTTGTCCTGCTTTTGTGATGGTGCTCAACAAAACTCAAGCAAGAAATATGTTTGGACTTCCAGATCACACTGCTTCCTTTAATGGGCCTATCCCTCAAATACCATCTCCTAAATTAAAACTTAGCCAGGCACAACGTTTCTGAACTGGACAAAATTGACTAGTTAAATCTTCCTTTTCTGTGACACCAGGAAAGAACAAGGAAAATTAAATGTCCATAATGAATCACCATGTTTTGTCCACCACACAGCAGTTTCCTTTAGTCAGCTTCATTCAGAGGCCATGGCAATGCTTTTTAATGATTTTAAAAGACCAAGACACAGAAGGAGGCATTTTTCTGTGAGGCAGGAAAAATTGGACTGTGTGGGGGCTGAACTCGTCCTTTTGAATGAAGATAGGGCACATAGCCATCTCTGGTTATTTCTGGATTAAAAGGAATTAAGGATAAGCTTCAGTCAAGAGGGCTGCTGCTAGGCAACAAGCAAGTTTGCTACATGAGGCCCTGTGTGCATTGTGACTAATTGATTCTTCAACAAAAATCCTGAGTCCATCTATTGGAACGGAAAAATATTTCTGGGAACACTCGACATGAATACTTCTGCCATAATGACCTTAAGAAACATAACAATAATAATATGTAGTCAGTGCTCAAAACACTTTGGGCCCTACTCTGTGTGGCAGGCCCAGGTTAGTACTCCCGTTGGGCTTTCAGAGAGAACGGCTTGCCTATGGGCCCATCCTGGGCAACAGATCATTCTCTGTCAGCCACAGTCCAGTCACAGTATACTTCTGTCATTTGCTCCTCTAAAACAAAACACAATAAGTGTTGGGGGGCAGGGGTTGTGCCATGTTAGAGGTAGAAATGTAAATCTGCCAGTTAATCATCTCTTGCCAAGAGCTACGTCATGCATGAGTGGCAGAAATACTTTCTCACGGCAGAAAGAAGAGATCCAACCCTCACCTCCACTGCTCTGTCTCAGCCTTTTCCAAGTTGGTTTGAGCAGATCTGTGATCATGACTCAAGGCAGCCTTATGACTTTTCAACCTTATGACTGTGGAGGACTCCCTGAAATATTTTTGAGGAACCTAGGAAGTGGTGACATGCCCCTTCAGAGTACTAGGTGCAGAAATAAGATGTAGGAGCCAGCCAGTCAATCAATCAATCAATTAATCAATCAATCATTTACCATTTCCATTGAGGAAAAAGAGACTAGGCCTGTAGAGCAACAGAGGAAGTGGGTTCCGGTGATGTCAGTGGTGGCCATCCAAACATCCGGGAAAGGCTGTATGACCCCAGGAGAGCTCTTGCATAACCCCAGGATTCCCCCGAACTCTGGTTTCTAGCAGCCATTAATGACCAAATCTTATTTTAATTCTTCAGCATCATATGAGCTGGTCTAAGTTCTCCACTAACACTATGCCTTTCAGCAAAACCAAACTTTCCTATCTCCCCCTCTCCTTATAGTACTATGAGCAGGGAATAGGGGACCCTCAGTAATGGCACACGGGGAGATGGGGGTCTGCAGCAGAATGAAGGGACTGGTGAAAATTGCCCAGTCCTTTCCATTGGTAGAAAATTTAGTCTGGATCAAACCATACATCTCTTGATAAAATGTTTTTCAAAATGCATTAAGAATAAATCCTTTGCAACTGTTATATCAATGGGGCTGCATCAGTGGGTAACAGAACTATAATGAAGCACTGGTACAAATGGATACAAGCAAAATTGTTTCACTGCAAGAAATTGGGAAAATTTTGAAAGAGAGGGAGAGCAGGGCTGGACAGCTGCTTGCCTTCCCTAACTGCAACTGCAGGGGTTTGAAAGGTTCAAGCTTCTTGTAATAAAGAAATTCATACCAAGTTCAGAAATGCAGCAGCATTTCTGGCTGGTACCAGACATGCTAGTTGAGAAAGTCTATTTTGATGAGATTCAAGACCATATCAAACCCCCACACTACAAAATGCTGAGCTAACGTTTCTTAAGCAGCGCAATATTTAGGATGTTGGTGTTCACAGTGCCATGTATTGTACAAAATCAGCCTTAGAAACACAGAATCTTTAGACTAAACAAAGGAAAGCACTTGAGCTGTAAACAAAATGGGATTTATTAGGACTTGAAATCCTGGGAGAGTCAGGCAAATGGAAGGAAAGAAAGAGAAGCTGCATGCAAGAGAGATGAAAGAAGAGGCTGGAAGGGACTGAATGCCCAAATACTCCTTTGTCAAAACATTCACTCCTTAGATAGAGAAAGGTTTTATTGTATTGTATGTATGCCAAAACCCAATAGGATCCCCCTGTCTCCATTCACATCTAACAGCAAGGCTTGTCCAGGTTTGGCCATTGTACAAAGTGTTTTATGAATCAAACGATTGTTCTTTTATTTCTTCCATGCATTATTTATATCCTGACTGGTCCTTAGACTGCTGAGACCTGTAAGGGAAGGTATGTCATTGAGTGACATGGTGGGGATTGGAAACATACATCTGTCCAAGGGGCACTGCATCAGGTGTCAGTGAAGAAGGCTCTTGGACACATTCAAGATTGAATTACCAAAGAGTACTTGACCATTTCTTAGTTTTATACCAGACCCAGTGAAATGGGTGCTCTTAAAGAATAATCACATTTGATAGGCAAGTGACAGGCAAGTGTCCTGGACCTTTCTTTAAATGAGGCTGTTGATGCCAACCTGCTAGAAATAGTGGCGGCCTCATTTCACAGCTATGAACACATTCGCTAGAAGGTTACCTGGACCCTCTGTAATGATGTGTACACTTGTACCACCTTCTTTAGCTACCATGATGTTTGAGAAATTAAGATGCCTAAACATTTCTTTCAACCTAATAGTCTGCTTTTCTTCTCTCCAAATTTAGAAGAGTTGGTTTTATACTAAGGTGACCAGATTTTAACATTGGTAAAGCGGGACAACAAAAAGTTTCATAGAATGCATAGAATGCAAAAATAGTATTGTAATATATATATTTAAAGTTCAACATAAGTACAATTTGCCAGGTACCCCAGATGTTCCCCCAAAAGTGGGACAATCTGGTCACCTTATTTTATACCACACTTTTCACCATCATTCCTGACTGTGTATTTTATTTCTGATAATGTGACTGTAAGATATGGCATTGTCATGGAATTTTGAGTTTGACTCCCTGGCCTTGGGAAGTGACCAGCAATTCCCTGAGAGGAATGTCTCACAGTTGTATGGAGCAAGAAACATATGGGGAGGTGACAGCCTTTGATCTCTAATAGCAGCATTTTGGTTTCTCTCTGTAAAGTACACTGAATTCTAGGGGATTGTTTCCCTGAATAAATCTTTGTTGGTCTTAAAGGTGCTACTGGACTCTGATTTTATTGTGCTACTTCAGACCAACACGGCTACTCATTTGAATCAATAATGAATGTGACTTTGGTAGTTTGTCATTTCTTTAAATCAAATGTCATGATGCATGACTTCTCCACTGAGTACATGTTGTTTTTAATCATGTGTATATATAATGTGGAAATGTGTTGGTTGAGAAGATCCATATGAACAGGACAAAGCCTTTCCTGTTGTTATCCACAGCACTGGCAATTAAGGGGTACATCCTGTATACATGGAGCTTGCATGTAGTCATTATCTTCCTTCCCTGATGCACAGTTAGGTACTGATATTCCTTTCTTCCAAGTATAGCTGTGGTGACTAGGAATGGAAATCTGTGACAAAATTCTTATTGTCTCTGTAAATTAGAAGAAGAAGAAGAAGAAGAAGAAGAAGAAGAAGAAGAAGAAGAAGAAGAAGAAGAAGAAGAAGATTGGTTCTTATACACCGCTTTTCTCTACCCGAAGAAATATCAAAGCGGCTTACACTCACCTTCCGTTTTCTCTCCCCACAAAAGACACCCTGTGAGGTGGGTGAGGCTGAGATAATTACATAGAAGGTTCTGTTTATATTTACTTTTAAAGTATATTAGAGGTTAATGGAGGCTCATTACAAAATGGTAGCTAAAGAATTGCATAGTTGTCACCAGCAGTAAAGAACTCATAGATTATTTATAACGATGTCTGGAACAAGTCCAGGGCAGAATAATATCAACATTTCTGACTGACCTTCAACTTGTCTGGAGGCCTTGACCTTTCGGCCTACCTAGCTGAAAGACTATTACACCGAGAAGACCTTGTGGCAGTCTGGGAGTCTGAGATCTTGCGTAGGAGTAGGGTAGCCAACCTCCCGATGACCTATTATTTTATTCATTTATTTATTGGATTTTTATACTGCCCTTAGGGTACTAATTCCACTAAACCTTTGGTGCCATTTGGCAAAAATAAACAAACAACAACAAAAAGAAAAAACAGTCACCCTGGACAATCTGACAGTTCCCCTCCTTTTTTAGCCATTGGGAAAAATGGAAGTAGGAAGATTTGATTTGCTGAAATTTTGGTACCATTTAGCAAAAAAACAAATGAAAAGCTGCTGCAGAAAACCTGCCCTTCCATTCCATAGGAAATAATTTCCCTGTGATCTAAAGGATGCCCCCCCTCTCCTTTTATGTAGATGGTAATGGAACATTAATCTGTTCCAGTAGTTATACATGTGGAATAGAAGTTTGAACTCTCACTTCAGCCACGGCATTCTTATCATTATTACCATGTTGGTAGAAGTAATTATGTGCAGTGGCAGTCTACCTCTGATCAGTGACCATGGCGGTGGCGGGGGGGGGGGGGTCATTGTTTGGCAGTTTATCAGGCTGGTGAAGCAGAGGGGTCTTCCCTGTGCCACCTTATGTGGGCTTAGCGGCTGTCTCAAATGCTGGTTCTGTCTTGCAGGAGAATGAAGAAGCAAAGCTGTTTCAGGCTATGGGTTCATCAGCGATGTGAAAAAAAGTCACAGGGAAGCTGGTGGCCAATTCTGAGTCTTTTAGCTTTATTTTCTGATAAGTTATACCTGCCATAAATGTACAGATAGGCTGATTTTTAATTACTATAGTTCCATGGTAAATGTGAAATAATTTGGTCTAATATTTGGTTTGGAGAGGCCCAGGTGGAATCTTTTTCTGGCGAGTCTTGGCAGCCCTGTATTCCTATGCCTGCCAGAAGCAGAATGAATTCAAAATGCATTGGTGTTTGTAAGTTTTCCTAATTGTGTAATTTATGCAGAACACGGAATGTGAATATTTCTTTATGCAGAATATGGTGGCTGGGGGATTAGGCTCAAGATATTTGAACATCCATGACAACCCTGGGCCATTTAGCTCAGTAACATGAGCATTTGACAGCCTTCTTTGGGGCTGTATAACTTATTAACAGATTCATACAGTTGGAAATAGTCTTGACAATGTGCTAAGGTCACTGAGCTGCAAAAGCAGCAGTTCTGCCAATCAAATAAACTGCCTAAGAACTCAGAAGAAAACAGAAAACGCCTTTGCATCTGAAATATTCATTGGCTTTGATCCTGGAGTTTTGAGGGGTTTTTTTCCCCTTTGTGTTCTTGCATGTTTAACATTCCCTCCCCCTTCTGGATATTCCCTCTGGTGTTTTCAGTTGCTGTGATGAAAGAGGCAGCATTTGTTTTTGCAGGATGGCAGTCAGCTTCTGAATATTCAGGGCAGCAGTTCTGACGTGATATGATGCTAAGAGGCTGTGCTCCATCCCTGGTGTATTTTATTTTTATTTTGTTCTATTTTATATGTGTGTTTTTTTAGTCTTTTGTTTGTGTTTGGTTCTCTGTTTCATTTAGCTTTGACTTACTGTGTTTTTAGTCTTTACCTCTCCCTCCTCTTTTACAGCCTCAGTGCCAAAATATCCTTTTCCTCCCTTGTTTGGGTGGGGTTAAAGTGGCATGAAATTTGAATAGACAAAAAGGTTTGGAAATAGTTTTAATTGGTACTCTTTATTATTTAGCTTGTAAATGCAGGACCTCTATTGAGATTTTGTTTTGTTTTAACATGTTTTGGCTGTTATTTTCATTTAATTTAATTGTCTGCTCACCTGAGTGATTTTAACAATTTTTAATTACCATCTGGTGAAAATCATTTGAGAGTTGTGCTCTGTGCTTGAGGTTTATTGATTTTACTTATGTTTTTTTTATGAGTCATTTTTGGTTTGTCTTGTCCTGTCTTTGTTGTTCTGTGTTAGAGCTGATTTTATTGAATGTTTTTTTATTTTAAATCAACTCCAAGGTTGAGATAGACATGGATATTCAAGGCAAAAGTTAAACCTGAGATTATAGAAAATTATATGTTCTTACAGAAGTCCAGTTTAACATATTAACCCACTGAAATGTTTGTATTCTACTATGTGGATTTGGTACACCATTTTAATAATCAACTGCAGGAGTATGAAACCATTTATAGCAAGCCATATCAAAATTCAGAAAAAGAGCCAATATAAGCAAGTCTATTTGCATAATTGAAAATATAGAACTCAATATTACTGATAACTGATATATTGATTAATAATCCATAAAAAGTTCAAACACTGGTTGTTGCAAGCCCTGTATTAAGAATAGGAATAGGGATGGTCACAAACCAGGAAAATATTATTTACTTTGTGGTTCATGACATGCCTGATTCATGAATAACAAGCCACCATGAACTTTGTTCCAAACAAACTGTTTCAGTTCCTTTTTGGCCGGATAAAAAGCCCCCCTCAGTGTGCTTTATATACCAAACTCACAGGGGATCTCTGGTTGACTCCCCTCTACTGGCCCTCCAAGTTTGAAGATGATTAAATTTATGGAGTCTAAGTTATGGTTTCCCAAAGAGGGTGCTGGCAGGAAAGTGTTTTCCTGGGAAATGACAGGCAGTCATTTTGACAGGTGCAGGTTCAGGAGGTTTAGGAGTGTATAGAATAGACCCTTTGCAAATTAATGACATCAAACTCACAGGATTCCTCCCTTTATGCTCTTCAGTTTGCCCTCCAAGTTACACATAGATTGAATTTAAGGGGTCTGAGTTATAATCCCCTAAACAAGATGCCCTCAGAAAAGTGCTTTTGGGGAAAATGTCAGGCACAGCTTTATTTTTTAATTTATTTATATAGGAATTTATATCCTGCAACTTCACCTGAAGGTCCCAGGGTGGCCCACAACAATACTGAATAAAAGAGTCTAATACACATTTAAAACATTTTAATTATTTTACCTCATCCTCCCTCCCACCCTGGCAGGACAACACACAGGAAAAGTAGATATCGAAGACCTAGGTGGTGTGTTTCCATTAGGCACTGAAGACTCTATAAGGAAGGCATCTGGCAAATCACCAAAGAGAGGCTGTTACTCAGTCCAGGGGCCACCACAGAAAAGGCCCTCCTGAATGCCATGGGCCTTTGTGTCTCTGAGATAGGTGGAACTAAAAGGTTCAAAAGTACAAGCTATGCAAATCAAACTCACAGGACAGATATTGGCATTTCCAGTACTGGAGAATTCCACTCCTCCTGTTGCTTTGAAGCTATTCTCTTGCTTTGAAATTTGGTGAACATTTTGTTTGAGCTGAGACTTTTTGTCTGGAAATGTATCTATTAAAGAATCAGGGTGAACTGCCATGAACTGCTGGAAATTTCATGGAAAATTTGTACCAGTTGACGGGCCGCAAACTTCAGTTCATAAACCATGAACCAGCCAAAATCTGTCATGAACTTTAGTTTATGAACATCCCTAATTAGTAAGTAGCAGACACAAGGTCTCAGAGGCACTGGAAAATAAACTCAGGAGAACTTTGCATAAATGTTAGGCTTGCCAACCTCCAGGGGGGCCTGAAGATCTGCCAGAATTACAGGAGATCTCCAGTCTACAGAGATCATTATCTTGGATAAAATGGCTACTTTGGAAGGTTGTCCCTATAAACCTATATCCCACTGAGCTCATTCTCTTCTCTAAACCCCTCCATCCCCATGGTCCACCCCCAAATCTCCAGGAATTTCCCAAACTGAAGCTGACAGCCCTGATTGTTGTAGTATGTTGGCATAAATCTGTGATTTTACATTTGGAGTACTAGAATCTGATCACCTCTAACATTTCACATTCTGTAAGGCATCTCTAAGAAGCCTTTATATTCCATAAACATCATTGCCTGTCATTCCTTTCAATTAATGGTTAGTAGGTAAACGAGGGCCAGAAAAAAGATATACAAATGCCCTTTAAAGTACCCATCAAACAAAAAAGGTAGCTGTGTCTTTATTGGGATGTGCCACTTGTAAAGGTTGATGTATTTGGGGCTGCAGGCACCTCTGCAAGCCAGCCAATTGCTGTCATGGGTCCCGAGAGCCATCAGTGCCCATCCTTCCAGCAGCTGACCATATGACCCAGCTGGAATGTCTTCTTGTCCTCTCCCCATTCTGGTCAGCAATCATGGCATGTGGTAAGTCACAGCTAACTAGCATTAGAATACTCTGGGAAAGGATATTTATGGTAGCACTTACATGAGAACCACCAAGGGAATACTTTGTTTCCAATAACAATTCTCAGCAATATTTTCAGGGGAAATATACTGAGGAAAACACATGTGATTAAATGTGATTAAAAGAGAGAAATAATGACATGGAGGTAAATAGAAACAGTCTACAATGGATACTTTCACTAGACAACAATCCATTGGCAATTTCTCTCTTCTTTTTTTATATATTTTTTATTTTCATAAAGATAGAAATATAGAATAGAGACAATGTAAGTTATTAATACAGAGAATAGTAAAATATTGTCTTCGCTTGAAAATATAAGACCCCACATTAACTACACAATGGTATGAACTTTTGCCCAAAGCTTATAAACCTTTTCACGTTTCCACCATGTTTAAGAAGAGAAGCTCACACTGTTACCACCCTTCCAACACTTGTTTACATAGTTCTTAACAATTTTAATGGTCATTTTTGGTGTCCCATAACACCTATAAAACAATTTATACTTAACACAATCTTAGAGCTATCCAAATTTCCACCACATTTAGGAAAAGAGGCCTACTTAGTTGTACAGAAGAAAAATATATGTTGTTATATAAGTATTATATAAGCATAAGCTGTTAATACAAAAAATGGTAAAATAAAGTCTTCGTTGGCCACATTTACACCTCCTCGATTAGGTGCCTCCCTTTAGTCATGCCTTAAGTTTAGACTGGGAGTCACTGCAGAGATATATTCAATAATACAGATTCAGCTTGTATAGGAAATCTAAGACTACACACTAACTACATAATAGTATAAACTTACAATGAGCAGTAAAATATAGTCTTCATCTATTATACTTAAACCCACTCCATTAGGTGTCTCCTTTTAGTTAAGCTTTAATTTTAGGCTGGAAGGCACTGCAGAGATATATTTAATAATACAGATACAGCTTACTTAGAAGATCTTAAACCTCACATTAACTTCTTGACCCTAGTAGAAAAGAAGAGAAAGAAGGGGAAAAGCCCCACTGCCTTGAAAATGTACAAGAGAATAACGAGAGGATTTCAGTCATTGCTTCTCCTTTCCCTTAAAACAGATTCAGCTTACATAGGAAATCTGAGACCCCATGTTGACTACACGGTATAGACTTTTGCCCCAAACTTATAAGCTTTTTCACATTTCCGCCATATATAGGAAAAGAAGCCTACTTTGTTACCACATTTCGAACGTTTGTTAACATAATTTTTAGTAATTTTTACAGTCCCTTTTAGTGTCACATACATCTATAAAACATTTCATACTTGACACATTCTAAGAGCCATCCTGACAGGTATATTTTCAGATTTGAATTAAATGCTTAACATCAAATATTCCTTGCAGAACAGTATGAGCTTTGGCCCTATGGCAATACACTAATAAAGAAGAAATAAAGGGGGAGAGAAGCCTCGTTTTGTATTTCCGGCACTTACAATTATATTGCCTATGTGCCTACAGAAGAAAAGAAAAAAAGAGAAAAAAATTCAACCACTGCTTCTCCTTTCCCTTTCCCGGTCTTCTTAAGGGAGTCTCATATCGAGGCTTGCTGCATCTTGTTGTTCCCGTAGACTTGTGTTCTGTCCAGTTGGCCTTTGGCGTAGAAAGTGCAGCTGTACTCTTTCCCTCAGAGTATGCATCGATGAATCTTGAGGCAGTTGCACCTCCTGGACTCCAATATCAGTACAATTTTTTCCCCGAGAAGCTCCTTTAAATCGATTACTTTCACAGCAGATCCATATATCTTTTGATTGGTTCTTGTGTACTGTTGCTTTGAGATGGCTGTATGTCTTTTTAAGAAGGGTGACCTTATCTAGGCTGCAAGACTCCGACATCCCCTTTTCCATCTCCATAATTTCAAATTTCTCTTCTGCTGATGGTTTTCCACCTTGTTTAGAGCTATCATCAGCCACTGTTATTGATCCATCATTCCTGTTAGAGACTTCTTCCTTGCCGTCTTGGATCTCCTTGAAAATATTTTTAAGCAATCCTCTGTAAATGCTTTCAAATCTTGGGTTTGTTTCTCTATTAGATGAGCCATTCTTTTTAACATAGACATGTTTTAGGCTTTAGTCAGCAACCAATCTCAGACAATTTTGCAAATAGCCAGTAGAGGTCCTACACAGTCCTAAGCAAGAGCAAAAGTCTGTTTTGACTTCCAACATTCCTGGCACTGGCATGTGACGTATTGAAGTCAGTAAAGCAGATATTCTCATACTGGAGCAGAATTCTCGCGAGATTCTCCCACCCACGGCTCATCTCTTATCTGCGAAAACCAAAACAATTGCAGTAAGAGCTATTGCTAATTAATTTGAGTTGATTTAAGTTCTTCTTCTGCTTAGGAAAGAGAATTAGCCTGCCTCATAATGAGGTGGCTTCAGGCAGAGCAAAAGGGGGGAAAAAGAGAAACGAAAAAACGGAGAGATACTTGCTGTCTCTGTGCTTTAATTGATATCTTGAAATATAGTAGATGTCCTCCCCTCAGTTCACAGCGTTCATTTGCAGTGAATCATAGTGGAGGGTTAAAGTAGATTCTTTAAGAAAGAAAGAAAGAAAGAAAGAAAGAAAGAAAGAAAGAAAGAAAGAAAGAAAGAAAGAAAGAAAGAAAGAAAGAAAAGTCCAAGATAGAATATGGTGGTTGTCCTCTTGACCCGAAACGCTGACAGCCTGTAATCCAGGGAGATATACTCCCTAAAGGATTGGAGATGGCCCCAAGAGTTCCCTAGGACTTCCTGGGTAGAAAGGTGAGGTGGGGTTTGCGTACCCCTCCTCTTTTCTGCCAATTGCTTCCACAATTGGCCCCTGTCAGGCTTCAGTGATTGCACTACAATCCTCTCAGAACGACATCTTGGCCACACACCCCCATTGGCAATTTCTCTTGTAATAAATAACACAACCAAATATTTAAACTGCTCCTGTGGAGTAGTATAAATAAAAGAGTAAGGGCAAGGTGGGAGGAGAAAGGGCAGACCGAGTCTGTGATAAAAACCTGGAGGGGCCAAGTGTCATTCCGGGGCCAAGTGGTCAATAGGGAGCCGTGTGGAGTCCGGTTCCCCATTGGCCACTTGGCCCGTCCTTGACTCTGCGGTGTGGTGAGTTGGCCTGGGAAAGAGGTTTTGCCAATGGGAAAAGAGCAGGGCCGCCGTGTCATAGACGCGTCGGCCCTGCTCCTTTTCTGCTGCCGAGGCAGCCATCTTGGCCAGGGAGGGGGTGGCAGCAAGCCTTCGAGAGGCTTCGTTGCCGGGAGAGGAGCAGCCAGGGGGGAGGGTTGCTGAGAAGTGAAGCCGCCACATCAGGGGGGGAAATGGGCTGCCTGGGACGCCCTGGCGAGGGGGCCCACAGCCAGCTCTGTGACCCCCCCTGCCCCCCCCGGTGCCCAGGCTAGCTCCCATTGTATTTTAGAATACAATGGGCTTTGCCCCTAGTTGTATATATATCACAATGAGTGTTGATTCTGTTGTGCAACAACGGGGAAAAATACTTACCAGTTCTTTAGAACAGGAGAAACATATATTTTCTGATTGTATGAATAGTATTTGCAGAGGAACTAGTGAAATGTAAACATCTTATGAAATTCCACAAATCCATCAGTGCTTCAATGGCATCATTGCTGGAAACAGTGACCATGTTGTAGGTGAAGCTAAAAATAATCCCTTTAAATAGAATATGAGCAAACAGGCAAAGTGGAAAGCTCAGTAAAATCTTATCAGAGGGTCTGAGGAGTTGCTTTGAAATTGTATTTTCCTTTATTTTTCTATTGCTAATTCCCCTCTTTGTTTAGGGACAGTGAAGCAGGAGGAAGTTAGATCAACTGCTCCCACTTCATGCCCCTTCCATTAAGCAATCCAAGTCCCATCCATTCTTCAGCTGGGGTTCATGGAAGAAACTGGGATTCCACTGGTGCTTATCGGGATATCCACTTCCATATTATAAAAGAATCCTTGAATGTTCCCACACAGCCTCTAAAATAGATAGAACTTAATAATTATTTTTTAAAACTGCTTCTCCCAGGATATGTGAGCAACACCACTAGCAGTGATACACAAACACTAGGCAATTGATGCTGAATTTTTCAAAAGCAGGGTTTTGTGGGTAACAGTCTACTTTAACACAATTTATCCTAATGGAAGTGCTATTTAGGGGGAAAGTTTTTTGATTGTGCTTGACATATATTACAGAATTTCAGTATTAGCTTTGTGAACCATGTCTATATGCTTGTAAACCAATGACATTTATGTGCCTATCCTTTATGGCTATGAAAATTGCAGTGGCAGTCCTGTACTAGGAAGAATTATAGAAACCATTAGTAAACGTAATGTAAGGTTACTAAAGCACTTCAGTGAGTATCACAGTTTAATTTCAGTGTGATATGTTCATTATTGATTTCATTTTATTGCTTTCAAGTTCATTAACAACCTGAAAATTAGAAAAAGTGCAAGAATTAGTTGTAAAAGACCAACGTACAGGAAAGAGTGAACCAATTTATAGGAAAAAATGAAGAGTCAGGTCATTGGAAAATTAGAAGTGCCCTGTGATATCAGACAAAGAATCCATCTGTTCTAGCATTTTGTTCCCAGCAATGGTTAGTCAGCCAACTGCTTTCTCACTTGGAGTCAACATGGATTACAGTTTATAGAACAACACAATCAGACACCATAAGACTTCCATTGAACAATGGAATAGGACTAGGTTTATGGAACTAGGAAACAATGCAAACAATGAACTGTCTAAGGCAGTGGTTCTCAACCTGGAGGTCGAACCCCTTTGGGGGTTGAATGACCCTTTCACAGGGGTCATTGCAGGGCAAGCAGCCCTTCTATCCAAGGGGTTCCCAAAGTGGCCAACATCACTCCTCTTCCATTTCATCCACACAACAGCCTTGCAGGGTAGATTGAGATAGAGCATTTGTCTGTCTGGAGCAGTGGGAAAGAGCGAGATTGGCGTTGTGGGACAAGAGGCAGAACTGAACTGAGAAATCCCAGGGGGGGGGGAACAATTTATATACAATCATGAACAATGGATCTTCATGCCATTGGTCAGTTTTGGTTTAATTTCTGTGAAAGAACTCTTGCATAATTTTATGGTTGTGGGACACCACAAATGAGGAACTGTATCAAAGGGTTACGGCATTAGGAAGGTTGAGAACCACTGGTCTAAGGCAAGGTATCCCAAAACAATACAAATTTCAGTGTCCTTATTAGGCATATCCAATACCCCCCTGCAAGGCAAGTGAAATTACAGATGCAGAAGACCTTTGCAGTAACAGCAGGACAATACTGACAATCTTCAACTATAATCCTCAACTCTACAATCCTTGCAAGCATGGTTTATGGCTGTTGATAGATTTAGCACCCATGAATCTGGTTTTCAAAAACGGTTGCTATCTGACCCTGACACATCTTTTGGCAATAAGTTCCATTCATTTAAGTATTGTTTCTGTAGGAAAGCACTTCTTTTGTCTCATGTGAATCTACAACAAATCAATTTCACTGTGTGACACCAAATCCTAGTATTATAGGTGAATCTCCTTCTAGATTCTTTCATGGGCTCTCCTTTGTTATCCTTATCCCCGCAAACTAAACATGTACCTTTTCCTCACAGTGATAGTACTCAGTCGGCTGATCCTCTTTCTTGGCTTTTCTCAACCTTGTATCCTGGACTCCATATTATGTTACCTATTGGCAGTTTACTCAGTGATTGAAGGGGCTAACAATGTTCAAATTATAAAGCAGGCATTCTGTGAAAAACTGACAGGCATCAACTGACAGGTTTTTTAAAAATAATAAACAAGGAAGCCGTTGCCTTGGAAATTTTCTATTCTGCCAAAATATTGAAATAGTGTTACAAAAATTACTTTCTGGAGAAGAAAAAAAACATGCTTAAATTTATTTATTCATCATTTTTACATTTCCACAGGATTTTGCTTCATGTTCTTACTTCTTTTATATTTGAATCTATTAATCATTATCTTACAGGAGCAATTCAAAAAATACAAACATGGAAGAAATGTGAAGTCCACATTGCCATAGATGCTCTGCTTTAAATAATAAATAAATCAGAAACTTGAAAGTTTAAGACCTGAATGATTTTAATGTAATTATGCAATTTTCCTATAGTGAATGTAATAATGGCACCACCTTCTCTTCCCCTTCCATTGTGTGTCTATAATAATTTAGATTGCAGTTATCCTTTGGTTCTGTGTTTTATAATGTACAGCATCTTAGGTGGTTCAGGTGCTCAGGGTACAATCCTTTCTTGGGAAAAAAACTGTACTGAATAACTTGTGACATACTGACAAGTTAAAATTGCTGTTCTAGAATACTAGCAGCACTTCTAGTATTTTATTAGTAGTGGTGAGTCTGGCAACCTCCCATGGAGTCTATAAATAGCAAGGTAATCTATGTTCAGAAAATAATTGCCACTAACATGGGAAAATGTGACAGTCCTACATTTTTCTCTCTCATTCCCTTAAGTGATTTATCTCTGACTATCTTCTTCAAAGATCCCTTTGGAACTTGACTACGATTGCAATTCATAGGATTGCAGCACAGTAGTGAAAAATGATACCGGCTAATCTAGCCTTCTGTGTGTAAAATTACACTTCTGGATTTTTGCCTGAAAGAAACAGAGAATAGCATAAATAATATGCAGCTGTCTCTGGAAAACTCAGAAGATACCATAAGGGCAATCCAAGGCCATCTAAAGTGTATCTGTAGACTTTAATAGAACCAGCATATTAATATATATAAATAGCCATATTTAAACTGAAGGCGTTCAAACAGTGGCATCCTAAGAAGTCATGCCATCTTAAGCCCATTGACTTCAGCATATTTTAGAGAGTATAAGAATGGTACTGAGCAGCTAATCCATTGACACGGACCTCATTTTAGGTTCTAAAGGGTTTATTGTTCCTTTGGTGTTTATTTCAGCAGTCATTCAAATGCTTTGGTGTTCCTCTGTCCTGCTCAGCAGTTCCTAATCCTTCTTGTTGAAAGAATGATCCACAAAATGGCAGTGTAAGCTACAATTCTGCATGTGGCAGGATGTTCTCAAAGTTAAGGGTATGTAAGCAGCTAGGATTGCAACTATGGCATGGAACTATTTAATGCTTTGGGATCCTAAGCAATGGAGATTCTTACCTGATAAATTAGATATTTGCTCAGTTTGGAGTAGCTAGGCATTACATTTGCCATGCTGAACACAACTGCACCTTGTTCTTCATTCCCATTCCAGACCCTGGCTGTATCACATAGCAGGTATCAACGTGGGTTCGGATTGTCACATAAGAAGTTCTGTGCTTCTGATTGACATCAGTAACATTCACGAGTGAGAGCCGTCAAACTTACTCTGTGGTGGCTTTTACTCAATTAATTCTATTAGATAATATATAAGGGAAATGAGAGATTTTCCAAGAGGAGACCAATGCCTATAATGCATGCAGTGTCTAGATGAGATATGAGAGAGCTTGAGTGGATCAATATCTCTCAGTATGCATTTATAAAGAAATACATTGTATATACCATTAGCTTATAGCAATCATTTGCCAGTATGGATGCTTTGAGACATAGATTTGCCAGTATGGATGCTTTGAGACACTGGCATTCCTCCACACACATGGGGTTTGTTCTTCCCATTCAATGGACTCTGCACACAAATCAATATAAGGGGGCTGGGGGGATAAATTGGGAAGCCCAATTTGAACTGGTTGGGGCAAATTGCATAAGAATCACTGAAAAATATATTAATAACTGAAAAGAATCTATGTTGACATCTTGGTTTAGAAACATACTTAGGATGCAATATTATGCAGATGCAGTGCTTGCATACTGAAAAGGGGCCCCATAAGGCCCCTCTGTCCCCCATATGCAGTTCTTAGGAGTATCGTACAGTAGTGAAAAATGACACTCATACAATGCACTAAACTGTTACTGTTATGAGGAATGGAAGGTCTCTCCACACCTTTCATGATAGCCCTCTTTAAGTATTTGAAAGGTTGTCACTTGGAGGGGGGCAGGATGCTGTTTCTGTTGGCTGCAGAGGAGAAGACACGCAGTAATGGGTTTAAACTTCAAATACAATGATATAGGCTAGATATCAGGAAAAACAATTTCACAGTCAGAGTAGTTCAGCAGTGGAATAGGCTGCCTAAGGAGGTGGTGAACTCCCCCTCACTGGCAGTCTTCAAGAAAAGGCTGGATACACACTTTTCTTGGATGCTTTAGGATGGTTAGGGCTGATCCTGCGTTGAGCAGGGGGTTGGACTAGATGGCCTGTATGGCCCCTTCCAACTCTATGATTCTATGACTCTATGATTCTATGATTCTATATCCTCATCTAAGCCTTCCATCTCTGCTCTGATCTCTGAGCCCACAGCTGACTCCAGGAGAGGCAGGCCGGCCAGAGAGATATGACGTGCGTCCATATTATGTTCCTAGGCACCTGCTGAGATGGGAGGAAGGAAACAGGCCTCCATTAGTCTGTGTGGAGTTTTCTCTATGTGCAGGAAATTCCCCCACATGAGAAAGAATGTGTGCTTACAATTTTGTTGGTTCCTGTATATGCATTTTGGAGCCTCTAGTTTCAATTTTGCAAAAAGTCAAAGTAATAGCCTGTCCATTAAATTTGGGGACAATGGATTAGCTCCAACTAGGTAATGCACCAAAAAAAAAAACCTATGGCTTCCACATGAACAAAAGCCATGTGGGATGGGAATTGATTGAGATGACATGAAAAAGCTGGTATATGGGAGAGGATATCATTCTTGTTATTATTTATTACCATTGGGCTTCATTAAAAATGCACACTATTTACAGACAATCATTATATTATCAGAAAGTCTGCTTATTGTACTTTCAGTTGATGCACAGGAATCTCATACTACATAATTTGTTTGGTCCATTAAATCCATTCCATTCACATATGCCTTGTTCCACTTATTTCCTTTGAAAATCTTTGCATCATTATTTCTAAATGAATTCACTGGCGTCAAGTGGTGAGTGCTCATTTGTGTATATGCACTATATCTGAAATATGAGAAGTGCAGTCCTTAAATTAGCCTACAGCAAGAATCTTCCACTGTGTAACTGCCATGGATAGTGCTAGAAATACAGCAGATCAATTGTTGGTCTTGACTAAAAAGATTGTGGAGGATGCTCTTGCAGACCAGAATCAGGGTCGGCCTGGTCTCTCAGACCATTTCCGCATGGTCTGACTTGGTACAGATGTATGCATGAACAGGTTGATGGCCAGTATGTCTAGTTGCCACCACAATTACAAGAATTGGCATTGGCTTTACTTATATATATTTGGTTCATATAGCCACATTTTTACAAAGAGAAAAAAGCATACCATGCAAGCAGTCCTTAAAATAAGTTGGCATTTTTTACCTGTGGGAGTTGGAGATGAGCTGCAAGAAGTAAATGTGTGTTGGGGTCTTTGCTCTGCTGGTTAAACATGTTAAAAATCATGACATAAAAGTCCTTATGTGACTTTTAATTTATTTTTGCATCTGACATTCTTAGTACTTCTGCCAACATTACATTTTATGTCTCAGTGAATGAATGATAAAGTATAAGTCATAAACTGCTTTATAAATCAAACACAAAAATCTTCACTCCCTCTGGAATTTATAGAAGCCAAAAATCATTCACCTGCAAATTTTGGTAACTGATAAATGAGATTCCTGCTCAATTGCAGTAATGCTAGATAGTTTTATTGCATAATTTATTGGCTTTAAACTGGCATAATGGTAATTTATTAAGAGAGACTTGCCCTTAATAAACATTTTTTACAAACTGATTGTAGGGGCTGTTATGGATTTTTAAAAGTTATTTTCAGAAATGCAGGGAAAACACCAATGAAAATGAAAACTATATTCCAGTGATTTATTTTTAGTAGTATCTAGAGAGGCAATTGGGTTAGGGAAGTTTAGAGTCTTTGAGAGCGGTTTCTCAGTGGAACAAGTTTCCTCGGGAGGTGGATTTTTCCATCTTTGGAAATGTTTAAGCAGAGGCTAGATAGCCATCTGATGGAGAGGCTGATTCTGCAAAGGTTCAAGGGTGTGGCAGGTTACAGTGGATGAACAATAGGGTTATGAATGTCCTACATAGTGCATGGGGTTGGACTAGATGACCCAGTATGTACCTTCCTACTCTATGATTCTATGATTCTATGAGAGTTGGAGGAGCATCTGATTAGAAATGGAACTGTCATTCCTATACCCACCTGTGGATCACTAAATTAGGAGAATGGGCAGTGTACTGAGGAAGGAAGTTTTTCTACAGAACTGAAGGAACCCCCAGGTTTGCAGAAAAATATGAATAGTTGGAGTACTGCTGGATGCTGCATTATCTAGGCAGATAGCAATGCTACAGGTTCACTGGTTGACTGGTGAGTGGGTGGCCAAGCAATCATCCCCATGATTCTCACAGATGTCCTGCTTGTCTCATATAATTTTCCTTCTTCCTACAGCCAATGAAACAGAGGAAAACCAAGGAAACTCTGAGCACAATGATGTCAAGTTGTGAATCTTCCTTTACTAGTTGTTACCATGGAGATATGGGAACAATGCATCCCTCATGGAACTTCATTTCCACTAAGAAGGATATGATTTTGCTGCTTGTACAGTGCCTCCAAATGTAAATGCCAATGTTCATGGGAAAATGTGATTTGTAACAAACAACATTATCAGTCATAGTTAGTAGGTAGCATTGACTGGAATGCTCCCAAGAGAGCTATAAACACACTGAAACCTAATCCCAAATATTAAATTGGATATAATCGTTACAATTTTTTCTAAGCAAGGAATCTTTTAGCAATGTTGAATGAAAATGACAATGAATAAATGAACAAATGTCAGCAACTAATAGGCAGCATCAAATTACCCACGTAGAAGGCTGGTTTAGGAAAAAAACAGCAAAGGATATGCCCACGCTGTTGGCTGAAAATTGTCATTACTTCATCTTCAAATGATCGAGCTGGATTTATTAGATTTTCTTCAGCCAGCATAGGTTGATGTGAAAGATATGGCCAATCTGAAATAAAGATCAATCAAAGTGTATAACATTTTAGCATTCAAGGGAAAATATTGGCATATGTCAAAGGAGTAATGAAGTGTAATTCAGGTTTATAAGAGAGTTACATTTAAGAAGCATATATGTTAGGAAAATTCAGGATTCCATCAGATTCCCCCAAAGTGGTACCTGTGACCACCTTGATGCCTGTCCACCAAGAGTTTCAGAGAGTGGGCTATGCCACTGTAAGACAGGGCTTGCTATTGGTTCCTCTCATTCAAATTAAGGGTTTCCCACTAGAGCGGTGGTCCCCAACCTTTTTATCACCGGGGACCAGTCAATGCTTGACAATTTTACTGAGGCCCGGGGGGGGGGTATAGTCTTTTGCCGAGGGACGTCACCGCCGCCTGAGCGCTTGCTCCACTTGCTTTCCCGCTGGTGCCCTTGAGCCGGCAGCAGAGTGATAGGGCAGCCCCCGAGGCAGCAGCCAGGCAGGAGGACAAGAAGGAGCTGCAGCCTGGTACCGGGGGTTGGGGACCACTGCATTAGAGGATCAGGATGACCAATAATCACCAGAACTCTACTTAGTCAGTGTGTGGTTCCATTGCCCCTTCAGATTTTTTTTCCTCCCAGGAGGTATGAGGAGAAAGGTACTCCCTTTAGTTCCACTTCCAGTGACAGCCATTTTTGGATGGCATTCACTCACTATCAAAATTCCAAAGATGCTTGCAGGTCCCCAAAAGTTGGGGATCCCTGTACTAAACTATTTTAGAAAATATAACTACATGACTGAATTCTTTCCATAGTTTTAGCACACTTATAGTGGATTCTGTGCAGAGTTACTCCAGTTTAAGGGCGCTGATTTTGGTGGGTTTATACTGGAATACATAAACTTGTAAAAACGTATCATACATATATGTCGTTCACTGCCCTGAGCCGGACTTGGGAGGGCGGTATATAAATCCAACAAATAGTAATAATATTTAGCCTTTTCACTGAGGAGTTTGAGTGACCCATAAAGAAGTATATAGACATTGTGACAGAACGCTATGTCAAAATTTCAAAGGCGCCCGCAGGCTTGGAAAGTTTGGGGACCTCTGAAGTAGATAATAGTCTGCTGGAGGAACTAGAGGGCCTGATTTGATATAAGCTGCTTCATACATTGATTTTTAGACTGAAAAAGAGCTCAGAACATCCTGAATGATATGCTTATACACAGAGACACACACAAACAAAAAAACGTGATGCAAATCAATATCAGAAGAGGATGTTTTTATAACAACATTTTACATCAAAGAGGGAAAGTATTTCTCCTAGAAACGGCATTTGATGCCTGCTGCGATATTAGTTTTGATTCAACTAAAATGATAATTACAGCCCACTTTGTTATTTTGCAATTATATGCTTTAGCCTTTTCTTGATAAATATAGAACACTGTTCAAAAACAATACCAAAAATGGCTTTTAAAAGTTCCACTTTGACTGTGTTGCTTTCCCCCTGCAGCTTGTGATGACTTTTGACACTCAACATTCTGCTTAAAAAGCAGACTTCAGGCTACATTGAGGCCTTCCCCATTCATATTGCTGCCCCCTCATATATGAAGAAATGCTGTCTCATTTGTTTGTTAGGAAATCATCACTTTGACTTAAGTAGAAAACATAGTAAAATTTTGGGGCTTTTAAAAATCATTGGTTTGAATCTTTGTTCCCCATTTAGGATAATAATCACTGCAATGTGGTTCAAAGGAGCTCCTTCTGGGGGAACTTGCTAAAAACAAATTAAGGTAATTAAGGAATTGTTTGCAAAGGATTCCAGAGTATTTGATAATTTGCCTGAACTAAGCTTTTACTTCACACAGTTTCAGGCAGTTGGCAACTCCAGCTTTCAGTAGAGGAGATGCTATAAAACAGATTTTACGAAGTTCACAAAATGAAGGATTCAGCTGGTCTGTCCTCTTTAGGTTATTTGTGAGTAGAAAAGAGCAAGAGTTTGGTAGCAACTTAAAGACTAACAAAATATGTGGCAGGGTATGAGTCAGAGAATGTACGAGTCAAGCATTCTCAAAAGTGAACTGGACACGGAACTCTATGTTGGTCTTCTGTGCACAATCAAGGATGAAAGTAATGGGCATGCAGGATGAAATGATGGAACCTCCTTATTCAGCCCTTTTCATCTAACTAGTGATTTCTTTTGCAGAAGCATTACCTATCACCCAGGTAAGTGATGTCCTCCTATGATGAGGAGAATCCCTTATGGGTCATCTGAGGTTGAGTTTCCCATCCCCCATCTTATGAATGGAGGCCCAAAGGCACCAAATGTTCTGAAAGCGTGTAGTATCCCAAACTTTTCAGGGTAAATAAGGACTTACTTGAGTAAATGCTATTGAATCAGATGGGATTTAATCCTAAGCATACATGAGATGACAGCCTTAGGGGGGAAATGCTGAGATGTGCTCTGATCATGAGAGGCTGCTTGGCTGCATAATAATTTTTCAAAATAATATATCTGGTAAAGATGGACATGGACTTTCATTTAATGTCGAATCAGCTTTTATGCTGTTCTGTAACTGTCCGGCTGTGCATCCGCTTCCATCATTTTCAGCTACTAATGGATGAGTAGGAAGCAGTGCACATGTAGCAATCCAAAGCACAATGGCTATGAGTCATAAGTAATGAATGATAGGAAATGTTGCTCAACCCCCCCCCCCCAAGGCTCAGTGTCTTGGCTCCTTGCCTACAGCCTGGAAGCAGGAAAAGGGGACGAGGGAAGAATTGATATGCAAAAGGCAAGGGAAGTGTGGTTTGTGTCTTCATTTCTGGGGAATGTTTGCACACACCTAGTCAGTTGCTTTTACTATTACAGTTATGAATGTGTTCAAGAAAAGTACCCATTCACTTAGTTGGGCAGAAACTACAGATTTCAGAAGCACCTGGATTTTTGTTAAAGGGTTGACTCATTCTACCTGTTTCTAATATTGATGGAAAGTGCACAGATTCCTATTGCTGTGTGGCTCTATACAGCATAGATGATGATTCTCAAATGTTGGTGAAGACACAGAGGCTGATATGCAGACTGACAGGAAAATAATGCCAGCATATAATATATGGGGATGGCTAGCTGAATAAGAAAGCGTAACTCAAAATCACATTTAACATTTGAGTTTAAGCTTCAGATTTCTTAACTCATGCCATGCAATCCTAAACAGAGTTACAGCCTTCTAAATTCTACTGACTTCAATTGATTTAGTAAAATACTGTAACTCTGCTTCAGAATACAGTGTTAAAATGAGCCTGTTAATGAGTTGGAAGACGTAATAAGGAATGTCAATCTCCTGCATCAGAATAGAGCCAGATAGGTATAAATGCCTTCACCTCAAATCAGCCATGCAATCCAAACCATTATGTGTCATAATAAAAACCAGATGCACTGTAAATACATATAGAGAGTATGGGTATTTTGGTACAGCTAAGGCATGGAGTGCAACAGCTAGCAACGTAGGGGATTCTAATAGTAATGCACTTTGTAGCCACCCTAAGCAAATGGGATTCTCCAGCATAAGCCCTATTATGTTGATGGGAAAAAACAAGAGAGTTGTGCTCTTGTTCAAGTTCCTTTATAGCTGTGGGCCTTTTGCAGCTTTCTTCTCTACTGAGCCCATTATGCACTTCTATTTATTACTGTGAACCTCTTAATTAGTCATGCCATTCAGCTTCCCTTTAAAAAGCTGCCTGTTTTGCAGCAGTGATAGCACCACACTTGTACAGTCTCTATGTGCATTATCAGTTCTTCAATTCTACATTTGTTCTATTCATTCAGCAAATGTCCTTGACACCTTACAAAATCCCTGCCTCCATAACTCACAAACAAATGAAAGAAAGACCAGAAAGGGACAGGAGTAGATGGTTGTATTCCAGGAACACACAATGACTCTCTCTCTCTCTCTCTCTCTCTCTCACACACACACACACACACACACACACACACATACACATACATCATATCCAGCCATGATATTTCAGCTATTACAAAAGTAGCAGAGGGATCATTGAAGTGAGCAGGTAATCTGCAGACACTGAAAATATTAGCGCGGCCAAGACTCACTAAGGCCACGTGTTGACACGGTGCGGGGACGGCTACAAAGGCCGGTTCAACTGTGTGCTGGCTGGAGTGAGCATGGGCCCGATGACAGCACTCTGCATCAGCCCGGCAGGGGGTGGGGGCTGAGCACGCCTATATAGGGTGCCACATGCTCGGCCTCGTTCTCTCTGCTTCTGGCTCTTCGGCGAACAGCTTCCCTCTCTCCCACCCTGTTTTTATGGTTGTTTGTTTTGCATCTGAACTTTGTCACAGCTGCAGGGGGGTTGCCATGAGAAGGAGCCTATTGGCAGGGACCCTGTTTGCATACAGGAGTCCCTGGAGGTGTGGTGGGACCTCTTAAAAGGTGGCACAACAATGGGAAGCTATTCAGCTGGGTAGGCTTAAACATACCCGTTGGCAAGGGGACCGGGAGATAGTCAACTGAGGTTGGCGCCCTTTGGTTCCTCCACAAAAAGATCTCCTCCCTGTTAGAATAGGATTCTGAGAGGCAAGGAGATCCGAGTTCCTGTCTGGAAACTGGGTGAACTCTAGGGCACCTCTCAGAGTCTGGGATTGAGGGGTCAGTTGGCTGACTGGTAGGTCAGCCTCTCTTCTCATTGGTGCCAACCTTGTTATTTGTTGAATAAAACTGTGGCCCTTTAAAAAGCCAGAACACTTGTGTTGCACCTCATTGCAGCCAGAAAATGCCCCACTGCAAGTAAATAGAGAAGTCTAGCTTTTAAAGTGATGATGAATATCCAAAAAGCATGTAAACATTATTATGAGAAAGCTGGGTCTTCAGATAGAGATTTATTAATTAAAATATTTATACCCTATCGTTTCTCTTGGCCCAAAGAAATTTACAAGTAGCTATTAAAAATTACAGATTAAAATAAAATAAAACCTCCCAATATAAATGGTACTTTCACATTCATAGCATTTATTCATTTTATTTACTTATACCCAAATTTCTCCACAGTAGGGACCCAAAGGAGCTTAACATTTTCTCCATTTTGTTCTCACAACATCCCTGGGAGACGTCAGGATGAGAATTTGTGAAAACCCCAAAGTCATTCTGCAAACAAACATGGCAGAGAGAGTATATTTTAATCCAATATGTGTCTTGGGGAAAATGGCATGTTTCTCATTACAGCCAAAAAGAGAACACTTTCAAATGTGATTATTAATAAGGATACTTTTCCACGGCAGCAAATTTTCAGCTGGATATTTGGATTGGGGTTTTTTTTTTGTTACTCTTTGCTTGGAAGTGTTAAAGAATGAATACTGATAAGTTCTTTCTAAAATGCCATGAAGATGTGCCCGTTGCTCCTTGATTTCATGTCAGAAAACTTGTTATTCTCTTTTTTACCATGTATAAAATAGCACAATTTTTGCTGGCTTCATGCATGCGGGTATGAAATGGTCTGTGTCCAAACCCTGCCTGACTTCTGGCATCCTGTCCATATACCATGCTTTACAATAGCAATCAACATTTATTCTCATTGCATAATGGTTAACTATATGTAAACTCAAAACCACTATTGCCCAGTGGTTTTACTGAAAGTGAGACGCTAAGCTGTCCCTTGAAGAGCTAAACACAGACCAGACTCAACCATTTCTCAGATCCTCATTCAAACTGAACTCTCCTCTCTACTTCTTGTGTTATTCATGGCTGCTTCTAGATGCTGACACTCCCTGCCTACAAAACAAATCTAATTTGAATATCATTAATTTTTCATCTAGCACTAGCTTGATGCTCTGTTGTTTTTAATTATGATTATTTATGGTCTTGAGTGTTTCAGTCTCACAACTGAGTGGGACAACATTGTCATATATTGCCCTAGGAAAAGTACCTGGTTACTATGGAAACAGAATATTTAGTATAAAGCCTTTTAAATAGGGCATCCACTCTAAGCTTCACCTAGCATTTGAAGTTAGCTTAAAAGACTGTTATTTGAAAAGCTGTCTAAAATGTGCCATTGCTACAGAAGCCATCAAATAATTACTCCAGTATTTCAATCTAGTACCCTTCTTGGTTTTGGGACATTCGAGAATTTTTATGAAAAACAGGTGGCTGCATCAACTGATGGTTGCTTTCCACTCTGGGGGGTGGAGTTCACTGGTGTCTAAGATGACCCGTCCACAGCCCAGCTGTTATAATGCTACTGTGACTTGTTCAGCCATATTCAAAACCTAATTGACTAAGGCCTGCAGCAAGCAATGGACAAGGAAGCAGGCCACTCAGTAGCCCTTGGGATCATGAGAATAAGCAGGACATCCCATCTTTACCTGACTTGGTTCTTTAGAACTGAATATACCACTGCCTGCTTCAAGGCAGGGAAAACCACCCCATCTCTCATGGAGAAATTTACTCTCTCCTGAAACCAGTCCACTACCTCCGCCCCCACTGCCCCACAGATTTAAGCAGCCTGCAGGGTCAAGAGTGGTACAAGTGACTGGTGAGTCTCAAAGTTGTCTACATCCTCAGTCTGAACAAGCTGAAAGGTATCCCACACAACTGAAAAAAATTGGCCTCCTAGGTACATCCAGTTTTGCCCCTGCTGATGTAGAGTCCAAATTAGAACAGATGCAAGACTTTAGAATATTTATATCATAACACTGGTAACGAATTATGACACTCTAATAAATGTAACATTATAAGATTTGCACAGGGCTATAAAGTGATACAGTGGGGTACATTGGAATGGTTATTTAAGGTCAGTTCCTTGAAAGTCTGTATATTAAGATGCTGAAGTCGTAATTAAAATAAAATATATTGTATTCCATTCCACATCTTTCTTAAGTGGTGTGATTCAGAAGTATCTGATAAGCTTTGAAAAGGAGGAAGACATTTGTTCCCCAAATTGCTTTCTCTCCAGCTACCCACCATTATTCAGTGTAACAGACCACCTTTTGTTACAACCTTTCTCAGAATTCATCCCTTGTGTCTTTTATACTATACCATATAAATAAAAAGCAGCAGATTGTTCAAGATATAGAACTGAATGAAATACAGTCATTGTTCCATCTCTACCTTTGATGACAACATTCACTTCAGCTAAAGAGCCAAATTCAATAGGCTGCAGATGTTTCTCCTCATCCTGCAGCTTCTATAGTGTGGGAGGGGGGATCTACTGGAAATTTCATTGTACCTTATTTATTTATTTAGAAGATTTTTGTACCCCACTTATTTCCCCAATGGGGATCCAAAGCAATGTAAAACATCATTCTTCCCTCTGCCATTTTGTCCTCACAACAGGCCTGTGAGCTAGAATATGCTGTAAGCAAATTGACCCAAGCAAAATTCCTAGTTCCCAAACTCTAATCACTACATCATTGTGAATGATGCAGGACTCGGTGAGTACGTTCTGGAAGTCCTCCTGCATCTGCATAAGTACATAGGCTCATTCACAGTGATTCCTGGATATTTTGTTAAAAGAAATATTTGCTTGTATAAAGAAATTCCATCCTGCCTTTTCGTTAACAAGTGTAAAAGGCAGTAATCAGTAATAATATGTAACATTTATACTATGAAAAGCCTCTTGTGGCACTGAGTGGTAAGGCAGCAGACATGCAGTCTGAAAGCTCTGCCCATGAGGCTGGGAGTTCGATCCCAGCAGCCGGCTTGAGGTCAACTCAGCCTTCCATCCTTCTGAGGTCGGTAAAATGAGTACCCAGCTTGCTACTGGGGGGTTAACGGTAATGACTGGGGAAGGCACTGGCAAACCACCCCGTATTGAGTCTGCCATGAAAACACTGGAGGCCGTCACCCCAAGGGTCAGACATGACCCGGTGCTTGCACAGGGGAAACCTTTACCTTTACCTGTATACTATAGAAACAGCACATCAGTTAAAACAAAATCTTCAGACCAGCAATAAAACTAGGGATAGCCATGAACCAGAAAAATATGGTTCGTGTCAGTTCAAAAACAGAACCAAACTGTTCATGAACTAAATCAGTCCATGGCCTTTGGGCCCACAAGTCCCATTGAAAAGGACTGCACTCCTTTTAATGTATGTTGTTTTTACAGATGTTACCCACCCTGAGTATTGGAAGGGGGGCTATGATGATGATATAAAATGGGGCTTGTAGAAAGAACAGCTGAGGGGTCTGGAGCATCCTACTACCTACTGCAGAGCTGTTTTTGCAACTTTTATGGAGAACAGAAAGCAGGAATATAAAAGGGTATTGGAGTGCCTTTTAACCTCTGCTTTCTGATCTAACCATAAACCACCATGAACTGCCATAAACTGTTTTAAATGTTTATGGAAGTTCATGATTGTAGTCCTGTCACAACTTTTGGTTGACAAACTACAAACAGGGCAAAATTCATGATGAATTTTCCTTTGTGATTGAAGCTAAACAATCAGAGCAATCAATAACTATTATTGCCTTTGGCAGCATACATGTGCATACATACATACTTTCAAACCCAGTTTTTAAAGTTAGAATGCATTTATCAGTGCCATCCTCAGAAGAGTTATACCTTTCTAAGGACATTGAAGTCAATGGGCTTAGAAAGCTGTAATTCTAATTAGGTTAGCATTGTCAATCTTGTAATTGTGGTTTCGATTAGGCGGGATATCATTTTGTAATGATGAATACAAAATCATTGCCACAGTGAGCAGCATAGTGCCAGACTATGCATCCGGCATCTTACTGGGAAAGGCTAGGGTTGTGAGAGAAGGTAATTTGAAGTGTGGCAATAGTGAATATAGTAAGGATTATGCATCCATACCTGCAGCATCTGTAATTCCAAACAATTGTTTCCTGTTTAAAAGAGACTATTAGAGTTGGGGTTGATCATGGATGCCTCCCTATCAATGGAGGCCTGGGTCACAAGAGTAGCCCACATGGCATCATCTTTGCCAGGCAAGGCAACTAGCACCCTACCTGCCCTAGGATCTCTTGGCTACAGTGATTAGTGCAATGGTCACCTCTAGATTGGACTTCTGTGACTGGCTCTATGTCCTTCACCTGGAAATTGAAGCTGGTACAGATTGTAGCTGTTAAGGTCCACACAGATATATCTTGAAGGGCGATATCCAGCCAGTGCTGAGGCAGCTGCATTGGTTGCCAGTTGTAACCTGGATCAAGTTCAAGGTTTTGGTTTTAACCTTTAAGACCATTCGCGGCTTGAGCTTCACCTATCTGAGGCATCACTTGTCTCTTTGTGCCCCTCGCAGGGCTCTCCACTCTGTGGGTCCTAATCTGCTGGAGATCCCCGGCCCAAGAGAATGCATCTGGTCTCAACCAGGGCCAGTGCCTTTTCAGTCCTGGCCTTGACCTGGTGGAATGAGCTAAGGGCCCTGATGGAGATGTCAAAGTTCCGCAGGGCCTGTAACGTGGAGCTCTTTCACCAAGTCTTTGGTTGAGGCCAGAGCTGGAACGATCAGGGGCCTCTCCTCAGGCAGCGCAAGAACATCAGGCAAACCCCATAACCTGAGGAGGAGGGTTCTCTGGTCAGGCTGAGTGGGTCATGGGAGGAATATTGCTGCTGATCTTGTGTTTTGTGTTGATGGCAGTTTTAACAGGAGGTTTAATATGGGTTTTATGTAGCTGTTGTTACCACCATGAGTTGTTCTGGAGAGGAGTGGGATAAAAATCCAACAATAAATAAAATAAAATAAAAAAATAAAATAAACTTAAGACTTAGCTTGGCCATTATTTTTTACAGTGCTCTAACAGCCAATAAAACCATACCTGCCCCCTTACAAAAAGTGTTCTGCTGTGAGTGTTAATGAGCTACATGCTACTCATCAGTGCTCTTACTACATAGTGCACTTTAACAAATTTACAGGATGGTTGGATTTCAAGGAATATTGTATAATCACATTTTGATAGTCCAGAAAACCTACAAGGCTCGTAAGTGATGGAGAGAAAGGATTTTATAGCAGTGCAATATAGACACTGAAAAGAAAGACATAAAGTTTACATTATATTTGAAAAAAGAATCTATTTCCTTTTTGCAGGTAAATTTTTGTCTCGTCTCCTAAAAATTTATCTCTATGTGTAAAAGTGATTGAAGCCAATGACATAATTCACAAAACGTGTTCAGCCTTAAACTGGTATATGTGGTTTTTAATCATAGTCAAAGGCCATCATTTGTCTTCACCAGCTAAGAAAAAATGAAGGCTCCCTCCACCCAGTGCAAGAGCTCCCATGTAGATTTATCCCAAAAGCTGCTAGGAAGACATTGGACAAAACACTTAAAATGTAACCTAATTATGCAAATTGCAGTGCTCTGAAATTTTGTGTGCAATTAATGAATACAAATATCCCTAGTAATATTTTTAGTATATTTCATTTTCTTCATGTTGAGCTATCAAAAGGAGGTTGGAGAGTAATAAAAGCTATCATAAGTTTTTTTCATACAACTGTTATATTGTACTATTCATCTTAGAGATGTCTCCAGCTAAACAGCTTTATATAGAAGGTTAACTGAGAGGGGAAAGCTTCCTCTCGAAGCAGAAAAGGTGTGGAATTGCTTGAAAAGAGGATCCCTGAAATATCTCGTTTTGTTTTGAAGCATGCCAAGTTTTCATTTACTGATTTTCAGAATATTTACACCCAGCTTTTCCCTAATCTAGGCCTCTGAGGTGGTTTACAATCCAAATTAAAAGCAATCTATAACAAACCATTACAATAAAAGCAGAATTCCAAGCCAGCAGAAAAAAGCCCTATAAAAAAGCAGTTGCTTACTGCCTCAGGGTTGTGTAAATAAAGTCCCTTTAATTGGTTTGAAAAGTAAAATTTGTCTGGGAAGTGTGTTCAAAAGTCTGTGTGCCCTCATGGAAATGACAGACATCCAGAGGAGGAATCAATGACATCAGAAGACCTTAAGGCACAAATATATGGACCATGCCCTGACCCACATAACCCAGGCAAGCCCAATCCCATCACATCTCAGAAGCTAAGCAGGGCTGACTCTGGCTAGTATTGGATAGGAGACCTCCAAAGATTTGCACCAGGACTGGGATTCAGGAAGCAGTCCTGCAATGGCTATGGTCCTTTTTCTGGAACTGGACACAGAGGGTGGCAGTGGGAATAACTATGTCATGCCCATATGGACTCCCTTGTGGGGTGCCACAGGGCACAATACTCTCCCCCACCTTATTTAATATCATTATGCACCCCCTAGGACAGTTGGTCCAGAGTTATGGTCTCAGTTGCTATCAATATACATATGATACTCAGTTCTATCTCCTTATGGATGGCCACCAGGATTCTCTCCTGGATACATTTGCCAGATGTTTGGAAGTCATTTCTGGGTGGTTAGAGCAGAGCCAGCTGAAACTCCGTCCCTCCAAGACAGAGGTCCTGTGGTTGAGTAGGAAAGGGGCAGGACAGGAAGCTCATCTCCCCACCTTTGCAGGGGTACAGCTTAACATATTGCCCATGGCAAGGAATTTTGGGGTGGTTTTAGATGCCTCTTTATTGATGGAGGCACAGGTAACAGGGGTAGTGTGCATAGCATTTTACCATCTTCACCAGGCATGGCTACTAGTGCCCTACCTGCCTCCAGACTGTTTGGCTGCAGTGATCCATGTGACAGTCACCTCTAGATTGGACTTCTGTAACTCACTCTATGCTGGCCTACCCTTGTCCTTGACCCGGATTCACCAGCTGTTGCAGAATACAGCTGCTATGATCCTCACTGGTTCATCTTGGAGGACCCATATCCAGCCTATGCTGAGGCAGCTGCATTAATCAAGTTCAAGGTTTTGGTTCTGACCTTTAAGGCCATACACAGCTTGGGCCCTAGCTGAGGGATGACCCTGCATGGCTCTTTGTTCTGCAGGTACTAATTTGTTAATGGTCCCTTGCCCCAAAGAGATATGCCTGGCCTTGACCTGGGCCAGGGCCTTCTCAGTCTTGGCCCCAACCTGATGGAATGAGCTCCCAGGAGAGCTGAGGGCCCTGATGAAGCTGTCAAAGTTCTGCAGGGCCTGCACAATTGAGCTCTTCTACCAGGTCTTTGGTTGAGGTTGGGTTTGTTAAGATCAAATGGGCCCCCTCAGACTACACTATTCCATCTGACAAACCCTTTCATGGGCAGTTGTGCAGAGGCTGGAGGATTTTGCTTTCTATCATCTTGTGTTGGTGATTTTTATAGTTTCAAGTTTTAAAGGGGATTTTATGGAGTTTTTTGGGGTGTTATTATGTGATCCGCCTTGAGTCCAAGGAGGAGGGTGGACTATAAATTGAAAGAAAGAAAGAAAGAAAGAAAGAAAGAAAGAAAGAAAGAAAGAAAGAAAGAAAGAAAGAAAGAAAGAAAGAAAGAAAGAAAGAAAGAAAGAAAGAAAGAAAGAAAGAAAGAAAGAAAGAAAGAAAGGGTGATTTGATGGTTTGAACCAGGGTAGAATCATTCAAACAAGCAATTTCATGGAACTTCCTATGTGTCACCTACATGGAGAAAGGAAGAGGGCAGTTATTACTATTCCATATCAGTTAATTTATTGAACAAATCCATGGACCTTATTTATTCCAGTTTATCCTCTCATTTCAGAGTCTGGGGCAAGTATAGTAGTTCAATAGCCCTATAAGATAACCCAATACCACCACAAGTCTGTTATTATACAATTTTCATAGGAAAGTTTAAAGCTAAGAAATGTAGTTAGATCAGAAAAATACCTTTGCATTCATAAGTTGTCATTATGAACTGCAACTTTGAACGGCAAGTAAATAACAGACCATTCAAGTGTTTAGTGGTGGCTGGCAGTTGTAAGACAGGCCCTTTGCTCCTGTAATAGAAATGTTCATGCTCAGCTTACACAGTTGTACCAGAGGCAAACATCTTCAAACTTATCACAAAAAGCGTTCAGGTTCAACTCACAGGTTACCAGTCTGCTGACCTGTGTCAATTCCATAGTCTCTGATGTGACTTTCTCTGAGTTGAGCAAATCTTGGGAAATCTGTTCTGGGATTGTAATAACTCCTGCAGTCAACTGAGAAAATCAAAAGTTGTGAACTGAAGTAATTGCCAATCTTTGTGTAATGATGATCAGAGGTAAACTATAGTTTTCAAATTTGATCCCCATACTCTTCTTACCCGTCTAAAGTTGTTCTTGTTTTTCTTGATATGGAGCATCTAATATAACTTCTATGTCATTTGGAATGTTTCAGGCACATGTGGTAATCAATTATGATTTGGTATTCCATGGTTTTATCTGCAGATTGCACATATTAGATTTAGAATAATCAAGGAAAATTTTCATAGAAGCAGCTTAAAAAATACACCCCATTATTGTGACATTTGGTAAAACAGTAGTTTGGGTTCAGCCTGGGACTGCTGTGATAGGACTTTGCTTCATCCCTAATTTCCTCTGTCCTTATGCCACAAAATATCTTCCAAACATACTCTAAATAGGACACAATTAAGCATACATTGAATGTAACCACAAACGTCTGTGCAAATGTGTGTTCATTAGATCCAACCTGCTAGATTGGACCTAAGCAGCTTTCCCATTTGACCACCCCAAAAGTAATAGTGGTGATCTCGGGAAATGCATGGACAAAGGTCATATATATATGTATAATAAAAGGGGAGACTGGGTGAGTTTGGATGAAAAAGCTGGCTGGATCCAAACCAGAATATCACTGGGTAATATAACAGAAATACAAATAATGTTGTCATCTTGTTGATTAATGCCTTTGTGAACACTTACCAAGTGCTACCTAATGTGAAATCTATAAATGTCAACAATAATAATATGCAGGCAAGAGGGAGGGAAAAGGGAAAGAATGAGAGATCACAATCCCCCAATTTAACAATGCATCTCAACTGGTAATTTATTCTAGCCCTTCAGGGTTCTGTATACCAGCAAGAGGGCTTCAGCACTCCTCCCACAGTGAATCAATAGACAGATAACCTGCAATTTTCTCTGCTCTTTTCTCATACTATCAATATTGTCAATCCCAGTCCTGTATCCCTTGCTCTTGTTTCTGCTGATTCATGGGGGTTCTCAGAGCATATGGGGTTCAATTGTGTCATCTAGCCTCTGACAGAGAAGAAGCCAGAAGGACAAAAGGCAGAAAACATCAGTGCTGGCGCCCAGATAAAAGGTAAAGGTCTGTAAGAACTCTGGGACAGAATTAGAATGGAGTCTGTGTTTGCAGTTTTAGTTGAGCTGTAAAAGCCACTTTCTATAGGGTGGTCAAATTATAGTTCACTTTAAAAGCCTGTTTCAAAACCATGTGACTGACATTTTAAACAAAGTAACATTGTGTGGGTGAAAGATAAAAAGCCTAAAGAAGAGTTTTCTCTCCATTCTGCCAGCCAGGCTTCTCTTCTCTACTAAAGAATAAGATTCCTTTTTGTTTGTTTCTTCAATGAGGCAGAATATACCAGTTCTTCTATTACGCTTATTAATGGTATCCATTGATATGAACTGTGTTGATTTATCCCTGTGTGCTTCACAAGTGCACAGTGGGTTCTTCTACTCTCTTATCCAATATACCCTTAAGACAATTTTGCCTCATCACTCCTTGAAACATTCAATAGTTTCTGAAAATGACCTATTGCAGACTATTGTGCGGAGACTCCCAGGTTTTCTCCAGAAGAATGGCACATATAGCAACAAGGCACCATGCATCTTCATCTAGACTTGATATGCTCAGGACTAGATGCTACTGTCAGTGGTGATTCAAGCCAGCGCTGTGCTACCAACCACTGCCATGCTTTTAGGGGGATCAGACAAAATGAAAAAGTAATATAAATGGCCTTCTCCTCCTTGAGCCACAAGACACATGTGTGCATAGGAACAGCCCCTTTATCTGGGTAATGATTACTCTGTAGTAAATATAACATTTGTTCTGTCTTATTTATATATTATATTTATATGTATGTTAATTATTATAGAAAATAGTGATATAACCAGAAACAGGTTAGATTGTTAGCCCTGTGTCAGTGGCTCTTTTCCTGTAGGTATTGTGTATATAATTCCGAATGAGGCCAGGGCACATGGATTAATAGATCAGCAAAATGGAGCTAGGGACAGATGAGAAACAATGCCTATAGATTTATGAAAATAATACCCACCATGCTCTCAGTTGCCATTCTGGAGATTACTAGACAACCACAGCAATATTGCTGAACCTTTGAAGCCCTGCTTTCTGTAAAGCAATGCTGGGGGAAGGGGGAGGGCACGTGGGTGGACTTGGAAGCCATGAAAGCCCTACAAAGAATCTCATAAACTTCCCTTGTTAGATCTCATAATGGAGGAGGACTCACAAGGAACAGACCTCACAGCAACCACCAGGGATTCACTGTTCACATAACTTGGCCTGGCAGACACTGAACAACAGTGCCTGACTTTTCCCAGGGAGAGGCTGCCAGGGAGAGGGAAGGGGGGGAAGCTGAAGACAGGGGAGCAGATTAAGCTAGACTGGCGGGTGGATGGGTGGGAATACCAGAAGGAGGAAGACTGACATGGAAAGGAAAGAATAAACAGTGTGAAGAAATGGAGGAGACATGGGATGTACCATCCAAGTCCTTTTTGTGCCCTGCAGTGTCAATTGCATCAGTTAGCTGCTTAACTAAAGCTGGTTGTGAAGGGTTCTATTATACTACAGTTTTTCTTGTCTAGTAAATTGACACCACTGAATATGTGCCACTCATTCTCTTTATTAATTTTGATCCAATAGCCAGACATAAATCTGGCTAATTTCTAATCCTACAACCTGGCAACCCCTTGATTCTGAAAACTGACATTGTTTCAGTACACTGCACAGAACGTGCTAGAAAGTGCTTGGATAAAATTGTAAAAATTCAGCATTGATTAATAACCTAAAAATGCCTGACTGCAATTTCACAAGGGGAACCCAACTACGTATGAAAAATACACAAGCAAAAAGATTTCTGGACCAGCATGAAATGAATATAGCGAGATGTCATGTGACCAGAGGGTTGCTGGGATCACATCCTGATGTGACTCTACCCCAAAAACCTACAGCCTTCAGACTACACAAGACTGAGGAATCGGATTTACAAAGAGGAGGGTGAATTGTAGTAGATAATTTGGGAGCAGGTTTGATCAGGAAAAGGCTGACTGCTACAATTCTAGGATGAACTGAGGTAATGGCACTTCATTTTAAACAGCATTTTAAAGGTTTAAAGATTGAAAGTGGAACCTTGAATTGAACCTGCTGAGAAGTCCTATACTGTAATAGAGGGTAACCCAGATACAGCTCCCTCTTCAGCCATTAGTATTACTGATTGTCCTTGGTCTCAGTCCACTCCCATACTATTAGTCATGAAGAACACCTTCTGGTGATGTGAACATAGGTGGATTGGTGCCACTATCTCTAGCTATCCCCATTTCATACTAGTAGCAACTGGGTGATGATGGGTTTTCATCTCTTTTACGTTTATTGCTTTCGATATCAGTAATGCATAGTCAAACCTGAAAGTATCACATGATTTCCCATGATTTCATTCTGAGCACTGCACATGCTATTCAAGGATACATTAACTTGTTGGCCTCAACAGGTATCAAGTTCCAAGCTCACCCTAATGTAACACCACCTTCTGCCATTGTGGCTTCCTAAAGAAAATGTTCTCAGGTTTCCCATAATCGTCTTCTGCTTCATAATAAGGTGGGGCAGGAATAACAAGATGAAACATTTTGAGTGACTTTACCCATTACATGCAGAGGAGCCTTACCAGGAAAAACAGGCAGTTCCAGATCTACATGCTGATTGATAAATAGCTATTGGAATTTAAGCTCCTCTTGATTTTACTTATTGGAAACGTCCAATAGATTGGAGACCTGTGTGGTAGTACATAAAATGGAGCTATCAGGAAAGATGGATCTACCAGGAAAGATGAGTGTCTTAAGATTTGTGGGACAGACATAAATTCAACCAATGGATCTTTCTCACATCCTTGTGCTAGGGGAAAAATTGTTGTACTTGATTTTAAACTTGGCCTTCATAATTCTTATTTCATTCCTCTGTTTCTTGGAACAATTTTAACAGAGCCAAATGATCACTGTGTCCCAAAGAACATCTGAATTGTATTCTGTTTTCCTCCCCCTCCCTCTCAAATAGCTAGATTCACCTCCAGTAATTGACCTGTAACATTTCCCTTTCACTAGGCAAAGGATCCTTTGCGTTCCAGTACTGCTCACAGGGGAGTCCTTCAAGTTTAACATGCTCCATGTGAAACACTGAAATTGACAGCAAAGACCTATTTCATGACTCTGCCCCACAGTGTTAGCCTCAGAGTTCTATGACAAGAGTCACCAAGGGAGGCGAGCCAGATCAAAGAGATGAAAGAAAAGCTGCCTTTAATGAGCATGCACACACATGCGGTGTTCTGTCATAACAAATTACTTTACGATGTTTGTGCTTATTAATCAAGCTGCCACTTGGTGCATGGCAGCACAATAATGGGCGCCAAGTAGGAATAATTGAGGACTGTCTCTACAGTGGTTAAGAATCTCTCCTTCCATGTTCATCAGCATCTGCCATGCAAGGCAACGTTTCACTGTAAATGTGCTCTTAGCGGCGGTGGCATCCTGAATAAGAATGGATCATGTAGACATTTAGGTTCACCGCAAGCTGACAAGCCAGAAGGCACTACAAATAAGGATTAATGCCACAGGCTGTTCTGGATAATTTCCTTTATTTGGTTATCATGTTTACCATTGGAGAGAGAGGAGAGCAGACGTATGCTTTTAATTCTAAAAAATGAACTTTTGGAGAACATGGAGCTTGACATTGATTAGAAGTAGTCTTTGGTTGGGGCTTTACAGCACATTTTAAAATGTTAACTGAACAATGAAAAAGGCAGCAAGCACTGTGGATTTGTTTTCACAGCCCCTTTGTGATAACCACACTTATATTTCCTCAGCATCAAATTCATTTTGCACATCCAATAGAATCAATGCCTTCAGTATGGGCAGACAGGAAGTAGAAAGGCTTGTTTAAGTCTCTTCTCATGTGTTGCTTCCTAACTGAAAGTGAAATGTGCCATTCTGGATGGAGAGAAAAATTCATCTCTTCCATTCTTAGGGCTCAGGGAATTCTGGCCCAAGAGAATGGAACGGCATTTTGCAGAAATCATTCATTCTCCGGTATTAGATCTGTACTCTGATATATTCTCTGGTATAAACTGCTCAGGAAACAAGGAGAGTAATAACACCAGCCTATATTGCAGTGGATTGCAAGGATGATTTCCAGTCTGGTAGCCTTTACCATTCTGCAAATACAAGATAGCCATGGTTTATTTAGTCAATATAATTTAAATCCTGCTTCTCTGCCCTTACAAGGGACACCAAGGTGGCTATTTATTTAAAACGTATATGATGAAATTCGCATTATAAAACCATTAAAAATCACTTCCCTAACACACATTATTATGGCAATTTAAAACAGTTAAAATCTACATGCAAAAACATAAAAACAGGAAGGAGCATTAAACAGGAAGGAGCAATTACTGGGGAAATGCCAAAAGAAACAAAAAAAAATCTCTGCCTGCTTGTGAAGATGGTGACAGAAGGAGACAGATAAATCTCTTTGAGAGAGCATTCCAAAGCTTTGGTACTATGAACTAGAAGGCCCTCTCCCATGTTGCCACCCCTTAATCTCAGAAAGCAGGGGCACTCAAAGTGGGTTTTCCAACGATGACCATAGTGGTCAGATGAGGCATGTTGAACCTTCATTTGCACAGCACTCCTAAAAACACTTTCCTGGCAGAAAGGAATGAGTAGGTCCAACCCTTTTAGGATTACTGCCTACATCAATAGAACATTCCTTAACAAAAGCAGGGCTCCAGAATGGAGTCACCTGTTAGATTGGGACTGGAGATCTTCCAGAATGATGACTAATCTCTGGATGACATAGATCAGTTCCCCTGAAGACAAAGCAGCTTTGAAGAGTAGTCTCTATGGTATTGTATCTCGATGAGGTCTCTCTTCTCCCCAAACACCATCCTCCCCAGGTTTTGCCTGGGGAAACTCACTCCAGAAAGGTTAAGTACATATTCTTAAACACTTTCTATTCCTTATCAGAGTACACAGAACAACTGATGTAAAATGGGGGAGGAGAGGGGACTACATACACCAATTTAAGCTTCTTCCAAAAAGAGCAAGAGGAGAATATAGTAAATAAATACATGCCAGTTGCTGTAGGATGCAAGCCTATAGTTTCCTGATAGTATACTCTACAGAACTTACTTATGAGTACATCTGCTTAGGATTTCTCCACCATGTTTTTTTTCCATTTTATATTTATACCTCTCTTTCCTCCCAAGGGGATCCAAAGCAACTTACATAATTCTCACATTAATCCTCATAACAACCATGTGAGGTATATTAGCTTAGGATTTCTCCACCATGTTTTATCATTTTAGATTTATCCCTCTTTTCTCCCAAGAGGATCCAAAGCAACTTACATAATTCTCATGTTTATCCTCATAACAACCCTGTAATGTATATTAGCTGAAAAAGAGTGACTGACCCGAGCTCATCCAGCCAGCTTCCTTAGCAGGTTGAATATTTGAACCTTGGTGCCCCAGATCACTTCCAAACTAGACTACTGTAACTCATTCTACCTGGGCGTTCCCTTTACTTTTAACTAGAAGTTATTGCTGGTGCAGAATGCAGCTGCTCAGATCCTTACCAGGGCCTTATGGACCTGCCCTCTAGCAGCTGCACTGGCTGCCAGTTGAGTTCTGGGTCAAGTTCAAGGTGTTGTTTTTGACCGTTAAGGCCTTACATGGTTCAGGTCCTGCACACCTCCTCTCTGAGTATGTCCCCTGAATAACATTGTGTTCCACTAATTTCAATCTGTTGGTGATCCCTGGCCCCAAAGTGTGTTTGGCCTTTTCGGCCCTGGCTCCAGCCTTGTGGAGTGAGCTGCCAGCATAGATCCTAGCCCTTTCAGAACTTCTGAAGTCCTGAAGGGCCTGTAAAATGGCGCTCTTCCACCAGGCATATAGTTGAGGCCAGGAAAACATTAGATTTTTAAAAATTGAGTAACCCACTAATTTATACATGGGAGCACTACATTTATTACTGTTTTCAAATGGTTTTAAATGGTGTTTTTGTTTTTAACTGTGTACTAAACCTCTTATGTAAGTTGCTCTGAGAGGGAGGGACAGCCTAAAACAAACAAACCAACAAATGACCACTAGCAAATCCCTCCCCAAATCTCACCCTTCCCATGCTCTACCTCCACCTCCAAATCTCCAGGGATTTCCCAGCCTGGAATTGGCAGCCCTAGTATTAAATCCATGGGTTCAGTGAGACACAAGACATTCAGCTCCAAACAACCAACTTTACAGGAGCCAGAAATATTGAACACAATCAGAACTGGAGAACTTATCTACATGCTTGAGACTCCCACAAAGACACACAATGGGCCCTTAATGGAAGCCCATGGTAGGTCCATAAGTAGGTTTCTGATTGGTTATAAACTGGTGAATCCCTAACAAGAGTTCAGGGTTCCAGTCCTTGCTTCAGAATGTTCATACACGCAAAACTGGCATAATTCTTATATAGTGGTAAAATATCCAACTTTAAACCATTTGTAACTTAGCTATGCAGGAACAATGCTAGCCTATGGAATGGTCCCACAAAGACCTGTCATTATGCCTTTCAGAGTAGCTTATGGTTTTTCCTAAAGAACCCCAAAACCCAGAAAGCCATTATCAGGGTTACTTATTTTGTTTAAAAGGGGATTACGTCACATGTCCCCACTGCTTTTGTTGACAGAGCAACCCTTTTCTCCCGATTGCTAACACATATTTTTCTCTAAATTGTAAGCCTCTCATGTACAGTTTTCAAAGATAATCTGCTAGGATTTTATATGAGCATGATTCTTTTTGTTCAACTTTAAAGCTCTTTCTCCTTCAAAGTCATTTGATATTATATTTGATTTCTTTGACACACCCACGGTGATTTCAATTTGCTTTTGACCAGCACCAGCAACATCACTTCTTTGCTACTGATAAAGTCATTTGAAGGAAGCAGCCAAGGAATATTATGAAAGGCAATAAGATTCAGTATGTTTTTTCCCCATCTTCCTTTTGCTGCTAAAAATGTATGGGTGAGACTTCATAGATTAAAATTCTGTATCAGAGAATGAGAGGAAGAAAAGCCAGTAATAAGCTAGGTGGATTAACATGGATGTTCTGTGTAGCTGTATGTTACCATAGTTACATGCAGAAATGAACCTTGAGAGAGGAGCAGCCAAGTAAAAGTTAACCCAGGGTGAAAGGCAGGCTGCTGACTAATTCCTGTTTCCATGGGAACTAGCGAATTCAAAAGGAAAAGGGCAACTGAGAAACAGGGAGAGGAAACTGACTTTGGAAAACTGCTAGATGGGCAGAGAACAGTCTGGAACCCGTGAATTATCTGTCAGAATCATGAAAATAAAGGGCAAGTCAAGGACAGGCTCAGTCTTGTGATCCTGTAGGAGGGAGACCAATCAGCAGGCCCAGAATGTCAAGAAGGAGACCCAGCATCTGTAAAGAGACAGTCATCGGAAGAGAAGGCTACCAGCTGAGACTAGCAGCTGTAACAAACAATCAAGGCAGTGGACCAGCTGTGTAAGTGCAGGGAGCATATGTGCATGTATGCAAAGAGAGAAAACTGCAGATGCGCAACAGTAGGGGCTGTCTTCTGATTTAACCATTTTGTGCAGTTAATCCTTTCAGTCTTAAATGGGACAAGTTAATTGTCACAGGGGCTCCCCTTTAAAACCTGAACTGCAGCTTAAACAAACACATATTTTATTGAAAGGTAGAGAGAACCAGACATATAAAATGGGATGTTTTGATCAGAACAGCATTAACAATAAAAATATATTGAGTCCTCCCAAAATCCAGGGTGAGAGAATAAGTAAATGTCAGTCTTTGGGCTCCAAACTAACATACCACTGGAAGTCTTGTGAGGTATATCATTGTTATAAGCTCTGAAAAGCCAGTTTCCTCAAAGTAGCTGACAACACTCCAGCACAAATAGCAGAAAATAAAAGGCCCATTCCTTCAGATGGCCACTCTTCTGCCAACTGCCCTTCTGACAGTTCAACAGGCTATCTTCTCTAGAACTCTTGCATCCACAGTAAATTCTTTATACATTTGGTCTTTAGCAGCCGATTTTTCAATACTACTGCTGGATCACCAAATTCCAATTTCATATCTCTCAAAATAAATTTATTCAGTAGAACCTGAAGTAAAAGGAGACTGCCAATGGGACAGATTCCTTCCATCCTCCTTGGAGTGCCAATAAAATCATGAGTAGTGGGGGAAAGTTCTGCATACTGGGAAAGAAATTCACATGGATATAGGGAAAACAAGGAAGAGGGAAACAAGGGAAGAGGGAATTAGAATATTAGAGGAGAAGTTGTGTTGGTCTGTTATAGCCACACAGTGACACCTGAATGCACACAAAAGTGTATACCTTGAATAAAACTTCATTGGTCTTTGTAGTTTTAACCACCATCTTGATTTTTATTAAATAAAGGAAGGTATCACTGGACAGGATGCTCCATGCAGCAGCAGCTGCCACCACCACCATCACCAGCAGCCATTGCATCACCACCACTGTGCCCACCCATGGGAAAAGGACAGTCTGCTCCTGATTCTAAAGCTGAGCACCAGAGATCATGCAGCTGCCTTGCTATGGATTGTTCAGGATATGGTGGATCTTGAATCTGATGCACTTGGCAAGGCTCTATTGGGCCCATTATGCACGGCCGCCGAAACGGCGATTTCGGGTCACATGGAAAACGCGGAGGGGGAAGACGCGACGCATACCGGTTATACACGGGGCGGGGCGCGACGGCGGCAAAACCCAGAGTAACCGATTATGCACGCGCCGATCCGGGCGCCGCTTCTGGTTGCGCCCCGCTCACCCGGAAGCTGCGCTTTCTTCCGCGTTTCACTGACGCGGCTTTTTCGGCGGCATGCACCGAAGCTGCGGCCGGTTGCAGCCGGCTCTGTGCGTTATCGGTGATTTTAGTCGCCGCCATTCCACCCCGAATGTGCGCTAAAACCCCCGTGCATAATGGGTCTTGGAGATGATGAGCCCCTGATACATTCTGGGCCAACAGCCACCTCAAGGAGGGTGACTTTCCACCCATGTTCACGGTCTTCACCTCCTCTCAAAATGAATCCTTATATAATCTCACCCTATCCTAACCTACCCAACCTAGCCCTACTCCAAACCTTATTTTTTTTCTCTAAGTCTTGGTGTCTACCCATCCACACTGGCAATTGTTTTATTTAAAGGGAAACTGTCATGTAACATTTAAGTGTAACATGAATACAGAAAAATAAAATTTTTTACATGTAAAATAATGTAAAAAATATTTATACATCCCCATGGTCCCACCTAATATTGAATCTAATCTAATCCTAACACTTATTCTAAACCTAACAACTAATCAACCCAAACACCCAAACACTACCTAAGATAACCCTAACCCAAAAATTGACCCCAATATAAATCTTTATATAAACTCACCCTATGGTCTGTACAACCTAACCCTACTCCAAACCCTAATCTTTCGCTGATGCTTGGTGTCTACCATCCACACTCTCTATCTGTGACTAGCAGTCATTCATTTAATATGAAAATGTCATATAACCTTGAAGTGTGTAAAATGGCTACAAAATTATTTGCATATAAAATAATGTAAAAAGAAATATACTCATATATCCCCATGATCCTACCTAACAGACTGTAACTAATCCCTAGCACTAATACTCTAACCCTTACCAACCCAAACCATTTCTAAGCTAACACCAATCCAAACATTAATGGCAATATGAATTCCTACTTAATCTTATTCCGTTGTGGATTCTGCTACATTCAGATCGATTTGATCTCAGATCTTCCTGTATCCCCCCCCCATTGAAACAGAAAAGTGTTTTGCACATGATTAGGGAAGCTAAAGGGGGGAGCCAAGCATAGCAGGAACCTCTTTCTTTCTTTTCTTGAAGGGGAGGGGAAGGATTAGAGACGGCAGTGGAGGGGGAATAAATCCAAGAAGCAAATCTCTGCCAAGAGAAGTTAGGGCTTCTGGAACTTTTGCCCAGAGAAATTAGGGCTTCCCCTTTAAGGAAAGCCTTGTAACCTGGGAATGAGGAAGCCTTTGAACTGAAACCCTGGCCAATCAGGGCTTTTCTACAGTATTGGAGGCTTGGCAGCACGTTTTCCGGGGAAAGCAGAGAGCTCATACCACTTTTTCAAATATCGAGGGTTATATCCACTCCAGGATATCGCGGGGGAAAGGCAGGGTCACGCTGGATCAATCATGCTTGTTGCAGAGGGAAAATTTAAATCACCCAAAATCAAAATGGAAATCACATTTAGTGTAGACAGCAGGGATTAAATCAACCTGGGATTGTAATAAAAGCTCCATGCAGATTCAGTCTTATACTGTTATCCATGTATATTTCGTTGAGCTTTAATTGTAGCATAAGATTTAGCATTTTTATTTACATGTACTGAATTTGCTAATGTTCCAAATCAGTTACAGATGGCAAGAGAGATGGGAAGGAATCAGATTATAATCAGTGGCATAAAATTTATAACAAAAACAAATGGTATTAGATGTGCTTTCACCCCAGAGACAGACAAGTTTTAGTACTAATTTTGTGACATTATACAGGACACACTCTGGCATTTCTCTTGGCAGATTAATACATATATGTAGGATAATGGTTTAAGCATCAACATAAAGTTACAACTGTTGGCATCATGTTAGCATATGACTGATATATTCAGTGTGGATAGGTGGAGACTATGAATAGCCTCCATTCAACAACACAATGTGGCCAATGGATCAAATTAAAAATAGTGAATCTGTACAGGTCTTTATTTTTACAACTCATGATATATGCATTTTTACAGGTATAATACTGTTATGACTCTAGATTCTCCTATAGTAGGGTAAATTTATAGAAAGTTGGACATGGGAGGACAGCAACTCATAGCTCTGTTTACCATTAAATGCTTGGTAACGTTGCTTAAATTTATATCAAATACATATGTGTAATTCATAACCATCAATAATGTTTGAGTCACAAATAAATTTTGACAGAAAATTACATTTAAATATTGATACCTGTAGGTCACAACTATAGGTCTAAATGTGGCTCTCCCCCTAAAATTCAGTCCTGCTGTGTCTCCATTATTTTGTTAATTTATTATGTTGATAACTTAGAATGGTCTGCTAATGGCTATTATTTGGAGTGATAATCTTATGCTGAACTAATATCATTCGAGAATGTAATTGAGCTTCAGGACAGGAACAAATGTAACAGCCACATGTTGCTTCTCTGGGACATGCCACCTTAACAATAAGCAAAGCTAATCCCTGCAAGGGGTGGTTGTTGTCAGGTGGTACTCTCCTTGAAACAGCTGCTGGCATGGCTGGATGATGAGTGAGCTGAGAACCTTCCTTTGGTATAAACCTCATGCCAAGAATGAAAGTTAAGAAGTCATCTTTTCCAATGACCATGCAGCCAGGTGGTTGCCAGGAGAGCAAGATATTTCCTGTATGAAGCCACTGGAATAGGTATGGGCTACAGATGATTCCCAGCTCAATCTTCCTTTTTTCACCTAATTACAGGGACACTGTTGATGTCCAGAACTGGTACTTTGAGTCTAATTTTAATTTTATTCAGTTCACATTCTAAATCATTGACATGTATCCAAATTAACATAGCAAACCCTATTCAATTTACTAAAAAAACTCTCATATAAAGAATTTCCATTCTATATAACTTATAAAATATTTAGATAAATCAAATAAATACAGTTTGTCTGTGTCCCAGCCAGTTCCAGTCAGGTTTTAAATATCAAATGTACTGTGTGAGATCAGCTGTCTTAGGATGCAAATACCAGTTCAACTTGTAAACTATCTCATATCTCATATTTTCAGATATTTGTTCACAGGATGGCAGATAAAGAAATAATGAATTGAGGGGAATATGTCAGGAAATGGTTAGCAGCTATAGACAAATGCCAGAAGTTTCCTCTAATTTCCACTGAAATCAATCAGCAAAACACCCATTTATGTCCTTACTCTTTCATTTCTCCTTACGGAAGCAAGACCCTATTGGGAGTTCTGGAGAAGAATGTAATCAATGCTGTTTACCCACAAAATACTGTACAAGTGCTCTCGACAGAAAGGAGTGAAGTATACGCTGCGCTGAAATGGAGTTTTCTTTTCCTTGGCTGCTATGTATGTATCTCAGGCACCTCATCTCATTATTTAAAGAAACCCTGGAAATATATACTGCTGTACTTTCCAGTCTATTTCAATCCACAATCCAGTTAAGATCTTCGCCGTATTGTCTAGGTCCACTAAGCTTTATGCTTGTTAACTAAAAGTATCGACAGCTATAGGATTTCTGAGCCCTTTGTGTAAGTGGCGAATTTCAGTAAAGCAACCTCGACGGCCTGAGGCCAGGTGGCTGTGCACCTATCAGGAATGAGGCAACTGAGGAAGATAAGGCTGCCTGAGGCCCCATGCTCACCTATTAGTGAGGGAGATACACTGCCAAGGAATCAGGGTCATGGGCTGATTTCTTGAATGAGGCTGAAGTGCTAACGTTTTGAGTCTTTGTATCATGTTGTCCAGTTAAAGAAAAGTGTATTTAATTGCTTCACTTATACTCAGCAGATGCTAACAGTTTTGGTAAGGAGGATTCTGATAGTTGTGACTCAGAGTGGGAGGGGGAGCCTACCGTTTGGAAAATCTTCTGCAGCTTCCCTAGTGACCTCAGTGTAGCAGAGTGTCAAGTGTGCCACACTCATGTCTAGAAGTGCACAAACCCCCATGCTTGGCAGGCACCTGCAAAGGTTTCACCTAACTATGTTGCTAATAGAGGAAAGTGTGTCAGCCAATGGGAGGAAGAAGAGGCTCACTCCCTCTCAGCAGGGGGGAGGGGGGAGCAGGAAGCCCCTCCAAGAAAGGCTCCCCACATTCTGGCTATGGTGGGTTGTACATCAAGGTGGGCTACCTCCCCAAAGGTTAAAAGGGCTATATGGAGGGCCTGGGAAACAGTTAATTCACCTAGTCAGTGAGATGGTTGCTATAGATGGCCAGCCTTTATCCCTCATGAAGGATGTAGCCTTTTGCTTGCTGCAGTGGCAATAATGAAGGCTGTCGTGACATGTCTGGAGCAGCCAGCATGACTGTCAAGGCATGACCCAGGCCTCTAGAGTAGATCCAAGCCCCAGGAGGGGACAATCCTGCCAGTGGGCTACAAAGTGGTTCTGCTCCATGTGCAGACACACAGCACAAAACATCACTGCCAAGGGGACAGAAAATCCTGAGGGAGTGAGTCAGGTGTGGCAACATTGTTCATGGCCACATAGCCAAGGATGCTGACACCAACATGCTGTACTAGAAAGGACCTATGTGAACTCTATGGTGTATATGTCCTATCTAAAAGGTCAGGAAAAGTCTCTTGCATTGTTTTCTTTAATCCTCTAGTGTGTACCAACACATCACAGTAGAAAGGAGAGCCTCAAGAGTAGAGCAGACAAGCCTCAGTACAGGGAGGCCAATTCAAAATAGGCTTGTCCACTCTACTCTTGAGGTTGCACTTGGTGTAGTGGTTAAGAGCAATGACTTCTCATATGGTAATGAACTGGGAGTGGTGGGGCCCAGTGAAGAGACAAATATAGAAAAATATAGATGCACTGGGAAACCAATATGGCAATAAAAAATATCCAAATTGGACTTATAGGTCGTCTCTCTTCAGTTTCAGTAATTCTTTTATTCTTATTTCACACAAGTCCCGACATGTTTCGCCTACAGCTTTTTCAAGGGACGGTTTTTATATTTAAGGACCAACTTCAACTTATTAAGAAATCTCTTGACAGAGTATAAGGTCATAAAATAGCTAAACTTAGCTTGTGGCATTTCAGACATCTGAAACGTTGGTCCTTAAATATAAAAACCGTCCCTTGAAAAAGCTGTAGGCGAAACGCGTCGGGATTTGTGGGAAATAAGAATAAAAGAATTACTGAAATTGAAGAGAGATGACTCTATATAAGTCCAATGTGGATATTTTTATTGTCATATTGGTTTCCCAGTGTGTCTGTACTATTCTAATCAGGTATGCCAGGATTGATTCCCCGCTCCTCCACATGCAACCAGCTGAGTGACCTTGTGTTCATCACAGCTCTGATAGTGTTGTTCTGACCAAGCAGTCCTGTCAGATGCTCTCTCAGCCTCACCTACCTCACAGGTTGCCTGTTGTGGAGAGAAGAAGGTAAGGGGATTGTAAGCCACTTTGAGACTCCTTCGGACAGTGAAAAATGGGGTATAAAACCAACTCTTCTTTCTAACATGATCATAGAATAGTCAGTCAGTCAGTCAGTAACCTTTTATTGGCATAAAATATATAAGACATATAAAAATAGGGTTTAAAATTTCAACAAAATAATAAAATGGGGTTACATAACCAAACAGATCTTAAAATGATTAAATAAACTATAAAAGATAAAATACAAGGTAGGCAGCATATTATAAAAGCATCTTAGTTAAAACTCTGGCAACTAAAATGGTTATCTCTGGGTCTTTGTCAGAGAGCAGAAATTGCAAGGTCATAGATTTACTTACAGAAGGCTTGTTTCCCAGCAAAGCAACAAAGCTGTCATCCCGACACTGCTCTTATAAGGGGCAATCTAACAAAATGTGTGAGACAGAGTCAGGGCAACCAGAACCACACGGACAGAGTCTCGCATGGTATGGGATGTGGTGGAATCTTCCCTCTAAGACCTTTGAGGGGAAAGCATTCATTCGTGCCAGGAGAAAAGCTCTTCTCAGGGGTGGGACATCAAGGAGATGCAAATATGTAGGCATAATATTTCTCTGCATAATGATGCCAAAGAATGCTGGTGAGCAGACTCGAGGCTGGGTAGGTATGAGTTCCTGCTGCTCAGATCATAGAATAGAATCATAGAATCATAGAGTTGGAAGGGGCCATACAGGCCATCTAGTCCAACCCCCTGCTCAATGCAGGATCAGCCCTAAGCATCCTAAAGCATCCAAGAAAAGTGTGTATCCAGCCTTTGCTTGAAGACTTCCAGTGATGTGTTGGCATAAGTCACAAAGTATATTGCCTACATGGGTCCTTTCTAGTACTGTACTTACCATGTATCCCATCCATGTCATCACCAACATGCTGGCAGAGCAGAAGAGTGTGTGCATCAAGGGTATCATTCTGCTGGTGTACATGCTTCAGCTGATGGTGAACGATGCTCTGGGATTGGGGAGCACTGTTAAGATAACCTGTAACACTATCTTCTTCAAGATGTGTCAGTGTTTGAGACCTGCCACTGCCTGGCCACCCACTTGTCATGCAGTATCAAGTTTGACCATCTGCTGCATGAGAGGTAGTAGGAGTGGGATGAGGTGCTCCACCTACTCCACCTTCAAAGCACAATAGCGTGGCACAAGATGCCATGTCCTCCATGACCATTCTGCATGGGGAAGAGGACCTCAAGCTCCACTACTTGGCATGAGCAGAAAGACAGAGTGGTTCAGACCCTAACTCTCAAACCCCAGAAAGGGAATAGTGTTCACAATCAGGAATAATTGGATGTGCTCTGCTTTAAAGAAGTTCTCTGTCTTTCTAGCTGACAAAAGACAGCAGAATCAAGACCGTGGAGCTGAGCTGAGGATACACATAGCACTCTGATCCCATAGGTATGGGAACTGTGTTATTAGTAGCCAACAGTGCTTGTTAAACTTTGGAGGGCCCCTTTCAGTATTTCCAATATTGGAGAATTCTGTTCCCCTTGTTGCTTTGAAGTTTGGTAAACAGTGCAATTAAGTAGGGACAATCTGGTTGGAAATATATCCATACAGGAACCACCATGAACCAGCATAAATAATATGGAAGTTCATGAAATGTTTGTGTGCTGGTTGCCCTGCCACAAACATTACTTCATGAAACACAAACTGGCAAAAATTATTAACAAGCACAATTTCATGCCTATCTTAACTGGTGTGGCAGAAGATCTGTTTTTTTCTGAAAATAGCTGATAGCAACAGTTAGTAAAACACAACGCTTCAAACAGTACTAATGCTTTTTTCCAGATTTTTGTTGAAATTGATTTGAATATGCAAAAGGTATTTTACCTTCTCACTTGTATATGCTAATCATTGATTTTTTGGAAAATCATGCTTTTAAAAAATAATTCCATTTCATGGATTTATCACTGACAGGCACTTGCCTGGGAAGTGACTTATTGATCTCTTAATTGCATGATCATTCCCTGCTCACACTCACATGGCCAGCCATAATTGATTGCTCTCTGGCCTAAAATTCTTCCTAGATGGCAATGCAGTGGATGGGAAATGAGGTCTGTATTTCTGTTTCATAAATATAGGAAACTCAGTCCCAAAGAAACAGGAAACCCAGTCCAAAAGAAAAGAATCACTGTTTTATGACTGTAAAATAATATACACTGATGATTCTTTGATTTTAAAAGTAGAATTCTTTTCTGAGAATATGAACAGTATGAGAACGAATGGTGCAAAACGTTTAAGCAATTTATATGAATGACCCCAGAAGTCTGCTAAGAAAATATGGATTTTATTCTGAAGCATTTTGGGGGGTAGATTAAGTTTCATTTCTTGTTATGTTCTTTCAAAGCTGAATAAGGCAAGGACAAGGCTAACCTATGGCAAATGTCTGAGTGACATGGGAAGGTACATCCTGGGAGTTAATGAAGTCATACCTTCAGGGTTACCTGGGCTGATTCTGCACTTACTTTGTTATTTCCATTGTCGATCCTGCTGAATTCAGATCTATTTGAACCCGGGTCTTCCTCCCGTATTCTGCACTTGATTAGGGGAGCTCAGAGGGGGGAAGACAGGGGGTGAAGTCCAGCTGGCATTAAAGGAGTGTACTTTATTTATTTTGACTGCCTGTGGAGAAGCCAAGTGCAGCAGGCGGTTACTCGTCTCTTTCTTTCCTTTCCTTAATAAGTGGCAGCAGGGGGAGGGGATGCAAGGGGAGGTGAGCCGAGCCAGCAGCAGCCTCACAGAATGAGGCAAATCTCTGCTGACAGAAGTGTGGGATTCTGGAGTGCAGTCACTTTAAAACAGATTCCAAAAGCAGGGCAAAAATAAATCTTGGGAGGAAAGTCTTGTAACCAGGAACCAGGAAGTCTTTGAACTGACGCCCTGGCCAAATAGGGAAAACTGCTTTGCTATGAGGCATGGAGAAGGAAGTTAACTCACAAAAAGCAGAAATCAACACACTTACTGATATCTATTCTTCAAATATTAAGGCTTATATCCATTTCTGGATATCACGGGGGAAAGGGAGGATCACTCCGGATCAATCATGCATGTTGTAGAGGGAAAATTTAAAGCACCTAAAATCAAAATGGAAATCGAATTCAGTGTAGATGGGAGGTATGTATCCGAGCTGGGAGTGGGAAAAAAGCCCTATGCAGACTACACCCAGGTCTCCTGCTATGCAGCCTTCTTTTCCCAGTACTACTTCTTCAAAAAAAACGTTTTAAAAATTACCATCACTGGTATGGTGTTACTTCTTGGGAAAACTTGGAAGTGATGTCACATCACTCTAAAAATTGCAGAAACTCTATCCTTTCACCACAGAGTTTCTGGCTATTCCTAGAGTGACATGATGTCATTGCTGGTTTCCTCTTGGAAATGATATCACACTGTGTACAAAACCAACACCCCCCCCCCCGATGTCTTTGACTTCTCATCTTCCATTGGCTGGGTTTTAACTTGTTGTACACTGCCACAAGCCAGCTGGGTCCAGGAGTGGTGGTTAACAAATTTATATATAAATAAATATAAATAAAATAAACCTTAGATTCAATGCAGATTTCTGGGCTCAATGTAAATACTGGCACAGCCACTGACTGGCCAAGTACTACTGTTAACTCCATTTGGTTGGCTGAAATTACTCAGTGGTCTCTTCTGGGAGTTTATAGGAGATTGAGCAGCCTTGGGCAACTAGAGACATGAGGCCTATGAATTCTGCTTTCTTATTTGGCGTGTCTGACTTGCTTACCTCTAAGGAACTGTCAGGTACTTGATCTCCTCTAGAGTTGTTGATTCTAGCTTTGGATATTCATGGAAATTTGGGAGCAGTGTCCCCAGAGGGAAGAAATTGGGAAAGGAAGGAGGTCAGCATAGATCTGCCACAGATCTCTATGGAATCCTGAATCCTGGACAAATGTTATAATTAGAGAAGAACTCCTTGCCTTGTTGTCATCCTTCATAATACACCACAATACACTCTCGGTACATGATTTGCAAAGGACTCTTCTTCAGACTGAATCTGAGTCTGCTCTCCTGAAATGTTCTGCTGCATTGAGAGTGCCTCTGTATACAAACAGCCGACTGAAGTATCTAGAGCAGGCTTACTCAGTCAGGGTTTTGTGACAGCCTGAGAGGGTTCCCCAAATAGGTGGGAATTATTTTGTATATATTTTGCATCTAGTAATATGATTATATGGTCATACTGATCCCCCCCCCCCCAATGGCCAATGATATCCCTGGAGGTGCTCCCAGATGGGCATGTATACAGCTATGCTTCCAACCATAGTCTGCAAAATCACACCACTTCTGGGGTTTCTCAAAGCCTCAGGAATATTTCAGGGATTTCTCAATGGTCAAAAAGCTGAGAAAGGCTGATCTAGAGTCTAACAATTCCTAATACATTCCTAAAAAAATAAGGGTTGCAGGAACTGATCTATTTATAAATATACCCAGTGGTCTGGGAGTTCTGCCTATATCTGCTTCTGTTTACTTCACCACTTCCAACAATATGGAGGCAAGCTTCCTTAAAGTGGCAGAAGGGCAGGGAGCTGACTACATTGCCCCACCATCTCCCCCAGAGCAACAGGGACACAGGGATGCTGGAATCTCTTTGATTTGGGTCAGGATGTTTTCTTCTTTTTGTTTTGTCACCATCGTAACCCCCAAACCCAGCCAGCCATAGGCAGTATGACCAGCCAGCCCTGCAGCTTTCCCTGACAAGGTGACCCAAGCCACATCCATGACCTGGGCATGCAGAGGCAACAGGCAGCTGGGCATCCAAGGAAGGGGTGGGATAAGGGAAGCCTTGTTAAGACCTTGAGGTGGGAAGAACAGGGGAGAGTACTGGAACTGATGGGGGAAATAAAGGGAGGGATAGGCTGCTCAGGGTTGGATGCAAAAGGAAGGAGTGGAGGGCAGATGACCTGAAGGATGGGAACAAGACCAGAGAAGAAGAAGAAGAAGAAGAAGAAGAAGAAGAAGAAGAAGAAGAAGAAGAAGAAGAAGAAGAAGAAGAAGAGTTGGTTCTTATATGCCGCTTTTCCCTACCCAAAGGAGGCTCAAAGCGGCTTACAGTCTCCTTCCTATTCCTCTCCCCACAACAGACACCCTGTGGGGTGGGTGAGGTTGAGAGAGCGCTGATATCACTGCCTGGTCAGAACAGTTTTATCAGTGCCGTGGCGAGCCCAAGGTCACCCAGCTGGTTGCATGTGGGGGAGCGCAGAATCGAACCTGGCATGCCAGATTAGAAGCCCACACTCCTAACCACTACACCAAACTGGCTCTCAGGAAGGAGAGTGTAGAAGTGCATAGGAGCAGAGGAGTGTGGGAGTAGGAGAGAAAAAGCTTAGCCAGAAGTAACATAACTCTGGTGAACAGTGGTGGAGCCAAGCCAGCCATGGCCAGTCAGAGGCTGAGAGGGGGTGCTGGAGGAGCCTACAGGTGGAGGGTGTGGCCCAAATTCTAAAGAGGGCTAGTGCTCTGGAAGGCCAGCAGGAGCCCCGCAAAATAAAAATGGCCATTTATATTGAATTGGAGCAGTACCTGGCAGGCTGTACATTGTGTGTTGTTCTTACAATACTGAAAATCCCTGCTTACATTTAAAGATGTGTTCACATCTGTGTAAAATGGCAGACATGGTGTGACCAGAATCCTTTTGGCTCTAGATGTTAGCCATAAAATATAAATAGTGCAATACATACAGATATTCAACACACCCCATTGATTTAGATGGGCATTACATCTGGTGTGTTTGAGGAATAACTCCCCCTCCCAATTATGGAACTTTCCAGAATGATGAAAGAAATTCACAGAAAAATGGGGTGGAATATGAGTCATTTGCAGGCTCTGAAGCAGATGTTAGAGCAAGTATCAAAATCACAGAGAACCATTCCTACCATCTCTCATTTTAAAAAACCCAAGTTTGAAGGGGGTTGGACAAAGGGGTATGATAGTATGGATCCCTGATGTCCCCAGCCATCCTGGTCACCATTATTTGCTATGGTGAAAATGCCATGCTTAAAACCTTCAATCTAATCTATCAAAGCAACCCTATCAAAGCACTTAAAAATTCCACCTGTGACAACAAATCACAACAAACTGAATAGAATCTCCCATCAATATCATCAATCCACAGATCATCTATCCACAGAGCAACCTCCAAAAGCACTAGCCTTTACAAAAATATATCCAAATCAAAACTGATAGCAAAAAATAAATAAAACTAAACCCGGACAAAAGGTAAAGGGAGAAAAAAAAGGGAGGGGAGGGTCACTCAGGCACACATACAAAACAGGGATGAGATTCCCCAGTCTATGGAGGCTAATTAAGAAACTTAAACTTTAAACATAGAACCAAATTTGAAAAGAATTGTTAGAAAAGAACAAATGTTTACTAACACAAAATAATAATTTTATAGGGTGTGCAGTTCTGTGTTTCAAGGCATATTCCCCAGTGATTTCTACCAGCCACCCTAATTGCTCTGCTAGTGTTTTAGCCGTGGCAAATATAATTTAGTCCTGCAGGAAATTTGAATTAGAAAATTGCATCAGATTATTTAAAAGAGGGAAATGGGGAATGGAGAATATGTGACTAAATGTGGAGTCATTTAAGGGGGGGGGGACACTGTTTATTTTAGATGGGTTGCTACTAACAACAGGCTGCAGCACTTGAGTCACTCGAGATGGAAGATATAACATTCCTGATTAAAAAGAAACACATACAGTACTCCATGTTTTAAAGCTCTTAAACAACCTTGGCTGGTCATAAACATTATGCTAATGTGCTTGTTGACAGAGAGAAGCACTTCTTTTAAATATTCATTTAGGTGAGCAGCAAAGCCATAGTTTAACTAGAAATGTTATTTGACTTATTCCTGTTTTGATTTCCAGAGAAGACATTGGACCATGTCACTATTAATTTTGGGGGAATAAAATACTCTGAATCATATTACTTGTTATTAGAATCATAGAATCATAGAGTTGGAAGGGGCCATACAGGCCATCTAGTCCAACCCCCTGTTCAACGCAGGATCAGCCCAAAGTATCCTATTACTCTCTTATTACACTCTTCCTCCAAAAAATTCAAAGTTATAATAATAATTTCCTCATAACAGTAAACATTTATTTATATTAGAACAGGAAACCAGACAGGGAGATGGTTGGACCCTTGGATGGCAAACAAAAGAATTGCTAAAGGAAGATGGGGAGATGACAGAGAAGCTAAACAACTTCTTTGCATCTGTGTTCAGTGTGTGGGACTTGTAGCAGAGCCATTTTTTTCAGGAATGGCATTAAGCTCTGAGTCAAATTAAGGTGACAAGATATTAAATTCAAGGACTATTGAACAAAATTTTAAAACCCAGTGAGTCTCTGGGACCAGATCACATACAGCTGATATTCTAAAGGAACTCGAATTTTAGATTGTTGATCTACTAACCAATATATGTAACATCCCTAAAATCAGCCTCTATATCAGAGGACTGGAGAACAGCAAGTATTAAAATGATTTTTACATAGTGATCCATAGGGAAACCAGGAAATTACAAGCCACTAATTCTAATATTTGTCTCAGGTAAATTAGTAGAAACTGTTGTTAAAGATAGCATATATAAGAACAAAACCTGCTGAGAAAAACAAAAGGAAGTCACGCTTCACCAAGTTTTTGGAGTTCTTGAGAAATTGAACAAGTATGTCAATAATGGTGACCTGTTAGATATTTGAACTTCCAAAAGGCAAATTACGTCATCAAAGAACTAAGCAATCAGGGGGTAAGAGGACAGGTCCCAGTGTATGGGCATAAGTAATATCTATCTGGGTTTTAACAATCATAGCACTGAAGGAATAATAATAAGAAGACCTTCTCTTCATCTACCACCCACCTAAGTGGCAGCATCCAAGAAGGTCTTTTCTCCAGATTTAAATAAGAACCTGGAATACTGACATTGCTGATCCCATCTCCACAATGTACATACCTCTAATCTTTATCATTGAAAATGTTCCAGTTTTATGGGTATCTGTTAATTGTTTACATACCCATAAAATATATGAAAAGAACAGCTTCCAAATATGTATGAACACAGTCTATTGTACACACCATGTAGAAATCCTGTGGTGTGTCCTAGAGACATAGGTAGATTCCTTTGCTAGGCAGATGGCAAAGAAGATGCACCAATATTTCTACATAAAAGTTTCCAGTTTTCAGGTTCCTTAACAAACAATTTAAACTGCTATATGCAGGCAAAGCTGTTACAACCAATGTTGCTTACAATACTGAACATATTTTGAGTTGGTTATTCCCCTGCTTTGCAGTTACATAATGCCTTTGGCTTAAGTCTCACCTGTCCCTAATAAAGTTTGTTCTGATACTGGAAAAGAAGGGTAAAAGGATTTTAAAAATATCATTGTGGTATGGCAGGATGGTTTCAAACACAGTATAATAGTTCACCCAGCAGTATACCAACCACAGCACTGGCATACTCCTCTGTGAGAATTAAGTCAGCTATGATCTTGGCCAGTGTAGCATATGGACAATCCAGATATTTCTTCAGTCACCAAAGTCTCTGGCTGTGCTTCATAGAACAAGCCAATTTGTCTTCCTTGAAATGGAGTAATTTGATGTCAACGGGCCATAAAATGTATAATTTGCACAATTATTCCTGTTTATTGGTTGGCAAAAACCAATGCTTGGCTTAGTAGAAAGACTTTTACAATGTTGTTATGTATATTTTTCATCTCTCTGACTTTCAAAAGCTTATGCTGGAATACTTCATTAATCTTTAAGGACTGGTCCTTCGTTTAACATTAACTACTTAATTTTCTTCTAAGGACAAGTGATCTTGTATTTTAATAAGACACATTGCTGTATATACTTAATTTTTCCCATGTTAGCCATACTATTATACTTTTTAGTATAGTTTGCCAAATATGTTAAAAATATGCATCCTTGTTCAAGCTTACATTATTAATGAATTTGACATCATTATTTCAGAACCTGGTTTTCCATAGTTGATTTATAATGTTTGTAACCAGTGGATCAGCTTTACATCTTATCTTATCCATGGTTCCTCTTAATATTTGTGAAACAGCCCCAGGGGTGGAGCATATCTGGGGTGTCCAAGTTGGAATAGGGCCAATCATCTTCTGTTTAGTTCTGCTTTTGTGGTTAGCACTGCCTCTTCAGAAAGGGGCATGTATTGCTTCAAATCAGAGATGATGGGGAGCTCCATCCTGCTATCTATCCAAGCAGAAAACTATTATCTTGAGAACAAACCTTCTGCACCATGGAAAATGAGGGATTGGCTCTGGTTTGGGGTCTCAATAAGTTTGTTGTATGGACAGAGCACAATGTCTTTTATTCTTCAAATGAAGGATAACAATACTCATATTCTGGGGTGGGTCTTAAGCCTGCAAAAATTCATCTTTGACGTTACTCATATTAAGGGAAGCCAGAACATCATGGATGATTTATTGTCCTGCCATCCTGGATGTGGGGGGGGGGGTGGCTGTAAGATCTTAAGAGAGGTTAGTTCTGCTTTTAGTAGTTTAGTTCTACTTTTCTGTATGTATACTTATAGAATCATAGAGTTGGAAGGGGCCATACAGCTCTCTACTCCAACCCCCTTCTCAATGCAGGATATAAGTTTTTAAAATTCTATCTCATGCTACTATGAAAGCTCTAATCTACCCTGTTTGAATGCATTGCAGTTGCCTTGCTCAGAAATAATAGCTTTGATCAATGGTGAGACCTCTCCCTTCCTTATGGGGGAAAAGCATCCCCTGATTCTTCCCCTTAAATATTAATGAATGTAATAATTAACTGGTTCCATTAGGCAGGTGTGCTGGTTGGACTTTACATTACACAGGCATTTTAACACCTTCAAAGCCAAAGTATGGAATGGGTCAATTGGCTCTATGTGAAAACTTGTAAGCCATGATGGGAGGGGGAGAGTCAAGAGTGATGACATAATCTTCTAGAGAATTCTAGCCATCAAGTATTCTGATTGGTTATCACCTGACCCAGGTAGGTAAAAATGATATCTGACCTAGGAAGTTAAGCTAGCTAACAGATTCCGATGGGTCAAGGTTTTGACAATGATCTGCCAGTTTGCAAATTTGACAATATTGTACAGAATGCTTAAACTAAGGCCTGTGACTGCATGAACATAAAAATGTGCCATCTAATGCAACATTTTATTGTGTTAGATAGTTAAGCTAGCATTTCTTATTTTCTGAACCTACTAACTTTTTGAGACTTGTGTTGCCTATTATTAAATTGATACTCTTTAACTTGTTCAAATATATATAGTGTTTATACACAATAAACTATGAAAAAGTGAAAGGGCCTAAAAGGGAGATATGAAGAAAGGAAAATTAAACAACAACAACAACAAAAGATTTATGCTAACAACATGATACTCAAGCCCTTTTCACATTCTACATTTCTTGTTCTGCAAAGATTCAAGTAATCACATGGTTCTCTATATCAGTCCTTATTGGTGTAGAATAAGAGATGTATGTATCATACCACCGATCAAAACCATCATGAAAGGGGAGGGGGGAGACAGACATCATCTCTTTGCATGTCATTTAAAAAATCTTTCCTGGGTTAATGCCAGCCTTGAGTATGTGTATCAGTTTAGGTTAACAAAACTTGTTTGAAGGAAAAATTACACCATCACAGGGCTAATTAGAATTGGGGCTGGTATGACTTCTATATTTCTGGGAAGTGCTGTCCATGGCTGTCCCTGATATGACGGTATGATTTGACACTAAGACGTGCTTTACAGAAGAAGCATTTAACAACTATTGTGTCAGCCATCGCAAATGTAAAAGTGGAATTTAAATATCTTTTAGCTTATGGTGCTCGCGGACTATGGGACCCAATCCAGCATAAGGCAGTTTCATATGCTCACATGGATGGGATCATCGTAGTCAGTACAATGTTTCAACATACATTGATCAAAGCAGCAACCAGCTCAAAATCTAAAAACAGCTCAGAGCCAACTCATTGAGACCATGGAGGTTTATAAATCTTATCAAACCAGAACAGTTCTAATTGACCATACATCCGGAGAACTTATAGAACTACTATAAAGATGGTAGCGAGAAAGTTTATAAATGCATTGTACGTTTAAAACATGCTGAAGTGATTTTTTAAATTATCACAAGAGCAATTTTTTAGGAAATACAAAGCAACTTTGTAAAGATAAAAACTTGCATTTGGCATAACATAGACACAAAGATTAGTGTATCTGCATTTTCAAGGTTTCCTTGTTAAAAAATCAGGAGGGAAATAAATCTGGCTTTTACTCTTTAATTCTTCTAGGTGTTCAGGAATAGCTTTGCAAGAGACACTTCATTCCAGCCTTCTGACAGTCACTTGGCAATGCAGAACACTCCCATTCATTTGTGAATAAAACATGCGTTGTATTGTAGCAGCTCTTAAATCTGCACATTATGCAGGATGCATCACATTTAATGTAAAATTTTCACTGTCGACGTTGCCAGGATTTTGTTAATTCAGCATCAGCAGGGTTTAAAAAAAAATTAGAGCTGGCAGCAAGAAGATCCTGATTCTACCATCCTCTGAAAAGCAAATTTGCAAAAACCTGTTCAGTTAGCCTGATCCGCAGTTTAAATAAGCCAAGTGCATGGACATAAATTGATGCAGGATAGAATGTATGCAACTGTTTTTCCATTATTCATTGATTTTTGAGATTGCAGTGTGGTAAAAATTGAGTGGAACTGGTTTGTCAGAAGAGTTCTAAGCTATGAAGGGATGCAAAATTGATGTCCATCGGAGTACTATGAGTCTCTGATAATATCTCCCATAGATCCCAGTTCCCCAAAAGGCCACATCAAAATCAAATTAGAGTATGAAAATAATGGCTCTCTGAACAGATCTCTGTAATTACATAAGAATGCCATTGCACAAGAGATAGGGACACTTGTTTTGAAGGGAGCCATAGAAGAGAATCTCCTTGTGGCTTGTCCTCTGTATTTGTAGATAGAAGCCAGATGCCGTACTATCCATTAAAACAAAACTGCCAAATCAAAATTTCACAAACACCTTGAAACACAAGATATTAACTATATTTATATATGTGTTTTTTTAATTTGTTTTATCTGACCACCCAAATGAGGTGGGGGAGGGCAAGGTTTGTGGGTAACGCCATGAATGGAGCATCCTGCATCCATCCTAACACTAATATGCTGAAGTGACCTTTATCATGGGTGGTGGGAAGCGGCCGAAAAGGCCCAGCAAGCTCACCTTCACCCACTTTGTCCTCAGCCACCCATTGAAGGTGACTGTCAGGGGTCAGTAAGTCAGTGTGGGACAAAGCATTGAGCTGGCTTCCTATCCCCCCTGCTAGAATAGCATGAGCAAGATTGATTGAGCAGTATGTATAATGGCTAGGCAAGCACCCAAAGCATCAGTGTGGCCACTGCACAACTAAAAAAGAAGTGTGGTCAGCTGTACTAGCCTTTTTCTACCTTTTGACCATGGAGGTATCCCTGAAATACTTCTCAGGTTCTGATGTATCAGGAAGTGATATCATCTGGCAACATATTCCTGCCACCACTCCCCTCCCCCAAAATGTGAGATGAGCCTTGGACAGTAAAGGTTTAAATGGCCAGGAGTGGCTCCCATTTCCACCGCCTCCAGGTCCATCACTGGAAATTTTGGGAAGGGGTAGGTCAACCTGCTCAAATAAGGGTAGATTTTTTAAAATGTAAATCTGTTAATTTGCTTTTCACTCAGAACTAGAAATGGTAGGCATTGGTTGGGAGGGCTCTCCTCAGCTGTCATTTTGAAAAACCGTATGCCATGGTACCATTGAGGGACCTATGCAATATTGTATAGGTACTGCAGGACTATGGTAGGGAAACCTTGAGTTATATCGTCAGGGGGAAAATCTCAGATCAGAAAACTTGTGGCCACAGGGCCTTCTTGGGGCTACATTATTCTAGATACAAAGACCTCATGCCATGAAGGGAGAGGGGCTAAACTGGCACATCTCCCTTCAGCATTGGCAACTGCTTGTCAAGGAGGAATTGGGACTGTATACAACTTGACAGCATAGGACTTGGAGCCAGAAAGCAGAAATGTGCAGATAGACAAGGCCTGATCCTTCTGCAGTGCTGTCAAAATGCCCAAAATGCCCATAGTATGGAATGTGATATGTGCCTTTGGCTGCTGCAGATGCTGATTGTTTGTAAAATTAATACAGCTGTCTCTTGAGTATCCCACAGACATTTCTCAGCTCCCCTTATTCCATGACTGCTTCCAAATACATTACAGCTGTAGAGAGTCCATATGTTCTAATAACAGCTGAATGTAGTTTCAAAAAGGCATTGCTTCCCATGGCACACATTCACATATATCTTTTGTCCTACTGTAATGACTGATCAAAATGGTTTTACTGTTTTTTAATCCACTATAAAAATGCCCCACAGCCTGAATAACCCATCCTGTCTTGAGTTCAGAAGCTGAGAACAGGTCAGTCATAGTTAGTACTTCTATGGAAGACGACCAAGGAAGTCCAGGGTTTCTTCACAGAAGGATTGGCTTACACTGGTTGTGCTTTGATGGCACTTTATTATTATTATTATTATTATTATTATTATTATTATTATTATTATTATTATTATTATTATTATAGAAACTTTCACTAACTGTTTACTAGAAGTTAAGAGGGAAAGGAATGTCCTATGAACAATGGGGGTGACAAGGACACCTTGTCACCCCCATTGAACACAGGACACCTCTGTAAAGAAAAACATTCCTCTTAAAACAAAAGGTTGACATTTGACAATCCTTGCCAACATCCAGGATTAATTAAATGATATTTGTGGGGGGGGGGTGGAGGAGACGCCAATGCCTCCTCTTCTGTGGCCACTGTGCTCCCCTAGAAAAGGAGACACTGGAATGTGTATGGTTGAAGTATAAAAACGCAGTGAGCAAACTGGTCAACCTATTATGGCTCAAGGTTCAGCTTCCCTCTGGCATGCTGTCAGGGAGGAAGATAACAGAGCCTTCTCTCCAGCTGTGCCAAGAAGCAGAGCTGTTTCCTGCCAGTCTGCAAAGCAACACCAGTCTGTGGAGTCAGTCAGCAGAAGACAAGTAACACTGCACTGCAGAGTTTTGTGACTATCAAAATATTTCTAAGAGCTTTTTGTGTTTGTATGATTGTTTCCATTCATACTAAGGACATTTTTCTCTTTTAAATATCACCATCTGCCAAAGCAGCACTCTATGGCTTTTGTGTGCATCAGAACTATACTCAGATAACAGGATTTTCTCTTGTCAGAAAGTGGTGATGTCAATTTTTGATAAAAAATTGTTTGTGGGGAGCGATTCAATTAACTTTGGCATATAGCTTACTTAATTCCCTTAATGGTAATTTGAAAGCATCTTTTCTTATCTGCAAAATGAACTGTGTCTGTAATAAGTGCTTAGGCAAGGGAACTACATAGCAGGTTTGATGCTTTGGCATAAATGTTTGACATAGGTCAGGATTTTCCTCTTTTGGGTAATGTCTTGAAGGAGGACTTTTGACACACATGAACAATATGTACTTCTCTGCTTAGAAAGCAATATGAAAATGTACATAAGTGGCTGTTCGGGTAATAACACAAGGTTAAATTATTCAGAACCTAGAACCATTTCTCCAAAGAGAAGAAATCAAAGTAGGGCAAATAAAGGTAGGCATTTCTTTCTTTATACCACCACAGTAGAAGGGAAAAGCAATTGAGAGCAGTGGTGTGGAACACAGAAAGACATGGAAATCTAAGCAACATCTAAATGAAAAATAAAACAAGACTGCTTTTTTTCTGCAAAAGTAACCAATATATTCAATTGTCCAATAGTCACTGTGGAATGGCTTAGATTAGGGTAAATAAACATGTCAAATAGCAGCAGAACATACCAATTTGCTCAGCATTCAGGGACAATTTTCCACACAAATAACCAGGGGGAGCCCTGAGACATTGATAGTTGCTAGGGCCAGAGGCATGGGTGATGGAAATGACATGTGCCAATTGGGAGTTGCTCAGCCACTACCCACTGAAGTGCTAGCAGTGCAGCTGGGGTTCACCTTGCTCCCAGTGCTGGCCAAGTGGAAATTACCAGAGACAAAATGTCAATGTTGATCTTGTAGTGTCTACAGCAAATTATACCCCTGTGTATAGATCTATACATACAACGTCTACCCAGCCTTCATACTTTACAGCTATATTGTATTAGTTATGTTACAGATGATGAAGAGAGGGCTGAACTATTTAATTCCTATTTCTCCTCAGTTTTTTCTTGTGAGGTAAATAGTTCTTAATGTGACAAAAATGTATCACAACAGGGGGGATGGGAATGGTGACCTAGGATCACTGTGGGGGCAGTCCAGAAACAAATGAAACAAAGTCTTCTGGACCATATGAATTGTAAATAATAAACTATGAATATAGCAACCTTTCATGTATCTTCAGCAGTTCAGAAAAGGTGCTTGGTACAGAGTTTAAATCCACCTGGCGGTGCCCAGTAAAATGTACTGCTTGAGAAAGATAACATGAAGAGCAAGGGCTAGACCAATAAGGAATGGCATGGCAGAAGGATTGGCACTATTGAAAAGCTTTTATTGTTTTACTAATTTTAACTGAATGTTTATTGTAATTTATTTATTTATTATCCTCTGCATTTTCCCCCAAAGGAGATCCAAAGCTGCTTGTATCCTTCTTTGTTTTGACCCATAAGGTAGGTTAGGCTGACAGTGTCAACCAGTGAACTTCTATGTCAGAGCAGGGTAAGTCTCCCGGATCCTAGTCTGAGAGTCTTAAGCAGTACACCTCAATGGCTCTCTGGACGCTTTTATTGATTTGTATGATGTTGTTAACCACCTTGGGACATTTCCTTTAAAAGGTAGTCAATACACTAGCTGGTTTAACTACTTGTAAAGCACTGGTTTGCATTATGTTTTGCATCATGTAAAATATTGCCAATTCTAAATGGCTAGCAAAGCTCTCCTTTACAGATCATTGGGGGAATGGGGGTTTAGATGCTGTAGTTAGACCAAGTAATGTTCAGCTATGAGCAATATTAAAAGCTTAGTAGAGCTGTGATGGGGAAAATACAAAAAGGTTACAACAGAAATGTGTATAAAAGCATCATTTACATTATGAGATAAATGGCAACAGTAAATTTAAAATGAATCTCAATTATAGTTATTGAGCACAATCTCAAGATTACAGCCATTGATTTTGTTCCACTTTAATTAAGTTTTATAATAATTGTTGTAACAAGAACACAGCATTCTGACACATCATTTCTTTTCTTATTAAAGGCAGCACAACAAGAAATGATTCCTATTTGTGCTTGACACAATACACTGTGAAATTGTCAGAGATTAACAGATTGATCTTTAATGTTGCTCAAGACCTTGGTCAAAGCAATTTATACTTAATAAAAGAAAAGTTGATATTTTACATTGTTTAATATATGTTAAACTATGAAGTTTATTCCCCAAGTTTATTAGGTTTTAGCTTTGATCCAGCTCAGTTCAGAATTTGAGTCCACAGAAGGTTTCAAACCTATGGCATCAGGGATACCAGGTGAGATTTAAACGGGGCCCCACTACCAAATCATAACCAAAGAAGAGATACAAATTAAGTAAATAAGCCTTACAACAGTAAATATGAGGCCTCATTGGAACAGGTGCTATTCCAAGGCCCATTCCGCACAAGGATCAATGTGGCAAATTGCTTCCAGAAAGAAATAATAGAATTTAAAATAGTGGAATTCGGCGTAACGCATACCTGCCTTTGTAGTGGAATCCAGTAGCGTTTCAATTGTTTCCCACAGGTTTCCGGTCTCACCAAAAATCGCTAGAAAGGAAGCGATTTTTTCTGTGCTTTGTCCCGCCCCTGGCCGTCAATCAAGCGAGCAGCCAATGGGCAGCCGTTATCATGCTCCTGAAAAGCCCTTTTCCCTTTAAGCACAGTTTTTTTTAAAAAAAGAAAAACACACATTGCAACGAATATGCCTTGATTCCTTGATTCCTTGCTTCCTCCTAACATAGAGACCCATCTAGCTGGCAGCTGGTGTGTGAGCTGCTGATTAATTGTTGCCACACTCCTCCGAGTGAACCCCCCCCCCCGTGCACGGGCGCGATTTTCGGCCAAAAATAAAGGGAACTTGCAAATGGGGTTGTGTTGTGCTTGGTGACTTAGGGGAGCTTTAAAGCAGTTCTGTGGAGGGACTGCAGCCGGAGAAGCCTCACTGGGTGAATGAAGGCTCGCTGGCTCGTTGCTCTCTGCTCGCTCCGAGAAAAAAAAATGGCGATCACTTTGCTGGAAGTTCAGAGGAGAGAGCCAGGGGGAGGGACTTTGCTGAAACCGCAACAATGGGAACGCACAGAACTTTTCGAAACTGTTGCAGATTGTTTGCAAGAGTGTAGTGCTTTCCAGAGGGTGAATCCACTTTTGGCGATTTCCCTGGAAGTGCTACAACGAAGCGCTTTTCGCGGGTCTGCAGGAGTGTGGCAGATTGTGTGCGATGTCATGTGTAACTGCAAATTAGTCACGTTTACAATTTGCCACACTTCTGCTACATTTAACTTGTGCGGAATGGGCCCAAGATCCTGAACAGACTAGCTCTATGCCTAAGTAGTGAAGACATAAAATCTGTTTGTAGAACAGAGACACCCAAAAGTGCCTCAGGGAAGAAGACCCTCATCAGAATGCATGTTGAGGTAATGGTTAGGTTTGAGGAACAGCTTAACAGTTTGACTTCTAAATGGTTAACAATGTGAATTTGAAGTCCAAACAGTGCTCTTGAACAATGGAAAACTTCCCATGGAAAAAAAGAAAAGGATTAATAGGAAACTGGGATCCTACATGAGGTATGGAATCACAGAATCACTTCAGCATCATTTTATTCATGTTCTGGAAAAGATAGTGCTTCTCACATTTTTATCCCACTTTTCCCTCCAAAAATTCAGGCAATACATGGGGCCATTCTGCACAATGACCAATGTTGCTAAATGTTTGCAGTATGCAGAAACACTATATTTAATAGTGGAATATTGAAGTCCCAGTACCGGTCTATTCATTCCCCACAGGTTTCTGGTCTCGCTGGAATCTCAATTAAGGAAGCAATGTTTTTCCATGCTTCTTCCCGCCCCTGGCCATCAATCAAACAGAACAGCCAATGAACTGTTGTGTTCCTGCTCCTGAAAAGCCCCTTGCCCTGTTTTAAAACTGTTTTTTAAAAACCCCGAACACACCATTCGCAACGAATATTTGTTCAATCATTGTCTCAGAAAAACCTTTTTTGCTGGCGTAGGAGCTGGCACTTAATCGTTTCCATGCTATTCAAGTAAACCCCCCCTCATGGATGTGACTTGTGGCCGAAGTTACGGGCAGTGTCGAACAGGGAGCTGTATTGTGCTTGGAAACTTTAAAGACAATTGCAGAAGGGAGCTTTGTTTTACTGTTAAGAACTTCTGTGGAGGGACTTCAGCCGGAGAAGCCTCACTTAATCATTGCTTTTGCTGATTTAAGGGGGGGGGGGGAAATGGTGATTGCGTCTCCGGAAGCTCAGGGGCGAGAGCGAGGGAGGGACATTCTTTCTACCGCTATTTTGAGAATGCACATGTCTTTCGCTGATGTGTTGCAGCTTGTGCTCAGAAGTGTAGCAGTTTTTTCAGGGGGAATCTACTTTTCTGGATTTCCCCCTAAGCACTATAACATTCTGATTGTTGCTGGAGTTCAGCGGGAGTTTTGCGGATTGTTTACGATGTCATGCAAAATGTTGAATTAATAGCATTTACGAAAGGTAAGACTTTGGCTACATTTAAGTTGTGTGGAATGGCCTATGGTTTTCCCCTCTGTTACATCCCCAGAGCTCTGAGTTGGGCAGGCTGAGAAATCCCAAAGTCACCCAGACCGATTATGCACTGGCAGAGAAGAACAGGCTGGCACCTACATGACAGTGAGGATAATTTCTGCTTATGCAAGATGTTGGTGCCTTCTGGGCTCCCTCCTGGTCCTGGCCCGCAGCAAGGGAATGATGATTTTTCTGCATTCCCTTTCTTGCTGTGGTGGCCATCAGAGGCCCAGCTGGGCCAGGTCTCCCCTCCAAACTATGGTGTCCCCACAGGGACACAAAGCACCCCACTAAGCTTCATGGTACTGTGAAGCCAAACGGGGCATTTCTACACCCCCATGATAGTAAGATAGTGGCATGCCACTATTCCACCATCCTGCAGCGGGACCCCTCACTCCTTCTCCTGCTGCTGCCACAAGGCACAGTGGAAACTTCCAGCCCAAGCATTCTGCATGCACACGTACAACTCCTTGGCAGACTGTGTGCTCCAGGGGATTTCATCCCCCGTGCATACACAATAAGTGGTGTGGCATTCCTAATTGATCCCAGTGAGTTTTATAGCTGAATACAGACCTTTACCTCAGATATCCTGAATCCTCATTCTTGATACCGCATCACATTTGCTCATGATCAAAGGAGGGGAGAATGTTCAGTCTTTGCAGTACAGAAAAAGTTTCAAATTTCCAGAAGCTAAGGCAGAATTTAGAATACAGCTTCATACAAAGGAATCTCAAAAAGTTATTTGGGGTCAAAGTGCTTTATCAACTATGCCTTCCCACAGTTTTACTTCTCTTTACATAGTGCCTTTCTGTTCTGATTGGAACAGAAAGTCAAAATTTTTGTGGAAAGTAAGAATTATGCCATATGAAGGCTGCATAAAGACTTCTCATACCAAGTGTTTCAAACAATGCTAGGAAATCTCCTAGTACACCATTATTTTTCTCATGGTAGAACCATACATTGAACATGAGTCAGCAGTGGCACTTGATGGCTAAAAAGGCAAATGGGATTTTGAGCTGTATCAAATGGAATATCGTGTCCAGATCACGGGAGGTGATGGTACCGCTTTACTCTGCTCTTGTTCGGCCTCACTTGGAGTACTGTGTTCAGTTTTGGGCACCCCAGTTGAAGAGTGATGTAGACAAACTGGAGAATGTCCAGAGGAAGGCAACAAAGATGGTGAGGGATTTGGAGACCAAGATCTATGAAGAAAAGTTGGGGGAGCTTGATCTTTTTAGCCTGGAGAGGAGACAACTGAGAAGGTATCTGATAACCATATTCAAGTATTTAAAAGGCTACCACATATAGGATGGAGCAGAATTGTTCTCTCTTGCCCCAGAGGGATGAACCAGAGCCAATGGGATGAAATTAATCCAAAGTAAATTATGTCTAAACATCCAGAAGAAGTTCCTGACAGTTAGGCAGACACTGAGGCAGTTTCTCAGTGGAACATGCCTTCTTGAGAGATGGTGGGTTCCCCACCTTTGGAAATTTTAAAACCGAGGCTGGCTAGCCATCTGACAGAGACGTTGATTCTGTGAAGGTTCAAGGGAGTGGCAGGTTACAGTGGATGATCGATAGGGTTGTGAGTGTCCTGCATAGTGCAGGGGATTGGAGTAGATGACTCAGGAGGTCCCTTCCAACTCTATGATTTTATGATTCTATAAACTTTAGAAGTGTCTACTTAGACTGATAATGATTCTGCATGGTGTTACACAGAAATATCTCTCAGTCCTACAATTAATAATGTTCTTAGGACTTTCTTAATTGCAAAGCTTTAGTGCTAGGACTGCTCTGTGGCTACTCCTCTTGAATGAATGATATCCCTAATATTTTCCCTCAACTATTTTGGAACCTCATCAGAATAGTTAAATATTAAATTATTTATAATTCCCAGCCGTATTTGTTATTAAATGGACTTCCTGCAAGCAATTCTACCGTGGAGGTCCCACATATTCATTTAAGTACATATAACCAGCCATGTTTTTTATGGATAATATAAGTAGTTTTAGAGGAACTATGTTGTGAAGCTTACAGCAGCCTGGTCTCTGTAATACTACCCAGGAGAAAATCTTATCTGAAATTATTGAAATGTGTTGTTTTCAGATTGCATAAAAAAAAAAATTGGGTTTCACCACCACCACCCTTCTTTGTCCCTGCTGGTATAAAACCTCATGAAGTATTTTGCTATAAAGCTCAGAGATTTGGGATTTAGAACAGAAATGTTTACAAAACCTTTACTGTAGGCTGCCTGAATGGCAACACTATAGAGAATTTAATTATTTCAGTTACAGCTGATCTGACAGTCAGTGCAAGGAACCTAAACAAATAGAAACAGTTATAAAAAGCTACAACTGAGACAAAGTAGAAGCAAGCCAAGCTCAATGCTTTTATACAGAACTTGACAGGAATTTTATTAGAGTACAAACCACCTCCCTCTTACTCTGCTCTAGAATCAGTGACAAATGAACTGAGGAACTAAATTGTAAATTAATCTGTGTTTTCTTCAAGCAATGCAATAGTCCAAGAGTTTATTTTTTCCCTTTTTATCTGAGAACATCTCTAGGAATAAAAAGCACAGCAAAGATAAACGTATAACTCCTTAATCATAGTGATAACTATGCATTTAAAATGTTATGCTGGAACAGTATGTTATGGCCTACATATAGCTGCCACCGCAAGCAGTATTTCCATTCTCTTTCCTCTTCTCTCCCCTCCTGTATCATTTAAGAAGATAAATCATGTCTTGATGTCAGCAGGTTATAAGTTTTCCCACTATTTTGCCACACTTTCAACTGCCATTTATGGGGCTTCGGAAACTCAGAAAAATGAGGATGGCCACAGGATGAGGGAAAATGAGGACACTGGTGGGATGTGTGAAGAAAGATCAAAAAGAACGAGAACAGTTGAAAAAAGAAACAAGGGAACAAAACCTTTCCACATTCTGTCTGTTGTTGAATATCCAGACTGACAGGGAGATGGTTCAATCCCCATAGCAAGGCTGTCAGGCAGTTTCTTTTAGCTTCATGTCACCCACCCTTCATTTTGCCCAAAAGCTGTGTGTATACAATCCTCAGAATGATGATGAGGGTCATATCTATTGATTAACTATACTACTATATCATACAGTGAAAACACTGACACACAGAATTGCATCACAAATGAATAGATGTGTTTCCATTTCTCATTTATGATGCTGTTTTAAACACTGCCCGTCAAACACTGAAATGCCCATCAAATGAAGTATCTGTTAGATACACGGATATGCTTGCCAATGAGAAAGGATCTCTTTTGACAGATTATGTGCTGAGGCTATTCCACATTTTGCAACAAATTCCGAGAACTGAGCTGGCACTGTGTCTTACTGCCCTTTTTAGGTATTGCGACTGAGTATAAATGTGGAGGAAATTCTATTGGATTATTTTCCTGTATATCGGTGAAAATGTTGAAAAAACAAACTCAACCATCTAGTCAGAAAGAATTTGTTTATATGACCATATATTGCTTAATAGGCTGAACTAGTTATTTCCACTACCGTAATAATTTTGAAATGTACGCATTCAAGGTTAGAATGGGGGGATGCAAGCCTGCAATGCAAAAAAAATAAATAGAAGTGTCATTTTAAGCAATGAGAAAGTCATTGCTATAAGCAAATTCTTTCATGAGTCCTGAAGAGCCAGGACACTTTATTCTTGCCTAGGTACAATCAAGACTGCAAAAATAAATACCTAAGTTGATCCAAGTCATATGTTTAGGTTAAAGAGCCAAATCACATGTTTAGGTTAAAACAAACATTCCAAAAGCTCACTTTCATACCCAAAGCTGACTAGCACTATGCATGACAGTATCTAAACTATACAAGAGGAATATAATTTCAAAAATGTTCATGAATTTTATCGGAATTGGTTAAAATAAGGTTGGAATCTGTTTATTAAAAGAGTGAATGAAGCCTGATAATTGTGTAGACCAGAAAGTCAGTTATATTAAACTATAAAGGCATAAAAATATGTTTGCATGATCATACCTTTCATCTAGCTATAAACTCTCCAGATTCTCCTAGCTGAAATGTTTATTCTACAATTTACAAAGAAGAAGAAGAAATTCCCTTAGCATATAAAAAATTGAATGTTTTTAGCTGAAATATCAACATATTTGATATTTCATAAACACGCGCTATTATGGAAATAGCCTCTAATTTCATAAACACGCGCTATTATGGAAATAGCCTCTAATTTAGATTTGTTTTTAAAAATAAAAATAATATTTAAAATAATGTTCCAAAATGGTTATAGCTGGTAAAGGTAATGGTAAAGTGTCATGTCTGACACTTGGGGTGACGCCCTCCAGCATTTTCATGGCAAACTCAATACGGGGTGATTTGCCAGTGACTTCCCCAGTCACTTCCCCAGACTTCCCCATTTACCCCTCAGCAAGCTGGGTACTCATTATACCAACCTTGGAAGGATGAAAGGCTGAGTCAACCTTGAGTCGGCTGCTGGGATTGAACTCCCAACCCCATGGGCAAAGCTTTCAGACTGCTTGTCTGCTGCCTTACCACTCTGCACCACAAGAGGCTCATGGTTATAGCTGATACTTCATTGCTAATCATTTTCTGCAACCAATTCAGCTCAGCTGTCCATTCTTATGGAATGCTGATTTGCAATTAATATTGCTTCCACTCTGCAAGCTGATGGCTTATATATACAATAGTGCCTTTCCTTTAGAGACCACAATTCTGAATTTTGTTTTTAGTGCATCCTCAAAGGAAAGGTTGGAAGGAGAGGAAGATTTTTAAAAAATGGCTTTGAATGTACACTGCAATAATACTGATGTTCAGTGTTGATTTCCAGACTCAACAGTCGGCTGGCCTGCTCAGATAATTGCTTGGGGAAGACACACTACTTGGGAGGTGGGTACAATGATGATAGCCTAGCAATTAAAATGTGTTTGACAGATTATTGTAGATGTCAAGTTAGTTTCTAAGCTGAAATATATCATTTTTCCCCTAAACATTTCCTAATGACAACTCTCTTCTCTTCCAGACTCAAGCTGCTTCATAGGCTGTGCCTATAACATAAACAGCACAGGCCATTTGGTCACTCTTGTGTCTGGGTGAGAAGATGCTGCCTAAAGATTTGGGAATCCTTTCTTACTAATGATGCCATGAAGTTCCAAACTAATGGACTCATAATACAAATTCCACATGCTCATAACACTCAGTTTATTATGAGTTAATCCTCCTTCTGTGAGTTATGATTCCATTCATAATTTAAAATGAGATTCACTTTGAGCTATGTATCATCATTCAGACTACACAGCTAAAGTCAATAGTCACAGTCTTAGTATATGCATAGATGAGGATTACTTTGCATCTCAGGGCCCAATTACACATTACAAATGCCTCATGTCCCTCACATGTCTCCCTGACTTCCAGTCATACCCTGGGAGTTCCATATTTGGAACTTAATTCCCAGGCATATGTTTGCTCAATTCATAGCTGAACTGTGGCACACAGGGAGACAGAGTTTAAGCCTCCCCTCCCCCACTGGCATTTTCCTGACTTAAAATAGCTCCGTGTAGGCACTATTTGCTCATCATAGGAGCTTCCTGGAGTCCTTTCTGGTGTATGGGGGAAAGTTTAAGCTCCCTTTCCCCAGGTACTATGGTCCCAATCTGAACTGGACCCATGTATGATTGGAAATTAGGTTCCAAGCATGGAACTTCCAAGGTCAACAGGACCCGGGGGACACATGAGCAACAGAAGGACAACTTAATCTGTAAAATCAGAGTTGGACTCTGATTTTATTGTGCTACTTCAGACCAACACGGCTACTCATTTGAATCTAACATAATCTGTAATTAGGCCTTAAATTGCAGTGCTGGTTGCTGAACTGACATGAACGTAATATAAATGGAAATATATTTGACAGACCCAAATAATTCTCAGACTGTTGTCAGGACAAAATGTGGGAAGGATTATGTACCTGCCCTAAGCACCTCAGAAAAAGAAATCTTTAAATATGTACGGAGAGACGTCTATAGAAATGTGTCATCTCCAGCTCCCCTCCTTGTAATGAGGCAGAGGTAAATTTAACTCCTTTCTTCTCCCTTGTGCCACCTTACTGTTCTAGTTGCTTCCTACCACCTTCCCTCTGCTGTCTTTGCTTCCCCCCCCCCCCGAATCCCAGTGCTTCTGCCACAAGTAGGCCAGGCTGCATATTTGCACACTTTGCGCAGGCAGCAAAGGCTGAGCTTCCTGGCCTCTGCACCAACACACAGGTCTCCAGTAGCTGGCAATGGAAAATAGCTGTCCATACCTGCAGAAGAATTCAGAAACACTGACCAGCTTCTGCTTGAAGGAATTCTGCCATGTTCAATCGTGCATGTATTTCCCTAATCAGATCATTATGTGTAGCTTGCTCCTGTATTTCCAGATTGCTAAAGGAGGATGATTACTTTTCTGCAGCATTTGGCATGAGACGATAGCATAATTCCCAAGCGATGCTAAAGAGTGAGCGCCCTTACATTCACCCATGTCTCCTAGCCACTTCTTAAGGGCTGGATTCAGGCTGCAAGTGCCATAGATTTATCTTGTAAAAATAACAGAAGATGCACAAGCCCAGAGAAATAGCTATATTTTGCAATCTTCTTGGCTGACAGAAAACCTTGGGTTTGAACCAAAAACATCTCTTTAGAAAGATTCCATGCCACACTTGGCTTTGAATCATAATTAAATTCTTCTCTTGCTTTATTGCCAGTATGATTGGGATCACTGTTTGTGTTTTTGACAAGAAGTATTTTGATGGATTAAACTAGACTGCTGCCCTTAAAATGTGCAGCCTGTTACCATAGCAACAGCTTTTCATTGACATACAGCTTATCTCATTTTAAGAGGTGTAGCCTGTTAAGGCCAGTCAAAGCATGTGTTTTATTTGATAAAAAGCAAAAGAGAGAAAGAAAAAGTGCACCAATAGCTATTTAGATGTCAAAACTAAAAGCCAGTTTAGATTCAGGCTATCACATCATCAGAACAACAAAAGACTTCCCAGACATACAGCAGCTTCCACATTTATTCTCCTGAACATTGGACGTTTGCCCCCTCCAACAAAATACTATTTATTCTTTAACTCATTTTGTTCTTACATTCAATAAAATTCTTAAATATCAATTAAAGGGTGACTCACAGCTGTTTTGAACTGCTACAACCCAAGGAGTCTAGTGACATCTTGAAAATAAGCTAATTTATTTCCAAAGAAATGTTTGTGAGCCAGAGGGGTGCACTGAGTCAGAAATATACCAACACCTGGGTACAAATCAAAGTTGCAGGGAAGTTGCTGCACTTAGAGACCAGAAAGACACACAGCAGGGCACAAATGAAAATGTGAAGAAATGATCCATCTGATTTTTAACAAGAAACAATAGGGCTAAGAGGGGAGGGTTTGTTTATTTTCACCACAGGTCTTATCACTGTCTTCTTAAGCATGAGCAGCACAAACACTCCTTCTCAAGGAACCATTTACAGCTCCCGTTATCCACTCAACCAGTCCCCTTCTGGCAGCTTTTATCAGTCAGCAAAGGCAAAGGTCAAGAACATGTTTCACCGGTCCAAAGATGTTGTTCACATCCACACTGGCATCTAATATAATTTTGTCTGCAAGGTAAGTGGCAATTGATCACAGTGAGCCATCATATTGGCACAGTCCTAATCCTTGAGGCTACGATATGAACATTCCTGAACCATATGAAACAGCTTAACTAGACAATCACACGCAGATGCAATGGCAGCTGCCTTTCCACCATCCTCTCCACCAAACAGCAGGCTCTGATCAGGGTTGGATGCTGTGTGTGATCAGTTTCACTCTGAGTTTCCCATGAGTGGTGCTCTAGCCATCATTCTTCCTGTTTCATTGTCATCAGGGAACCAGGGAGACACTTTGGCTCTTTCTGGGTGGTAAAAGCGCTTCAGGACAATCATTTGAGCAGCCTGGGCCATCTCCCTATTCCAAAAACCACTCAGCATCCTGACACAATTGTCAGCAACTGAGGCTGGAAATTCCCCAGGTGCTGACCAAAGCCTATCAAGATCCATCAGGCACCTGCATCAGACCATCTTAATGAGCTTAGCACCCCTTCTACTGAAATATTTAGTTACTGAATGTCCATTAAGGTTACAGTGTTCCTCCATGAGTTAGAAATCATAAATAGATTTAGCACTCTGATACTTGAGCTATGAATTGAGATTTTAATCCTTATTCTCTTAGACATTTTTATCCTGGGAGAGGGGAAATTACCCATGCTGCACTAACAGTTCTCCAGGGATGTAAGCAAAAACCATCAATTCATCAGCCAGACTTGGACTGTTTTAGTGTGGGTGCCAACAGCTTTGGGAAGCTGGCAGTTGAGTCATGGAAACATAAAATAGAGATAGACATGAACTGGTTTGCAAGCCAAAATTTGCCATGAATTTGGCCCAATTCATGCCTCCTGATCTAAGGTTCAGAGGAGGCACCTCCCCCAAACATTTTTTAGACTTTTGTAGAGTTCAGGGGTTCAGGTTAATTAAATCTTGCAGGCTGAGCAGGATGGTCAGCTGTTAGGTTTAAATGGTTCATTCCCCCCCTTCCAAATTGGTGGAAGCAAAACAGACTCCTGAAATGGCTGCCTGTAAAATTGATTAGTGAAATGACTGCTAGCTATTTCAGTGGTCTGTTTCACTTCTCACTGCTTCAAAGCGAGGGGCAACAAAACTGATGATTTTAATGGCTGCCATCTATTTTAACCTAACAGCTGATGGGAAGATCTAACAAATTGTTGGATTTAAATGGCTGCTAGCCATTTCACTGATCAATTTTCTCCTTCCCACTCAAAGTGGGGGGAAAGAAATCAAACAGCCTGGACAACAGCTGCCAGCCATTTAAACCTTCCAAACTGTTTGGTTTAAAATAGCTGGCAGTCCATTTTTCTCCCCCCTCTTCCCACCTCAAAGCAGGACGAAGCATAATGGACCAGCCTAAAATGACCAGTTAATTTTTGGCTGTTTGGTTCAGGAACACCATGAACGAAACTGGAATTTTTGGGTTCAAGCCTATTCCTAACTCAAACTGTTGTAAAAAAAACAAAAAAACAGACATGCAAATGGGAGTTTTGAGTTAACGCTAAACATATATGTGGACAATATGCATGTATATTGTAAATGTAAGAGAGAAAAATAAATACATGTTGCACCCAAAATTAATTACCAGTACACCTTCATATGCAGTATGTTACAACATATATAATTTGCCAAATAGTTATATACTTTACTGAAAGTAAAGCTTAACCTAAGCTATTTCTCATGATTGCAGTAAGGATAAAATGGATAGGGGAGAAATATGTCCATCACCCTAAGCTCCTTGGAAGAAGGATAGAATTCGAGGGCACTGCATACATATTTTGTGGAGCACCTTCAGTTACCACTTTATCCAGTTATCTTGATGACCATTTTGCAGCATTTGCATCACTCACAGATTCCTGATTTCATAAAAAGCTTTGATGTGGCAGCAAAGGCCAGTAGCCCATCATACAGTAGAGTGAAGTGGACAGCTCTGCAGGCATGTGGCCCATTCCAAATGTCAAGTCTAAAAAGAACATCAACAACCTGTTTAATAATTCCCTGGATTGTATGCTGAATCACCAGCCTCAAAATGTACAATTCTGAATCATCATCTTTTGAAAAACAGATCATGATTTTTGAAGGTTCCTCTCCAAAGTAATCAAGTCATATTTTAAATCATGTTGTATATGCTTATTGCATACACAAGACACAATTATGAAGGACAGTTTGCTGCATTTTTCATTATGCTAGTCAATGTTATGTAGTGATTCAAGTACTGGAATAACCAGGAGACACAGGTTCACATCCCCACATAGCCTTGAAACTCACCAGATGACTGCATTCCTGTCATTTTCTAACTAACCTACCTTACAAAGCTGTAAAGTTACAATAATGGAGAGTAGTACCAATTAAAGGTTCAGGAACACCATGAACACCCTGTGCAAGCACCGAGTCATGTCTGACCCTTGGGGTGACGCCCTCTAGCGTTTTCTTGACAGACTCAATACAGGGTGGTTTGCCAGTCCTTTCCCCAGTCATTACCGTTTTACCCCTCAGCAAGCTGGGTACTCATTTTACCGACCTCGGAAGGATGGAAGGCTGAGTCAACCTTGAGCCGGCTGCTGAGATTGAACTCCCAGCCTCATGGTCAGAGCTTCAGATAGCATGTCGGCTGCCTTACTACCCTGCGCCACTAGAGAGTCTCTAGTTACAATAATGGAGAGGAGTACCCATTAAGAAGTACCAAATAAACTTCTTAGAAGGAAGTGTGGGATAAAAACCATAATTGATAACTCATACCCCCACTACTCATCATTAATGTGGAAGACCTTAATAAAATATTCGACATGGCTCAACTAAGTGAGTTAAGCCACAATTTAAAAGCATGAGTGCATTCATATAGTGGTAGCTAACCAAAATAATTATGGAGAAAAGTCCTACTCTAGACTCTGAAGAACCTGACTTGCTTTATTATAACTGGAAGAGTGGTTTCAAAAGCCGTTACAAATATTTGTACTAATATCAACATTTTTCTCACTTCTGGTTTCATGTGTATATTTTTAATGCCATATATTTAAGTTCATGCTGAGATTTTAGAAGCTGTATTCAAAAGAAAAATTAATATTTCCAAAATAATTCTAAAACTTTTTAGGGCTATAAAGAATATTTCAAGTTATAGTTTCCTGATATGAAAACTCAGCAATCTGGAGCCAAGCTATGGGGGCAGAATGCAGGAAGAATATTTTAGCTATTTCAATGGTTCCTTCTACACTTGTGTAACTCATTTGGATCCAACATCATACCTATTAATAATATTCTAGAGGAAATATTCAATTATTTTGTTAATACATTTAATGCCACATAAATAGGACTGATTAGGAAATATCTTTCCTGAGCTACAAATGGAGCATCCATAATGCTAAGCTTCATATAGCTGAAATATTGTTAATGCTGGATTTGAGACAGAAAGGTATCTGGGACACCTGTATCCCCTTATGGAAATTATGTTTACATGAGGAATTTACAGAATCCTTTTCTAGGAATCATATCATAGGAGGCTAAGGAAGCATGTACTGGACATCTTTTACAACCATGGAATGCTGAAATGGAGGCACTACTTTTTCTTTCCAATTCTGGATCATGTTAATTGCTTTAGATGTGACCTCAAGTGGCAAATAAATTATGCAACCCCAGCAAGAGGATTTCAAGGCAAGTGAGAAACAGAGGGGATTTGCCATTGCTTTCTTCACTAAAGTCTTCCTTTTGGCCCCCCATCGAACTACCAACCCAGCTTAGCTTCCGAGTTCAGAAAAGATCAGGCTATACCATACTGTTCCACTCCCTGACACTAGAGGCAAATTATATCATGGCTAACTACCCGGTTCTTCATTGAAAGAAATTTAATTGCCAGCCTACCAGTGTTTCTAAAGAAGGATTTATCTTCTAATACATTATATTGTAACTCATGTGGTGAATTACTAATGAACCTTGTTCTTCTGATGACAAAGAAATAGAACAGTGGGGGTATTGAACTCACCTTTATCTTGATATTCTGAGAAATCAATTTCAATTGCAGTTATCAATTAGTAACCATTAAGAAGTATATTATTTACTCAAATGCTCTCTCCACTCCCAGATGTACTTTACTGCACAACAGGGCAAGGTCGTTACAGCACTGAGTTCTCTAATAATGTACGAAGTACACAGTGGTTCATCTCTACTTGAGACTCTCACAGGATTCCTGTGAACAATTTTGATGAAAAACCTGAGGCATCTATAAATTCCTTTTGCAACCTGCCTTGGGTGTTGGCACACATTGTACACTGCCTATGGTTTTGCCACTGTTCTTCTCAGTTATTACTGCCAGCTATTTCTCAAAGGCCAATGTGGGCATTCCTTCCAAAAAGATTCACAGTCACAGAGATGAGTGTAAACAATGGATAAACTTTCCTTTTATTTGCTTCACAGGAGGGAACACAGCCAACCTCTCACTTTCCATTGCAGCAATTACTGTGACTCCTAAATTGCCCTCTGGTTTCCCCACCACCACCACCAGCAGATTTCAACAGTCTTTAGGGCACAGTATTCTGGATTGTTTCAACTATTAAGAAAGAGTAAAATGGGGAAAGTTACCCACCTTGTGGGAGTTTGTTTTATAGTCCAATAGACAATCCATATTATATTTTAATGGGGGAAAGAATATCATTTCTGTCACCTCATATGTTTTAGGTTAAGGTACTTTTATCAGCTGTACTGGCCCCATTAGACCCAATAACAAGAAGGCAGCAACTTGGGATAGCCAGGGTTTGATTTTCCAATCAGGAAGAATGAGAAGGGCAGGCAGAGCACAAAATCCTGTTAACAACAAAGCAAAGAATATAAGCTAACCCTTGTAGTCTGTATTTCAACACACTCCAGTCACATAAGCTTCAGTCCTTGATTTTCAAAGTGAAAGATTTCACCTAAAGAGGTGTAAGCAGCTGCTAGATGAGGTATGAACTTGTTATTGACCCAGGCCAATTTTGAAATGATAGGACTAGAAGCAAAAACATTCCAGCCTCGTCTCACTTGAAGATTACGAACCAGAGCACATATTAGAGTTGCCATGGGGATGCTGCAGAACATGGCAAATAGTCTCTGTACAGAATGTGATGTTTAGAAGCACACAACTCAGGCAATGTAATGTGTGTTTCCATTTTCTTTCTTTCAGATGCCATCCATGCTAATGGTTCTAAATGTGATTGTGCAACCACATATATCATTACATGGAAAGAATCCCATAAATAAATATAGTGCAATAACAGGAGGCTGTGGATGACTGGAAGGCTGTCTAGTTGTTTTAAATACCTAACCAATACCCACTTCACACTGGCTGAACTGCTCAAAAAAGGCAATATGGTGAAGCCATTATGTGCTTCCTTGTTTCTCCCATTCCTATCATCCACATGTACCCCCCCAGTGTGGAGTGAGATAAGGTAAACGAAAAGAACACAAAACAGAAAAATATAAAGAATTTCTAGAAAGAGGGGCAACAATGGAATAAAACAGATTCAGAAATAATGTATTCAGAGAAAGTTGTTTTGGTATCTGGATTACCTCTGAAAGTAGGTGTCTATTTTTCAAGTATCCTTTTTGTGTGTTTTGAAGAAGAATGACATTGCTTGGATGCAATGTTTTCTACTTACAAGTAAACCCTTAACTAGGCTCTGGATCACTAATCTAATGTTGAATCTAGATATTGAGCTATTGGATATTGAGCTATTGGCCCATTATGCACGGCCGCCGAAACGGCGATTTCGGGTCACATGGAAAACGCGGAGGGGGAAGACGCGACGCACACCGGTTATGCACGGGGCGGGGCACGACGGCGGCAAAACCCAGAGTAACCGATTATGCACACGGCGATCCGGGCGCCACTTCTGGTTGCGCCCCTGTCACCCGGAAGCTGCGCTTTCTTCCACGTTTCACTGACGCGGCTTTTTCGGCGGCATGCACCGAAGCTGCGGCCAGTTGCAGCCGGCTCCGTGCGTTATCGGTGATTTTAGTCGCCGCCATTCCACCCCGAATGTGCGCTAAAACCCCCGTGCATAATGGGTCGTGATCCTTAGCCTCTAAAATCTGGGGTTAGAAAAAGCCTGGAAGTGATTTATTATGAGGGAGATGCAGTTGGATATTTCAAGCCCTAAAAGTTGTCTCACTTGCATGGGGTAGGCTATATCTAAGTCAAAGTTTTCCCAGATCAATTAACATTGTGAATTGTCAGGAATTTTAATAGAGCCTTCTTGCTTTCTTTTCATCCCCCACCAGGAAATGGCATTTGCCCCAGCCAATCTTAGCCCTTTCAAGACAGGTACCTTGGCCACTCACACAATCTTTCCTTTCAAATGGTAGGCCTCCATTACATTAGCCATTTTGTATTACATGTATGCTGCACTGCTCCCTGCGTACTGGTGTATTTTTTACTTGTCTGGTCCGATGATTGGACTGGACTGGATTCTTTTCTCACTATGCAGAGAGGAAGGCAGGATGCACTTATTTAAGTGGCTGAAATATGGGATCTTTGTCCAATTTGCTTATAACTCAGAGTGTTTAGGGTATGTTAGGTTTCCTGGTGTTTTGATAGCATTTGGTGAAAAAAGTCCACTCCATTTTCCTTGGATGGAAAACAGTGGACACATACCTAATCCAATCTTAATGAAAACAAAATTGTCATAATACAACAACAGCATTACTGAGAATTCTTAAAAACAATACACCTGCACTTTCTAAAATTATGACATGAAATTGATAATTTTCCCAGGGTACACCCCTGTTTGTTACTACAGAGGAATATTCAATTTGAATAGATTTCAGTCAGTAATAGAGCTCAGGTATATTCATATCATACAATCCAAGAGGAGCTTGAATTCACACAGAGAGTATTAAAATTATGAATATGATATATATAGTTCAATTATTTGCTAATGTTCTGAGGGCAAGGTTCATTGGTCAAGAAATACTTTTTTAAAGTGAGGTTTTGCTATTTTCTGCTCATTTTCACTTTCATGCTTGAAAATGCAAGCTGAAATGAAACAATGCAGAAGAAACAAGATGAGATGAAATAACAAAGCATATTACCAACAGAGTGAAGAGGGAAAGTGTGACAGATAAAAGAGGAGTCTCAAAGGGAATGAATACAAACTCAGTTATTTGTTGAAAAGTTTCTATTTCATGAATGTCATTTGTGAACTGGAAAAATCTCTATTCATTTCAGCCTTGATTAGACCATTGAATCACCCTGACACTCTAATGTCAGCCATATTCCATGGCAATATGCTAAACACAGACAGTACAAAAAATGCAGTTATTCCCAAGCATTCTTGAGACTGAGTGACAGCAGAACATATTGCTCCAAAATGATCTTAATTCCAAAAAGCTAAAGTCAGAAACTAAGGCTCATGCAATAATAATATGTCGGGTATATGTAGGATGGGGAAAAAGGCTCTCATTAAAACATCCTTCAGATTGCTTTTTTGGGAACATTTCCTATGAATCATGCATGTCTGGAAATAGGGAAATACACCCTTGAAATGGAGACAGAACTCCTCTCTGCTCAGGAGCAATGAAGCTATCACAGACACCAAATATTAAGGGTAATTGTATGGTGATTTTTACTTGCTTATTTTCTAGTTCGACAAATTTCTCTTTTTAAACAAAGAATTAAATAAAGGAAACACCAAAAACAAAAACCAAGAAACTTTTATAAAGACCACCCAAAATAACACCATGTTTAAGCATTCAAGTTTGTTCCAACACCCCCTTTCCCAATGCACCAGATGACCATGTTTCAAGTAGTTTACTAAAATTAAAGTTGGTTAGAATCTACATTCTAAATGATTATTCTAATTTTAAGGGTAGGCTGCATTAGGCAGTAGGGATGGGGCATGAACCGGCACACAAATTAATGTTCATCATGAATTTTGGGTGGTTTGTGGTTCATGAGGCGTTGCTCAGGAACTAAAGAGCCACCACAAACTTCCATGAATTTTAAGGCAATTTGTGGTGTTTCATGTCAGTTCACAAACAGTAGAAAGCAAGGATTTAAATGGCTTCAAGCCACTTACAGTATTCTAGTTTCTAGGAAACTGAAAGAAAAAAAAGATTGTGTACTGTTGGATAAACCATACATCCAGCATATGCAACACAGACAATTAATCAATATGGTTTGGATTAAAAAATGATAGTATATAATGTCTTGCAGAAGCAATCAAGGCTGTGATAACATTCTGGGGCAGCAGTGCCTAAACACTGGGCAGGAGGTTTAGAACCAGATAGTGTGTGGACTTTCTTCTTATTGAATAGGATGTCTTTCATTGTCCAACCTGGGTGTTTCTCCTCCTCCTCTTCCTGACAACTGGTGTTCTTTTTCTTCTCATTGCAGTCTTGAAAGGGACAAGATGTCTCCATGGGTCTTTCCTGTGCATTGCTTAGAGAAGTCTCAACTTTTTTGTTTGCTTTTTGCTGAAATCTGGCAACTGTGTGTGTGCGTGTGTGATGGAACATTTTGAGAGTTTGAAATTTCCCTCCATTGGTTTCTGACTGTTTCCGTTTTACAGTGCGATCCTAAAAGCACTGGGGGTAAGTGGAATTGAATAGACTTGAGAAGGATTCTGAGAAAACAGGTTTAGGATTACTCCCTCACATTGGTGCAATGCTGTAGGGTTCACCCAAAATGGTAGGTTTTAACTACAGAGTTTTGGGTGAAGCTGGGTGTTATGCCAGTTTGCACTAGAAGTGATGCTACAGCATGGGCATACTCCCCCTCCCACTTCCCCTGCTCACTATTGAGGGGGAATGGAAGAGGGTTAGGACAGGAGGTCTCCCTGGAAGCCCGATAATACTTACTGCATTACTCAATAAAGCAGTCCAGACTTGGGCCAAATCTCCAACCTTCTAGTTCTTGAAACCTTGTTACCAGCCTCTGAGATGGTCATTGAGTCTCTGCTGGGCAGAATTTGAACTCAGGCCTGTACCCTTCTCCCACTGCACAGGAATAGCAGTGGCAGGAGGCCCAGGCCAAAGTGGAATGGAGAAGGAAAAGTGCAAGACTAGCTGCATGTCACCTAACTGCTGAACTAGCCTATTGAGAATACAGTGCAGCCTCTGCTTGAGCCTTTAGCTTCTATCCCCAAGCTCCAGCCTATCTAGGGTTACCTAATCTCGAAGGGGGCCCAGAGATCTCTAAGAAATTTCAAATTATCTCTAGGTGACAGTGAACAGTTCACCTGGACAGATGGACTGTTCTGGAAAATGCACTCTATGGGATTATAGCCTGCTGAGGTCATTCCCCATATCCAGCCCTCCCCAGTGTCCTCTTCCAAAATCTCCAGAAATTTCACATGTCAGAGTTGGCAATCCTATGCAGCCCTTACCAGCCCAAGAACAAAAATTAAGCAACAGTCAGTGTAAGTGAAAATATGGGCTTAAACCATGAAGGATTTCCGCAGAGAGAAATGCTAGTGGGTCTCCCTTTCCCATGAATAGCAGTGAGGGTGGGAGACCTGCAAAAAGAAGGCAGAATCAATCGAAATCATCTCTGCTTCCACCCACAGAAATCCAGTTTGAGATTCAAGCCATTACTTGTTCTCTTGGTTTATCACATACCAATAGGTAACAAGTTAGTGAAGTGGAATTAAACTGCAACATATACAATCGCAGAATTCTTTTCAAAGCCAAATCTGCTCCACTGGAAACTGGAAAGCCTTTCTTATTTGCAGTATACAGGTAATAATTTCTTTGGTTCCATTTGCCTCTCTTAGGCCGCCAAAATGGCCGCCAAAATGGCGATTTCGGGTCACATGGAAAACACGGAGGGGAAAGACGCAAAACACACCGGTTTTGCATGGGACGGGGCGCGACAGCGGTAAAACCCAGAGTAACCGATTATGCACGCGGCAATCCCGGCGCTGCTTCTGGTTGCGCCCCAGTCACCCGGAAGCTGCGCTTTCTTCCGTGTTTCGCTGACGCGGCTTTTTCAGCGGCATGCACCGAAGCTGTGGCTAGTTGCAGCCGGCACCATGCGTTATCGGTGATTTTAGTCGCCGCCATTCCACCCCGAATGCGCGTTATTCCCCCCGTGCATAATGGGTCTTAATGATCCCCTGCAGCAAACTCAGTACTGGATTGCCTTTCCCTGAGACTCCATGATGTTCAATTCTTTGTAAAATGTGAGTGTAACAGACTAAGTGAGGCCCAACTAGCCTATGTTTTGCTTGTGCAGGCAGGCTGCCATGAGTAACATAGCTTTCTTGTAAGTAGTAATTCCACTGCTTATTTTAAGGACCAAATAACCAACTAAAGAATTTAATTTTTTGAGCTGGTAACCATAATTTTACACAATCTGGATGTGTAATAACTTCAGTGTGGGAGGGCAGACTGACTTTTGAGGTACAGGTACCAGATGTGCAGCATCAGACTTTTTAGTCATACAATATGGACTTCTTAGTCCCCCTTTGGGTGTTAATGCTAACTGCTTCTTTTCCCATCAGTGAAGTGCCATGTGACCTGTGCTAAATCCACAAAACAAGGAGTTCTGAGACAGTCCTGTGCCTCATACCCTACCTAACAATTTACAAGGTATCCTGGGCAATGTTTATGTAGGACTAGGTAGCTGGTGGTGAGGTCCTGGGGAAAGAGATGATGGTTTCACCCACAGTTGGCATTCTGTGTTCCTCCAGGCCTTTTGAGTGGGGCTATGCCAGCGGGGGAGGGAGAGGCTTAACTTCTCAGTTTGCAAAGGTATCTATGGGCTATATTGTGTTTGTTGCTGGTGATGGGGGAGTCATTTCCATTCTGCAGTGGCCTAGGGAGTCAACTAATGTGTGTCACGACCAAGGCCCACCCACTTCCATGCCAGCCTTTGCCACCAGTGCCTGATCAGTGGCTGCCATGGGGCTGCAATGGTGGTCAAGAGCTATGGGGTGGTATTGGTGCACTGCACTGGAACAACCATTGCTTACACTATTATATCTACAGGAGCCAGCATAACAACCAGTCAGCTCCTTGAGCACTTTCAGCCAGCCCCCCCCCTCCAATTGCAGTGCACACATTCTTAATAAAAGACTTCAATCACACAATTTGTCTATATGTGTATTAGACTGTAAATTATGCTCCTGTATGGATGCTGAAGGCTATTAGAAATAAGACAAACATGCCTTGTAGTCACAGCTTTCTCTGGAAAAGTATAAAAATGATTTGTTATAGATAAAAGAAGTCTAATAATTTGGCATAGAAACACACAGAGTCCATCTACAAGTGCTGTTTAAACATAAAACTCCATTGAGCCTTTTTCCCTTCATTTTAGAACTCCAGACAGATTCCCCGGAGGTAATTATGTGCTGTAGCAAAGTGATTTTTGTTAATTTGCTGTAGCTCATTTTATAAGCCTAGCCAACTTTTAATTTATGGTAGCTGCAGATTACTTACTAGCCATGCTGTAGTATGCAAATACATTGCTGCAATGCATAAAAATAGCAGTGAAGTAACTTGCAAGGTCACTTTTTATGTGAGTTATATTTAATTTAACAGCTAAATATAGAGATGCATCTCTTAAAATTCAGAAGCCAGTGAATTCTGATAACTGGGAGTTTCTATTAATCAGACTTCAGGGGCTTACTGAATTGGTACTTGAACCATGAATTGAAATTAATTCAGTATGTTTATTCAAATATATCAGTATATTCATTTATTGCATTATCTATTCTTTAAAATCTCTAGATCTCCACATTCTGAGGTTGGCTCAGAACCGAATTTATTGAACAGATAGCCATTAAAATATGTGAATGCAATCTTTAAATTTTGACTCGCAGGTAGCAATTACCCCAGTAACGACGCGAACCCGTTCTTGGCAACAAATTGGCCGCAGCCATTTATTAACATGAATCCCCTCCCCCCGGAGGGTTGGGCCAGTGCCAGTAAGGGAGCCTGATCCCCCCATCAGCCGTGCAGCTGCATGAATGTGAACCGCGGCGCTCAGGCTCCAAGCCTCACTCCCAGCCGGGAGGATAGGATGCCTTCCACCACAGAACTCCTGGGAAGCGGCTGCAGAGAGGCCAACGGGCATCCGCCTCCATTGAAGTCCTCTGACCGCTTGGCCCCGGCCCCTGGCCACCCAGCCGGGTGATCGCACCCAGTTAATGGCTGATCTCCTTAATGAGACCCCCTACCTCGGGGAGTCCGGTGTGCAAACAGGCTCCCCACCTACAGGCTCCCTACCAGGCATAACCCGCCAGGCATGCACGACTGCAACAAAAATAGAAACGGAACTGAGGGCGGGATAGGGAAGGAAGCTGTTCGGGCGGCTGTAAAGCGGGGAAGAGGCGGGCCACCTCATGGCCAGCCTATTTAAGGCTGGCGGCCCCGCCCTCCCCCGTAAAGGCCGCGCTGCGGCCTTTTGATACTGCCCGGGTCCGCGTCGCTCTGGACGCCCCCGCAACATCAACAGCAGCTGCGCTGATCCACAGCCGCTGTTTCACAGCAATAGAAATGGGAAACAACAGCATTATTGGAGGCTCCAAGTGCAACACAATGCTAGCTGGCAAGCTCTTTTAGAAAATCCACTTTTAAGGATATACCATATGAATTAAGGATACAGAAGAGGCCAAAGACCGTCAGAGATCTGACAACTTTTAAAGTAAGAGGTCCCTAGTAAATTTAGAAGCAGCCAGTTGCTTAAATACGGGCATTCTGGGAGAGCACTGAATCAAATTAATCATGGCATTGGGTAAAAAGAGGAGAAGGTTGTATGTGGTTCATGGAATCCAGGCACAACAGTTACTAGTCATGTAAATGGGAAAGTACCATCTGTTAGATGTTTTCAAAAATCAAGCTCCCATGGTATTGTAAACCGGGCCAAACACTGTCTAAAGGGCCTGTAATAACATTGAAGGTCAGTAGTGACTCACGCACACACACAAACATACACACACACACACACACACAAACAATCTCTTACTCTCTCACTTAAACTCTTTCATGACAGCAAGATATATAACCCTCAGTGTTTAATTTCCCATGCTTAGTGCCCTAGTGCAGTGGTCCCCAACCTTTTTATCACTGGGGACCGGTCAACACTTGACAATTTTACTGAGGCCCGGGGGGGGGGGAGTAGTCTTTTGCCAAGGGATGTCACCGCCACCGTCTGAACCCCTCTTCCACTTGCTTTCCTGTGGGCGACCCTGCCAGCAGCAGCTGCACAGTGCCACGCCGAGTGGGAGCCCCAACCATGGTGGCCGCTGGAGAGCACCAAAGGTGAGCAGAGTGGCAGGGCAGCCACTGAGGCAGCAGCTGGGAAGGAGGACGAGGGGGAGCCGCAGCCTGGTGCCGACTGATCTACGGACCGGCACCAGTCCCTGGACCGGGGGTTGGGGACCACTGCCCTAGTGGACAAAGGCTGCAGAACAGGGCTTTACTATTCAGCCTGCCTGGCTCAGAAAGGGGCAATCACAATGTAGTAATCTGTAGAAGCAGACTATCTAAAAGCTGAGGAAATAAACACCCCTAGTTAAAAGCCAGAGTAAAATGATGTGTTTTGACCTGGAAGTAAGTGCCATGCCTCAAGGGGATAGCATTACAAAGCAAAGTGCCACCACAAAAAATGTCATATTTCTTGTTGCCACCTGACTAGGATTTCCAATCTCCAGGTGGCTGCTAGAGATCTGTGGATATTGCAATTAATCTCTAGGTGACAGAGATCTGTTCACTCGGAGAAAAGAACTGCTTTGGAAGATGGGTTATATGGCATTATACCCCATTGAAGTCCCTTCCCTCCCTAAACTCCATTGTCTTCAAACACCACTTTAAAAATCTCCAGGTAATTCCCGACCTGGAGCTGACAACCCTTCACCTGACTCCCCTCTGAATGCAGGGACACTGAGCACAGCTAAAAAGGCAAATCTTAAGGGCATTTCTGCACCTTGAAAATGTAGCCACAGAGCCCCTGGAGGCAGGCGGCATATTGCGACCCCTTCACATGACGTCGCCCAGCTCCAGAGGCTGGCCAACAGCTACATCCGCTCGCGAAGTCCATTTTAATTTGTGACTTGGTGAATTCCAAAAAGTAGATTCACCACCCTAAAATGTGTGATTCCCCCAGCATACAACTGGCCTTCAAGCAGCAGAAGGAAGGTAAGGTGGGGAAAACACGCTGTAGCCTGCCAGCTTTGTCCCGCCCTCGCTTCCACCCTCTCCACCCACCATTCCCTGCCCAGCAAAGGAGGCAGATCCCCCCCTGTCATTTAACTCCCTCCCTGCCTCCCCAAGGACCTTGTAAGTACCTTGTGTGTGTGCATGGGGGCAGCAGCGGCAGCAGGGCCTCACAGGGGAGCATGTATGTGTGTGTGCATGGGGATGGGCGGTGGCAGCAGCCGCGGCGAGGCCTCACAGGGGAGCATGTATGTGCGTGTGCGTGTGTGGGTGGGAGGCAGCGGCAGCAGTGAGGCTTCACAGGGGAGTGTGTGTGTGCGCGCGTGTGAAGCGGGAGCAGTAGAAGGGACTGGGGTTTGACAGCTTGGGCAGCAAGAACCTCCCTTGCCCTCCTGTATTTTTTGTTATTGTTTGGCTTGCGTGGCAACAAATTGCATTGCCACGCATTGCTTTCAGTTTTTAATATTGCTGTGCATATATGATGCAGTGTATATGCATAGGAATGAATAAGTCATCATTTTAAAAATTGTACATTGCGGGAACTACCAGCTTGATAAACCTGGATGGGATTGGTTGGCTGGCGTTATTGACAGGCCAAAGAGAGACACATTGCTCTCTCATCTGCCTTTTGAAGCCACAACGGAGGAGGGGAAGATGTGTGAGCCGGTGGCTGAAAAAGGCACGACAGCATGAAGGTGAGGTGGGAATAGGAGGTGCGATATACTATCGCGCGACTGGGATCAGATTACATATCGCTATTTTGAATGATATGCGGATATGACCTAAATGTTGGGCTGGATAGCCTTGGGAGAGATGGTACTTTTGGGCAAAGGTAAGAACCAACACTTTGAGTTGTGCCTGGAAACAAATGAGTAATCAGTGCAGAACTTGCAACAGAGGTAGAGTACAATCCCTGTCCCCAATCTCTGACTGTAGGTAGAGTACAATCCCTGTCCCCAATCTCTGACTGTAGGCTGGTTGCTACATTCTGGACCAATAGAAATTTCTGAACCATTTTCAAAGGCAGCCCCACAAAGAGGGCACTACAATAATCTAAATGTTAGTCAAACTGCAACATTTGTTCTATGCCTTGGATGTTAGTACAAAGTGTCCTCACTGTCAGTTTGGTGAGAGCCAGTTTGGTGTAGTGGTTAAGAGTGTGGACTTCTAATCTGGCCAGGTTCGATTCTGCGCTCCCCCACATGTAGCCAGCTGGGTGACCTTGGGCTCGCCACAGCACTGATAAAACTGTTCTGACCGAGCAGTGATATCAGGGCTCTCTCAGCCTCACCCACCCCACAGGGTGTCTGTTGTGGGGAGAGGAATGGGAAGGCGACTGTAAGCTGCTTTGAGCCTCCTTTGGGTAGGGAAAAGCGGCATATAAGAACCAACTCTTCTTCTTCTTCTTCTGTCATTTTCCCACAACCAAAGTCTGAAAGATTCATATTTTCCCCAGTAGCTGGTTATTTCAGACATAAGCACAGCAGGAAAAAAAGAGCAGACTTTCCTTTTTATAGACTACATAAATCATCGCACAGCACCAGAGGAAGCAGTAGCAAATTTATCTGAGCAGCAAGCTACTGTTCTGACTGCCCATAATCTTCACATCGTTCTTACAATTACTTAGGGCCCTGTTTGTATCTCATCTGGATTCATTTGAGAGCAGGGGGTGTTTGGTGTAACAACTGCTTCAGAGGGAAAAGGAGAAAGGCTTGCCTATGGATCGATACTTGTACATTTTGAGGCTGAGGGATGAACAGATCTCCTGTGTTTCATTCTGTTCTTTTTCAGTGACTTCGCTTTGCTCTGGTTTAAGCTGGAAAATTTCAAAAAAACTCATTTGAAAAATCACACCCCCATTTCCGACCGGCTTCAGTGTGGGGGGGGGGGGGGGAGAGAGAGGATTCATATGTACACCAGCCCTTAAACACAGATGGTTCTATTAAAAGGGGACCTTGATGCGATAGCATCAGGATTCCCTTTTGGCACTTGGATTTAATCAGTGTGAATGTGCACTGATGCATGGCAGCACCTGGTAAGGCGAATCACACACCACCAGGTACACTATCTTGAACATGCACAGTGATCGGAACCAAGTGTTAATGCTTTGGTGCCACTTTAAAAAACAAGGGTCTGTTGTTTCCAGTAATTATACGGGGTTTTAAGTTTTCAGTTCAGTCCTGGGACAGAATGTATTTTTTCTTGACTGCAGCTTATTCTGTTTTTTTAGTGGGTTTTTTTTTTGGCTGTCTTGGTCTGTTTAGTCTTGATATGAATTGTTCTTGTTTGATTTTTTTAAAAAAATTTAGTCACAATGCCTGCTATTTCTTTGTCCATTTACTAGGATAGTAACGTATTAACGTACCTTAATACATTCCCTCTCTCATGTCCCCATTCCACATAAGAAACTTATGGCTGGGATCCATACATTTAATTTGATTTTTTAAGATCCGTTTGGAATCTTAAATAGCATAAGCCAGTTTGGTGTATTGGTTAGGAGTGCGGACTTCTAATCTGGCGAAGCTGGGTTCGATTCAGCACTCCCCCACATGCAGCCAGCTGGGTGACCCTGGGCTTGCCACGGCACTGACAAAGCTGTTCTGACCGAGCATAATATCAGGGCTCTCTCAGCGTCACCCACCTCACAAGGTGTCTGTTGTGGGGAGAGGAAAGGGAAGGCGACTGTAAGCCGCTTTGAGACTCCATCGGATAGAGAAAAGCAGTATATAAGAATTAACTCTTCTTCTTCATAAAAACATCTACACTCCAATCCTAAACTTGGTGTGTTTTTTGCAGTCAGTCCTGGTTGTTTTTAGAACAGCTACTACATTTAAAGCTCGTATAGCTATTAGAAAGTTATTTTTCTGTGTCTTTAATAAAAGCAGCAGCTGTTTTATCTCATGCATGACAAATTCATTCCAGCAGGTTACCTCCATTTTGTGCTAATAATTCATAAAGCTGAAGGAGAGCAAAGGACAGGTGAATATTAGAATGAGCTGCCCAACATTCTGGCTTTAGTAACCTGGAGGTCCCTAGATCAAGTCCTTGTAATCTTGCTACTACATTGGAATCTCAGCTTTAAAATATCTACTGTCTTTTTAGCTACCTGTATGCCTTTAATGCTAGCTCTTTTCATACCACATACCAGTTTGGGCATCAGTTTCTGCCCCTGATATTTAGGTATGTAAAGGTCCTACACAAACACATTCGTGTAGGCAACTCTCTGCATGACTGGAAACCCAGAGGGAAAAGGGTTTCTAAGCACAAAATGAAAGTAAGTTTTCTACAAATGACCAAGCATAAGGAGTGGGAAATTTCTGAATATTTGAGGGTAGAATGTGTAGAGGATAGAGTTTGGGGAGAGAAGGGATCTCATTGGGGTATAATGCCATAGAGTCCATCGTCCAAAGCTGCCATGTTCTTCAGAGGAACTGATCTCTGTAGTCTGGAGACCAGTTGGAATTTCAAGACAACCCCACCTGGAGGTTGACATCAGGGGCAGATGACATCAGTTCATGTTTCATGAATATTCAGTCTTCACAGATATGCTGTATAAAACAAACCTGTGGTCAAAGTCAGCAGGTCATTTGCATAGATTTTGTGAATGACTCCCCAAACTCTAAAAGGAGAGAAGTTGACTGGTGCCCCTATCTAGGCTTGCCAGCTTTTAAACTGTTCCCTTGGGCAGTCCCCTTGAGATCAGAACTGGGAGGAATTGGTTGCCATGTAATCTTCCCCTAAGAAGAGTCTCCAGTCTGATTTTTCCTTCACATAACTGAGGACATGGCTCTGGAAAGCTCATCTGTAACTAATATGCCAAAATTCCCAAAGGTCAGTCTTCTCTCACACTCAATGAACATTCCACACCACAGGTTCTTGACACCCATATCTCCATACCCATACCCTCATTTGCCACCATGACACCACAACCTCCCACAGAACACACACATTCAACCCCATGCCCTTACAGACTGGACAACTCCTCCCCTTCCTCTTCCCACTGCCAAGCTCTAGCGCCCGTTGTATTTTTGGATACAACGGGCTTTGCCCCTAGTTTTGAATAAGTGCCATACGGCTGGTCAGACATTTCATTCTCTCTTGCTAAAAAGGGAGCTGTTCTGAGATTATTGTGCGTTGTCTACATGTGAGTTTGAGTGACCAAATCAAAGGCAGGAGCTTGTAAAAGAATATTTTGTGTCATAGTTCTATTCAAGCCAAGTCCCATCACTGGCACATGCCATCTTATGAACTTACAGCAATCTTTGGTTGCTGTACCATCCACATTTATTCTAATATTGCAATACATTCACTCAATTATCTAGTATTTAATCAAACCCAGATTTGATTCCTTCAATATTCTTTATATGAGTTGGATAACTATTTGGAAGTTTTAAGTAGTTCAGAATATGGTTGCCAGACTGCTGGCCAATAAAACTTTGTGAATATTGAAGGAATTTCTGCAGCTGCCAGTTTCTCTCTTAGCACAATGCAAAGTATTGGTTCTTCTATTTAAAGTCCTCAGCACCCTGGGGACAAGGGCAGATGAACAATTGAGGCCAGCAGGTAATGTCCCAGATTATTTTGTCTGAAGTCCTGTTCTGTGCATTTCTACTTTCAAAAGCGAGAAAGAGGGAGAAAGGGCTTTCTCTGTAATAACATCTCACCTCTGGAATGCCATTTTTTACAAAACATTGTTTGCTCTTTTAAGGTTTAGATATTATGAGAAGACGTTTCTATAATCCCAAATCTTTGGCCATTACTATTATTTTGTTTAATCATCATCATGATCATCATCATCATTTTTAAATTTATATAATGCCCTTCCATGTGGCTCAGGTTGGTGTACAATATACATTTTCAACAATGAAACATGAGTATTAAAACCAGACTAGGAAAGGTATATGTTTGTTCCCCACCTTGAGCTATCTCTCTTTAGTTTCTAGCCCACACTGTAGTAGACAGAAAGGTGGCATTCTGATCCTCTCTTCTATTTAGGCATCACATCAGAAAAACTGGTCACCTCTGTCCCGTCTAGACTGTCAGCTCTAGGTTAGAAAATAGCTGAAGATTCGGGGTGGAGCATGGAGAGGGTGGTATTTGGGGATGAGAAGGACCTCAGCTTGGCTCGATGCCTCATAGGTCAGCTATGCCTTGATGGTACTTTAGACATACAGTGTTTGTTTATGATAATTCCCCTTCCATTGTACTAAACCATTCAATAATCTCCATATTCCTTTTTAAACCTTGAAATTAGGTTTCTGTCATCCTTTTTCTGCTGAAATTTGCTACTTAAAGAAAAGAACCCAGTTTTCCAGTTCCTGCACAAACCTACAAGTTAATTTTCCCTGTTAGTCTGAACATGTATTCACATGTTTGTAGAGGTGTGGTGGCAGCACTGTTCAATGGGGTTTTTTTTCTCCTAATATGAGAAGGTATACAGTCTTCACATAGCCCCGGCACCCAAAATGTACCCTGCATGGAGGTTCACCTGCAATTTGAGAATCTCAGCAGAAAGTCAACAACAGGTAGTTCCATGTTGCATTTCTTCTCCATTGTTCTTGGTTGTGTTCTCTCTGTTCTGAGAGTAGTTGAGTATCCAGAACTAATCACTCCAGAACCCTTGAACAGCCATGCCATGTTTATTTTTTTTAAGCCTTTACAAAGCTATGGAGGAAAACAAAGTTAAAAAAAAACTTATTTTAGGTGAGAATGGATGCCTTGGTTCCACTTCAATGGATTATATGGAGTAAGAACTAACTGTTATGCAACCTCCTCCCCCCCCCCCAAAAAAACCCTCTCTTGAAACAAACACTAACTATTAAAAATACCTAATCTTCTTATTCTTTCAAGGCTTCTTGTCATCAGCTTTTAAACTATAAAATGCCTGGAAAGACATGTCTTTTAGGATTTTTATTCCAACAGTAGCACCTGGCAGGTTTGAATAAACCATCAAAGAGAACTTGCATGAGATCTAAACACCCTTTTATTTTGTAAGTTTGTGTTAAAAGCACTGTAGCTGACTTCCCACTACAAATAAATCCTGTGTCCTACTTCCCGCTACAAATAAAGATAGCCCACTTATATAAGACTTCTTCTTGCATCTCACTTGCATGGAAAAACAAGTTTCAAGAGCTCAGCAGTGAAACACCTTAGTTTGGGGCAATACCATACCAAAGTATGGGAATAGTCCTCTTCATGATGCACAGGCAGTATAAATGTAATATGCAATTGTGACTGGGGGACAGCAGTAATGTATCAACAGGATACATACTTTCAAAACCAGGCTTTCATTAATTAATTGTGATTGATTTATTGCAGTTATAAAACGGCCTCTCTCAGCACAGCCATCTCATGGTGGTATACAACAATCCTAAGACCAGTGATACAATAAAACAATAATATACTTGATTAAAATTATCCCAGAATAGTAGTCTGCATCCTTTTATTCCCAGGCTCAATCTAAACAATTGTTTATCTAGAATGTAGGGGGGGGGGCTCTCAAATGTTTCTTGTGGCCTGGCCTCAAACAAATGTCCAGCAGAAGAGCTTCATCTTGCAGGCCCTGCAGAACCCAATAAGCTCTGAAAGGGCCACTGTCTCTTCTGGCAGCTCAATCTACCATATGGAGGCCAGGGCCAAGAAGACCATGGCCCTGGGAGAGGCCTGGCAGACCTCTCTTGGGTCAGAGACCACTAGTCTGTTGAAACTGGTGGAGCGTAATGCCCTTCAGGGGGTATATTTGGAGAGGGGGTCCCTCAGGTATGCTAAGCCCAGACCATGAATGACCTTAAAAGTCAAAAACAGTACTTTGAACCTAATCTGGTACTCCACTAGAAGCCAATGAAGATGCCTGAGCATGAGTCCTCCATGGTGTCCTGGTTAGGACTCCAGCAACTGCATTTTGGACCAGTTGTAATTTCTGGAGAAGGGACAAGGGAAGGCCTGCATACAGAAAATTACAGAAGTATAATTTGAAGGTGACCGTTGCATGGATAACTGTGAGTAAGTGATCTGGGGCCAGGTAGAGCACTAGTAGCTTGGCCTGGTGCAGATGGAAAAATGCCTGCTGAGCTATTCTAGTGACTTGAACCTCCATGAAAAGGGAGACATCAAATATGACTCCCAGATTCCTTGCCGTGTGCCGTGGTGAGCTGCAGACCATCCAGGCTAAGTAAGCATGCTTCTACTGCTGGTCCCTTCCTACCCAGCCACAGGCAACTCTGCTCTCATGGTACTATCCCAGGCCAGGGGCTCCATATCCCAGGAATAATCTGGATAGACAAAGTATTGAATGTCCAGTGGCCAACATATTTAAAACATCATTTCTCACTCTGTTCCCATGCTTTGTTCTTCTCAGCAAAAGCTTTGTTCTTCTTAGAAAAGTCTGTTGTCTCTATCTCTTTTGTCTAAATTCCAGACTCATTTTCCCCCCTATTGGCTTCCAAATTACACTACTGGAAGTAGTCAAGAAGCTTATATTCTCCTATCTTTCCAGCTTTGAGAGAGCTTTCATGGCAAATTGAGCCTGAGCAGAGTGGGAATAGCCTCCTAGTGCATGAGGTGTTTTTAGATTGTCGTTTAATATGGTTTCAGCTAGGTATAATGCCAGTGTACCCTACAAAGCATTTTTCCAAGCGAACTGATCTCTGTTGTGTATGATCAGTTGTAACTCTGTGAGTACTGCCACCTGGAAAAGGACAACCCTAAGCTCAAGGCCACTAAACTGCTGGTGTTACACCATTAATCAAATATGCAATTTACTGCTGGATTTGGTAAAGATATACCAATAAATGAATAGGCTAATTCATGAATCAGTATCTGAAAGGAGTTGCCTAATCCAAGATTAATTTGTGTAACAAGAGTTTAAGAGGGCACACAAGTAAAATAATTCCAGGGGCATTATCTTCAGCTCATGACAAATTAAGATATTTGCTCTCTGACACAGATTCTTACAAAGAGTTACTACTTTTGCATTGACTGCAAGAAATATCTGAGCTGGCCATTTGGCAAATACCATGGCCTTTTAAAATAGTTGATATGATGGCTAAAGTAAGTTTTATTCTGTTTTAGCTGATAATTTAAATCCTAGCCTTACAATTGACTTGAACCTATTTATTATACTTCATATTTGAACTGGCAGTGGCCTATGGCCTAGTGCAATAAATGTTACTCAGAGGACTGGTAAAAGATATGGGGTGAATTCAAGCCCTTTCAGCAGAAGTCCATGTAGAGTCTGAGACCTTTCCAAATCTGTCCACTCAGTTCCACAGCCATATTGATGATAAGAATCTAGAGAGCCAGCTTGGTGTAGTGGTTAGGAGTGTGGACTTCTAATCTGGCAAGTTGGGTTTGATTCTGTGCTCCCCCACATGCAACCAGTTGGGTGACCTTGGGCTCGCCACAGCACTGATAAAGCTGTTCTGACCGAGCAGTGATATCAGGGCTCTCTCAGCCTCACCCACCTCAGAGGGTGTCTCTTGTAGGGAGAAGAAAGGGAAGGCTATTGTAAGCCGCTTTGAGACTCCTTCTAGTAGAGAAAAGTAGCATATAAGAAGAAACTCTCCTTTAACAGTACAATCCTAAGGCACTTTCTTTAGAGGAAACCCCATTGAATAAACTTGAATAGGATTCTGAGCAAATCTGCTTAGTATGGTACTATTAACAGTGCCATCCTAAACAGAGTTACACCCAAATAATTCCATTGAATTCAATAGGCTTCAAAAGTTGCAAGTGTGTTTAGGATGGCATTGTAAGTCCTCAGATGATCATGGCATATTCAGTGATATTTTAATACCATTGAGGGGGATGCAAAACCACATACACTGCACGGCCTCATGTTACATGCCCTCTTGCTTAGAGAATTTAGATGAGAGCATACAAGTGGGATGGAAGTACACAGAACAATGAATACATTATACTGATATAACTGGCACCATGACCGACCTTTTGCTCCATGGGCAAGGACCTTAAGAGCACTTTCTACAAGTGGGTGCTCCTGATGATAGCTTCTCATACAGAGAAGAGCCATTCCAGGCCAAATGGGACCATTTCAGGTCAGGGAAATTATCTGGGGGAGAGACTGAAGTCCCTTCTTCACACATGCCTCTGTCACAATCCAAGTCAGGTAACATGAGTCCAGGAACTGAGGGGAAACTGCAGCTTCTATCTCATAGTTACACAGGAGACAGGATGTGGACCCATAACCAGCATCTGTATTCTGTAATGTGTAAAACAGAAGTGACAAAAGCTCTTTTTACAGTTTGAAGGACTTTGGCATTGAAGTATATTTGTTTGTTTATTCCATTTATATGCCACTTCTGCTGAGGCTCAGGGTGGTTCACATAAAACATAGAGAACAGGAACAATACAGTAAACTCAGTAACCATCAGAGCCGGGAAATGCTGAGAGCGGTGGTATAGAAATTAATTTAATTAATTAAACAATAGAGATAGTAACAGCAATAAACACAGAGAGCAATAATTAATAACCTCAATGTTCTAACAATCCCATGGTTGGTCAGTACAGGGCATTTGGATTCATGGTAGGGAGGCTCGGCTCCTAGTGGATGTTGTTGGTTTAAGTCAACCTCAACCAAATGCCTGGTGGAAGAGCTCTCTTTTGCAGGTCCTGCAGAATTGTTCTAGTTCTAGACATTGAGGAATACAGCTCCTGCATTAGGGACATCTGCCTCTGTCTTCTGTAGTAGCATTCTAATGCTGCAGTCCTAAGCAGGGCTGAACCCTTCTGAATCCATTGTCAATGGGCTTAGATGGGTATAATTCTTATCACTAAGTTTGGAGCTGGTCTTCTGGTGAATAGATATACCTTGTACAGTATTTTGTTGTTGAAAACTATGAGATAACAAATGTATTTCTCATTTAACCTCCTTAAAAGTTACAGCCATGATGCTAACAATCTTGTTGCAATTCCAGAAATGGACAATTACAAATAGAAGAGCAGTCAAATGAATAGCAAAGACTGTTAAGTCAGACCAAAGTCACGTATGCGTTGTATAGTGCAAGAAAATGCCATCTACACACATTCTAGCACAGAATGGGACTGTTTCCAAAAGGTCCATGCCCTCATCACATCAGTATATTCTATATGTAACAGATTCTATATGTAACACTGTTTGCTAATCAATTATGGTCTGTGAAATGCTTCATTAAGTGCTTATATGTCTGCTTCTAAGCCAGTGGGACCAAGAAACAGCTGTTTTGCAATTGCACTTATTTGTGAAACGGTCTGGGTATTCAGCAACTTGAGTCTCAGATAGAGAATGCTTGTAAGAGCACGTAGGAAATGTGTGTGTAAAAGGCAGAAGACTAGGCTAAACAATCAAGGCTCTCCTTCTCCTGGCCCCAAAACAGACTGCTTGTGCAATCCTTATATGCATTAACATATCTGTACAGCCAGCCTCTTCCTTCACCCCTGCCCAAATAGTGTTGCAATCCTGAATTAATGGAGGCAGGTGAAGTTGATGGGCCTGGAAAATGGACAAAGAGATGTCAATAAGAACTTGTCACACCCTCATTTGGCAGAGTAAGGGGAAGAGCAGAAAGGAGGCAGAGAAAGGGCAGAGAAGGACCAGAGACACTGTGACATTATTAGTCCTACAATGGAGGAGACCAGAGATGAGCTGGACAGAGTTTCCATCATCTGTGAAGCTTTCCTGCTCAGGTAGTACTTGTATCCAATTAACAGGGCTGGTAAGCCTGGGTGAATAAAAAGTTCAAATGAGATTAATTTAGGAAGCATAAATATTTTAGAGGGAAAGTTTTATTTCATTTAAAGGACCATTTCCTGAGATTCTCCATTTGTTCACTGCTAGATCAGGAACCCATGGACTCACAGCCTTTCTCCAGGGTCAGATCAGCCCTGGGATAGAGAGCTAAAGGGCTACAGGCACAGTTTTATGTCTGATAACAGCAAGTGTCTCCACCTAACAAATACAGAACACAGCCAACAGGCCCTGTTAAGTAACCCTAATTTGGTGTGTAGGCTTGTGGATAGCTGGTCCATGAGATACATGGCTCCCAGGTTGCTATGGTAATAACCGGCCACACATTGATGCAGAAAATCTATACTGACAAATTTTAAACTGCCCTTCTGCTTTTCACACATCACAAACCTGCTGTGTGTCTCTCTAGAACTGTTCTGAGTCTGCATACCATCAGCAAGAAAATGGTTAAGAAGCATTTTAAGTGACATGTGAATGCAGCTTTGGCTTGTGAATGTGATACGTTGCTTTATGAGAGAGGACATGCATTGTAAGAGATCAGGTGAGAAACTGTGAAGCCTGGCAAACCTTTCCAGCCACCAGGCTGCTGAAGGCATCAGTATGTGCTTCATCTCATAGCAGCACAGTTTCATAAAGTACCTTGTTCAGCTGTGGAAAATTCAGATCAAACTGAAGTCAAAAAGCTAGAAATAGGAAACATGGCACCAAGAAGGAAATTGACACAGCGGTATATTAAGATGGAGGTGTAATAAATGGGCCCAGCAGAGGTCAAAGTCATTATCATGTCCATGTATCCAATCTAAAGTTTGAAGGTTTGAAACACAAAAGCCTTAATTTGCTTAGTTGCCATAGCAAACAGTACTATAATATGAGCTTCTGTTCTCTTGCTGCATTTATAAAAATAGAAAAGGAATAGGAGAATTTAGTAAGGCTTCCATTAAATAAGGTTCCTTGCCTTTGTAAGCATATTTTTATGGTGAAGACTATGTTTATTAATCCCTAATGGAACATGCTTACTGAAGATAGCTGAAATAAGGGGTGACTTGAGACATTGCAGCAATGCCCTGTTTAGCCCTTTCATATCTGCACAATGAGTTGAATCCAGCCAGTTTCTGCTGATGAAAAGAAAATTGAGTCCTATATGACCTCTCAAACATATCTATGGGTGGGAACCTGCATGTAAAAAAGCCATGTAAGATGGAAGCCATAGTAAACAGGGGTATCAGGCAAAACTGGACAGGGGTGAAATGGCTGGATTCAATCCAACAGAGTGCTTGCTGACACTAATGTCTTCTAAGTAGATTCTCTCTCCTGCCTCGACCAAGCATCCCAGGTGTCACTGATAGAAATATTGAAAAGTACCAAATCCAATATCAAGCCCTGTGGCACCCGATTGCTCACCTCCCTCCAAAATAAATGTTCTGTTTTATAGAATCAAAGAATGTAGTGGAAATTACCTTCTTCCTGAAACAAGATATACCCCCAAGATTTGGAGGATCACCGTTTGATGTAACAATTTTTTTAATGTTATTTATTTATTTCTTTACAGAATACTTTTCACAGTGCCTTAAACAATGGAGAAAAATGGGATAGGAAAAATATATGGCAAATGATAAAAACAATCCACAATAAAACATACAGCCAACAATGAAAAAAAGGTAGATTCCAAAACTGGAGAATGGACTAGAAAACCATGCAATAAAGCAGGTGTACAAAATTGAATGCCAGTGCAGCAAAACCAGCATAAGACATACAGTGATCAATAGAATGAAAACTGCCTAAACTTTAACAGACAATAACTACAGCCCAGTTCCCATTGTTTTGTTCTTTTTAAACTACTGTTTTATTAAGCTCCCCGTACTCTACTGCCGAACCTGGTGTCCATACAGTGCGAGAAAATTCCTTGTCATTGTTGTATATGATAGGCCACAGACTTGCAAGTCTTCAAACAATCACTGGGCTGCATTTAGCTGCTCATAAAGCTACCACCTACGAGAATGAGTCATTGAGAAGCTTCTGAGCAGTTTTTGTAAAAGCTAAAAAAGCATGTGCTACAAAGGAGTGAATTTCATTCTTTGCCCCCCAGAAGATTGCCATTCCATTTGTACCTTAATCTACCAAAGCTCTCTTCTGGAGATTGATGTTGTGATAATGTATGCCAGTCACAGGGGCTGGCCACCACAAATAGTTCCCTGGCAAGTTCCATGCTTCATGTGACTTCCATGTCCACTTAGATAAGCATTTCCTGTCATTATCCAATAGATCACAATCCAGCTTTGCTTCCTACCCCCACTTGGCTGTAACAAAGATAGACTATTATGATGCAGCCTTTGGTTGACTCTCCATTCATGTGCCACAACCACACTACAGCTCCGATAAACTACTAGTCAGAATAGGCAGGTTTCAGTTACATTTGGCTGCATGCCTAATACTGTGAAGTTGGAATCTGCTCACTATATCTGGTCCTCAAGGGTTTGGACTGAAGTGAGACTGAAGTGGTGGGGAGGGATTTGCAGGTCATGAAAAAATAATATTTCTTAATGACGGTAGATCTCTCTCCGTGTAGGGCTGCTAGCCTCCAGTTGTAGCCTAAAGCTCTTTCAGACTTACAATGACTACAGGTATCAGTTCTCCTGAAGAAAATGGCTGCTTTGGAAGGTGGACTTTTTGGCATTCTAGTCTTCAAGCAACCCTGCCACAGTGAGCTTTAGATGTTAGGCAATGGCTGTCTTCAAGTCTCCATCAGGGCTTAGAGGAGGCGACCAGCTAAAGGTGTGTGAGAGCAAAAGAGTAACAAATTCTGACACAGAAAGAAGCAGAAAACACTGCTATGAATTGTATGATTCCCTCAGGAGGCGACACCTTTACACATTGTATTTCATTGAAGAACAGAGAGACCATAAAAACTGGAACAAAGAACTTGTATTTCCTGTACCTGGAATACCATTAATGTTGGAGCACCTGCCCATCTAGCTACCAGAAGACAAGAAGCTTACTTTTGTCTGGTCAAGGGATGCCCACCTGGGAATCCTCTGGAATTACAGCTCATCTCCAGAGATCTGTTCCCCTGGAGAAAATTGATGCTTTGGAAGGTGCATTCCATGGCTTTGTACCCCACTGTCCTCCCCAGGCTCTGGCAAACCAACCCCACACACCCCACTGGAGTCCAAGAGGAATCTAGTCACATCCCAAGATCCAGAGCTGGGCAACCTTCATCACATCCAACTGATTGTCAGAATTAGTTATGCAGGATGACCCATTAGTCAGGACTCACAACTGGTTGCAGCCCTCTGTCTCTGGGATCTGATGCTGGTGTGAGATCTACTGCTCTGTAGGAGTGCCTCCGTCACCACCTATATGCTCCTCGTATGATTGTAAATGAAACACATACTGCAAAATAATCTAATTCTCCCCTGTTCTACAACAAGAGACACCTGAAAGCACTGCTTCTCACCACTCGGAGAAGTGTGGAGGGCAGGGCTTAGTGATACCGAACTGTCATTCTGAGTGCTAACTCTGATTGGCTATGATTTCCAGCAAAGGGAGGCCTTTCTGAGTCCTGCTAGCTGAGACTCTTTGTCTAGAGGTGCCGAAAATCATCCGTGGGGCCTTCCCATGCGATGTATCAGTGAGCTCCATTCTGTTCCCTAGAATGCTGTTCTGTGCTCTGTAACACCCTCATCTCTCTCCTTTATACCTGGCTACATCCTTCCATTTAGTCCTGGATATTTCTGTGAGTTTATTTACCGACTTAGTAAATTGCCACACACTTCCCTTTCTCTACGTACTCCTTAACCATTAGCATTCTTTGCAGTGGGGACATTGGCATACTTCCTCACACTGTCTCAGCCACGCACTTCATTCTAGGTCGTTGTGTAGAAAGCATTTCACATTCTCTTTGGACTAACAAGTTTTTTTGTTGCTGTTCCTTCCTTTGCTTTCCACTCTTAAAGCTTCTCAGATTCCTTTGCTCTAAAAATTTATATCTGTAAATAAGGCAGGTAACCTAGCAACCAAGTGAATAATCCATCTCCCCTGTGGAGTAAAGTTGATGCATAATCAAATCATCCCTTTCTATTATTTGTAGCCAGAACACTCATGTCAAGGTATGCTGTGTACATAGGATGGAAGAAAGTGGCATCAAGCAACCTCTTAGGGTTTCCAAGGCAAGAGGCAAAATGGAGGTGGCTGGCCATTGCTTGCCTCTGGACTTCCATGGTGGCCTCTCATCCAATTACTAACCCTACTTAGATTCAGAGATCAGGCTAGACACGGCCATTCAGGTCATGGACTGTGTACATTACCCAGATGGGGACAGAGGGACTGGCACAGGTGTCTTTTGTTTTCTGTGGCATTTCACCGTAATTTTCCTAAAAGTTCCAAACAAGTGTCAATGCAAAAGAGCAGTAAACATATCCTCAAAGCCCCCTGCTTTAAATCTATCCCCTTCCCAGGCAAGTGCAGGAAATCCAAACTAGAACATTCCTGATAGACGACTGCCCTGTATCCGCTTGAAGGATGCCCACCCAGGAGGGATAGCCACCCTCTCCCCAGATAGTTGGTTCGATTGTCAAATTACTCTTATCACTGGTAATCTTCTCCTAATGTTCAGGTGAAATATACCTGCCTGTATCTTGAGCCTATTTGATCTAGTTGTGCTCTCCAGAGCTTCAGAATCTAACCAACTTTTCCACTGGTGAAAAAGGGAGGAAGGGTCCTTTGATCCCCAAAAAGGCTGTACTGAGGATCACAGGATCAGCCTGGGATTGGGGTTGCATTAAGGAGGGAGAATGGCTGAGCATGAATGAAAAAGCTAGCTGGATCCAACTCCTTTTACACTTACCATCAACCACTTGTGCCAGGTGTCTATGAGCGTGGGCCCTCTCCATGCCATGGTTTTAGGCTTCTAATACTTATACTTTACAAGGACTTTATAAGTTGTGTTACATGTGATTTTGCTTTGACATTGTTAGCCATTTCAGGCATATGGGATGAGCTTGGCTGTAAAAGGAAGATGTCAGTCTGTTCAGGGATTGCTTCAGATCTCTCTTCCTTCCCCCAGGTATTAAAGGGCTAACTTAGTAGATCTAAGGGATCCATTGGATTCAGACTTTGTTCTGCTACTTCAGACCAACACAGATACCCACCTGAATACATGTCAATGCTTTTTCTAAGCACAATTATTAGTAAGGTTTAAAGCAGGTTTTAAAGTTCATGGTTTTGATCAAGCGAAGATTGAATTTATTTTTTTTATATTCTTTTAGATTTTTTTTTACCCTGCCATTCACTAGAGGGCTCAAGATAGCTTAAAACAAATTTAAAATACAATAATTAAATATATATCAGTTTTAAAATATTTCATTTTAAATACATTCAATTTTGTTTTTAAATGTCTATGGCTGTCTCTTCTTGCACAGTGAATAAAATTTGGAGTGGTGTCTACTGGTGGACATTTGAACAGGGAGGCCAGCATCTTCTCAGTGTTATTTCTGGCCTCAACTTTAAGCCTGACAGAACAGCTCTGTCTTACAGGCCCTGTAGTACTGGTTAAGGTCCCATGAGGCCCTGTAGTACTGGTTAAGGTCCCATGAGGCCCTGTAGTACTGGTTAAGGTCCCATCTCATTAGGCAGCACGTTCCACCAGCCAAAGGGGCCCTGGCCCTGGTTTTACCTCTTTGGGGATGAGGACCCTAAGCAAATTCCTGTAGCAAGATCTTAGTACTCTTGGGGGGAGGGGGGTAATGGAAGAGACAGTCCCAAAGATATGAGGGTCTCAGATTGTTTAGGGTTTTAAAGGTTAGCACTAAAACCCTGAACCTGATCCAGTCTCCAATCTGGAGCCAGTGCAGCTGGGAGAGCACAGTTTGACTATATTGGTCTTATTTGGATCCCAGTAAGGTCCCAAGCTACTGCCTTCTCCCTTCTTGAGCAGCCTCCAGAGTAGTCCTGCATAGAGCATATTTGAAATAGAATTATGCACCAATGTGTAAACTCTTATTGAAAATTGAGATGGGGAAGAATAAGTGAAAGAATATGCAGGGAAGAGGCATTATCAAGCCAGCCAATGATCTGCTCCTCCTACAGCAGGATGAAAGCTGATTTTGGCAGGGCATGTTGGGGGGGGGGGTGCATTGCCCCTGTCAACTCCCATACCCCTACTATGCAAGAAAACCAAAAGAAGTGAACATTATCTTATTACCGCATCCTTACAATTCACACCCAGGCATGAAACCAGACTGGATGCCTCCAGTCTCCTTTTTAAATAGATACGTTGAGGAAAAGAATTTCTTCCAGAGCAGGGGTGTTTGCTTTGTGCAGAACTGTCTAAGGCTGGCACTGCTTCAAGTTAGGCCCCAACATCATTATTCAAATGAAAACATGAGAAGACAGGTGAGGCAGTCATCCTGTCACCCCCCAAAAAGAAAAGTGTGGAATAGAAGAAATGGAAAAGGCACAACAGAAATGGGGCATATTTTTCTGTTAAAGTGTCAGAAACTAACAAGGAGGGATCCAGATTAGATTTCCTTGGTGTGTGCACAGACTGAGCAACAAGCTGTGCCAATAAATCTTACAGGTCCTGCCATTCTAGACTCCAGCACTCAGGTGGGTTGAACTCAGCAGGTGCTTAGTTCAATGACATCCTCCCCCTAGCCTGTTTTGATATATAATGAAAATGAAAATGTGTGATAAACTGAACTTTATTAATTCCAGTTTGCCGACAAGACAAGCCAGCCTTTGGTCTTAGCTATTCAGACATCCATTGTGGTTCATAAAAGCTTTAAAATGGCTGCATTTAAATGAATGATGCTGAAATATTCTGTTTATTAATCGAGAGCACCTCCCACTATCTTTATTATAAGCACATCCTTGTTAATTTCTGGAACATCCTAGGTCTGTCTTTTTCTTTCAGTACCACAGCGCCCTCTAGTGCTTGCGAGTCAATGTTACGGCTGCCATTATCTGTGATGGGAGAAAGAAAGGCACCATTTTGCCCTGCACAAAAAGACAGCACTGTTAGAAACCCTAATGACAATTGCGCTTGATTCACTGAAAGCTTAAGTTTGGGGCTGCTGAGCACTAAAATTGCTGTCCAGAAGTTTAAAAGAAGAGAAAGGACTTAGCCATGTACATATATAAGTGCCCAGATGTATAGGTAAACAGAGCTATAATTAGATTCAAATGAGTAGCCGTGTCGGTCAGGAGTAGCACAATAAAAGTACCAGGCCGAGCACCGAGCTTTCACGTCTAGAATAAATCTTTGTTGGTCTTACTGGTGCTACTGGACTCTGATTTTATAGAGCTATAATTGTTAGTAATGAATGATATGCACACTCACACACCTACTTCCCTTGGATGTAATTGATTTATTTATATACTAGAAATTAAGCCCTCTGTAAATATAATACAGCGGGCGCTAGCCACACCCCCCCCCCATGCCCCACGGGTCGCAGCCATTCCCAGGCGGGCACTCAGGACAATCGGCGGCTCTCTGAGCCAGCGATCGCCCTGCCCGACGAGCTGGGAAGGGCTTTCTCCCCCCCCCCCGGCAGCCGCCTTTCCCCAGCTGGCGGGGCAGGGCAATCACCCTGGCCGGCCAGCTGGGAAGGGCTTTCTCCCCCCCCCCTGGGCAGCCGAGGAGCCTGCTTTGGGGCCGGGGAAGAGTCAGGGCCAGCGCTCTTCCCCCCCCCCCGCCGCCTCCCGGCCGAGGCCCACCACTTACCTGCTGTGTGGGCAGGTAGGCGGGTAATGGCAGCCGTTGGCCAAAGGCAGCTGACGTTGGGGGTGGGCAAGTTTTCATCAGACTGGGGCCAAGGGACTTGGTGCTGGACTGACAATTTACAATTTACCTTACATATATATCTGTATGGCTCACATTTTAATCACTTATTGTATGTCAGCATTCTGGGGAGTGGGGGGAGGCTCTATTAAAAGGCCTGTGCATCCCAATGAGCTGGCACTGCTGCACTGCCTTGTACCGCTACTGGGGCCACTCAGTTTGCTCTACTCCAAGACTTTTTGCACTTGCCAGTCTATCACTGATAATTTAGATGTGGAGGACTGTGGCCAGGTAAGAATGTTCCATTTGCATGAAGATCACAAATAAGGTACTCTGGTCCCTGCTCTTACACTCACACAACAGAGAGTACACATTACAAAATTCCCAAGCCAAAGTCAAGCAAAGGGAAGCTGCAGGACAGAAGATGTAGTGCCAAGTTGGCCGCATGACACAGGCTCCAGATCAGCAACAAAGATGAGTGGCTTCAGGAGCAGGGCTGCACTGGCTGTCAGGTGCTGAGCTCGTTGTTAAAAGCAGCTGCACAGAAGCAACTGTCCTTGCATCCTATATCTTGAACAGGTTATCCTGTATCACAGTGGCCCGCAACCTTCCGGCTGCCACGGACCGCTGCACCGAAGTGGGGGGAGAGGGTGGCCCGGGCCCCCATGCATGCGCGGCAGCCCCAGCGCAAACGCGCATGCGCGGACTTGCCGTGCGTCCATGTTTGCGCCCGGTGGGGGCGCAAACACGCGTGCGCGGCAGTCCGCACACGTGTGCATGCGCAGCGCTTCCACGCATGCGCGTTTGCACCCCTGCCGGGCACAAACGCACACGTGCGGCAGTCCATCCATGTGCATTTGCACCGGGGCCATGCCGGCAGCCGCGGCTCCCTCTCTCCGCCCCTCCGGGTCGCCAGCAAATCGGCCGCCAAAGCGGCCAATTAGCTTGCGGCCCGGCAAGCTTCTCTTCCTCCCCCTCCCGAAACAAGAAGCTTGCCAGGTCGCAAGCTAATCGGCTGATTCAGCGGCCGATTTGCTCACAGCCTGGCAAGCTTCTCACTTCGGGGGGGTGCGGGAAGAGGGAGCCGCGGCCCGGTGCCAAGGGCTTCGCAGCCCGGCACCGGGCCGCGGCCCACGAGTTGGGGACCACTGCTGTATCAGACTTTGGCCTATGTTTTTAACTCTCCTTTTAGATCTTCCCTTGGACTTGATCCTGTGAGTTTGGATTAACTGGTTTTTGGATTTTGGACTAGTATTCGGACAAACTCTGATGTCTAGTTATTCCCTTTGTCTACATGCTCTGTCTGTAAGCAAGACAGGCTAGCCATCTTGGGCCACAAAGTCCCTTGGCTCATCTCTGCTGTCAGGACTGGCAGCTGTTGGGGCTGGTCCACACTGATACCTGTGTGAGGGTGGTAGGGGTCAAGCGACAGGACAGGGAACATTGGTGTGGATGATCTTCAATCCAGAGAGAAGGCCACAGGGGTTGACAGTGGGTAGTTGCCAGACATCATGCCATCACAAGTGGCTGCTGTGCCCAGCCTTACATCTGCAGTGTCCACCTATGGCCAGCGTATGCACTGCCAAGCCATCCTCTGTCTGCTGGGCCAGGTGTCAGGGGCGTGGGTTGGTTAGAGCGCATGGCTTCCACTGCCTGCAGGGGCTTGATAAGGCCCAGGGCTGCCCCTGTCCAGTTTGGCATGTGGCCTGGCTGTCCTACCCTAGATATGCTATTGGACATAGATGGGGCACCTTGTTCAGAGAGCCACAGAATTGTTACAACTTTCTTGGTCCAATTTTCTTGAATCTTGGGGTCATTTATTAGACAAGCAGCACTAGCTTCACTGCAGTTTTAGAGTAATTTGGTTGAAAAACAGTCCTTTTGTCCCCTATTTTGATTAACTGCTGTCTGTGACAGCAAGCATCTAACTCACAAATTCAGAAAGGCTGTTCCACAGTACATAGTTCCATAGAAAGAGACTGACAGCAAGCTGCAGTGGTTATAAACTGCCTGCAAGAAGCAACGGTCACAAGGAGCTGAGAGAAGTTTAGAAATTGTAGACCAGGTTCATACCAGGAGAGATGATGTATTAAGATCTACTGTTCCAAGTTTGTCAGAGGCTTTAAATACAATAGCTAGAACCTTCCAGTTAAGTCAGAAACAATCTGTAACTAAACCAAAGATTTCAAGGTGAATAACATGACAAAGCAGCAAACTCCAGATTAAGGGCGTGCACCTCAAGAAATTGTTTCACTTTCATTTTGGAATGTTGATAAGGGTATGGTTTTACCTACCCCAATGTTTTGGGAAAAAATATTTCATTCAAAGTTACCAACAAGATAGTTTTAGAAAGGAGCAAACCAACTATGTCATTAGAAATCTCACTTACTTTGTACACATCATGCCATCAAACTTGTTAGAAAAATCATTAATGCTCGGCATGGTCAGCGGCAAAAGGAAACGTGGTCACCAAAGGATCCGCTGGCTCTACACTATCAAAGCTGATACGGGGATGACCATGAACCAACTAAAAGAAGCAATCATTGACAGAAACTTTCCTATAGAATCACCGAGGGTCGAACACGACTGAACAGATAACATCATCATAATTTCATTGTGGAAATCTATTTCCTTGAGGCACAAAAATCTTAGTACCCCTAAATCATGCCTCCTAAAAATGCTGTTTTAACTTGGGGAATTTCAGGAGTAATTTCAACTCAGGAATATCCAAATGCACACTCCAACTCCAGACAACAATCCAGCTCCATATTCTAAACCAGTTTCAAGTTGTCTTCATGGGCAGCTCCATATAGACTGTATTACAATAATCTAGCCTCACGGCCACTAGAGCAGGGAACAAAGTAAAAGTGCGGGATTACGGAGGCCAGGAGAAGAGACAGCTTCCATGCTTAATACAGATGATAATTTTAGCTGTCAAACAAAACGGCTTTTCTAAAACCAGAGTTGGGTCCAGAAGGATTCCCAAGCTTTTAACAGAGTATGTCAGAGCAAGATTCATCCTGTCCAGGGCAGAGCCTGCACTTACTTTTTTTATTCCATTGTCAATCCTGTTGAATTCAGATTGATTTGAACTCAGGTCTTCCTCTTCTCCCCTCTCCCCATTGAAACAGGAAAGTGTTCTGCGCGTGGTTAGGGTAGTTCAGAAGGGGGGAAGCCAAGCCTCTTTCTTTCTTTTCTTGAAGGGGGGGGAGAGGAGCTAAGCAGGGAGCCTCTTTCTTTTCTTGGAGGGGGGGAAGAGGATCAAAGAAGGCAGAGGAGGGAGAGAAAAAATCCAAGACCAACAGAAGTTGAGAGAAATTAGGGGCTTCTCCTTTAAGGCAAGTTTGTCACATGACCACCTGTGGCCAATCAGGGGTTTTCTACCACGGAGCAAAGCCCAGATTCAAAACAGCCTGCTTTCTCAATTCGATTTTAAAAATATTGAGCATTACAAGCACTCTAAGATATTGCACAATAAAAGTAGGGTCACTCCAGATCAATCTTTCTTGTTGCAGAAGGAAAATTTAAATAGCCCAAAATCAAAATGGAAATCGCATTCTGTGTAGACGGCAGGGACTGAATCGACCTGGGATTGGAATAAAAGCTCTGTGCAGTTTACACCCAGGGCAGGTAGTTTTAATCTGCTCTGTCCTCTTAGAAATACTACTTTTAAAATGGAATCAAAGTCACAGGTTGGGTTTCTTCTGTCTAAGTTGCTTTCTCGTCTTGACCCATTTTAAAGTCGAATGGATTTATAAACCAAATGAGTAATGTTGTCCTATTTTCCAGGTGCAGAATAACGGCCTACTTTCCTGGATGAAAGCAGTCAGGTGGATGAAAAATATGCAGTTAAAAAAAAAACTAAGCAAAAACCTCCAGACACACAGTCCTGCCAAAGTTAAGTACTTTCAGGTCCCACTGAGGAGACATGGATGGAGACAGAATTATTGTGAACAAAGCTGAAGGTCTTGTGATAACCATTACTTAAACTATCACATTTTTATCATACCCTTCATCCACGAAAGCTGGGGCAACAAATACTTCTATCTGCCCAAATTTATCTTTACAAAAATCTTTTCTGTTAAGTCAGACTGAGAGTGACTGGCTTAAAGTCACCCTTAAGCTTTGCAGTAGAGGAGAGTTTATTAGCCCTGATCTCCCCAGACATATTATTCGTCCACTGCACAGCCAGACTGGCTCACATTGAGGACGTGAGGATGACTCTAAGAATGACACACTCATTTCTTTTGCCTCATTATTGTGTCTAGCCACTTGGCGAGGTCAGAAATTCAGAGTGATATATTATAAGTATGCTCATGACACATGACTTTATTTTCCCCATTTTCATTTAATCCATATGTAATAATTGATGCCTTGACATTTTCCTGGAATCAGTAATGCATTGGGAAAGGGAATAATATTAATCTAGAAAAGACATGGATTCTGCTGATGGATAATTCTATGTTGATCACAGAGATGGACTCTGACCTTCTCTGCATAGAGGTGCATTCAAAGACACAGACATGTGACTATGAGGCCTCTCTCCCTTGATTGAACTCCATCTCTAACACACAAAATCAGCTTCTGATCTGATCACCTCATTGCTGGTCATTGCAGTTCATTGTAAGCACTGTGCTGATCAGTCTCAGACCTCCACAGTATAGTAATGATGACCAGGTCATAACTTGACAGTAATTAAAAGAAGAAGAGCTGGTATTGTACTTAACTTCCTGAAGGAGTCTCAGAGTAGCTTACAATTGCCTTGCCTTCCTCTTCCCACAACAGATACCCTTTGAGGTAGGTGGGACTGAGGGAGCTCTAAGAACTGTGACTGGCCCAAGGTCACCCAGCTGGCTGCACATGGACCCATTATGCACGGGGGTTTTAGCGCACATTCGGGGTGGAATGGCGGCGACTAAAATCACGGATAACGCACGGAGCCGGCTGCAACCGGCTGCAGCTTCGGTGCATGCCGCCGAAAAAGCCGCGTCAGTGAAACGCGGAAGAAAGCGCAGCTTCCGGGTGAGCGGGGCGCAACCAGAAGCGGCGCCCGGATCGGCGCGTGCATAATGGGTTACTCTGGGTTTTGCCGCCGTCGCGCCCCGCCCCGTGCATAACCGGTATGCGTCGCGTCTTCCCCCTCCGCGTTTTCCACGTGACCCGAAATCGCCGTTTCGGCGGCCGTGCATAATGGGCCATGGAGAAGAGTGAGGAATCAAACCTGATTATCCATATTAGAGGCTGCTGCTCTTAACCACTGCACCATGCTGGGTATTGACTGAATTATTTTCCTAGCTAGATTTATGGCAATGAGGAAAACTTCCTCTGGGGTATTTCTGGGGGCCATACAGCTCATAAAAGAGCCCTGCCAGGAAAATATTGCCTGCTGAACTTTCGGGCCTTTTATGCATGCACATCTAACTGCAGATTTTCAGAGTTGTAAGCCTTATTCTTGACTTTGGATTCTAGACCCACATTATGCATCATTCATTTTCCTCCTATGTATTCATTCTGCAGCTATAATTTTAAAACCTACTTTTCTAAATTGCTCCACTCCATTTCAATCCTCATTGTTCATGTTTTGCATCTGCATATTAGTGTGAGTTCATTGAATGAAAAAGAACAGAAAGGAACATAGCCAAAGTAGGAAAACTGATATATTGAGCATACAGAATGGATTATAGAACCACTGATACTGGCATTTCAGGCTGTGAGCATTGACAACATTTGTATGTCTGCAAAGTTAGTTGCAACTTTACCTTGCTTTGCACAGGGCTACAAATTGTATTGGGGGAAGTTCTCTGGCAGGAGCTCTGGAGAGCTTTTTTTAGTCTGGTGCTGCTAAATTGAAAAGAGGGGGGAATATCTTTGCCTATGTTGTAACACAGCTGCATAGTAATCCTAATTCCCTACCCTTCCTTGCAAATGTGTCTGGTTTTCTCTTTGTGATTTTCTAATTTGATCCTGCATACTGGTTGTGATCTTGACAGTTTTGTAAAAGCCTGTCCTGTTCTGATTGCCATCTGTTCTCCAAATGGATCAATCCCAAGTGATTCTTACGTTTGGGAGTTTGCAGAAGGTCCATGTGACTCAGCCACCATTTTAATGAAACTGCCAAAATGGTTCCGTCCTAAAACAAATCTTTGTTTACTAAATCATTAGAGAGGAAAATGTTTTCAAAGCTTTAGGCTTCCCATCTCTGTGTCTCTTTCTCTTTACATCTCATGATAATTTCATTCTTTGCTGATGTTTCCCCCCTTATTTTGTTTGAATGCAACACTGAAATCCTTTTTTTTTGCACTGAGGATGCTGTTATTTGCCTCCTTTCCAATCCCCCTTTCAAGTTAATACCAGCAGGGAACAGAACCCTACACAGTTCCTTTTAAACTTTGTTTTATTTTATTCAGAGATCCAAAACTAGCAATAGTCTCATATTGATAGACACATGCTACTTGGTGAGAGAGAGGGGCGGGGTTGTACACTGATGAAGGTGGAGGATGATGGAAGGTACAGAGTGGGTAGTACAGATGTAGGTGGAGGAGTGAGTGACCTTTAAGGTGTGGCAAAGGGGTGAGGGGAAATCTGAAGGAATCTGCATGCTTTTGAATTGTTGTTGTTATGTGCGAAGTCGTGTCCGACCCATTGCGACCCCATGGACAATGATCCTCCAGGCCTTCCTGTCCTCTACCATTCCCCGGAGTCCATTTAAGTTTGCAGCTTTTGAATTACCTTCACCAAAAATAACAGGAAAACCAGTACAAACACACTCTCGGAAAAACTGGGGAAACAGCAACCAGAAAGTCATTTAGCGGAGAGACTATGTTTTCACGGCTGTATGGTCCCTGATCTCCTTCCGCATATTATTATGTTTTGCCCTAAGTTTTCTTTATACTGTCAGGGGATATCCGATATTCTATCTTCCCTTCAACTCCATAGTAACGAAACGGCAGCGAACAATTAACTACTTGATAGCAAGGATCCCGAGCGGACCGCCTGCATTGCAAAATTTTTAGCAAAGGTTTTTAGTATTAACTCCCTGTTTTTAACAAAATTGAGTAACTCTGCCTGACTCTTATAATTGTACCATTTTGTATCTCCTTACCTGTATTGTTTTTTACGCCAATAAAGGCTTTTGTATCTTTGTATCTTCAAAGGGAGCAGAAAGTTACCTGAGTACTGAAGGGAGGAAAATCAGGGAGGACAAAGGAGACTCAACATTCATGGTGAAACCAAGGGGCATACTCATGCATAATAGATCTAGAGGTGCCATTAAAAAGCATGTTAATACAGAAGATTCACAAAGCCCCAAGCTCTATATTGGAATTAAACACCAAAACCATCTCCCCTCCAGTTACAAAAGTTCATATAATGGAAGTTTTCAAGCTGTGCCTTTAACGAGTCTCCCTTCTACTAATAATTATATTTATCTTCCAAACCACACACATCTATTTAAATGAATGACCAACCAAGCCACCTAGAACACTAGATGGCAGCAGGCTTCTTGAAAGGAAAGCACATTCTTCACTCTGGCCTAGCTAGAAACTGTTTGGACTGTGGTCCCTCTTTGGGACTTCCACGGTTCAGCTGCCGCGGTGTCCCTGCCAGCAGAGCCAATCGTTTTCCAAGTCTGCACATAGGGAGCTGGAAATGAAAGAGTTGCCAGCAGTGTTGAACGAGGTGGACTAACATACATTCTTTTTTTCCTTTTATGATAATTAAAGGAATGATATCCTGTACAAAAATCATACAGAGGAAAAGGATTAGGTATGTATGTCTCGAGTGTTAAGTTGCTTCCAGTTTACAGCAACCCTGTGGATTAATGGCCTCCAAAACATCCTTTCGTTAACAGCCTTGCTCAGATCTTACCAAGTGAGGGCTGTGGCTTCCTTTATGGAATCAATCCATCTCACACTGGGTCCTCCTCTTTCCTGCTGCCTTCAACTTTTCCTAGTGTCATTTTTTCCGAGCATTACCCTAGCTTTAGTTCCTAGCATGAGCCTGTTCTTCATGTTATATTGTCTCATCATTGGGCTGCCTATGACGAGAACATCCAAGTCCTTTAATATAAATTCTATTAAGAAACCACTTAATTTGTATAATGTGCATAAGCCCTAAAGACGTTTTTACAGCTGACAGGAAATGTATACGAGAGTATTCCTGCATGTAATCATCTTGATCGTGCCATTGTTTATAGCTTAACTATAGCATGACGTTTATTTCAAGCTACCCTGTTATCCTGTAGTAAAGAACAGGGAGTCAACCAAGAGTGGGAAGACAGATGCTTCCTTAAAGATGTATATCTTTTTAATGCATACAATAATTAAAGCCAGATGTTTTGCACTCCTTCACCATTAAAAATGCTGGGTTCCTTTGTGAAAAGACCTTTTTTTAATTAATGTGTGCTAAGCCAAAATGACCAGTCAATTGGACAGATAAGAACTGGCTGGTTTCCAAATGCCTAATTTGATTTCCATTTGAAAATATTTTAATTGACTTCATGGAGTTTTGTTTGGCAGCCCCAGTTACAAAACTGTTCTGAAAATACTTTCACCTAATTCTACAACTAGAAGAAGGGGCTATAGAGGCTGCAATGAGGTCTATGTGATGGGTCTTATTCCCATTATATGCTATGCTGGCAGTGTGTATCTGCCACCATAGACTGAATTCAGTTTTGGCACCCACCACCCAAAGCCCATACTGTGAATAAGCAGTGCCACAATGGAAGATAACATCAGCATGTGGCCAGGAATGCACATTACTGGCTCAGCTAAGGTTACCAACCTCTGCATAGGGCCTGGTGATCTCCTAGAATTACACCTGAGCTCCACAGTGCAGATAACAGTTCCCCTGGGGGAAAAATGGCTGCTTGGAGGGTAGACCCTATGGCATTGAACCCTGCCAAAATTCTCAAGCATCCTCCTCTCCATGCTTACCTCCAAATTTTCAGGAATTTCCCAACCCAGTGGTGGCAACCCTAAACTCAGCATCATGTCATGGGTGCCATGGGTTCAGCCAACTTGCAAGAGGGGGGTGTGTGCTATGATCTATTCTGCCCTAGCCAGGGAGGTAGTGAAGTGCCATGCCTGGTGGAATGAGGAGTATGGAGGTGGTTGAGAGCTTATTAACTGCTAGCTATGTTATTCTTGCACTGTCTTTAGTCTGCAGCCTTGAGTTCTAAGTGAGCTCTGGATTCTTATGTCTGTATTGAACTACAGTGTCTTCCAATTTGTGCTTCTTTTGATGACAACAAGCAGGGTAGGCATTGGGCAGGAGGAAGAAGCTGGAGGCCTGGGAACAAGCAGCCAAGCTGGGAGGGGGACTTGAGGCGAGAAAGAGGGAAACTTGACCTGGTCTGGCAGTTCTGTCAAAGACCTGAAGTATGCTTGTAATTGATTCCAAAACCAATCAATAAAGACTGCTACAAGAGTTGGATTATTGGGAAATTCGGCAGGAACCTCAAACATGCTGGGGGTGATGGGAATTGACAATAGGCTTTTTTTACCATGCACTTAAGTGATTATGAGAATAAATATGTTCAGACCATAATCAGAATTGTCTCTATAGTTAAGCCAGATTTTCAGCCCCTAAGAGTAGAGTGAAGTGAGGACAAATGAGCACAGTTCGTTGCAATCCATGCTTCCTAGGGAGAAGGCATTCCAGTCCATGAAGTTGGAATAACTGACATTGGGATGTCAATCCATAGGGCATTTCCACACATGGCTAAAAATAGAGTTACACCAACTAAATACCATAGCACTAAATATTATCTTGCCTTCCGGCCATTCCTCACCTTCTTGCTGTCTCACTTTAGTCTGCTGCCTTTTTGCGCTTCTCCCCCTCCACAAATGCTGATGGAAATAGTGGAAGAGAGCAACACAGTTTATATGCATCTCTCTTCCACCTGTCAATCAAGCCAGGCAGTCCATATGAAGAAACACCATTGGTTTCTTGTAGAAATACACCCAAAGCAAACAAAACCAAAAGGCAAAGAGTTGTGTCTTCTTGAAATTTATTAAATGCAATCCTGAATAATTTTGCAACCAGAATGGGGTCCCAGATATTCAACCCCTCTTTCTAGTGCTTTTTCAGTGCTTGCAATTATAGTCTTAATATAACATCATATAATATCACCAGTATTACAGGTACAGGATATCACATAGGCAACAGCTCTGCAGTAAAGGAGTCACTTCTTCAGTTGTGCCCCTAATCATAGATGCATGCTACCCCTTTTAAAAATTAATCTCATTCCTGATTTTTTTTGGGGGGGGGATTTAGAGAGGCATGCTTTGTGTTTTAACTTTTGAAAAAAAATATTTTTGGCTTTGCCTGCAAACTTGTTCGTTGCTCCAGGTAGTTTGTCTTTTTTAAAAAAACTGTCCCCAGAAGAATTTATGGCATGAGGAATGGCCCTTAATGTCCAGAAGATTCTGCATAAATATTTTAATGCTAAATTTTTGCACTAAAAGCAAACTAGTCTGGTCGTGTGATAACCTTAAAGCATCCTAGTCACTGGAGGGTTCCGAGTAGTTCAGGGCACCTATCTTCTAGGGTCTTCTATACCTAATCACTACTAGTAATTGGTTTGATATGGGAAGCTCAAGAATCAGTTTTGTCCTGGTTGACAAAAATACTTCATACTAGCCTTATCTGATAGAAGTAATGTGTTAGCAGAACTATCAAGTCAAACAGTGTTGTTTTCAAGACAGGAGACATTCAGGGATAGTTCGGTTGCCAGCCTCTGCATCATGACCTTGCTATTTCTTGGCGGTCTCCCATCCAAATACTAGCCAGGACTGATCTTGCTTTGTTTCCAAGATCTGATGAAATTGGGCTATCCTGGGCTACCCAGGTAAGGGTGATAAAAGTAATAATAATTCAAAATCAGCTTCAGACTTCAAAATCAGCTCCAGTCAACCCAGTTCCAGTCAAACAAGTCTACATACTTCCAACTCTTGCAAGAAAACACATAAAAAGTGAGCTCATTACAAAATGAAGTCATGGATATTCTTGTCCTGTGGATTTATTATTCCAATTAGCATAAATTAGATTCTCAAGGAGTTCTGAAGTGAAGAATTATCCAAAGTCATGCATAACCATCTCGGGGAGATACAGTGTTCTTGGTGAGAGAACATCTCAAATATCTGGAAAGTCTACTGAAGCACCAGGTATTTAGAGAAGAGTTTTTGCATAGATAAATCCCAATGTCCTTTAGCAGGGATTTGCAGACAGGGAGTCATTCATGGCAAAAAACAGACTCAAATGTTGATAGACTCCAGAAGAAAATGGGATGTGACAACAGTAACATCAAGTGAAGCAGTCTTTACTGGCATTAAACAACAGTAACATGCTGTACATTCTAACATCTCTTCTGCATTAGTATTTTTAGATAGTGTGCATGCTAATATTTTATTATCCTAAATATTATATGGGAGTTAATGTTGGTGCCTTTATTTCTAGCTTACAAGTGATTCTACTAGAGATACTGTTTTGCATTGCATGCTGTGGTTTCCTAGATAACAAAGATCATTTCCAACCTTTTGTAAAGAAGCAAGGCCTATAAGCAAAGCATATGGGGAAGCAAAAGTGCCTCCTCCCAGCCCTTGTTCCCCAAGTCCTGAGATAGGATCCCTACCTAGAAATCTGCTTGAGAGATCAATGCAGATGGATCATTCAGAAGGAAGGAAGGAAGGCCCTGATTCCACTTTTCCCTGGCTGACAGTGTTTTGTTCATCAGTGAAAGAAACTGAGGCAATCTCCTTTGAGGCTGGCAGGATCCTTGTGCCTTTAAGAGGTGCAGGGCAAACAGAAATTTAGTGGGTGTGTCTGCTTGGCAGGCATTTCTCACAGATGAAGCAGAAAAAGAACTGGCAAGTCCAGCATCTGGGGCTGCTACCTCCCCACCACCACCACCACCACCACCATTGTGATGTGTTAGCATTGTGTGTGCAGGGAGATTTTGATGCAGGGCTTCTTTCAAGCTAGCAGTCCCTCACCATGACACTGCCCTCCTAAGCAGAGTTGTCCCCTTCGAAGTCATGGACAGCAAACTCCAGCTTGGCTTATGATCGCCCTGTTAATTTCTATCATTTCTTTGATTTCATTTCTTCACAGTTTTCTTTCTTCTGGGTAAAGAAGATCATGTTGCAGCAGTTCCTGCAGGTAATAATTTACACATTCAAAGGCCTATCAATGATAAAATGCAGCTAAATTCTTGCATGTGTGGAGTTGTTTGTCCCATATTCTGTAGAATGAAAAAATAAAGTGGGTGCATAGGAAGGGGAGAGACTTCAAGTTGGTGTCCGCCTATAGCGTCTACGTTCCAAATGGTCATTTTCTCCACTGCCAATTTCCATTCATTTTAATCTGCCTTTAGTAGGGTTGCAGCTCTTGACTGGGAAATACCTGGAGACTTTGAGGGTGGATTCAAGAATGGGTGGGATTTGGGGTGGAGAGGGACATCAGTGGAATATAGTGCTATGGAGTCCACTCTCCAAAATAGGCATTTTCTCCAGAGGAACTGATCTCTGTTGTTTGGAGATGAGCTATAACTCTAGGGGATCCCGAGGTCCTACCTGGCATCCTTTGTCTTCAGGCACTGATAGGAACTAAAGGTAAAGGTAAGGGTATCCCCTGTGCAAGCACCGAGTCATGTCTGATCCTTGGGGTGACACCCTCTAGCGTTTTCATGGCAGACTCAATACAGGCTGGTTTGCCATTCCCTTCCCCAATCATTACCGTTTACCCCCCAGCAAGCTGGGTACTCATTTTACCGACCTCGGAAGGATGGAAGGCTGAGTCAACCTTGAGCCGGCTGCTGGGATCGAACTCCCAGCCTCATGGGCAGAGATTCCTATCAGAGCCTCTGCGCCACAAGAGGCTCTGATAGGAACTAGACCAACCTAAAAAGTTCCATTGGGGTTGGCAAGGTCAGATCTGGATGGAAAACTCAGAGCAGTTAGCAAAGTTTACATACTAAATGCCTTTTCTTTTTGTGGAAAACAATGCTGTCAAATGCTCAAGGGGAAAAGTGACACTGACTCAGACTCTAATGGTCAGAGCTATTTTGGGCACCACTTGGTTCTAGACACACTGCTAGCAATATTTCCTTAGGAGGAATTTGACTACAAAGATAAAGTGCTGCTTCCCTTTCCTTTGCTCTCATACAGGAAGGCTTCAGTGCCCTGGTGTTGTTTATTGTATGCTAAGAGGATAACAATATCTGTTTTTATTAGGAAACTGGTTGCTGGAAAAGACCCTGCATACCCATCTTTCAGCATTTTCCTCCATTTGAGCAGATCTGCAATAGAGACATTTCCTGATCAGTTTCGGGGAAGGGGGCTTGGCAAGTTTTCTCGCAGTTGGGTTTAGACAATTGCTGGAAAAAATCAGATTTTATAAAGAATTGTCAGGATTTCTAAACTGAAAAGCAAACAGAGTTACTGTTTAATTTGGAAGCCATATGTGTACAATATTTATTTTTGAAAACGTAACGCAAATGTTTCAATTAAAGCAGCTGTTTACAGATAACCAGTGCATCATTAGGAGGATTTTAGATAATACTGATTGATTACTTATTTTCCATTATTATAAAGAATTATCAACAGAAAAAAAAGACTGAAACTCCACTTGGCAAAGGCTCTGAAGCTCAATTCTATTTTGAAAATATTTTTCTGTATATAGCATATTCAGATTCTCATTATTTACATGGTCTTGGTAAGTATTCATCATTTGTTAATATGACACATTTCTAGAGTTGTAGGCCTGAAGAGCACCTGAAAAGGGAACAGAACACCCATTTTAAGTTTCAGGTAGTATTGCCACTGTGTTACCATAACCAAATAGAAGGTACAAAAAGGACTTTTAGAGAGTCACGACTCAGCTTGAGTCTGTGAGTGGTCCTGGATGGAATTTAGGATTATAAGTGACTGAGTGCACATCTGCATATATAAATCACTTAGGTCTCACTAGTTTACAGATTGAGTATCAAAATCCCCAAAGTACTCCCACATCACACAAAAACTTGGCTTTGATATATATCGTTTAATACATGCTAGTCAAGTATGAAAAATTGATTTGCTTTCAAAACATGGGAGATGAATTTTAATTTCTAAAACTAGGTGACAAACCAGCAAATACCAAGCACAAATGAGAAGTAATGCTGGACTCTGAGAACACCTTTTTGCATGCTTGAAGCAGCTGCACATGCACACTGTCATGAGGGAGAGAAACTGCACTAGCAGCCACGAGTACCAGTTTGAAAATGGACTAGCTGCATATTTGTATGACAATTTCGGGATTGGGAAAGAGGCAGAATTGCCAGAACTATAGAGGAATGCACCTATGCTTGAAGCATGTAAGCTATATTTGCTAGTATTAATGTATGCACAGTGATTCTCCTTTCCTTTGCGTTCATCTTGTACAGAGGAGAAATTACAAGAGTCCGATGTAAAAGCCTATCTTTTTGACTTTCCCTCCAACATTATGGGTACCTATTGTAGGTGGTTCACTTCACCATATTCACAACTGGCAAAAGGAGTTTACAAAATTGGCTGTAGCAAAGGAACCGAGGTATGAGGGGACAAAGGCCAAGCCATCAATTCCTAGCTATCTGACAGCATTGCTAGTGCTGTTGTATGATGCTGCTTGACTCCTCCTCCAAAACATGGAAAAAAGGATATTGAAGCATTCTCACCCAAGAGAGCCTCACACCTTATTGTGGTCTGCATAGCCTTCACCATTGTAGTTCCACCTCAAAGAAAGCTATAAGCTGCCATGATTCACAGTCCCTTCCCAAATAACTCCATTAAGTTGGATCGCATGATATGACCAAAGTAAGTGAGCTGGAGTTTTGTAATTTTGCCTACCAGTGATATATCAGACTTTATGCACTGTAGTATTTTCTTGTTTATGACTTCTGCTGTCCATTGAACCCACAGGAGCCTTCTCCAACACCAGAGTTCAAATTAATCTATTATTTTCTCTGATTTTTTCCTCGTCCAACTTTCACAGCAATAAATGGTTATTGGAAATATGATAGATCTAAGAAATCTACAGTTGGCTTATATAAGAATAGGGGTTTGGAACTGGGTCTCCCAGATCCTGATCCTAGTCCATTCAGAATTGCTCATAATGAAAGAAGAATTTTCAATATGTTCCTTGCCAGTGTTCAGGTTCATTAAGCTACTTGGCTTGTGGATCTTATTTGTGTGATGGAGGAAGGAGGATATTCTCATAGAATCATAGAATCATAGAATCATAGAGTTGGAAGGGGCCATACAGGCCATCTAGTCCAACCCCCTGCTCAACGCAAGATTAGCCCTAAGCATCCTAAAGCATCCAAGAAAAGTGTGTATCCAACCTTTGCTTGAAGATTTCCAGTAAGGGGGCGCTCACCACCTCCTTAGGCAGCCTATTCCACTGCTGAACTACTCTGACTGAGAAAAACTTTTTCCTGATATCTAGCCTATATCGTTGTACTTGAAGTTTAAACCCATTACTCCGTGTCCTTTCCTCTGCAGCCAGCAGAAACAGCATCCTGCCCTCCTCCAAGTGACAACCTTTCAAATACTTAAAGAGGGCTATCATGTCCCCTCTCAACCTCCTTTTCTCCAGGCTGAACATTCCCAAGTCCCTCAACCTATCTTCATAGGGCTTGGTCCCTTGGCCCCAGATCATCTTCGTTGCTCTCCTCTGTACCTTTTCAATTTTATCTACGTCCTTCTTGAAGTGAGGCCTCCAGAACTGCACACAGTACTCCAGGTGTGGTCTGACCAGTGCCGTATACAATGGGACTATGACATCTTGTGATTTTGATGTGATGCCTCTGTTGATACAGCCCAAAATGGCATTTGCCTTTTTTACCGCTGCATCACACTGCCTGCTCATGTTTAGTTTACAATCCACAAGTACCCCAAGGTCTCGTTCACACACAGTGCTACCTAGAAGCGTATCCCCCGTCCAGTAGGCATGCTTTTCATTTTTCTGACCCAGATGCAGAACTTTACACTTATCTTTATTAAATTGCATCTTGTTCTCATTTGCCCATTTTTCCATTGTGTTCAGATCTCGTTGAACTCTGTCTCTATCTTCCGGAGTATTTGCCAGTCCTCCCAATTTGGTGTCATCGGCAAACTTGATGAGTAGTCCCTCCACCCCCTCATCTAGATCATTAATAAATATGTTAAAAAGTATTTTTTCTGTTCATAAACATGAGATAAAGGTTGAGGTGAGGGGTCTGTGCTATTCTTCATATTCTGTTCAATCATGCTCACTGCAGATTGTACATATTTTAAAATCCATGAACCCCCAAATCCCTAGTTACTTTAAGCCAAGATACCAGTGCAGTTGCCAAGTTGTTAGGATACACAGGTCAAAAGTAAATAGCTCTTGACCATCTTGTAATGTATTTAATTATGCATTAAATGTATCTTTTGCATCTTCATATGCTTTTATCCATATCTTTAGGACTCATCAGCCAAAAAAGCTGTTGCCTGTTCCGTTTAAAGGAAAGAGACAGGAAGAGAGATTAAATACAGAGAAAAGAAGAAAATTGTTCTTTAGTCATAATCCTTTGAGGAAAACAGCACACAAGGCAGATGAGAGGAAGGTGTCTCATTTCTAACTTGATCTTATATCTGTAAGTCCTGCAAAATACTGGCATTGTCCTATGAAAGGATAAGTCTTGCCTTGTTGATGCTGAGTGCCAAGTTCCTGCCTTATTCATTGCATCCTGAAGATATCTTTCTACATTCTTCTCAGATGTTTCACACCACTAGAAATACCAATGATTGTTCTACTGGCTTTGCCAGAATGTGGATTATACCTAGAAAAAATGGTTCATGATTCCTTTTAAATGATAGTTGCAGAAGTTTAGATAGAAATCTTTAATTATCCATACATAAATTGGAACATTCATGTGGCTAACTGTAATGCAGCCTGATTATCCAAGGATGTGCAAGATGATAAATGTATTTGTCAAGATGCCAATCCAGAAACAAGTGTAGACTGAGTCTTGGATACCCTGGAATCAAGTGATCATGAAGTTATTTCATATTTATTTGGAACAAGAATCACAGGTAATTTATTGGAGAACTTACTTCATCATGTTATCTTTAAAAGAAACTGTACATCCCAGACAAATATATGTTGAATTATAGTTTAGTTGATTAAGTTATTTCAAGAGAATTCCATTCTCATTTATATGCCATGCAGGGTTGAAATGTCTTCAGGGAATGAAGTACCTGAAAGCTCCATGCTCTCCTCAAAGAAAATGGATTATACAGAGATCCCTAGTTCCAGAAAACCTAAGTTGGTCTGTTTCAGGCTGACAAAGAGTTCTAGGATTTCTAAACAAGGGGAACCCAACTCAGAACTAAGAGCTGGAGTGGAAGAAGTTGCTATGGTCATTCCATGATGGAATCTGAGTGAGCTGGACAGGTGATGGAGCCCTAATACTTGTTGCAATTGTGGTGATATAATTCCAAGCCCAGGAATCCTAGGGATTTCCTGGATCAGGGTGCATGTTTGGACTATGGTGGAGTATTTAAGGTTGATTCTGCTCAATCCTAAGAAGAAAAAGGTGAATGGGATATCCAACTTCCATTTCCAATCTGAGGTCCATTCATAAGAAAAGTGGGACCATTTCTGCCTGAGGATTCTGCCACTGGACAGCCTTTGGTTGCTGGTGGGTTTTAGAGCCCCCTCCACATGACGTCGCCTGCATCCCGAGGCTGTCCAGGAGCTGGCTCGCATTTTGCCCAGATTTGTCTTGGGATGAGCGAAATTGCAAAAAGTGGATTTGTCACCTTTTATCTCGCATTCCATTGGTGAGCAACCAGGGCAAGCCCGTATTGGAGGGAGAAAGGCACGATAGTCTGTAGCATTGTCCCACCCTCCCCTCTCCATTTCCTGCTCTGAGTTTTTTTTTAATGGTGTGGTCCATGTTGCCGTGCCACCGCAAAGCTACATTGTCAAAGGTAAAATAAAATCTTATTTAAAATGTCCATGGTCTTTTTGGGAAGAGGCAGGCAAAGCACAGTCCTGTTTCTGTTTTCTGGAGGCAGGGAATGAGCCGGGAAGGTCTGAGTACTTTGTTTTTAAGCCAACCATATACAAGAAATGACTTTTTGGACTCCTGGGACCATGTTCCACCTTCTCACAACTCAGGCAGGAAAGAGTCTTGTTTCCATTTTCTGAAGGTGGGGAATGAGCTGGGAAAGAGGGAGGGTGGGTTGAAGCAGCCTTCTCCCGCTCATCTAGGCGTGTATGCTGCTTGTTTTAAAGCCTACCATTCACACACAAGCACTCTTTGAGCTCCAGTTAACAAGTTCAACCTCTCGCAAATCCACCCAAACATAAATAGAGTCCAAAACACCATGAATTCCAAAAACGGGGGGGATGCTGTATCGTTCTGGCATTTCTCCATAGCAACACGGAAGTGCTACTTTTGTATTTAAAATGCATCAGTGTTGTACCACAAAGCAATATGGAGCCGCCTTTTTAAAAAACAAATTAATTTCAGGGCTGGGTGGGAGAGAGAAAGTTTCAGCCCACAAGAGAACTGCAGTGCTGTGATTCATAGCATGCTTTGATTGTCAAGCCAAAGAGTAGAAAGGAGAAGTTCTTCCCTTGTAGCCTCCTCGGGAGTCAAAAATGGGGAAGAGGGAAAACGTGGGAATGGTGGCCCGTGAGGAGGGCTGTAAATGCGAGGTTTACCAACCTGCATTTGCAAGCAGGAGGCCACTCACGTTTTAGCCATCCATGTGGAAATGGTCTGGGAATATGTCACAGTAGCAAGACAAGATCTACTCAGGAACTGACTTGGGATTCAGGGACAGCACCTACCCCCTGTGCATTATCAGGGAGCATGAGAGGACAGAGACTCACACTGACAAAAAAAATCATTCCAGAAAGATTGAGAAAAGGTCCACTTTCTGTAAGATGTAACTCAAAAGCACATTGTTCTATTTGTTGTTTTCGTCATTGTTCATTTGTTGTTTTTTCTTGCTGAACTCTGTTCCTGGCTGAATGTCTGGTAGGTGGTGTCTCACCTCTCCTGGTTTTCATCTGAGTGATGCTATGATACATAAAGCTTAAAGATCTTTAAGCACTAGCCTACTTGCATAGGAGAATTAGGCCATACCATATCACAGAAACTCAGAGTGGGTTATCTTAATATCTTCTCGTAGGCCTAACAGTTTAGTGCTTGTAATAAACAAACTGAGTTTCACCTAGCCTGTATCTCTTTCAATTACCTTTTCCCCTACAAAAAAACAAGAGTCAATTCCCTCAAGATCAAAAAATTAAGTGCCTCCCCATACCCAGTTATTCCTTCACACATAAAGCTTATGTGAGTTCTGGCAGTGCTCATTTATCTCTGTCTCTTTTCAGATTTATGGAATCCTTGCTATGTATAACAGATGTGGCTAACTACATATGGCAAAATTAGATACAATGAATTCTGGCAGCAAAAGCATTCTTTATATGGAATGATAAAGCAAAGAGTGTTCAGTAATCTTCTGGAATAAGGAATGTGACCTCTGTGTGAAAATGGGCCATGTATTTATAAAAGGGGCTGTGTAATGGGAACCGTCAGCAACACAAACCCTGACATATACGTTAGAGGGAAAGAAGGAATGGCAGAAGAATGGCTGGGCTTGGCCCTGTCATTTAAATGCAATTCCCCATTAAACGAGGGCAAACCAGAGGTGAAGCTACAACTGTTACATTGTTTTCTGTTCTGCCTTCTCTGTTATCCGCCCTTTTGACCCAATGACAGCTTTCTGCCCTTTGACATTTGACTACCAGTTCCTTACAATGTGTCTGGAAAGCATTCAGCTTGCTATTCTCGGAACATATTCAGTACTGCCAAACAAAATAAGATACAGTCAATGCAAATAAGAGTCATGTAAACTAAAACATTAGATAAACTCTGTATAATTTGATAATAAAATATAGCAATACATTAAATTCCCAACATGGACAAATCGGTGGCTACATAAATCCAGAGGCTGGATCTGTGAATAGACAAGGCAGATCTTTCTACAAACCAGGGAGGGTGGGGGGGGAGGAAGGTTTGCAGAAAAATCTTTATAAATGAATGAATGAATGAATGAATGAATGAATGAATGAATGAATGAATGAATGAATGAATGAATGAATGAATGGGGGTTAAATCCTCCAAAATGATAGAAGCACCACCTGTAGTTTTTGTCCAGCAACCACAACAGAATTTCCAGCCATCTAGTCTTCATTTCTGTCCATGAAAGGTGTGGTGGGGAGGCAGGGCCCTTTCCAGAATTATTTCAAACTTTGAAGGAGAATTCACTGAGGCCAGGGCCAAGAACAGATTTCAGGAGGCTTGCTACTATCTGAGTTGCCTGACTGGTTTGAAGGAAACAGAGAAAGGATGTGCATGGGAAGTCAGGATGTATAATGGAGATTGATGTGAGTTGGTATGGGCTATAGAGTTAAACTTCTGCATTTTGTCAGGGTCCCAGGAGCTCCAGAAAATTGCTGATATGTCCCTGCCCATCACAGCACAGTAATGAGTCATCTACACAGAAGGGTCAATTCTCTCCTCAGTGCTTTCTTCAACTCTCTAGTGTTTGCCTCTTCTTTTCTCATTTAATAATAGTTATTTCAGTGTAGCTCTGGCCTGGAGTTTAAACACCTACAGTGATCTTTGCAATGGTGGTACAAACACGCCAACTTTATGACACCCTGCAAGGCCAATTCTAGGATGCCCTGCAATATATTTATTGAAAGTGGCAGTTTGTAATAGATTCCCAGCAAGGGAAAGGAGAAACAGGTGAACTGCAGAGTGACAGAAAGAGCTCTAAAAGGAACTGCTTATGGAGCAGTATCTTGGTGCCTTCACAATGTTTTTTCAGCAACCAAAGACATTTACTTGATAGCACAACATTTTGCCTCAGGGTGGAATTCCCATGTAGTCTTGAGCTTCATGTTGAGGGTCTTTAACAGGATAGTTCAGGACAGCCTCATTTCATCAGATCTCAGAAGCTAAGGGTGAGCCCCAGTTAGTTTTTGGATGCGAGACTACCAAGAAATACTGGAATTGCTATGTAGAGGCAAGCAATGACAAACCATCTCGTAACCTCTCTTGCCTTAAAAACCCTATGGTGTCTCTGTAAATTGGCTGAAGCTTGATGGGAAAACAACAACAAAAATCAGAGTACAAAAGAGTGCTTTCGGTAACGACTGTGGCTGTGGCTGTGATAAAACACATGCAAGCCTTCATTGAGATGATCAGGTGAAGAGAGAATTATTCTCAACTCTAGTGTCTTGAAATAAGCTCATCATTTAATGTGAAATAGGTAAGCAAATCTGGTGTTGCAAGACCATCAATGTACGTTTATCATTACGCAATATAATTAGAAGACAAACTACCTTGTATGATTCAGTATCAATGGATGATATGAAATGCTTGTTAGACATTGGTAGAAATAAACATCTGATGCAAAAATAATTTATCTCAAAGTATATGTATGGGAAAGAACAAAAGGAATCCAATTCCAGCCCCACCCATTTACATTCTTCTTTCCTTCTAGCATAATTCCTTGCCAGTATTATTCAGTAAAGACAAACAATGAAAAGTGTTTTGCTTAACTTAACCATTGTGATTTAAACGCTGGGAACAAGGCTTTCTCCATGATTTAATTCACCAATAGGATCCAGACTTTCCTTCCTGCCCTGCATATGCCTGCAAGAGCAAGTCCTAGTACACTATATTGCTCCTTCACAAATTGTTTCCATTCACCTTCAAGTAAGGCAGTACAAACACTTCTTGTTTTGATTGTGTGCCAATATGGACATGGATGCATCCTCTCCCTAAAAAGCCTGATCCAAAATGCTTGGAATTCTGCCAGCAACTGATGCGATCATGCAATGTCAAAAGTTATGGCACTGAGTGAGCTGATGGAAGCAGAATCCAGACAATACCAAGTAGTTGTAATTGTCAGGCCTTGTGCATTAAGAAGGGGAGCCTCATCAGTTATGAAGTTCAGTCCCCCCCCCCCAGATCACTCAAGTTTACAGCTCTGCATTTCTTCCTTGAATATATTATTTTTGTTTTGATATCCGAAATATAAACGTTAAAGTGTCCTGATAAATCAAAGTTAACATACTTGTTTCTTTTCAAAGTGAGATATAGAAGGCTGCTTCTTTAAATCCAGTGATACATTTTCACTATTGTTTTGTCTCATGTGTTCTTCCCATTTATGTCTTTCTATATTTTATTTACAGCTGTAGAGCAATTCTCTATTTATTACATTTTTATCTTTCCATTCTGTCGGAACCAGCCATTCCTCCAAGAATCTCAGGGCATCATGTTCTGTTCTCTTCCATCTCACCTTATAAGGTGATAGCCATTGCAGTTTTGAGAATAAGGTAGGAAGAGAGAGTGACTGCCTCATGGCTAATCAATGAATTTCATAGTTGAGTGGGGAATTAAAACCAGGTCTGCCTGGTACTATTCTGCCTGGATTGCGACATGGAGGAAAAAGAGAGCCAGCTTTGTGTAGTGGTTCAGAGGCAGTGACCTCTAATCCAGAGAACCGGGTCTGATTCCCCACTCTTCCTCCACATGCAACAAGCTGGGTGAACTTGGACTAGTCACAGTCCTGTTAGAGCTGTTCTCACAGAGCAGTCCTGTCAGAGCTGAAATGTACTGTTCCCATCCTCCCTTATGGCACTTCTGGGAATTGAAAAGGCATGGAGTGCGAGAGAAGAGCTCTGCACCATGAGCCTGTCCTTGCTGCATGTTAAGATGTCTTTAAAATGGTGGCAGGGAACTTGTGGCACCCACAATTTCTCCGTCACATTTCATTTGGCTTTGATGGACCGGTATTGGCTGAAATGCTGCAGGATAAAGTATATGGTTGTATCAGTGAGGAATATCCAACAGAGCCGTTGGTTTGGTTCAGACATAACATGAAACCATGGTTTATTTTAACCATTGTTAAATGGAATTGAGTAGCAGCAATAACTCAGATTTAAGCTCCAGTGAGAGAAATGCATCTTGCCTAAGACCACCTGTGAATTAAAGACAAAACTATGATTTACATTGAAGACTTCATGGATCATAGCTCTTTCTCTTACTCCCAATGTTCCATCACTTCCAGTTTGTCACACCTCATGATTACCTTAGAAACGCAATCAACACAAGGAAAATAAAACCACCCTTGTATTCTCCAACTTAATTGTATAGAAATAGTCATTCCAAATGTATGACCTTAGCCAGAGAGAGTCTGGAGGAGAAATGAAATGTTGTCTCAATAGTAAATAGTCCTTCAGATATTCACAATCTTTTAATGTTGTGTTTTTCTTTTTGTTTTTTTGCAGAATATCCATCATCTCAAATCTGCTCTAAACTGACCAGGCTTATGTGAAAATCTAGTGAAGGGGGTAGTGTATTTATCATCCTAGATATAAATGTGAAGTTTATATTTTATGAGGTGTGAAGGAGATCCAGAAATATTATATGGAACTTTTGTTTGTCAGAAGAAATATAGATTAGAGCAGTACAAATTACTGCATCCATACAGCTGAATGCAGTGATAGTCATACAGACTATTCTTCCTATATTAATTGCTTCTAAGCAAGCACACCAGGGCACAGGCCATCATAAGATCAAATACACATATTAATTGCTTCTAAGAAACAAAACAATCAGAAACATATAAGCTCCTTTGGAATGCATCATGAACCTTTAAGTCCTGGGTTCTAACTTTATGTCCTCACTCGGGAGAACCAGGAAGAACCAGGAAGAATTGCTTTAGGATGCTTAGGATGCTTAGGGCTAATCCTGCGTTGAGCAGGGGGTTGGACTAGATGGCCTGTATGGCCCCTTCCAACTCTATGATTCTATGATTCTATGAATTGCTCTCTTACTGAAATGAGTTTACACAAGTCATCCCTTGCTGAGTTCTTTACTCCCTTGTCATTGAGTCTTAGGAAGTAACCAGTGGAAGCCTCCTGAGAGTAGAGCTAGCTCACTGGAAATAACAGCATTGCCTAATCTATAAGAAACATGTGACACACACAGTAGAGAATGAATACAACAATAGGAAGTATGGATAGATTCAAATGAGTAGCAGTGTTGGTCTGAAGTAGCACAATAAAATCAGAGTCCTTTAAGACCAACAAAGATTTATTCAAGGCATGAGCTTTCGAGTGCAAGCACTCTTCCTCAGACTATGAACTGACCATCATGACAGTTGGAATAGATAAGCAAAAGTTAATCCTGTTACATTAGTAAACTGTGTCATAGCATCCAAATTCAGCCATATGATAATTCTTTCTAAACCAGCCAATTAGACCCCTCAAATTCAGTTGTAGTTATGAGAAATAAGACTGTCAATGCCGGTGATCAACGGATTCCACCCCACCATTTACTGCCAGCCCCATCTGTCTCTATATAGGCGTGAAACATTCCTTCAAGTAAAAGCTGAGCTGGCAGCTATCTTGTCCAGTTGTATGTTGACTGTGAAAGCTGGCAACCCAGAAGGTTATCCTCCCACTGCGGACTTGCTTCTTCTTCAGGCTCCTTCACTTCTACCCGCTGAGTCTTTTTGTGATGTGCCTGGTTGGCAGCACAGCCTTATGCAAGTTTGATTCCAAAGAATGTGACTTCCTACCATAGTAAGGCTGAGACCTATAAGAAGATCCCGTAGACATACATGGGGGTTCCCGTGCCTATATGCTCACAGGCATGCTAAACTCTAGGCAATTTTGCTGTTAATCAGCAGGCATCGGTCCCTTCCTGCCCAGTCTATCTCTGCCCCCCCGCCCCAGCTGGGAAGTGTGGAGCTACTGAAGGCTGATCATAGAAACAGTTTTATATGTGATTGGGTAGGCTCAGTGATAATTTGCCCAATTTCACCCAACATATTAAATGGTTGACTGGGCCTGTTTGGTCTTAAGTTCAATACTCTGATCTGGTATATTATAACTGGAATAAGCAACAGAAATTTCTTCATGTGCAATATTTCTTGGACAATTTGCTTTTAATGCCAGTGCCAAGTTCCAAGAGAGCCTTCAAGATATGAGTTTTTTTGTTAACAACAACCTCATCAGGTCTGTCTATTTGAGTATTGTCTGTGCAGGCTGATACAAGCTCTTTAAGGTCTTAAGGTCTTTCCCTATTTTTGCCTCCTATCATTGTTTAAATGGAAATATTGTGGATGGGAACAGAAACCATCAACATGCAAAGGATCTGCTCTATACGTCAGCCTCTTCACATAACTTAAATTGAAGACATGAAATTCAATATCACAAAAGACATTTAAGGCATAAAATTCAATGTCTTCCTGATATTATGTCAGATTATAAAATCCTATTCAGCAATAAAGTCATTTCCTATTATTTGTGTTAACCTCATTGCTAGGAAGGTTGCCAGGATTTTATAAGCATAATCCAATAAAGATATTGGACAATAGGATATAACATCTGTTTCACCTTTTCCCAGTTCTCCTAATAATACCTTCTGACAAAGTTTCTGGAAATTTCCTTTCTGTAGCTATTCCCAGAATGCCTTAACTAAAGCAATTGATGTTAAAAATATTGTTCAATGATCTGGGCCAGAAAGTTTAATAGATTTAAGGCATTTGATCACATTACCACCTCATCCTTGAGATAAGAGCAACCATTTTCTTTTTCTTTATCCTTACTACTTAATCATTTAATCTATTTAAAAATATTCCGAAAAACCACTCTTTGATTCCTGTGAAGCATATCATTGTCATGATGCACACCCTACCCACTTGGCCCTCAGTAGAGCCAATCATCGCCCTACGTTTCCCACCCTGGTCCTCCTCCTCCTCTTCCTCATTACTGCCACTTCCAGGCCCTGGGGAGCAGGAAGAGCCAGCAGCAGGTAAGCCAGGGAGGGGGGAGGCCAGCTGTGCTCTGTGGCACTGTACCAGCCTCAATAGCCTGGCTCCTCTGGGTGGGCCACCCCCCTCTATTCCAGCCCTTCTGCCCACCAGTACTTTTTATTTAGTTTCCATTGCATTGGATCCTTTGACTTCTTTAGTGGCGGAACTTTCTTCTACCAGAGCAAGGATTGAAGGCTGTACCACAGCATAACACAGTACAGCAGCTAGCCCATTATATTATATGTTTTATGAAATGCCTGATTTCATTTTCACCAAGCTCACATCAGGCCCACACATATTTTCCCCAGGCTTATAATTAAGAGTTTTATTTTACTGGGTTTTAAAAAAACTGACTGCTTCTATTTTATGGATAGTTTTTATGCTGTTTATGTCCAATAGTTTATGGGTTGTTTTTCTATTGTTACATTTTAATGGTTGGCTACTTTGACCAGAACTCTGAAGAGATGGCATAGAAATATCCTATCCTAAATAAATAAATAAAATACATAATGCTGATAAGTGAATGGTGACCCAATTTGCCCATGTTATAAACATTAAAGCTTTGAAACTCATATTCTTTGATGTACAAAATGCTCACAGCTTTTACAGAAAAAATATTTGCTAGGTAAGGGCTATGTTTAGCTGGCAATGGGGGGACATGTTTAGAATTAGAAGTAAAGAAGCAGAGAATGGCACTTAGGAAACTTACTATTTCCATCTGTAACCTTAATTTGAAAACCAGTGCAGGAGGTGAAGACAGTGGCCTGAAAAGGAAATTACACATGAAGTGATGGTGGAAATCTTTGCTGTTCTATTCTATTTTAGTATGCTGTGCTGAACATTGCATCAGGAAGGCAGTAATTTGTCTACTTGGGCAGCCATCAGGGCACAGACAATCAAGAGTTGAACATAAATAACACATGGGAGTAATACTGGAAGCTCACGTATTCTTACCACATCTCATAGCGATTCCCCTCAGATATTAAGCATTCTCCTCTTTCTATTCTATGCCAAGCCCCATTCCCTCTGCAGGCCTTATTTTTTTGGCATGAAGGATGAGAGTACTTGGTGATTGTTGGTCATATTTGGTCATTGTACAAAAGTAGTGCCCTTCATTAGGGATGAGTGCTATATTAACAGGCCTTAGAGTTATGATTTTGGGGAAACAAAATTTAAATCAAACTTTTATATGAAAGTTGTGGTCCTATGATATATTGGAATATCCTGGCATACCAGAAAACATAAAACCATTAATAAGTTGAAGAGTCACAATACCATAGAAGAATAATGCTGACAAGCATGAAGCCAATAGTGTAATAAAAACTTGTCAACTGTTCCCTATCTTCTTTATTATCACTCATACTGGATGAGTGTGAAAGATAAGATCTTTTTTTTTTCCCCAGCGGTGGTGTTGCCATTTGGTCTGCTGTTCTTTCCCATTCAGATTTCTTGCTTCAATGCACATGTGCTAATTACTTGACAAAAGCTGTAGTCAGCCATAGGATCTACTTGCAATATAAGAGTTGAAGTTTAAATATATCTGCTCACAAAGTAAAATACAGTAGAAAGCTGTGATGGGAGGGCTTTAACATTTGCAGTTCTTTGCCCATGTGAGCCTTTGCAATATATCCACAGTCTCTCCATATGCATTGCATTTATCATCTTAAGTTCTGTTTATGTTATTGCACATAGCTAGAAGCAAAAGCACAGGTGGTATTATGTAACACCTCTCCCTGACTACTATCTAGCCTGGCAGTTAAACAAACCCTCTGTTGAACACAACCGGTTAGGACTCACTAGCCCTACCAGATATGTCCTGCCTGATCAGACTTCTCATTTATGATGAAGTCAGGAATGGCAGGTATATTTCCCTGGTACTATACTGCCCTTTAGCAGTGACAACTGCAAATCCAGTGTCTTGTTGGTATGACAATCAGAGGTCCTTGATTGAGAGAGGAACAAAGGGGGGAACTGGCACTAACCATCTCACTGCCTCCATTACCTTCATGTGGGGTCCCATCTATCTATCATCACAGTTCTACTGCAACCTGAAAAATAATTTAAAATATTATCATTTATTAGTTTTACTATGCCATCCCTCTCCTCGCACAGGCTTAGGGCAGTTCACAAAATGTGTTATATGTACATCATCTCATCTTGTGGTGATCCTCCATCTTTGAGCAAAACAACTCCTGCCATCAAAGTTGCTTCAAGAGCAGTTGGATGTTAATCGTCAGCACAGTGGTGGGCTGACAAATGTCTTCTCCTGTGATTTCCATGCCTCTCAACTGCAATAAAAATCATGTGGAGGAGATGTTGTAGGTGCCCGTCTCTTCATCTCGTCCATCCTGGCTGCTGGACACTCGCTTGCAGCCCTAAAAAAAAATTGGCTATTGTGCTTTATATTACTTCTATTATTGTTCTTGGTTGAGTGAGTTAATCAGTTATCAGCATGATAAACTATTAGACTATATTATTATTGGATGATTTTATTGATTGTACTGTGGAATTAAAATTAATGCTGCTTACTTTATATGATGACTATTTTATCTATTTTGATTTATACTATTTAGGTATTGAATTGACTTGTATTATTCTTGTTGCTATTAGTGAGTTTATATTTTTATTTTTATTAATCACAGGATTAGGAGAAAAAGAAGGTTCACCCTATTTTTCCTCTGGTAGAAGTCGCTTCTGTGGATTTAGATAATATCTATAAGTCAGAGATTTGTAGAAAAATCTAAAAATGGGAGGGGGGTAGAAGGGAAAAAGGAATGTTAAGATGGCATTTTAGGTTGCTGCAGGAAATGGGAGAAAGGATGCCGGAACTGTGTATGGAAGGTGGGAGAATATGGGAGTGGGAGACACTTGATGTTCTTATAAAGCTTCTTTAACATAATACAGTATACCCATTTTAATATGTGCTTATAGGGGTTAATACAGGGTGCTGAATTTTCTGTCATTGTAGCTCTAAAAATAGGTTGTGGGTATTTTTCATTTTATGCATTTGTATGCATTTTCATGGGATGTATTGCATCTTTTTATATCACTGAATTATTATGTCTCTTTTCTGTTACTTAGTCCTTGGGAGGCTTTCTTTGTTATTGTGCTTAACATTCCCCAGAGCTTCAGATCCTAGCCAGCTTTCTCCATCTGTCAAACATGGTTGTCACACTTCACACATCTCTTAAAAAAATACTAGTACCATTATCAGTAAGCATTTGTTATGAATTCCTTTCAAATCTGGACATATTTCATAAGACTAGTCAAAGACGATTACCGGTAAGTCATGCTTGTATTGCTTAGACAGTCTCCAAGGAAGGCCAGATTGATTCCTGGTGGGTAAATATCATTCTTCAGATGATGCTAATATGACAAAATGAGGTGACAAATACAGTCCAAAAATCTTGTGAGGAAAATTCCTTTTGAAATACTGAATCTGACTGTCTCTTGTAGTAACGCCTGTTAGAGTTCAGTAAATGTGATGCTTTGATCATTCACAGTGGGTAGGAAAAACAAGACTCAATTTCCATACATTATGGATCTTGGCCCTTGGAGCCCCCTGGGAGCTATCTCAACAGAGACCATTTCCAGAGGTAGCCACTCAAACCAAGAAATCTTCCCAATAGTCATTCCAGAGGAAAATCTGTCAAGCTCATTTGTTGACTAGAGTCAGACATGGATTTAGCTTCTTGAAGTTTGAGAGTGACTATGGTTCATTGGCAGAGTGCTGGCTCTTAATCTTCAAGGTCCTCGGTTCAGTCTTTGGTATCTCCAGGTCTAAGTTAGCAATAGTTGATAAAAGTTCTATGAAAGCCCTTTGATATAGCCTCCTATAATTTGGGGGAGAAATACAGGCTTCTCACTATAAACTCTCCCCACACCTACCTAAAGTGAAATTATGGATTCAAAGAATTTCCAGTGTAAGAAAAGACAGGGTCATGATGACAAGCTCCACCCCAGATATCTGCATTTGCCCAAATGTGTTGGAAGCAGAGACAGCAGCAAGAGAAAACCTGCTTCCCCTAGGTCAGTTTATTCTCCAGCAGGGGTAGTCAACCTGTGGTCCTCCAGATGTTCATAGACTACAATTCCCATGAGCCCCTGCCAGCATTTGCATTTGCTGGTAGGGGCTCATGGGAATTGTAGTCCATGAACATCTGGAGGAGCACAGGTTGACTACCCCTGTTCTCCAGGCCAGTGAATAGTTGCTCCCATATTTGATCCACATTCCTACTTTGTTAACAAAGATCTGGCTGAATATAAATTCCAATCTGAAATATCAATCCATTTTTTAAAAGTTATTTGTACCTTTCAAATGATAATAGAACCAAATATATTCAGGAAGGGCAGTTCTCGTCATTCTTATGAATGCAAATCCATTTGTCAGAGATGAAGCACAAAAAAAATGTTGGCACAGCATAAAAAAAATAACAGCTGCCTTCAGCTTGTCATGTTCCCCTGTCTCAAACCTCTGTATGCTTCTCTGAAATACAGGCAGCTGTTCCATGAAATGGAGCTAAAGCTTGCAAAGATTTCTGCTTGCAAACAAGGTATCTTTTAAAAGGAAAATCCACAAATTTTTGCCACATAACACATGCATGCATCAGAAATGCTACGCACCATGAATCCAATACCAGACTTGTTTAATTACATGTAATAATCGTTTCAACTGTTTGAAATATATATGTTTCTAATGGCCTTTTCAATCCCATATTATTCCTGGTAGCATTATCCAACCAATACAGTTGAGCTATAAGGTACTGTAAGCACTACATTTCTGAGAAATCTTTCTATTTTGCATTTGCTTCATAGTGAATGGGAAGCCTTTGGGGTAAGATTTAATTAGCCAGGATTTGTGAGTAGGATGTGGTATTGCAGGCAGCATCAAAAGGTTTCCCTTCTCAAGATCACCCTCATGCAGGTATTTGCATTGCTAAGAGAGAAAAAAACAAGTGAAAATCGAATGTGACTGACGTGATCTAGGAAGGAAGAGGGTAGACAGTGGGCCATAGGTTGGAGGGTTGATCATATGAATATGCCCCATATTCCCAGAGGAGCTGGAACTAAAGGTCACTGAGAAGCACAAAGGACTGAGGATAAGTGATGTACTATACTAGATGGCAGCTACAGCGATCGGAATAGAGGCCACTCGAGCAAGAAGCAATGTGAATTTGAATGGCACTAAGCAGAATTATACCCCTCTAAATCTATTGAGGCCAATGGGCTTAGAAGAGTATAACTCTACTTAAGATGGCACTGTAAGTAGTCTAAACTCAGGACAGGAATTTCAAAATTAGACTGAGGCAGAAAAGGTCCATTTTAGTATTTCATCTGCAACAGATTTTGTACCTGTACATATAATGTAAATTATATTTCACTTTCAATCTGTACGTTTAGTCATGTGATGCCCTACAGCTGTTCTTGGAAAGAGTCACTTCAAAAAGGTGAAAGAATGCACTTTTAATGCTGCCCCATATTTTAAAAAATCATTACAAATGAAAAACAGAATGTCGGCGAGAAAGAAGAAAGAGCTTTTCTTCCCTTCTCTCAGACAGGCAAGCTATTTATGTGCAAGGAGCTTTCTTACTTGGGGGGAGGGGTCAAAACATATAACCCCTCCCTCCGGGGAGGGCGGTATATAAGTATGATAAATAAAATACAAACACACCTACATTCTGTAGTGCAACAGTGCCCCAATGCCCACATCATCCAACTGTATGCTAAATAGAAACAAGAAGAAGAACTAACATACGGTTTGCCTATGAAACACATATAGTCAGGGGATGTTTTAAAGGCAAGCAGTTTGGTAAGAGCTTGAAGTCTGATGAGAAAACAGCTAACAAAGGTTACATAACCTGTTGTGGGTTTTGTGTGTGTGTTTTGCGAGAACAGCAGTCAAAATTATAAGATGTTTCCAAAACTCTCTGCACTTCACAATAGAGTTAACTCAAAGTCTTCAAATCAAAGTTTTTATTGTAAAGTCTTCAGTTCAAAATGTGGAAGATACTGCTTTTATTGTTTATTTTACAGGGAACAGCAACACAGAGAATAGATGAAAAAGCTAAACCTTATACAAATTAAAATATATTTACCGGTAACAAGCAATGTATGTCCAATATGTTAATGCTGCAAATATATATAAAATTAAACCCCACATTAAGAAGCGATTTTGAATAGCAAAACAAACTACAATGTCACAACTGTACCCTTGATGTTTGTTTTCAGTATTCTAATGGTTCTTGTTAATATTTAGAAGACAAACGGTTTTAACTTTCACTTTTTAAATTCAACAGGAAATTTCTTCTCATTTTTGGAGTTTCACATTACTGACATATTTTAGATTAATATTTGAACTGTAGCTTCCATTGTATTCAGTTGTGTTTATGGAGTAATCCAATACTTGATTTTACATAGCAAGTTTTACATGTACTGTTGACCATAAGGAAACTTCTTTGAATTATCAGGTTTTATTGATGCCAAGTGGAATTGCATTGGTCTGCATCTGCTCATGACTCCATCAAGGTATGAAATGGACAGCATTCTTTATTGGTGATCAGAGCCTGTCAGCCCAACTAGGTAGTCGCTTGGGGGACAAGGAGAATGCACTCAAGTACCCCCAGAGCACACAAGGGCCTTCCTATTAACTCCTATGAAGAATGGGTGCAAAAGGGTGCCATTGCTGATCTCTGTTGAAATGGATGAGGAAGATGGCATTCACAGAAGTTCTGTTAGGCTCTCAGTTAGAGCACTGCTCCTTAATGTAAAGAAAATATACACTTTTTAATTTGCTGTGATCTATTGCACTGACCTATTAAATGGAGCTGGGAAAAGATTCCTGCTTTGTGTGAGAACAAGCCAGCATCATGTTTTCTACTGCTACAAAAATATTCAGGGTTGTTAAAAAGTTGGCATTGCACCCAAGAATTTTAACACACAGTCATTTCTCCCACACACAACTCTTGGATTCCTCTACTCCCTTTGGACTAGTCTGGGACGTGAAAATATTTCTGGTCCCATATGCCTATAAATGGAAAATAGCTCAGTACAGCTGTTTACAAAAGACATGAACAAAACAAGGGTAAACAGCTCCTTCTTTGCCTGGAAGACTACCATAATGAACAGCTTCTAATTCATTTTGTCCTGTTCCCCAGAATGGAATAAGAGTCCCTGGGGCGGTAAACCTGAGGCTTTAAAATCAAGGAAATTAATTTTGCTGTCACCCTTGCCCCAGCGGTTGAGGTCTAAGGAAATAATTAACTGCACATAAATGGCCTTGCAGAATGCCTGTTTTGGCACGAGCCACAGCAGCAGGGAAAGGCACTTGAAGCACACAGAACTGGATTTATTGATAAGGGGGGGGGGGACTATCCTTTTCATTGATGAATATGCCATCGTTCCTATATAGTAGTCCCATTTATTCAACCCTCCTGATTGTGAATGGATAACAAAACCAGACTTTGGTACAGTCTCAGACATTCCAAGGGCAAACAAGAAAAAAGAAAAACAGCCACTTAGAGGAGCAGCATGATAAGTTTGGGAGATGGCCTTTTTTCATGTGCTTGACATTCCTGCAGTTAACTCCCTTTTTAGTATACAAATTACAGCTGAATCATTAAAATCTCTGAAATCACAAGCATTTATGGTAAAAATCCATATGCACAGGGGATGCTAAATAGGGGATGCCTAGAAGAGCAGACCTACACCACAAACCTATCTAATATCCATTCTACCTCCCCAAGGAAACTCAGAACTATTGCTCAGTATAAGCAGGCAAAAAGAGCCCCACTAGATCAGACCCTTGACCCTTCTAGTCCAGCATTGTGCTTCACACAGCAGCCAAACAGCTGCTCTGAAGGCCAAACAACAGGACACAGAAGACAAAATCTTTCTGTAACACTATGGCCTAGCACTTGGCATATGATCCTCTGTGAGTCCAGAACTTTATACACATATTAAAGGTAAAGGTATCCCCTGTGCAAGCACCGGGTCATGTCTGACCCTTGGGGTGACGAACATGAGAAAAGCAGAAAACAGTTCAAGACAACATTCTATAGTACTGGCAATAGTGATCTTCAAATCCCTTTTAAGTGTTTGATCCCACCGGAATTTCTGCTGATGAAACAGGAAGTGGGAATCCTCCTTGACCACCCAGAAAAGTTATGGTGAGAATCATAGAGCCTGAATATACAAAACTCATGAGGATGGGTCACTGTAGTAATGAGGCAAATTGGGTGAGATGGAGTGAAATTGGGTGAGATGGATTGAAAAAGCTGGCTGTATCCATCCACCCCTCTATTTCATTTTTATTAGTATTTTGGAGCCAGAGTTTTGACTCTCTCATGAGTTATAAGATGCCACAAGATAGAAGGCCCGTATCCTACTGCCATTCCACAGGCAGAAACACATTATTTCACGCCTTCCTCTTCCCTTGAAGAGGCAAGCATGATAGCAGCTGGACTGTCACAGACAGAAAAAGGCATGTAGGTCAGGGCGCTGCAGTGAGAGAGGGAATCAGGAGAGATTGCTCCTGCCTTATCTGTCAGTATAATGGTGACAGGACACAGCCATTTGATCCTTTGCAATACTTTTACTGGAAGGAATGTTTTCAGAGCAACAGGATTCTCATAGCAAGATGAACTAAAATGACAGTCAGCAGTACATTACACTGTAAACCTGATTTCATCACTCAAATGGCAGGAAGACTGTACAGAGGTGGACACATGTTGCATCTAAATCCTCCAATGTTATAGATCTGAAGTAAGACACAATCAACATGTAATTTTTAAAGACAATCTAGGCTTCATTGTGCTCATGCCAATGAAGCCTCTGACACAGATTGGCTGAGTGAGGACAATGGATCAAAATGTAACCCACGAGAAAGGTGAATTGTAAATTTGTTTAGGATTATAATTTTAGTATCATGCAGGGCAGCTGGGAACCATGTTTTAGGAAACATGGGAGAATACAAGAAAGGAATCTTTAAAAGGTGCAAAGCAGGCAATATACTGAGAAATCTGCATTCAGATGCCCCTTGTAAATAGCACATGGTTTCTGCACTTGCCTCTCCCCTCCCCTCCTAAAGGTTTTCTAATTTCACATGATACATACATGCAGGCACAAGGATAATCCAGTTATCTCCCGCCCCCCATAAATTGGGATTCAAAATCAGACTTTAATATCCCATCTTTCAGGAAGAGAGGTAGCTCCAGATAGCCTGTGCACCTGCATTCATATGCCACAAGTTGACTGGGTTTGCTTCTAACTGGGATTCTTCACATGCTAAAGTGGGGGTAGAGGGGAGGCAAGTCTGTGAACAGTTTTCATTTACATTTTGAGTGGAAACTGATTAAAACGGCATTTGCTTGTCTACTGAGTTTTTTGCTTCCAAAGTGAAACACTGAATTCTTTTTCATGACATCATACTCCAATTGTGAGTCAACCATTCTTTCTGCATCCTTCATATGCTTTTTTCCCCCAAATCAACTTTGCAACAATTTTGGAGGGTAGTGCACAGTCCATCATACCATCTGCACAGGAAAGTGTGCATTTTCCAAAGTCCCAACCATATTAGTGCCATTTTCAGAGTGTACTACTGTAACTGCCAAATAGTAAAAAACCCTCAAGTAGTCTGTTGACACAGTAGGGAAATTGGCAATTGACGGAGGGCAAGGTACAGAAAAATCTCTTGTCGCAAATCTTTTCAGAGAGTAGCCAAATAGGTCTGTAGTAGCACAGTTAGATTTGAGTCCAGTAGCACCTTAGAGACAAACAAGAGATCTGTTACCAATGTCAATGCCTTTCATTCTCAGTGGCAGCCAGAACAAAACTGAGAATAGTCATCATTGTGAATGCAAGCAAAAATAAACCTGAAGAACCAGTTGATGGAGAATTAAGTTTGGAACTGAAACAAGAAAGGGCTCATCAAAGCACAAAATGAGGAAGGATTTTTGTGATAAAGACAAGGACAGAGAGGAATCTACATTGGCTAGTCAAGAGATATAGTAGGTAAAGGAAGGAGGATAATAGGCCATGGCCTGAAAAATCGAATCTGACAAAATGACTGATGGTAGTAACTTCTAGTTTCCTATGGAATTTTCTACAGACAAATAATTTTGTGGATGATAACATAAATAAACAAGAAGGAGCAGCAGCAGCAATTACGTAACATTTCCTCACTCAGTCCCTTGGATGGCATGTTTATGTGCATCCAGAAATGAAAGGAATGTCCATGAAGAATGATTATGGTTATTTGTCTAAATAGTTTTCGACACATAGCAGAAATAAGAGCAACACTTGAGGTCTGTCATTTTTTGTTTGAAAGAAAGAAAAATCCCTGTATAATTTAGAAAAAAGCAATTATTTGCAGCCATACTTACACCCACTTATTATAGAAGAGTCCCATTGATATAAATAATTTGGGCAGTTGCTCCCTTTTTGGACTTCAAAGCTAATAACATCTCTAAGTTTATGTTCATTAAAATAAAGCAAATTGTAACACTTTTACCCTCATATTTAACTCTTTAAAACAATTCAATTTATGTGTTTCAGTTTACATCTATAGAATATCCAATTTAAAATGTTGTTTGACCATTTGTTCTTGGTTCTCTGAAAGTGAAAGAAATGGAAATTGTAATTGCCAGTAAACTCTATGGCAGGCTTTCTGTTTTTGTATGTGTGCCTTTTCCCTACATAATTTTACTTGTTTATTGACAGTACTTTTGCCCCATGTGCATCAATGTAAGTAAGAAGAATTTTGGCCCTTCTTTCTATCACATCAATGAGTTTTTCAATCCCTTGACGACCTCCTTGACTCTCCCAAAAAATTCTGTCAAGGAACAAAGACTGAAGAAGCTTCTCTCGCAAATGTTGGCTTTTCAGCACTGAGATTGCAGATTCAGGGAACCTGAAAGTAAATATACATGTTAGTTTTGATGTGATATAATTTAATTGAAAATATGATTCAGCAATACAAGTATCAGTCTCCAGATGGGACCTGGGTTTTCCCAGAATTCCACTTTACATTGGAGAACATAGCCACTTTGGAGGGTGGACTCTATGACAATGTGCTTCTCAGAGATCCCTGTCCTCCCTAAGGTTCATTCTCAAATCTCTAGAAAAATGTGTGAGATCTACATAATATAATTTTGTGATGTGAATTGCCAGCTGCTAACTTTGTTAAAGATCTCACACATTTTTCTAATTGCAAACCAAAAAAATCTGTATGTTGCGTATTATGGAGCTGCCCAAAATTATATAAAGATACCAGCAGAACACCCATTAAGACATGAGTTGGAGAACACCAGTCCAGAATTAGACATGGACATTTGGAATTTCCTCTTGTTTCTCACTTCACAAAGGCAGGACATACACTGGACACCTTGTTCATTATTTATGTATTTGAAAATTACATTATTCCCAACATTATATCCATTAAGATGTTACCAAACTACTCTTACATAAAGAAGAATCTTTAATTAAGCTTCTTGGAACTTTGGTGCCTCAAGGATTTAATCCAGAAATTGTTTTCAGTGGGTTTTTTTATAAATGGTATATAATGGTCATGACTGTTTCATAGTTATAAGTATCTCTTTTTGTATTATTGGAGACCTGTTAAAGAAAATCGAAAACCTTTGAAAATATCTTGTATCTTGTATCTGTATCTTGATGATCTGATGAGTCAAAGATGATCTGATGAGTCAGTGGTTTGACAGCTGTCAATGATGATCTAATGACAATTGGTTTGACAGCTTGATTGCAGCCAAAGCTTTAGTTGTTTACATTCAACTCTTACTCCATTCAGCTGGAGACTATTAGCCAAGACATATTTTACAGTGGTGGCTTGTGGGTCCATGTAATGTGGGTCCAGACTGGATCCACGTAAAGCAGCTTACTATACTGCTTGGGAGTTTCAACTTTTGTCTATGTTGTTAAGCATTTGGAAGGTATTAAATACATGGGGAGTTCTTCTAGGAGTTATAATGGCTCTGTATTTTCTGTATTTTTCATATTTCATGAAAATATGAAATATGCTATGACAAAGAGAACTTTGTCACAGTGTTTTGTCTCATTGGTTGTTGTAACCATTTCCTGTCTCTGCCTATCATTATTTGCTTCTTCCAATGAGTTCAGGGCAGCTTATACTATGCTCATCTGGCATACTGTCCTGGAGATCCCCATCCTTTCCATCTCTCAGCAGAAGCCTCTTAAGAGTGCTTCTTGTAAAAGGTAAGGTGGTGAACATTGCTTTCATAAATTTATTATTCTGTTTTAACTGTACCTAATGGCTGCTAGTAAAAATAGAAGAGAGTCAAAACAACGGCAGACTAAAACAAAGAACTTAGTAAAACTTGGCCCCAATGAGGCTGTGAAGGGTTGCCAGCCCTGCATTGGCAAGTGGTTGGAGATTTTGGGGCCAGTGCCTGGGAAGTGTCAGGGAAATGTGATGGCATTTCTGGATGCTCTCTAGGGATTGCCCCTATCCTCTTTACCACAGAGAGTGGGGGAATTCCTACATTGGCTTCAAGAATGTGATGTAAAAGGGGACACAACAGAGGGGATTTAAGTGTAACAAATGAAGAGCATAATCTATTTTTCTTTGTATTAACAATTTATATTATCTGTCCTTTTTCTATATTTTATCTTTATGAAAATAAATATGTATATATATATAAAAAAAGAATGTGATGATCTTTAACGCAGATTTATGTATTATTACTTCATTTGGAGGAAATTCTACAAGCATTACTATTATTCCCATTTCCCCCCTCCCATTTCTCAAAATAGCAAGGCCAGGGGACTAGGGCTGCCAAGTCAGCTATGGCAGGAGGCCTTCTGTTGGTAGTCCTACTTGCTAACTACTGCTCTAAGAAATGATGGGAGAATTTTTAAACGGTGATGTTGAGTGCATTGCTATATCACTTCCAGGGAACAATTTCTAGAGCTACCATATGTTTTCCTGCAAGTGTTGCAGAAATGTAGCTGATGTTGTGTTTCTCATGTTCTCACCTGCATCCCTCCTGGCAGACGCCAGGCTCCATTTGACAACCCAATGGGAAACTGATAGAAAGGGCTGGGAGACTGCCTACTGCCACTAGCTGAATAGTTACCTTAGGCCTATACTTTTCCATCCAGTTTTTTGAATACCAGTGTTTGATTTTTAACTGCTGATGATACTGGCCGCAAGCTTAATTACTTACAGTAGTTCTAATTCTAATTCCCCTTTGCATGGAAATACCATGGAAATACCATGTAAAAGACATTGGAGATCTAAAGTGAAGAACCAGAGGAAATGCTACTGAACCCCTTTATGTATTTACACATATGTCACAGAACTTACTCTTTTATGCCATACAATATTTTGAAGTCTAGATTATCTTCACTTCTGTCAAAAACCCCTTTGTTATCTATGAAGACCAAATGTCGTGGATCCTCCTTTCGCTGAACAATATGAGTCAAAGCAATGCTATCCTGGTCATTGCAGTTCAGATGCAGTCCTTTCTGTACACAAGAATCCTCTTTACGTGGTTTGAATCCACAGCAGTTTTTGTCCAGCCGGTGATAGATCTGAAAGTGAAAATGGAGTCCACCGTGAGAGAGAATCCAACACAAAATTACTGTATTAATATTCACCCAGAAGATAAATACCATCTCCCTCTTCCTAGATCATAACAAGGATGCTGGATTTCTTACTTGCTACAAGTATTAATATCTTTCATATCCCACTCCTTTATTTGGCTTTACCAGTGTAACGTTTTAATGGGATCTGCTTACTGTTTCCTCATGCACTTTCCTATATTCAATGCCATGGTAATCCTATTTTGTCTATCAATAGCTGGTACTGGTCCCCTCACCCACACTGAGTGGTCTAATTACACTTTTGATTGAACTTTGTTTTAAACTGACCTCTCTATTATCTTTTCCTTCCCTTCTATTGATTCTTTGATAAAAATGTTTTGGACTTGGCATAGATGGCAAAATACCCAAGTCAGAAGCCAGACTGGAATCTTTAGTCAAGGATGTTAATGACTGAATTGTTTACAATAAGTGAGCTTGGCATGAGGAAAAAAGGTTCTCTGTTCTTGTCTTGCCACAGGAAACAATGTAGGTTGGATGTTGGCACCCTATTTGAGTGCCCATGGACCCCCTAGCCCAATCTTTTTTTAACTTGGGGTTTCTTTTGAGGACAGGCTCCCACAGCTACACTGCAAATTTGGTGCCTCTACCTCAAACCCCACCCCAGATTATGGAATAGATGGAAAGGAAAAATTTTGGTCCCTTTAAATATAAATCACCCAATACCTACATGGCCCAATCACATCCAAATTGCAGTTCAGTAATTCGGATAAGGCTGATTCTGGTAGTTTAACTTCAGGGGAAGGTAGGTCTGGTCTGAATTCATCCAAAAAGTGTTCTAATCAACATTGATTCAAGTACTTTTAGGACAACCTGAACCAAATCTCACTTGCCTAGATCAGTCTTCAATAACAACCTAATTAACCCATATCTGTATATCATGTCACCATTCCAAAATGTGGGAGCAATAAGCTATTCTTGAAAGGCTACAACTATGACTTTATATTAGATGCTCAGCATTGCACAATTATGGAAGTAATGAGAATTAATAGACAGGACAGCCTATTTTAGGAGGGAAAATATAATGTTCTATAATTACCACGTACAAGTGCTATAAATGCAACCTAAATAAAAGGACTCATTGATTTCCTCTTTTTTAAAAGAAGAGTAATATAGGCCATACAACCATCTCCATAATTCTAACAAACATATGCAAGGGTGAATTTTAAGAATAAAAGGAGACCTGTACAAACAACTCAGCTTTTAGAAATAGGTACCAAAATGGGAACAGTCAAATGATAGACTCTGCAAAGTACGGTATGTGCCTTTGAAATGAATGGAAGTTCTTGTTGCTGTGATTATTTAATGTTTTCTCTGGATCGCAGGCATCTGTGTTTTTTTCTGTCTGAGACTAGAACACTGTTGTGCTTTTAAAATAACAGATGAGTCACTCATCATGTGGTACCAGTCATGTGTTGTCTTATTCTTTAAACACTTTAAAAATGATGGATCCTGGTAAAGTTATTAATTAAAACTGGCAGTTTAGCCCATTCCACCATTTTGTCAGTGCCGTCCTAACCACAGTGAATCCTCTCTAAGTCCATTCATATCCTTTCATTTAGAGGGGTGTAACACCAGGATGGCTCCAGAGATTTCTTTGCTTCCTGAACTGCTGACAGCACTATTCAGATTTCTAAGAATACATATCACCAGACACCATCTTTGTTTCATGAAGCAAATGTTTCCCATTGCGTGAGGTTCCTCCTGCCCTTGTAACCAGTCCTTATCTATTCGGCCTTCTAAAATGGTGCCCCAATGGCCAAAAGGAAACTGACAATGAATATGATGCTCCTGTTGTGAGAACAGCACAACACTGAACACTGCTGTGCTAAATTATAGAAAGGTCTTGAAGTTCAAAAATCATTTTATAAATGTTTTAATACATAAAATCCAAGCAAAACTTAAAATGCTTAGAAAACTTAGAGATGTTGTCTACATCTATGTCCAGATAAATTTGAGTCCACCCTCCAAAGCAATACTTTCTTCAGGGGATCTGATCTTTATCATCTGGAGATCTATTGTAATAGCAGGAGATCTCTAGGTGCTACCCAAGGAATACTACAGAGTCTGGTAGCCAGCTGACTGCAAATGAAAGCAGTCTGTCTCTGCTTACTTACAATGTTGTAGACTGCCACAAAACTGCTATAAAATACCTGCTGAAAATGGAATAAGACATGGCACCTTTTCTGTCTTGTCAACAGAGAAGCTCATTTAACTTTGTGGCATAAACAAGCCATAAACATTTTCCTTCATCATGTGAGGAGTCCTAAAAGAGAGACTTTTAAGACAAACTGATTTCATATCTAGTGTGAATATTTAAATACAGTGGAACTCTTCCCCTAATATGTTGCAAAATGTTGTGCAAATCGAACTGATTTCTCTGTCTCTCTGTCTCTCTCTCACACACACACAAATTTTGCTCACTCAGATCATTGGAAAGGCCAAGTTGTATGGTAGTCATTCCTTCCCCCCCTCCCCCCACCCCCGCATTTTTTCTTTACAACATTTAATTTTCAGAGTTTCTGAATCAGATTTTGGTATGTGGGATTCATGTTTCAAACAGGGAAACTGGTAAAATGCATGGAATATTTAAATTAAAACTCTGAAAATTGTTGACTTCAATCTAAAGCTAAAGATTAAAGACAGAGAATTTAAAATTTTTGTTGGCATAGAATTCTCAGTCACAGTCCCTTCTAGAGCTCTTAATGCAAGCACTGAGGAATATAATCAGATAATGATTCACTCAGTTTTTAAAGGTAGATAAAACAAATTTCATATGTTGGTAATCAGTCTCACCTTGCCATTTTTTTCCTACCTGTAAGAGAAAATCAAGGAGAGCCATCTTGGACCATTCATGGTAATGGACATCTGTACATCCCCATTCTGCTTTGGACACTTTATGATTTTGCCAACACTTCTGCTTTAGTTGCTGTTTGTAGGCCCCCCAATTGAGCTTCAAAGAAGAGTGTGTCTCATTGTCCGTTTGGGACAAGGAAGGATCCCAGAGAATCACAGGACATGGTTGGTTATCTAATGTGAACAACAAAAAAGAGAAACAGCCACTAGTGCATTTAGGACTTGCAACACTTGTTCATTCCATAGGCAATGTATAAAGTCATAACAGTTTAATAGCAAAGGTTTATTTTAAAAAAGGCATTTTAAAGATGTGGTAGGAAGAATCTGAATCCAGCATTGATTTTTCTTCCTTTGGTTAATGTGGTCATATGCCACATCTAAAGGAAGACACTACACAGAAGGAAGAACTCTGGACCTATAATTGTCTCCAACGTCTGAAAATAACAGCTGCTTTTTTGCTACAAAAGCAATATTTTAAAAGGAACCATACTACAAGAGAAGATTTATGAAATGGATTGAAAATGGTTTGGCAGATCATCATGGAGTGTAAATCACTGTTGTTCATTCTATTTTAGTGAAGCAGTGTTCATTTATGAGAGTGTCATCCTTTAATGATAGATGTACAATTAAGCAGTGATGTCCAGAATCCAAAAAGCAGATTAATATTCTCATCTTTAGTTATTAATGTAAGACTTACTAATTAAGGAATAACTTAGACAGAGAAAAATATACATAAAGAGTGAGTGGCTATTTTGAAGAGCAATATTACACAGACTCATACCATTCTAAACCCATTGACTGGAATGGATTTTAGAAGGCTTTGTATATGCTTAAGATTGCATTATATGTCTCAGAATCTAAAATCATAATGAGACTATGTGAGACATCTAAGAGAAAAGTTAATCCAAGCTTTATTAATGTTCTGTGCAGTTCTCCAGCATGTTACGCAAAACACATTTTATGAAAGTTCTTTTTAATTTTATTTCACTCTTCAGCTGGAAACAGATTTAGTTACAGCCTCGTTTTCCTTGAACATGGATGTATCATTTCAGATTGCAGAGGGTGGGTTGGGTTTGGAGTGAGCATTTCAAAAATACAAGTATGTAGAACATTGGCATGTCAGGGAATACATTAGGCTAGAATTTCTCTCTGTGACATATGGTTTTACACATGGGACAATTGATCAGCATGCAGGAATTTCAGTAGTAAGTTTCTACCTTCCGTCTAAAGTGCTACAACCCACATATAATTCACATACAAAACAAAATGAAGAAATTCAAAGGAAATTTAACAAATTAGCATTTATGCATAATGCTGGAATGCAGAGCAAAGTGCTTGTTTTATATCTAAACAAAGGATATGTGACTGTTTTTCTGTATTTCTAGCCTTAACAAACTTATCCATTCTTCTTTGTTTCAAAAGGAGGAACCTCATGTAATGATTCCTGATTTCTTTTATCCCTGCTTCCTCCCATGGGTTTATTTGAGAGAGGGTGAGAGAGATAATTCTGTTTTTTAATAGACAGGAAAACTTGTTATCTGTAAGAACAAAATGGAACAAATGTTAAATACAGGAAGTGCTTGTGATTCACAGGAAACAGACACAGCAAAATGAATCACCCCAAATAGAGGTCTCTTCAATACATTCCCCTAAAATGAATGGACTCTGCCTGTAAATACGTACCAAGGTAAAAAGCATTAAATATTACACTGCAGTCTTAATAGAAGAGATCTAGAATAAATTGGAAATTTATTTGCTCTGACTTCTTGCCCAATAAATGACTGCCTACGATTCCATATCTATCAGGAAAAATATAAGGAAATATATCATCGTTTTTTATCAGGAAAATAAAATTTCACAGTCAGAGTAGTTCAGCAGTGGCATAGGCTGCCTAAGGAGGTGGTGAACTCCCCCTCACTGGCAGTCTTCAAGCAAAGGCTGGATACACACTTTTCTTGGATGCTTTAGGATGCTTAGGGCTGATCCTGCATTGAGCAGGGGGTTGGACTAGATGGCCTGAATGGCCCCTTCCAACTCTATGATTCTGTGATTCTATGATTCTATCTGGAGTGCACTGGCCTTCCAGTCTGCCAACATATATCCAAAATACCACAAAAAGAGGGGGGAAATCCCACTCCTGTTAAAGAACTTTTTACTAAAATGAATTAACAATAAATCATGTTACACACAGCTGACCACCACTACCACCTCAGATTTCATAGCCAGTCTGATCAGCTGCCTCCTCTTCCCTCTATGAACACACTCAAAGTCCACTACTCACAGCTTTTCTGACTGCCAGATGCTTTCCAGAATATCAGTCAGAGAAAGATCTTTCTCAGCACACTATCTAAATTTCTTTAACTGGAGATGCCATGGAATTAATTTAGCAGCTTTTTCACACAAAGCATGAACTTGCCATGGCTTTGTTATTCAAAATGTCAAACAAATCCCAAGGCAATCTCAGTAAGCCTCATGCTATTGAAAGGGTCTTACTCCTTCTACTTTCCTTCCCCAAGAGAAGAGTTTCACCTCTCTCAATCAGCCCCATCAATGTATATCCATGTCCTCCTTCCAGCAAGCTCTCTGCAACTAGCTGCTTTGCAGCTTTGGGACAGAAAGGAAGAGACTAACTACTCCTCTTTTAATCCACTGGGGCATGGGAAGAAGAAGAACTAATACTGAAGCCATAGAAGTGCTTGTTCTGCATGGGAATAGGTCTGCTATTCCCTTCTGTCAATAAAGGTAAAGGTAAAGGTATCCCCTGTGCAAGCACCGAGTCATGTCTGACCCTTGGGGTGACGCCCTCTAGCGTTTTCTTGGCAGACTCAATACGGGGTGGTTTGCCAGTGCCTTCCCCAGTCATTACCGTTTACCCCCCAGCAGCAAGCTGGGTACTCATTTTACCGACCTCGGAAGGATGGAAGGCTGAGTCAACCTTGAGCCGGCTGCTGGGATTGAACTCCCAGCCTCATGGGCAAAGCTGTCAGGCAGCTGCCTTACCACTCTGCGCCACAAGAGGCTCTTTTGCTCTTTTGTAATATAATTCAGGCCAGTTCTGCAATACTTTTCCATCACATGGAGATGCGGCCCTGGCCTATGCTCTGGAGGTTGCTGAACAGCTCCTATTTTGACTTATTTTTGGAGACCAGAGGAACTATTGAAGCTAAAGTGATTGAAAGGAGGACACATTTAAAAAAAAACATAATAAAAAAGACAGACAGTAATGGAGAATCAGCAGTTGCATGCTCATCTGTTTCAGAGCCACTGATTTTAGAGATGAACACAGCACCAGTGAAATCCCAGCATTTTTTTCTTAGATGATGCTCATCTCCATAGCAACATAGTACTTTGCCTCAACTTATGTATCCTCCAGATGTCTAATATTAGAATGCATAAGCAGAGCTAGATAGCTGGGGAAAAATGACTTTAAAACTCTTGTCTGATTTTTTAATAAGTACCATATGATTCCTTTCCCCTGGTCACCATCCCCTTTTCAGTTTCAATCATCAGATTATAACATACTACTTATTAAAACAGATTTCATAAGCTCCAAATAATTCAGAACACCCACAGATGTAATGTGTATGCATTAACTTAGGAAAATTTGAGGGGGGGATGCAGACTAAGCAAGGTAAAAGACAAATATGTCATCGTCAGAAAATTGCCAGAAAATACTAATTGTGATCTCAGAGAGTTCAGAAATTCTATATTGATTTAGACCAAAGGTCCATCTCACCCAGACTGTGCAATGATCATTGGCCAAAGATACCACTAGGAATCTCACAAAAGGGGTATGTTGTAAGTGGTTTTTTCCCCTCATTCATGCATAACAAACTCTAGAATATGAAAAAAACATAAAACCTGATATTGATGATCGTTTTGGTCTATGTTTTGCCATACCTTTGCACGTGCTATGTGTAAAAATCCTCCTTTAAGATGATTACACACAGAATAAGAAAGGGTCCTCAGTGTGTTTATCTATATGAAACAGGTCATTAATTAAGTTCTCATTATCGAACTCTCTATATACTGTAGAATTTAATGCCATTTGAAAGGATCTTGTATGTTGGGAGATTTATCTAGGCATTGACAAGTCACAGTTCATACCTGGTGAGTCACCCAAACCCAACAGCCAAATCTCAAGATAACTTAAGTGCTCTTTTTAAATCTCTGCACCATCTTTTAAAAAAAATACTACACAATCTGGAGTGGATTTTGATACATTCTTGTTTTGTGTATGAATGCAAATATTAATGCAAGTAGGAGGGCATATCTAATCAAGAGATAGCATCAGTAGATTCTAACCACTTCTTAAACAAACCTCAGCTCGCCAATAGATGGTTATTATCCACACTATTGTTTTGCCTTCCAGTCACGTTGTCAAAACTAGATCATGGGATGTCTCCACCTTTTTGAGTCCACAAGCACATCTGCAATGTTGTGGGCCCGAATATGAAATGGCTGCTATAGGAGGAGGAGCTAACTACAAAATGGCTGACAAAAGACACAGCCAATCACAAACTGTCAAAGAGCAAGGTTCTAATAGTAACTCTTCAAAATATGAAGCAAAAGCTCTGTTCCACAGGATGTCTCTTAAAATGAACATGTGCTGTGGTGGAAGCAGCTGCTAAAGCAACTTTGAAATGGTCTGCACAGGGAATCAGATCTTCAGTTGCTAATCAGAAGCCCTGTTGGGTCACAGCTTCACCTGGCACCACCCCCTTTGTAAAAACCTTTGGCAGTGGGCACCTGACACCACCCCCTTTGTAAAAACCTTTGGCAGTGGGCGCATGGCATACAGGGACACCACAATGAAGGCTTCTGTAGTAGAATATGAGAAGAAGCTGGCTCTGTTAAACATCATGCAGTAAACCTGAATGTACCAGCCAGAATGTGTTTTCTCATTCCTGACTTACCAACAGAGATACAGTCTTAAAATGTGCCATAAAGAATATCATCGGTGTCTCATTCATTTAATTTCTTTCTTTGTTTAAGGCATCATTTTCACTTCACTTATCAGCCTATTGAGATCGCAAAAGTAACAAGGTAGATGGAATGAACAGTGTTCCCTCTTTTGTCTGTGCCACGTTCCCAGCCTCTGTTGATATAAGGCAGATCATGGAATGAGCAAACACAATGAGGCTCCAAGTCAAAAGCTCTTCAACACTTTCAGAGCAGAGCAACTCTACATTTGAGATGGACCCTTAGCTAGTGGTGTCAACTGAAGTTGTGCTCATGGAACTGTTCTGACAGCATAAGGGGTTCACTGTGGGGCACTTGGCTGGAGACAGACAATGGGCTATTTTCATTTTTGTATGAAAAGGTGGTACAATAGCACTTATCCCACAGCCGTCTGATAGGTTCTGCATGTTTTTATAATCCTTTCAAAACCTCGACCATAAAGAAGTGTAAGGCAGCAGAAATGTACATCACAGAGAACAATGCTCCATCACACCACATTACAAAACTATTGCCCATTTCCATCCTTTGTTATCAGCTCACTGATCTGACTAAACTCAGGGGCGAATTCTAACATCAGTTTACAATCACGATTGGTGCCAGTATCTGAAAACGATGTTTCTGTGCCACTTTAGTGGTTTGTCTGATCAGCTGGTAACGAGGAAACCTCTTTATAATGAGTGCACTTGGTCTGCCAATATCCCATGCATTTGTTTACTCTAATTTTTTTAATTCAGCTTTTCAGCAAGTGGCTTGCAAAAGCAGTGTTTTCACATACATACATATTGACACCACCTGCAGTTCTTCTTTCTTTCCACTGAGGATTCAGCTCCCCATTATTAGAAATCCCATATAAAAGTTGTCAACCACTAGGTGGGGCCAGGCATTCTCTTGAAATTACAACTGGTTTACAACTGGAGAAAAAAACTGCCCTGGAAGGCAGGCTGTATGGCGTTATACCCTGCTGAGGTCCTTCCCCTCCCTAAACCTCACCCTCCACAGGATCTACCCCAAAATATCCAGGAATATCCCAACCCAAAGTTGGCAAACCTGTCATCTATCTAACTAAAGATGAGTAAGCATCATTGCTGAGTAATAGTAGTGTTTCCTTTTCTTTCTTTTTTAAAAAGGCTTAAATCTAACTAAGCCTAAATCCAAGCAGCCACAGAAGTTGTTCTGTACATCCAAGGGGGCTTTGGGTTTATGTTGCCCTTTGAAGCCTAGTTCTAATGTTCCCAAGTAAACAGTAGACATCTAAATTCCTTGCCGTTTTACCATGCCCCACAACCTAGCCTCAAAAAACACAGATCTATGTGCTTGTACAAGTTGATCTCCCTGTTTTTTTGGTTTCTTTAACCTCTTTGGATAAAGGCCCTTCATTCACCTACTATCACATGTCAACTCGCTGACAAAAGCTGCATGTCTGCAACTGACATTACAAATTAAGCTTTGTTTGCTTTGCCAACCAAACTACAGGCGACGTTTGTCTTTTGCAGTCCCCAAGTACATCTGAACTTTGGTCAACAGCAATGAAGTTATAAGGCAAAACTTGTTAAGAGCCAGTTTTTCCTTCTGACAATGCAGATGTATCAAAAAGAATGTGAATTCTTCCATTTGGGCAACAGCAAACAGAGAGCAGCTGGGAACCTCATCACTGGGAATGTGGGGAGGGAGAGGAGCACAAACTATAGTTGGTTCATATCAAGTACTAAGCACATCTCTGGAAAAGGGGCTTCCACAAAATGAATGGGAGCTTTCAAATGAAGGTAAGTCTGGGCAGCAAATTTGCCCTTTTATATCACATCAGGAGTGAGAATCACAAAATAAAAGAAACCCTTCGAGGTGTTAACATCATGGTCACCAAGATGGTAGAAACTAATATGTATATGAACACATATGGCTAAAATGGGGGAGGGCGAAAATGCAAGCAGTGAATATGATTGGTGAACTAAATGCTCAGCTTAGCGTAGTGGTTAAGAACGGCAGCCTCTAATCTGGTGAGTCCAGTTTGATTCTCCATTCCTCCACATGCAGCCAGCTGGATGACCTGGGGCCAATCACCATCCTGTTAGAGCTGTTCTCACACAGCAGTTTTTCTCAGAGCTCTCTCAGCCCCTCCTACCTCACGAATTGTCTGTTGTGGGAAGAAGAAGGGAAGGCAATTGTAAGCTGCGTTGAGACTCCTTCATCTAGGGAAAAGTGGGGTATAAACCCCAATTTTTATTCTTGATTCGTTTCTTCTAAAGCAGCTCAACTGCTCACAGATAGATTTTTTTTAAAGATAAAAAGATTTTCTGACCTAAAAGATTTTCTGACCTAAAATGCATGACGCTGGGGAAGGGTGAATTGCCAGTCCATTTCACTTCAGCAAAAAGATGTTTGTATTTAAATTTCTCAAAGGAAAAACCAGAAACAAAGATGAGAAGTGCCCCTGAACAGGCCAGACTGGAGGAGGAGATAATAAGAGCTCCAATTCACAGGGGCTTTCAGAGGGCAGAGTCTGCTCAAAGTAACTATGATCATTAGTGGCTAAAATTGGACTGAAAACATTTCCAGCAAGAGCTGTGGCTGTTCCACATTCTGATCTCATCCATAGCTAAGAAACATCCCAGCAAAAAATAACCAAAATGAAAAACTGGCTATCCTTTTCCCCATTTTCCATCACCTAGCAACAGTTCCTTGCCTTTGGGAACATCACCAATTACAGAGATTGACAAAGGCTGAATTTCTCCTTTCTTTCTGACATTCTGAAAGGGGAATGCATACTGAAAGCAACTGTTTCTAAGGTTAGGCTAAGCGCTGTTTGCAAGGAAGGCTGCGTTCTATAATGTGTATGAACCCACCACCCAAGATCCCTGAAGCTCAACTGCTGGGTTTTTTCTCACAGCTCTGCAGTAACAAAATAATGCATGCATAATGAGTCTCCCATGTTCTGGTAGTCTTAATACTCCAAGAAGCAAGGAAGGAAGCATACTGCCTCTCTCACGGATCTACAGACACTATCATCGTTTCTGAGAACAGAGATTGCAGTTATATCCGCATTCAGCTGTTACTGCTTGTTTTGCTACCCTGATAATTGATTTTTTTTACAATGAAATGGAATTGTTGCACTAGAAAGGCCTCCCCAGGAAAAACAGTGAACTATTTTTAACAGATTCATTAAAATGCAGTGCAGCCTTTTTCAAGCTACTATCTGTGCCGGACTCTTCAGCTGAAGCCACGGTTTAACACAAGAGGGATGTTAAACTGCATTTATTTGGTCTAATTTTAACATTTTGTGCTGGGATTTCTATACTGGCAGAATAATGTATATCAGACATTTGGTAGCCACAATGAACAATAAGTATGAAAAGCAAGCTAATGGTTGCTTTTATTTGTATCATTGGAAGGATAATTTAAAAAACTATTGATAGCTCTCTTCTAAACTGGCCAAAGCAACAAAATAAATCCACTGTTACATATTTATGATAATGTTTTTTTTTAATCTAGCGGTACGGAAAGGGAGCAAATGTTAGCTGTATAATATGGCCATCAAATAACCTTGAAGGTTTACTAGGCTTAATTGATTTATTTTATTAGATTTTTATACCGCCCTTCCATACGGCTCAGGGCGGTTAAGCCCAGGATTTATAACACCAGGCTGTGCTGCCTCAGAATCTTCATTAACTTTACTAATTTATCCTAAATATTTACCAAAGTTCTCCAGAAATGATGGAAATTACATAGTTGAAACATAAGGTGGCCCATACCCTGGACTGGCATCGCCAATTTTTTTTTAAGCCCCCAAAGGCCCACCTGAGCAAAACTTTGACAAGATCAAACAAACCTAGTCTTATGTCAACTTTCAGATTCTGTCATACAATCAATTCTTTTCTCAAAAAGATATAATTTCTTGTTAATTAGAAATAACATTCAAATAAATTCTCCATACCCCTTATTTCACAGAATTTCACTTACTGTTAGCTTATAGTTGTTTTTTGCACTAACAATAAGTGAGGGTACTTGGAAAGTCAATAAATTATGAAAAACTGTGACCTTCAGGAAAGAATAAATGTCACTGGAAAAGAAATAATTAACAATAAAAAAATTCTTCTATTCTGCTCTATATATAGTCTTTACATTATATTTATTCCTGATTGTTGCAAAGACATAAACTGCTCTAGTATAGTTATCGTGCATTTTGTGAATCAGTTACCTTGGACAAAGTCTAATTTTCTGCCTACTGTTGGCAAGGTCCGATTCAGCCCCAGGATCCTGTCCAAATGGAAAGCAAACACTTCATTCATGTCATGAGGTCTCTTGAGGAGTCCACAAAAACCTTGACTGCAAGAATCACCTTTAATTAATCCATTCACAACAGACATCCTCTCAAATATCAGAAGTACTCCATGTTGAGATGGTGCTTCTTTAACAGTATCTATCTTGGAATCTGCCAGAACATGCATATGTAAGATGTCCTCTTTGCTTAGCCAAAATGGTGGCTTTTCACTGTACATCCTGATATTGCTTTCCTGGGTATTGGGCTGCACATTTCCATCTCTTGGAATTTTCATTGATTGCCGATATCTCTTAACATTTGGGAGTATTTCTTTTTCTTTGTCCTTTTTCTGGCGTTGCCTTGCTTTGTTTTGGACTACTTCTCTCTTCAGTCCTATGGAATTTCTAGTCCCATGAGGTGACTCATGCACTAAATGCTTCTCCTGAACAGTGAAAACTAATGGGTTGTTATTTCCATAGAGAAAAGGTACTGTATCTTTTTTCCTTTGCTTGGGCTTCACGGTGCCTTGGATGTTAGCAGGTTTGCTGTGCTTGGATCTCAAAGTAATGTAGACCACATTGGGCAGTGCTGCAGTATCATTTGTCTCCATCAGGGGTCGTTGCAAATCAGGAGGTGACAGGGTGCCATCCAGTGGGATCTCAATGAAAGGGGTCTGGACAGCATCTTGGAGATTCTTGGAATTAGCTTTCGGTGATCCTGCTCTATGCTGTGGTAGAACATGACCTACTTGGCTGACAAGGAACCCCAAGTAAATCACAAAAGCAATGCCCAATATCAAATTCCTTCTTGTCCTTGGGCACCTGCCACTCCAAAATCTCAGCAAACATGGTGTGCACAAAGAGCAAATGACCCAGTTTATAATTTGGCATATGTGATCCAGGAAATTCATTTCTCCAGTGAATCAACATGATGAAAGTAGTTTGAAGACTTGGGTAGCTGCAAGCTAAAAGGATGATGCCTGCCTTCTAAAATACCAGATTTCTCCTCCTCCTTTTCCATCTGCATGTGTGGGAAGGGGAATGACCAAAGAAAGAGAATGATGAATCTGACAGGCTACCCCTTATCAGCCATCACAGAGGGTGTGATTTTGTTTCAGAGAATGGATGGAGTCGGCTGTGAAAACAAAGTTAACTGAATCACAGTCTGAAAAGTCTGGGAATCCCTCCTGGGCTGGAACACTGTTACAGGGGAAAGAATTATAAATAACATTTTTCAGTCATTATCCACATAATTAGTTCTAACAATCTAAACATCAGCATTTAACAGGTATAGTAATTATTATATACATACCCAAAGGGAAAGAAGATCCAGATATTTCATTCTATTTACATCAAATTAATAGGAAACAATATAAAAAACTCTTAAGTACAGCTAGTCATTAAATTATGTTCCAGAATAACTAAGCATATAATATCAGCTATGAGTATTTAAAATTTAATGAAGATATATTTTTCCCTCTGTGCTAATTACAAGGGATATATGCAGTAAAATCACATAGTTTATTTCCTCCTATTATTCTAAGAAAATATTACTGTAACAAGTCAGAAATCTGCTAAACCAAACAATGCTTACATTATTAAATAAATGCATGCAGCAAATACTGGGCTAAATTTAGTACCCATGATTCATATGTGTGCTGCTAAATGTTCTAACTAACATTGCATAGCCAAAATATTTTTTTCCAGTGGCTGTTTTTTTAAAACAAAAATAGAACATTACACATAAACAAACATAATAATGCTTTTTACAGCAGAAGAGGAATCTCTTGTGTGTGTTCAGATTCTTACCTACACAGCTTCTCCCAGTTCTTTCTCTCAGTTCTTGTTCTCATAAATCTCTAATATTAATGCAAAGTAGTTTGTCAAAGTTCAAAAACATAAAACATACAGCTGGAAGCAGTCTACACTTTAGAAATATTGTTACAGACTTTATAGCCTTTCTACACATTTTCACTGGTTAAGACCGTTGTTTCCTGATTACTGTTACACGTTTACATGAATGTTGGATTATGATTAATATTAATTAAGGAAACACAGCTATTTTACATTCTGCAGTGAAAAAGCAGAGTATGCGGTCTTATTTCCAAAACCAGCACAGGGCTGTTATCTCTATTTCTGACTCCTGAGGGCCCCCTAGTGTATGCCAACTGAAACAGTATAATAACATTCCTTCCTGTAAAGAAAATTTGGGGTGTTTGTAAGTTTATATAAGCATACTAATAACAATGTAAGTCCCACTGAATGACAGCACCCCCCCCCCCAATGATAGGCCTGTAGGGAGTGAGATGCAGAGGGGCGCCTTGTGGGCATGTACACAGCTATGCTTCCAAACCATATTCAGCACAGTCGTGCCACTTCATGGGTTTCTTGAAGCCAAAATAATGTTTCAGGGGTTTCTCAATGATAAAAATGTTGAAAAAGGCTGCTCTAGAGGCTTCCCTACCCCTAACGTTCCTGCTAAACCTAGCCACTCCCAAATGTGCAACATAAAGTAACCTTAACTTTTAAATTAATGCCAGTAAGAATCCTTGTTTTTTAACCAACGGAGTCATGTAATGTAATTTTAAAAATATGTATACATCCCATGGTCTTTTTAAAACATGTCTCTAAATATTCATACCCCTAACGCTGCTAGTTAAGTGAACCATTGCCCAACGTGAGCCATACCAAAGCTAACCCTAACTTCAAGACTAAAGGCCATAGGGATCCAAGTTTTAAATATATTTGTACATGTCAAACAACATAAAAACATATTTATACATCCCATGGCCTTTCTGAACCATGTCTCTAACTTTTCTCTGAATCTAGCCACCTTCAAATCTGAAATACCCAAACCTAAACCTAACCCTTACTTTTAAAGTAACCCCAGTAGGAATCCTTGTTTTTAACCTATTTTTACATGTAGAATGATGTAAAAAATATTTATACATTCCATGGCCTTTCCAAACCATGTCTCTACCTCTTCCCTACTCCTATTCAACTAAAGAACTGCCAAATCTGAGCCACAGCTCAGCTAACCCTAACTTTAAAATTAACCCCCTTGAGAATCCATGGGTTCTGACAATTTTTATGAGTAAAATAATGTAAAAAAATATTTATACCTCCCATGGCTTTTCCTAACCAAGTCTTTAACTCTTCCCTACCCCTAATGTTCCTGCTAAACCTAGCTACTGCCACTTCCAAGCCATACGTAAGCTAACCCTAACTATAAGTTTAAAATTAACCCCATAGGAATCCATGTTCTGTAACATATTTTTACATGTAAATGTAAAATAATGTACAAAATATTAATACATCTTATTGGCTTTCATAATCATGTCTCCAACTGTTTCCTATGCCTAATGGCCTTGCCCCAGCACGGGCCATACCTAAGCTAACCCTAACCTTAACTTTAAAATTAACCCCCACAAGAATCTACATTAAAAAATATTTTTAAATGTTAAATAATGTGAAAAATATTTATACATCCCATGGCCTTTCCTAGCTATGTATCTTACCCTTCTCCACCCCTAGCCCTCCTGCTAAACTTAAGGACCGCCAACCGCAGCCATACCCAAACTAACCCTAACCTTAACTTTAAAATTAACCCTCACAGGAATACATGTTTTTTCACTACCAGTCCAGCTGTCTGTCCAGCCCAAACAGACATTGAACAAATGAAGACGACCTCAAAAAACAGTGTGGTAGATTACAGAGGCTCGAGAAACAATATTTTAGAAATGAAAACACAGAAATGTTCTGCACAGATTAACCCTTTTCAGGCCAAAATACCTCCAGAATTTGGGGGGGAGGGCTTAATACCTGGTCAGGCCTGTTCTGGGCCATCCTGGCTTTTACCTTCCCCCCCCCCCAATACAATTAACAAGTTTGCGAATTTCCCAACACTCCTTGTCAGCTGATAAATGTTCACTAGGTAGAGTGAAGGTATAGAAGAGTCTCGTGTTAAGTTTATTATGTTTCTTTGCATAGTGACTCCTCGGGAGTGAAGTTTGTTTGTAGTCTTCAGGTGGAGCACCCGTTGTGCCGCAGACCTAATCGGATTTAGATGGCCGGGATGCAAAGCAGATGTCAAGAAGCACTAAAAGTTTTCTCAGTACAAATGACCTTTGAGCGGCTTCTTGTATTCATAATCCGAAGGAAGACGCCGAGCGAGGCTGCCGCCCTTTACAAACTCTGCAGCCTGACAGACGCCCTTAAGCAGCCCAGCCTCTCCTTTCAAGATCCCGTGATCCGGGCCGGCATGGATGATTGGTGAAGGCGGAGTTTCGAGGGGAAAACGGGGCGGGGAGGAGGGGATCACCGAGAGCGCGACAGCAATGGCCACTGGTCTAATAATACTTCGGCTTCCGTGCTGCACTCTTGGTTTTTAACACAGGAGCGGCCCGCGGCGTGCCAGCTGCAGCCTCGGCGGCCGGGCTTCCGAAGCAAGCGGGGGGCGGAGGGGACTGCATCTCAGGAGACTCGGGCAGGACTTCTTTGCGCTCTCCCGACGTCCCGCATTGGAAATCAGAGCAGGAAGCGGGTCGGGAGGGAAGTTTTGCAGGTAAAATAGACGTCGAGACAGAAATGCAGTTGCCGGGGAGAAGGGAAAGGTCGTGTCTTTGAAAGGCAGAAGAAAGTGCGCTGAACTGAGAACTGGAAAGAACGGTCGGAGGCAGCGTTTCAGCAGGCCAAAATTAAATAATAACTATAGTTGTATTTTAAAATAAACTCTTTAGAAGCCGCGGCGCCGAGCGTATCCGAGGAGAGTCAGGGGCGCCCGGATTTCAAATTCCGCCTCATGCCATGAAACTGACCTGAGCCTCCCTCGCCCAGAGTTGTGAGTAGAACCAAAGAGGCAACTCCTCCCTCGACGTAAAATGCACCGGTACATTTTCATCTAACCTCCCCATGGGTTTAATTTGTGTGTGTGGGGAGGGGGGGGGTGCTGGCCACCACCAGCGGTGATCAGAGGTGAGAACTGAGCAGGGTGAGAACTTGTGTAAGGGGGAAAAGAAATGGAATGATTATCAAATTGAACAGAATGATGTCCTATGCGGGAGTTAGTGAGAAGTAGATAATGATCTTTAATTTCTAAATCCATTTGTTCACAGGCCAGTTCTTGGTGAGCTCCCATTACTCTCAGTACAGGAGAAGATACTACATATAAAATCTAACGTTTTAGATCTTGGTTTTTGTTGCATGCAGAGGTATAGATCTTTCAAAGCTTAACCCGAAACCTCATAAACTGGGGTTTTAATCCAGGACAGTACATTGTTTTAGCAAATAGTAATATATACTTTCATCCTAAATTAGCAGTCTTTTCTTTCTAATTTCATCATGTGTATTTGGGGATACACTTTTTAATCCCAACAACCTACTTGTCTTGCTTTGCTTCTGACACACCTCCCCCTCGCATGCACACACACACACACACACAGATAGGACAGCATGGTTGCTATTACTTAGGAAAGATCTGGCTCCAGTTAAGCATTTGAGGTCCTTTTGAGTTACTCTCCCACTGAAACCAACAACATAAATGTGCTTAAAGTGGACTGTATATTTCTGTTAGTTTACTCTGAGTTGCATACACTGTGTGCATTGCAGTGGAACGATCCTGGATTAAATCTTTTATTTTCCCCCCAAGAAAAAAATGTCTGAAGAGGAAACACTTTGTGTGAAACTGTTTTCTCTAGAGCTAGTTCACACTGTAAACTAGTTCCTGCCCATTGTTCATAAATTCCAGAGGGGTGGGTTAGTCAATTGTAGTAATTTATACCATTATGCACTAAACAAGAGCATGCTTCCTTAGGTACTATGAGTAGATTTTCTCAGTGTGGTCATTTATGTAGGAAATTTGGGGGTGGGGGAGATACAGCAGGGTCAAGAGGCCAGAAAATACAGAGTGAAGTACAATGTGAGATGTAGTTTAAACCCATGTAGTTTAAACCCATTACTGCGTGTCCTTTCCTCTTGTAATCAGAGATTTGGATCTAACCCACTATTCTGTTATTGAAAGAGAGATGGGAATCTACTATTATGGGGACTATGGCAGCGGTCCGCAAGCTTTCGGCCACGAGCCGTAAGGGAGTGGCGGGCAATAAATCGAAAGATGATAATAATAATAATAATAATAATAATAATAATAATAATAATAAATATAGAAAATGTACATTTCATTAGGCAAAATGCAAAAACTACCCTTATTGGGTATTGTGTCAACAGTAATTTGAGCAGCATTTTTATAGAAAAATATGAGGGCCCACAAGGGGTCATGGGAAAAACAATTTGTAAATGTCGTCATCCTTGTGACAGTACAGTAGACTGTGTAAGGGAATATATGAGTACTGTTGTGATTATTACAACTCTGTTTGGCCAAGAACACCATTTGTTTAGCATCTCTCTCTACTTCCAGAAGCGGCTAGGAAGAAACAGAATCAGAACTGTTCTTGAAGAAGGTTCCTGAAAGAAGTCATGTCATTGCTAAGAGCAGAGATGGCCAACTGGCAAGGAAGCAACGCCAGCAGCAATGGGACAGATATAACAATTGGTTTCACCTCATCAGCTGTAGCAGTCTTCTTATTTGGGTCAAACTTTGTACCGGTTAAGAAATTTGACACTGGTGATGGTAAACAATTTGTGTCAACTCTAAAGACTCCTATTTGTAGTTCATACAGATGTCATGTCATTTCCACATACTGACAAATGGCAGCTTGTTTCAAATAAATAAATTAAGTAGATTCCATATGGACTAGTTGTAATTAAAGAGTCCTCATTATAAATAGAATGAAAAATGAGTCATTGTATCAATGGACTTGAGTGGCCCATGTCTCTAAGGCAATAAGAGACCCTGCAAATGGAGTGGGTGTATCCTAGTGGTTAGGAGCATACGCTGTGACTTGAAAAGTTAGTCATTCAAGTCTCATTTTAGCTATCAAAGGCCTTGGGCAAACCACTCACTCTCAGCTGTGGTCCATCTACAGTTTATTTCATATTGTACCTTAAAGACTTGTATCCCACCTTTCTCCTCAAAAGAACTCCTTAAGACCTTACTGGCATGTAGTAAAGAGTACAGTGATCGTGTATGTGAAATGCTTGGAACACTGAATGCACTATACAACTGCTTAGCATTGCTGTTCTGTTAAACAGTCCTAAATCAAAGGACTAGCAATTTAGTTCTAATTAATTTGTGATAACCAGTGGCCTTTACTGTTCTTTTAATATTGCCAGTTCATGGAACTGCTGCCTAGGAGAAATTGCACCTATAACAATACTCTCTTTTACCTAAGACTGTAAGAGCACAAGAAACCTCCTGCAATTGAACCATGACAGTTATTTGTGGCCAGCAGCTAGTTGACTTGCTGATGGCATAATTCTTTAAACAGTCCGTAAACATTCCATGACATCTGCTTAATTGATCATTACAAGGGACTTCAACACCACAAAATATCTTAGCATTTCATGATACAGGTTTAAATTCAGTATGATTCAATATTCTTTATTGTAGAATGATAATGTTGTGATATCTATAAAACTTAACTATTTGGAGGGGTTTCTGTGTTTTAGGGATGTTCTTCCAGTGGATTCTCTGCACATCTATCTGGATAGTTTCATTAATCGTCAACCTCATTCAAAACTGCCCTAAATTTTGGCCTCTTGCTATGCTTGGGGGCTTTTTATGGGCTACAGGTAATGCTGAAGCAATCCTTGTTTTTGGAATGTAACTAATGTAAATTTACATTACAGAGTGGTATAACATCACACAGTAAAATATAATAGCTAGACTTTGAGACAGAAAATACATTATAAATGTTGTGACCTGTTCTTGTATTTACCTAATTACTGTTGTGTAATGCAGTATGAGAAAGTCTGCTTGAAGTATTTTATGACTTGACTATATTGCATGAAGAAGGTATATTCAGAAGTATAACTTCCTAATGATTGAGACTCTTAATACTTTCATACTTTCAATTACTTGTATATTTCTAAATTGTGCTGATGTGTGTTGAATGGATATGATTGCCATTTTCCCCTCTGACTGAGATTCTGTGTTTTATTTACTGGATGTTAGATAACATTTTAGCATAGCGTGGGGAAAATGACATAATATTTTTATTTAGGATGTTGGAGGTTTCTGGAATTTGTTTATATTAAGCAGGTAGTTTTTGGACCAGATATGGGAAATACTGCAATTATGTGTATTGTAGAATCATAGAATCATAGAGTTGGAAGGGGCCATACAGGCCATCTAGTCCAACCCCCTGCTCAATGCAGAATCAGACTAAAGCATCCTAAAGCATCCAAGAAATGTGTGTATCCAACCTTTGCTTGAAGACTGCCAGTGAGGGGGAGCTCACCACCTCCTTAGGCAGCCTATTCCACTGCTGAACTACTCTGATTGTGAACATTTTTTCCCTGATATCTAGCCTATATCGTTGTACTTCTAGTTTAAACCCATTACTGCGTGTCCTTTCCTCTTGTAATCAGAGATTTGGATCTAACCCACTATTCTGTTATTGAAAGAGAGATGGGAATCTACTATTATGGCGACTATGGCAGCGGTTCGCAAGCTTTCGGCCGCTGCGGACCGCTGCGGTGGAGTGGGGGGAAAGAGCGGCCCAGGGGCCCACGCACGCGTGGCAGCCCCAGCACAAACGCGCATGCGCGGACTGCAGCGCATGCGCGTTTGCGCTGCCGGTGGCCGCAGCTCCCCCTCCCAGCCCCTCCGGGCCGCCAGCAGATCGGCCACTAAAGCGGCCAATTAGCTTGTGGCGCGGCAAGCTTCTCTTCCCTCCCCTCCCGAAACAAGAAGCTTGCCGGACCACGAGCTAATCGGTTGCTTTGGCGGCCGATTTGCTCGCGGCCTGGCGAGTTTCTCGCTTCAGGGGGGGAGGGAAGAAGGAGCCACGGCCCGGCGGCAAGGTCTTTGCGGCCCGGCACCGGGCCGCAGCCCACGGGTTGGGGACCACTGGACTATGGGACTTGCATGGACCCAAAAAACATGTAGGAAAGAGGTTGCAATAGGGAGGGGAATTAATTCAATGGGCAAAAAAGATAATGGGACCCGAGACAAAGATGCTAACTTGTTATTTTTCATCTAAATAATCAACAGTGTAATAATACATGGCACATTTTGCTTTTGTGTTTTTCATATTGCAGGTAATGTAACAGTCGTCCCCATTGTTAAAACCATTGGGCTGGGCCTTGGGCTCTTAATCTGGGCTTCTTTTAACTTGCTAACTGGCTGGGCAAGTTCAAGGTAAAACTGCTGCATACCTAACTAGGTAGTAATTTATGTGTTTTTGAATAACTTAAGTATTTACTACAAATACTTATGAGGTGCATTTGTTTTCCTACTTGCATACTTGTAATAGGTTGGGCAGTGGAAATATAGGATCCTGGTATTTCAAAAAGGTTAGCGAAAGTTGGAAAGAAGTACAGAGCAGAAAGCCAAGATAGTAAGGGGTTGGAGCACCTTTCTTATGAGAAAGGAGGGGTAAAGATTCTGGGACTAGCTTTCTAGCTTTTTTCTAAACTGAAATGTTATGTATGGTGTGGAGAAAGTAGAAAGAAGGGAGCTTTTCCCTCAGCTCTTATGCCCCCTGAAACTGGGTCCAAGACATAAAGAATCAGTAATTCATTTGTTGAATCTACTACCACTGGCGATAGCCTTGAACACAGGTGGTTTTAAAAGGATGCTACACAGATTCATGGAGGAGAGGTCCAACAATGGCTACTAGCCATGGTGAATAAAGGGAACCTTCACATACAGGGGCAGCAAACCTCTGAATGCCAGTGCTAGGAGGCAACGGCAAAGTCTCTGTGCCCTGGTTGTTGGTCCTGCAGGGCAAGAAGTGGGCAGCTGTTTGATGGACCACTGGCCTGATTCAGCAGACTTCTTTCATTCTTAGGACCGTTCTCAGCGATAATCTGAATAGCTCAATCTGATGTTGTGTTTCCCTTCCCTCTGTTATGCCAATTTAATTAAAGCTTTCAAAGAAGATTTTTGTTGTTGTTGTAACAGGTTTGGTTGGTTTGGAATTGATCCAGAAATGGTAGCAAATCCAGTCTTAAACTATGTTGGAGCTGGACTTTCAGTGTTAAGGTATCTTTTAAAGCCTCCCTTTTATTAATAAGAGTTTTTAAAACATCATCAGATGTAATATGTATAAAATAAAAAATCATATTGATATTTAGAGTCTGTGTACATATTTGTGAAAGATTTATTATGCTTGAGAAATATTTTATAGACACTAAAGGAATGGGCTACAATTTGAGGAAAAGATACTGGTTTGAAATACAGCCTGTGTAATTTTTATATATATATATTTTGCTATATCATTATGAAAATAGCACTTGAAATTGTTTCCTTTGCAGCACTATCCTGTTTCTTTTTGTAAAAACTGATGTTCAGAGCTCTTTGTCATCATCAGAAAGCACTCCAATACTAAGAGAACATGTAAGTATTTAATTTTTGCTATTACTTTGAAATAGTGAGTGTATGTGTCTACACTGAAAGAAAGCACAAATGCATGAATTATTCAACATGTTTCTAGGCTTTGTGTTAACTCCTAGGAGGCCCCCAACTTCCCGGTTCCCCTGATTCAAATGAAGTTCTGCAGGGCTCAGTTCTGGGTCTGATGCTTTTTTGATTTTCATTGATTGTTCAGTGGAAATAGACAGTAGATGAGTAGAAAATACGTTAAAGAGAGATGGTTCTGCTAAAAATCCAGTACAATCCAATGTACATGTGGCAGGGAAAAGCCAAAAACAGAAACGTGGATGAGAGAAATCTGATAAAACTGTTGCATTGTTGAAAAGAGTCAGTTTGGTGTAGTAGTTAGGAGTGCAGACTTCTAATCTGTCATGCCGGGTTCGATTCTGTGCTCCCCCACATGCAGCCAGCTGGGTGACCTTGGGTTCGCCACAGCACTGAGAAAGCTGTTCAGACTGAGCAGTGATATCAGGGCTCTCTCAGCCTCACCTACCTCACAGGGTGTCTGTGGTGGGGAGAGGAAAGGGAAGGCAATTATAAGCCACTTAGAAGCTCCTTCAGGTAGAGAAAAGCGGCATATAAGAACCTACTCTTCTTCTTCAAAAGAGTTGCTGGATAGCAAACTGGATATGAATTAATATTCTGACTCAAGAGACTAATGATAGTTTAGGTTGTACTGAGGGCATATTTTAATCTGATATCCTGACAAAAGTGCTGTCCATCTTCAGTAATTTCTCTGGCGATTTCTCACAAGGACATTCATTGTAAGCAGCATCAAAAGATGAACTGCTCATTACCAGAATTAATCACCGCTGAGAGCATTTCTGAGTTGGCCACTGCCATCTCAAAACCTCTGTATGAATGTTGTTCACACATCATGTGACAAATATTCACGTTTTGAGCAAACGTGATGTACATGCATGTGCAAAGCAGCTTCTGGAGGCTATAATTCACTGCTACTTCCCATTTCTCAAAAAATTCAGTACAAATGGATAATTCTTCATAGGGATATGAAAAGGGTGGAAGAAATTGGCAGTTAGTGAGGGTACCATGAGCTAGATGAAGCCACCTGTATTCTTAAGACCCTGTCTTTCCTCTAGACAGGTGTCAGAGCCTGAAGGTATACTTTGAATTCCACAAAAGTAAATGAAGATATGCCCACAGTACAATTCTTCTTATCCACTAAAGCTAGGTAACAATGAATTTATAGAATTTATATCCCACCTTTTAACCCAAAGAGGGCCACTGATCCAGCTAACTGTTAAAAGCAGAATATTATAAAATATGTCATAAAATCAGTTAAATATCAAGAAGAAAAACTAGGAAGTCAGAACTGCAATTGAAAGCTGGAGTATGTCTTTCTTTTGATCTTTCCCTAGAAAATTTGCATGGGTTCCAGTTGGAACTTATTTGGATATTATGAAACAGTTTACTAATTTGCCAGTAATTTACTTTTTCTTTATATATATACTCTCATTATCCTTGTTTCATTTTGTCTGCTTCAGACCAACACAGCTACCCACTTGAATTTATACTAAGTTGTAAGACTGTTTCACCTATCCAAAAAGATTGTTGTAGTAGCTAGTCAAATGTACACATGATTTATTGTTTTCAGAAATCTACTCTTAGTGACTTTCACTTTATCAATAGTCAATCAATGCTTATGAACAAAGGGCTGAAAACCAGAATGATGAATCGTGGGTGGACAGTCTTTCTCCGCCGAGAAAGCGAATCATGTAAGTTCTGATTGTTTTTCTGGTGAATGATCTCTACCCTGCCTTAACACCATTGCATGTAAGGTCCTACAGGAAAAGCTTTGTTATCCAGTACTTGATTATCCAGAATGCCTTGGGGCTTTTCTCAAGTTTATAGAAATAACTGGCGTGTCTGTTCATGGTTCTAATTTCTAGATTTAAGTATCCATAGATAGGACCACATTGAGATTCAGATATATTGTTGCCATTATAGTTGCCATTATCTCTCTAATAAATGAATTTGGATTATATTTGTATTCTTTTTCTCTCTAAGAGGCTGTTCACTGGCTGTGATAGCTGGAATACTGTATGGTTCTAGTTTTGTGCCTGTGCTTTACATCAAGGATCATGGCAGAAGAAATGGAACGACATATACCGGAGCAAGTCAGTTTGGTAAAGGCGGATGAGACCTGTAATGTAAAATGTAATGTACACACAAAGGGATTGTGGTGATTTGTACGGAAGGAAAGAGGCAGCAAGTGGACCAGCAGAGATTCTCCATATCCCTCTGCCAGTAAGCTCCACAGCAAGCAGTTGACTCATAGCAACTCCCAGGTCCAAAATATCCTTCAGCACAATTGGTTTGTTGATTGGTGGCAGCAGGTGTCTCGGAAAGTGGCTTCCATAGTGCTGACAGATCATGGCATCACAATCACTTACATCTTTGTGGCCTAGAAGCTCCCCATATTGAGCAAGTTTGCTGTAGAAGATTTCGGGTGACATAATTTATAGTAGTGTTTAGGATATGGAAGCATTTGTTTATTTTTATTTAGCAAATTTATATCCCACTCCCTCTCCTCCAAATGGGACTACAACTGATAACACTGCGGTCACAGTAGAGGTATCTATGATAGTATTTATACATCAGACGTGTATGTATGATTCAGCCAACGTCTTTATTTAGCAAAAACCCAAGGCTTTAAATCGGTATCTATAAACCCTTTTTGACAGTGTGATCATGCTTTCTAGTAAGGTTCAAGGCTGTATGATTTTTTTGTGTAATCTTTGTTGAATTCTCAAAATATATTTTGTTTTCTACTCATGTAATGTGTAAAATCTATATTCCTATTTCAGATTTAGATTACGTCTTTGCGCACTTTAGTGGCATCTTCCTTACAAGTACAATGTACTTTTTGATCTACTGTGCAATAATGAAAAGTCATCCTAAAGTATATCCCGAAGCCATACTCCCAGGTATAATTCTGAAATCCAGATTCTGTTACTGTAATTAAAACTTTTGATCACGTATACTACTGCAGCTCTATAATGTAAGTGTGCTAATCTGTAATTCTGTACACAGTTATTAGTTTACATAAATCCTTCTGAAGCCAGAGTTCTTTGAAACCAGAAACAATATTGATTGTCTCTTCCTCCTTGCCTTTCCTTTCATGCTTCAGACAGGATCCTTGTCCCTTTTCCTTCAAAGCAAATTATTTCTGTAGTGCCTACTCCCATTTTGCACAAGGCTTTTAGTTTGAAGAACCAGTCTAAGAAGGGAAGGCGGAGAGGCTTTGTGACTGATGTCAGCCAATCAGCAATGTGCACAGACTAGAGAAACAGGTTTCCTTGAACTTGGTGTGGGTATTTATTTATTTTAATTTATTTATTAAAACATTCATAGCACACCTTTTCCCTATGGTGCAAGGTGGCTTACAAATATGTACTTAAACATCAGACAGCACTAAAACCCCACCACCATACCACACACACTTTCAGAGTTGGGACTGGAAGTCATTGTTCTGTAGTGGTTTTGGTCATATCTCAAAGGCAAGTTTCACAGTGTGGTGCTGGGAGACTCCTGCTCTGCCTCTTGGTCTTTGACTTGTAGGATTCTGCAAGGTTCTTTCTTGTCTCTCATGCTTTTCAAAAGCTTTGCAAAGCTTCTGGGAGAGGTCATATATATGGAGATCTGAGTTCAGTTGCCTCCAATATTCAGATATCAATTTAGCCCAATTGCGTATTCCCACAGATCCCAGGAAGGCTATGGAAGCCACAAACAGATGTTTGGGGGTAGACTTGGGGGTGGCTAAAAGCTAACAAATTGAAACTGAATTCCAAAAAAAACAGGTGTTACTGGGGGGAGGGGGTTTGACTTAGGAATGGGGTTCCATTCCCGAGAAGAACAGGTTTATTTATTTATTTTAGTATTTATTATACAGTACAATTTCTGTATTATCCCTCCCCAAGGGCTCAGGGTGGCTTACAACATTGGTAATAAAACCAGGTAAATGTTAAACATTTAAAGTAATTTATACTTGCACATTTATAACATAATTTAAAATATAATTTGGAGCTTGAGAATGCTGCTGAACCCAAGTCCCTTGTTGGATAGAGAGGTGGAAGTGGTATCTTTCAGCAGCTTGAACTGGTGAGCCAGCTGTGGCCCTTCCTGGGTGGGAAGGGTCTTGCCATTATGGTGCAACCCCTAGTAATATCTAGGGTAGAATACTGCAGTGTGGTCTCTGTGGAGTTGCCATTCAAGACTGTTTGGAAGCTACAGTTGGTGCAAAATGCTGAGACTAGAATGTGGACTGAGCCAAAAGGGAAGACAGTATATAAATATGATAAGAATAAATAAATAAATAATAGACAGGAAAGGGTTGTAGACCATCTCTATCTACTCTTGTTCCATTTACACTGGCCCTCATGGAAAGTTCATCCCATTGGATAGAATGGAGTGGATGGGGGCACCCTCTTTTGGAACCCCTGGACAACGGAAACTGTGGTCCAATTGTTGTGAAATTCAGAGGGGGGGGTCAGGGAAGAGCCTCCCAAAGCTACTCTGAAAGTTTGGAGGTTGTAACTAGACCCCCCCCCCAGGCCCAGGGAAAGGCGGGAACACTGGAATTCCCATTAAAGTCAATGGCACTATTGACTTTAATGGGCACCAAAGCTGAATCTGTCTGGATCGGTCCCCTGATGCACAAGCCTATTTGGAACTTTGTCCCCAGGGAGATTTGTCTATCTCCCTCTATCACTGCCTTCTGCCAGTGCATGAAGTGTTGGTTTGGTGTAGCTCCAAAGACTCTTCTTACTGCTTGTGGTATTATGTACATGTATGTATGCTTTACTAAAATATATATACTTTGGGTGGAAAGACTGCATACATTAATAAGTCTCCAAACATCTGTGATTTCCTCTCATTGTAGCAGTCATTTTGAGTTGGCACCCACTACCCTTTCTTAGAATTTCAGAAATACCAAAGGATCCCCAACACTATTAAGACTGTGTTCTTTTGTTAATGGGGCATGTATTTTCTAGCTACATAGTATGCATAGTATAAGTGGTAGATGTATTGTATAATGTATTCATGTCTGTTTTTAGGATTTCTGTCTGGTTTATTGTGGGCAATAGCTACATGCTGTTGGTTCCTAGCAAATCGTTACCTCAGTGCTGTGGTCAGCTTTCCCATAATCACTGCGGTAAGTACTTCTGAAATACATTTCTTCATAAAATAATATGGTAAAATGTGGCTCCTCTCACATATTCAGCTGCCTTTATTTTGGCAGGCAGCCTTAAGAAAATTCATTCCGGTCAGTTCTTTTCATTTACCTTTTGTTTGAACAGAATGTGGTTTCTTTTCAAAACACTGAACTTTAGCTTGGCATGATGTCTGCCTGCTTATACAAAACAGGTAGCCCATGCTCCTCCTTGGTCTACCATTGTTATCCATCCTGAGCCAACCAGAAAGGGCAGGCTATAAAAATAAGAACTGTTGAGATGAGATGATTGAGGGAAGGACCATACGCATCACCCTATTCTCCATGGAGGAAGAGAAAGCTAAAAACAGAGAATAATGTAGACCCTGTTGATTCATGTGAAATAATGAGACCATTTTAATTTCCTAGGAATTATTACACATATTGCTGGGCTGACCTTTTTGAAATAATTACCCTACCGTAGGTCTTACCCATACACTTTCCTCAGAAGGTTTGCATTTCCTTTATTCCTGTCATGATTATGAGCAACAGTATAACACACAAATACAAGAATGCAAGACTAAATGCAAATGATTTAACTCATGAACAAATTATACTGGAAGTATTTATTATATATTACGCTTGTTATTCAGGGTCCTGGCTTTATAGCTGCCATGTGGGGAGTCCTGGTCTTTAAAGAAATAAAGGTAAGATCTGCAGCGGCCTAAACTGTACTGCTTTCACAGGGGCAGCTCCAGAGAGAACTGAGCATTTCTCTTCATAGGCCAGTGTACTGTGGTGACTAGAATGCTAGACTAGGCAGTGGCTCAAATGTCCATGCTTGGAAGCTTGCTGGGTGACCTAGAGCCAGTTTATCAATTACTTTAAGAGTCTTAAGAGCTAAATGGGATTTCTATGTTCATAGGCAATTGAATGCCAGTTGTTGGGAGAAACAGTAGAGGGAAGCTTTGGACCCTGTACCTCTTCCATGGCATCTGGTTAGATACTAGCTCTTGGACTAGATAAAGATCCCAGCAGGGATCTTTATATATCTTTAAGAAGGGAAGAGGGCAATTTGGAATTAAAAAAGCCACGGGCTTCCGTTTCTCCCTCAAATTCCTTCATCCGAACCATGCCCCCTTTGTCAAGGAGTTCCAGATGTTTGTTTGCAAAGGCAGACATTTTATTTGATTGTTTATTTATTTGATTTATTGACTGCCACTCCCAGACCAAGCTGCCTTGTGGCAGTTTACAATAATTGATCTGGAGCCCCTGGGGAGTGGTGTTCTGGTGGAGCAGTGGCCATCAGAGAAGGGATAAGTACTTCTTTACTCCCCACACTTTCCCCCTCCCTCAAAGCTTCCTTCGGTTCAAACAGCTGCTGACATTGTTGTTCCTCTAAACACAGAAATAATCATGAATAGTGCCATCTTAGGTAGTTACATACTTCTAAGTCCATTTAGATTAGATTATTTATTACGGTCATTGACGAACATCAAAGTATCTACAGACCATATACATTGTTACAGCGTTTTAACAGGACACTCGGCATCAGGGAGTAATCAAAGGCACAAAACATTAATACAGCATTTTGACAGTCAGGTCACTCAACATCAACAGTAACCAAAGATTTCCGCACTCTGCTGGCAGTGTAGCAAAACTTTGCCATCATGTAAAAAACAGAATTATCTTTATCAGCAAACAAGATGTTAATTAGATGATCATCTGTAAGTCCAGGGAACCTAGATAGCAAGGGCAGGATTAAACGGCTTCTGGCAATCTTATAAAAGTCACAATATAATATAATGTGGGCAATCGATTCAATTGCACCTGAATTGCAAGGGCATAGTCGTTCCTCTATAGGCACACGCTGCAGTCTTCCACTTAGCCGTGCTAATGGAAATGCATTGAACCGAGCCCTCAAAAAAGCCCATCGAAATTTAGTAAAGGTGATATGTGTTAGATATGGTGCAGTAGAAAATCCCTCCCAGGACTTTAGTATATATGGGTTTGGGTTCTAAGTCCATTGACTTCAGTGAACATAGGAAGGAGTAACCTTGAAAAGCATTTAAAATGTTGCTGCGTGTTACATTCCCATGTTCCTAATGTTTGTATTTATTGGCAGTATCAGGCATGTTGGTTTTTATGAATCAGTGTGTAAAACCAGATTATTTGGCTAGATCTGGTAGTTTCACTACACTATGTAGGCCTCATATTTTGATTATTAATATTATTATTATTTTATTTCCCACCACTCCCAAGACCAGCTCGTGAAGGGTTAAAAGGTGTCCAATAAAAACCACAATAAAACCCCATTTAAAAAAACAGGACAGAATCATAGAACAAAACTGGCATGGTGGAATTCCTCAATCATCCAACCCCCAACCAATCTCTAATGGGGGGTGGAAAGAGGGGCCAAGATATTAATGGTCTAACTGCTGGCTAACACTGGGGGGACCCGAAACGGATCTTCCTCACTGCCTTGGCCTCAATCATAGACCTGGTGAAAGAGCTCCATTTTGCAGGCCCTGTGGAATGCTGAAAGTTTCCGCAGGGCCCGCAGCACTCCCAGGAGCTCATTCCACCAAGTAGGGCCAGGACAGAGGAGGCCCTAGCCCTCATCAAGGCCAGGCATGCTTCCCCTGGGGCCAGGAATGACCAATAAGTTTGAACCGGCAGAGTATAAGGCTCTGTGGAGGGCATAGGGTGCAACAGGCGGTCCCTCAGGCTGGTTATAGAAACACAAATATCTGATCTGAAATATATTGTTAAAAAACGCTAATTACTCATTTGTTTTCCCCTCTGTGTTCCTTTATCTACTCAGGGCCTGAGAAATTACATTTTACTCTTCATAGCCTTTTGTGTTATTTTGGCTGGGTCACTCTCCACAGCTTTTTCCAAAGTCTGAAGAACATCATTTAAGCCAACAGATGGCAGCACTAGTAAATCCATTTAAAACATGCTTCAATAGTGTAGATTTTCTTGGATCACAGATGCCATCATTTTCACCATTGAGGTAATCTGTCAATCAAGATCTTTTTGCATGAAATGCAGATAATTTCTCTGCGTTGGAAAAATAAGGGGAAATATTTTAACGCTTAAAGGTTGGGCTGTCAGAATGATTCTCTAATGTGAAGTTTGTTAATTAGTTGGGGGAGGTGAGTGCTTATTGTTCTCTTTGTAGAGAAGCAGTGTCTGTGTTAAATTGTCTTTGTTTTGTACTTACAGAGGGCTTCTTAACAATGATTGCTGTCACTGTAGGTACTGGTAGCTTTCTGATACCTGGCTTGGAGTTTGAAGACTGCTCTCTTAACAGGGACTCGTCATATGGTTCCTTGACTCATAGCCATAATCTCCTATCCTTGCAAAGCACCTTGCAAAGCATTTGTGCAGGAGCACTTACTAAGAGCAAGTAGCCCATTTGCCGAAGGCCAGTAGCTCAATGATAGAACACACAGGTTTGGACCAAGGCAGCTTTTTCACTCCAAAGCTTCCATCTCATGTTGCTTTTTCTATGCAAGTTCCCACTGCATTCTTTTAAACAAATAACTGGTTTATTACAAAGGAATTTCAGAAACAGACGGGAACGGGAGATTGCTGAATTACAAGTTATTACAACACTCAGGACAATGGAACTCCTTGGGTTTAACAGGATATTGGCTTCTTTTTTCATGGCAGGTGCTAAGTCATTTCTCACTTGTATCCAGAAACTGAACTTGGGGTTTTATTGGGGGGGGGGGGTTGGCACTGGACTCAAACTCAGTTCTCATATCTGTTGGTAATTCCTTTATCATCTGTATTCCAATTTGCTGCTATTTACATATCTTACCAAATGTGCTATTCCAGCGTTGGCTGTATTTATTGCTCGTTCACTTATGTATCTTTGTTCCAATTAGCCCCTCCCTCCTAACCTCCCTTTCCTATATGTAACATTTAAGACACACCAAGTCTTTGACCTTTGTTGACCTCAAACTTCTCATGTCTGTTCCTTAACTCTTGTGTATGTATAATCATCCATGGCAATTCACAGATCTTTTACTGCTGCAATCCAATCTTGGCTATTGTCACCCAGTCTCTTGTGCATCTTCACTCTAACCAGCCCTTCCTGGCAACTAGCCTCACCCCCTTGACCTATATGTAATGGTTGAGGATATTCTGTTCCACTGTATCTGATTAAGTGTGCATACACACAGAAGTTTATATATGGAATAAAACTTTGCTCTTAAAGGTGCCACTGGACTCAGTCTTTGTTACAAGATAAGTTTTCCTCAGCCAGTGACTGGTTGGCTTTCCCTCGCCCTAACTGCCTTCTGCTCTCAATGGTCTGCTAGCTGCTATTTCCCAGTCTTAGGAAGATGTGGAAGGTCACTCTTTTAAAACATGGTTTTCAATAACGCATGTTCATTTCTAGGGACAATAAGTAATTCCCCCAATTGGTACAGACATGTAACAGTAATAATAGTAGGGACCAGGAGTAGTCAACCTGTGATCCTCCAGATGTCCATGGACTACAATTCCCATGAGCCCCTGCCAGCATTTGCTGGCAGGGGCTCATGGGAATTGTAGCCCATGGACATCTGGAGGACCACAGGTTGACTACCCCTGAGTTAGTTAATTAGCAGCAACAAGAATAAAATTAGTCACCAGTAAGAAAGAGACTAACTGATAACATAACCTCTATATAAACTGCTGTTTAGAAAATTTCAAATTATATATTAATAAAGCAGTTGCTCAGTTTAATTAGTTGCTTAAGCTTACAAGTCTTATTTCCTGTTCCCTTATTAATCCTTAAAGAGAAATAGGTCAAACTCCCTCCCCCACCACCACCACCAAAAAACAAATTCATCAGAACTGAGCAAACAACATACATTTACATGAGGTTCTCTCTGTCAGGTCTGCTTCAGGGCTTGGTTATGAAGGGGCATCACTCTTCATGCAGCATCCTTAGCTGGTATGCTGGCTGCTGCACTAAGTAGTTGAGCCACCTGGAATTGTATTGCCTTGCCGTCAACACAGACTTGAACCTCCATCTCATTCTGTCCAGGGCAGGAGGGGGACTGAAAGAGACACATTCCTGTCTTCTCCCCTAGCTCCTCTCCACCAGCTCTTTTTAATCTCATATTTGGCAGCCAGGATATGGCACTATGAGATTATGGATCTCAGGAGAGATGGCTAATAAACTTTCTAAATAAATGAATTTCTGATTGACTTATGTGATATTTCAGTCTGCTGTTTGCATGAAATGTATATATCAGCTTTTATCAGTAAGCTGCTGTAAAAGAAGCAGCATTAAATATTCAAAATGAATATATTGTGCTTAGAATCCTTATCTCCCACTTGTTCCATTCCTTTGTACTTGATGCATTATTTGTTATCATCCAGAGGAATATAGCCCTACTTCTTTCCATCAGTATAGTAAACTTATGTATAGTTGTGCCACTGGAATGATCACATTGTTGAATTCTTCATCAAAATTCAAAATACTGATTATGGGGCAAGGGGGGGGGTAGACTTATAACCTAGCCTTCTCCATGGCATGGTGATTCTTCATGTGAGGGAAATATGTTGTATAGAAAAACTTGCAGTCTGCTCTAATACACCCAGAAACAGGATTCCCTCTTCCTAGTTAAATGAGAACTAGACCGTAAACAAGCACTTACTGGATTTATTTTATGTAAATATACTACCTTTTGTTCTTTTTTAAAAAGCATTACCATTGTACTGTCTCATAACATTTCCGGAAATGCTCCATATGAAGATAAATGTGGTGAAACTGTTGAAGACTCATTTATTAATTACTCAAAAGCCAAAATTTTGGAGAGCACAGAGCACAGTAAACCTTGCAAATTACAGAAAAGTTTTGTGATCATTTCACATAATGTATTACTTACAATATCTTTGAAAATTGCCAATGTATACATACCAATGCCCCTTAATATTCTAAGCAGTAGAATAATAGAGTCAGGCAGTCAGTCCATAAGGGAGAGTAAGACCGACCAGCCATAAGGAGAGCTGGGTATTATCAGCATATTCCAGACCAGGGCTGATTCTGCACTTACTTTGTTTATTCCATTGTGAATCCAGCTGAATTCAGATTGATTTGAACTCTGATTTTCCTCTATCTCCCCCCACCCCCATTGAAACAGAAAAGTGTTCTGCACATGATTAGGGAAGCTCAGAAGGGGAGCGAGCCAAGCGCAGCAGGAGCCTCTTATTTTTCTTGAAGGGTAGGGGAGAGGATTGGAGACAGCAGAGGAGGAGGAGGAATAAATCCAAGAGGAAAATCTCTGATGAGAGAAGTTAGGTCTTCTGGAGCTTCTGCTGAGAGAAGTTAGGGTTTCCCCTTTAAGGGAAGCCTTGCAACATGACAACGAGAAAGACTTGAACTGACGCCCTGGCCAATCAGGGCTTTTCTACAGTGTTGGAGGCTCAAGGCAGCAAGTTAGTTCAGGAAAAGCAGAGAGCTGCACCTTTACTCATGCCAATTTTTCAACTATCAAGGGTTATATCCACTCCAGGATATTGCAGGGGAAAGGTAGGGTTACTCCAGATCAATCATGCTTGTTGTAAATAAAAAATTTAAATTACCCAAAATCAAAATGAAAATCGCATTCAGTGTAGATGGCAGGGACTGAATCGACCTGGGATTGGAATAAAAGCTCTGTGCAGATTCAGCCCAGCTCAGCCAGAGAACATACATAGATGTTAAATAATGTGGAAGAGAGCATGTCCCCTTGTGGGGACTCCACACTCAAATTGGTAACCATGTGATTGCTCATCTCCTACCCTTTGTGTATGGTTCTGGAGAAAGGGGATCAGCCATTACAAGGCTGTCCCTCATATTCTGGTCCCAGCAAGATGGTGTGCTAACAACTCATGGTCAGCAACATCAAATGCCACTGACAAGTTTAACAACATGAGGAGCACTAATTCGTCCCTATCCACCTGGTGCCAGAGATCATCCATAAGGGTGACCAGGACCATCTCCACCCCATGGCTAGGTCAGAAGCCAGACTGGAATGGATCAAGTGTCAAAGTTTCCTCCAAGGTGCTGATCCATGGCAGCACTCTCAACCACTTTCCCCAGAAACAAGATGCAAGACAGGATGGTAGTTGATTGGGTCCTGTGGATCCTGTATCAATTAAATGTCATATTAAATAAAAATTTCTGTTCAAACTGATGCTAAAGCTTACTAGGGAAAACAGTGAAGCAAAACTATGCAAACAAAATTCAAGTTAAACTAATGCTAATGGTAAAAGGCAAAACTGAACCCACTGACTTTGAGTTACATTATTACAGCAGTATCAAAATGTGAACCAGTGAAGTAGAAAAGCAACTTGCTATCTTTAAATGTGGATGTCTATGATAACAAGGAAAAACTGAAATGGCTTTGCACAAACAAAATGCCTAGTGAAATACAGTTTTAAATATTCACTCCTAAGTACCAGCATTTATCACAAACGATAAGCTCATCTGCTGCTGGAAAAGTAAACAGGAAATCTGAACAAATAGGGGGAATGTGGATTTCCTTTAACATTCTCACACAAAATTCTTAGACCTGAAGTTAAAGGTAGTTTATTCCATTTCTTCCTCTTGGTGACCCTTGCAAGTCTGCTGTATTAAAGTCTGAAGAGCTACTGGCATTTCAAATAATTTACAACATGCCAAATAAAAGATTTACTGATATTTCAAAGAAATCTGTGAATCATTGGATCTCCTGTAGACAAAGTAGGAATTGGAAGGGAAATGATGCAGTAGCATCATTGATTAACTCTTCATGGAACGTCATTCTGTCTGCTGTACATTAATATTGGAGATTCCCTGGAAGTTTAGGAGAATATATGAGTAAGATATTTTAACCTTGTTAGATACATAATTGGAATCTGAACTTCATTTCTAGGGGCCTATTACAAGTTTGTAATGTGTCCATCTACTCCCAGTTCCATTGCCTGTATTTTCTGAAATGAAATAAGTAGGCCATGTAACAAAAATGGACCCCCTTCCAAGACCCGGGCAATGAATGTCTCCAATAGTTGTGCCTAAATGTAATAATTTAACATTATTTCTCATCCTTCTGTTAAAATTGTATTTCTATAAAGGTATGATGAATACATGTAGTCTTTGCAAGGAACAGGCTGATGAGCTGTGATGCAGCTTACATCAAGCATGGGTGAAGGGGCAGAGGTAAGAGCATCTTCTTAGCATGCCGAAGGACCCAGTTTCAATACCTGCCATTTCCAGTTAAGAAGACCAGCAGCGAGTGAGTGATGTGAAAGACCTCTGCCCTACACCTTGCATAACAGCTGAGTAGACAGTACTAACTTTGCCGGATCAATGGTCTGATTGAGTATAAGGCAGTTTCATGTGTCCAATAAATTGAGCCAACACTGTCTGGACATCTAATAAATCTCATCTAGCTCCACTGGCCTCATGTATTCTTTTCTTTTTCTTTTTCTTTTTTTTGGAAGGAGAAGATAAAGCAAATAACAGTAAATAACTCTATTGACCTATACAATATTTACAAAATGTATAATGTTACAACTCAAGGTATTTTTTATTTATTTATTTTTGGACTTGTATACCACCACTCCCCGCTAGGCCTTGCGGCGGTATGTGTTATGTCCATGGGTTCATGGAAGGAAGTCACAACTACAGGGTGTATGAACAGCTCTTTTATTGTGATCTCAGCATGAATGCAAGTTGTTGTAAGCAACAAGACTGAACCCCCCCCCCCAGAAAACAACATATAAATACATAGCAGACAATAGATCTTAGATTGGGTTAGACTGATTTAAACCAATTGGATCCAGCAGATGGGATCCTTGCTGTGCATTGGTCAATTGCATGTCTGCTTACATCCTGCCTCGGACCTCAAGCTCAGTAGTTGGCAGATCTCCATACAACAGTAAGACTGGTCAGAGCCTAATCGTTATTTGCAAAAAATTCACCACCCTATCAATTATATCAGAATCTTGATTGGAAAGAAAGAGTCATATCTTCAGGTTATCGGAGCAGCCATTCCATTTAAGTGGGACTTTGGCCCAGATAGCATCATATATAGAAAAAGGCTTTATATAGTTTCTATATGGAAGCCTAGCACCTCATATGAATATGACACATTTACTTTTTAAAGGTGTGGGGTGCTCATAATTGCATATTATTAGTAGCCTGCTTTGCATTAAAAGGTACAAGCAAGTAAAGAGGTAGGACTTGGCCATTTTCCTGGTTTCTGCTGGCAGGTAAAAATGACCCCATCTGGAATTTAGTCCATGCCTAAATCATCCTTTAGTCGCAGAGCTCCTCAGCATATGCCATTAGTTTTACTGGATATTTGTTGGGGGTGGAGGGAGGAATAGAAGAGAAAATGTTTTAAAACCCTCTGTTTACATTACTCTGAACTATACAAGCATAAGGAAAAAAATCTATCCATGTGGAAAGAAAACCACTAAAGTTAAATTGTTTTACAACAATATAATGTGGACTGAGTGGATCATTATGAACTGCAATTAAGCCCATGAAAGCATTAGGTAATGCCATATTTGCAGCAGGTGTTAATTCGGCATTTAATATGGTTAGGCGGCCTGCATTTGGGTCCCATATGGAGAAAAAAAAATCATATATTTGCATTGGCTTATCCAAATAAAATCAAGTCTGTTCCTGATCCAATGAATGCTAATTCTCTGATTCACAAGAAAACATAATCTTCTAGAACAGTTATTGTACACATCCTCTTGTTTTTGAAAATCTATCCCATGACTGTATGATTTTGAGATGTGTATAATTTTACCATCAATTGAATCATGTATTGACCGTTTATGCACTGGGAGCTTCACTGCCCCAGATCCCATGCAGGAGCACAAATCGTGGGCAGATGAGGCGCACTGAGCCAAATGCTCCTCCGTGTGGGTGCAGGAATAGGTGGGGATACTTGCCACAGCTAAAACTCTATCCTGCAGCCCGGCGTGAAACCTCCAGTGCATAAACGGTCATTGAGAGCCCAACTTTATATGGATGTGACAGAACCAGTTGCTAGAGAACCGTGAACATAGCAACATAGAAATAGTATATGTAGCAAAATGTCTTTGAATGCCCTGCAGACATCAATGTGAACATGGTCTTAGAAATGCAGAAATACCACTATTGAAGAAAATGTGAATATCCTGGACAGGATCCCATGGATCCATTCTGCTTATGACATTTTTCTCTGGCACAAGGAAAGGCACGTTCCACTTTTAGCAGAACAGATCCTGAGGATTCAGCTACTTATTCAGAATTTTAAGTCAGTCATCTACTGGTACAATGGACTTGCTAATAATTTTTCAAAACATCTGGAAAGAACTATGATTGGTGTACTGTCATTGGTGAGATGTCCTTGATACTGGGTCCATACAGAATCAAATACTTTCTGCAGCAGCCTCTGACAGAATACAGATTACACACAGACCAAGTTCATACTTCAATAGTGGTTTATGGCTTTTAGGTGTCCAAGGCACCATAACTAGGTCAGAAAAATAAAATAACTCCATGCATGGTTTTGAGTAAGGAACTCGGGTAATTGGCAGGATCAAGCAGCTTGAAATGATGATTCTCCCCAGCATGTCACTTTATATACAGCAGCCATGCTCTGAAGTGGTAACAGTGGCAGACTTAGATCTGGGAGACCCCAGGTCTGAATCCCTTCTCTGCCCTGAAAGCTTGCTGGGTGCCCTTTGGCCAGTTACACACTCTTATCCTAAGTAACATTACTGGATAAAATGGAGAAATTGCTTAGGTCTCCCACTGGGAAGAAAGGGAGAGTATTCATGAAGTAAATAAATAACCATGTACTTCTAGTTGTACCGCTGAATTTCAAATATCTATTTATAGATATCACAAAGGACAATAGTAATCATTGCATAGTTTTCTTACTTTAAGATGGACTACCAAACTGTTCCAATTGTCAAACTGAAGTCTATCAGAAAACTAAATAGTAATCTACAAACTTGTTCTATCTAATTATTCGTTCAGTACTTGTCCACATTGCTTTATGAAACATTCTGTTCATTCCAGAAATCCTTCTAAAGAGCCAGCCCGCTACAATTAATCTTGCCAGGCCCTATATGTTTGTTGGAATAAAAATAGTTGTTCATTGTTTTTTCTTCAGGTATTTTTTTGTTTGTATTCTTTGTTAACAATTGAGAAAGGAATCATTTTAAAACAATAAGGGTAATTTTCTGGTATATCTCAGGAGATATAATTAAGTTTGGTGTCTGAATCTAAAATATGTCTAGGCATACACCAGAAGGGTGTTCAGTTTCTAAACAACGGGATCATATTCTTCATTTTTAGAAAGGTGTGAAATTATTCTTTATTTATTTATTAGATTTATTTCTCACCTCTCCCCGGAGGCCCAAGGCGAGTTACAGACATATAAAACCCCAATAAAATCATACAATAAAATATATAAAACATATCATACATAATCCCAAAATAATAGAACAAGATGTGGTAAAAATTCAGTTCATGCCTACTCTATCCCTTGGTACCCACTATTGAGGGGGAGGGAGGACAGAGAGTGCCAGACAGAGTATGCTACTGCCGGTGTAGGGGGGCCAGATCTTCCATGCGGCCCGGCCTCACCCCATGACCTGGCAGAAGAGCTCCGTTTTGCAGGCCCTGCGGAACACTGAGAGCTCCCGCAATTATCCATGCAGGAGCTCTTGGCATTATCCATGTTCTTGGCATTATCCATGTTCTCATCTCTAAACACAGCATGTGCCAATAGAAGCAGCAGCACATTTAAAATGCAAATTCTTTATCCTACATTTAAGCTGGGTACTTTTGACTCCTGGTGATGAGCTGATGAATATCCATCATTCTATGTCTTTTTTTTTATTTTCAGTTGTTGGCCTATAACTGAATGTATGAATGGTTTCCATTGAAAAAGACTTTGTTGGAATGGATATGAGTTATTTGTCCCTTGACTTTATGGTCACCTCAGTTTCCTTTCTCAATTACGTTATTCCTCAGCATTTCCACTATCACACATTTTGCTTCAAATACCTTCCCTTTTTTTTTTACTAAAAGGAACATTTCCCTCTCAGATCTTTCATTTACATCAGGTTTCTCAGCCAATATTTCATGAACCCTGGAGTTTTTTGACAAGCCCTGGGTGATATGACCATATATGGTCATGTTGACCTGCTCCCCCTCCAAAATGGCCATTGATGAGCCTGGAGTGGGTGGGAAGGGGAGGGTCCAGTGTGGGTATGTACAAAGCTATGCTTCCCGACCATATTCTGCATGACCACACCACTTCTGGGGGTTCTTGAAGCCTGAAGGATGTTTCAGGGGTTTCTCAATGGTGAAAAGGTTGAGAAAGGCTGATTTACACTGAGTCAAACAGTACTGTCTGTATATGGCTCCCCAAAGCCCAACACACATGATATCACCTTGAATTCATGGTGTAACAATAATGAATTATAGTGCAATCCAATACAAAACAACTCCAAACTAGGAGTTATAGTGCAATCCAATACAAAGCAACTCCAAATCATTGATTAGCTTAGACTGGAGTAAATCTGCATAGGCTTGCACTGCTTTGGTGATCACTCTGTATTACAACTCAAGAAATATTAAACCAAAAGTAGGGATTCGATGTATGCATAATGGTACAGTTTTGTTATATGGTTTCCATTGTATATTTTTTCTGTAATTTGCTGTAGCAAGTACAACGGAGCCAAAAACACTTTCCACAAACTTCAGCAAAGTACAAGAATGTGAAGCACAGGTAAAAAATAAATTTATTCCTGAAGATTCTCGGTATCCATTCTATTTCTTTCAAATGTATGAATGCAAGAAATAAGTTGAAATTCTTACCAAAAATGTTGATTTGTCTATTTTGGGGTAATTTGACTATAGCATATATAGATCCCCCAGAACCTAGAGAGCCGGTTGGCCCATGTATACTAGTATAAAGTATCATTATGGTGACTACCATTAATGAAAAACCTGAATGAAAATCTAATAAGAGGAGCTAGCCACTGAAGAAAGGGTCCTTACCTTGAAAATGGGTATTCTTAATCCAGACCCTGTTTTGGCTACCTTATAATTATTTTTGAAAAATATAGACATGTCAACATTTTTGGTAATAATTTCAACTTGTTTTTTGTATTCATACATTTGAAAGAAATAGAATGGACACAGAGAATCTTCAGGAATAAATTTATTTTTCTTATACTTTGCTGTAGCATGTAAAATAGCAGGTTAAGTTTGGAAGTCCTGTTTCAGGGGTTTCGCATTGAACAAGACTGCTCTAATAGAAAGACCTCTTATGGGTGAAGGGGTAGTTGTTTGTCAAATAAGTGCCAGCTGCAGAGTTTTAAAAAAAATCCTGGGTGCATCTGTTTTCTTTATGTACTTTTACAGTGGCCGACTGACCACAATTTTTGAAAGCTTTCTACTGAAAATTCAGTATTTTCCACAATTCTTTCTTGTGGTTTGTTTTCTCCTTTCACAAACCAAGGAAGACTTACCTTTGAAGAAAACAGGCCCACATTATATCATTGCAATCTTTAAAAATAGTTTGATTCCAACTCCCTCCCCCAATATAATACATATGCATGTGACTGTATATAATGAATCAATCAAGGCCCTTGTCTTCATACTGTTAGTCCAATATACTCCTACTGTTTAAAAAATTCCTGGTGGGTGAGATTAATTCCTCTGAAAATGTCATCCAGCTCAGAGCAGCAGTTGCAAACCTTAAAAACCTCTCCACTGAGTAGGTAGAGGTGACAAATATATATATATATATATATATATATATATATATATGTATGTATGTATGTATGTATGTATGTATGTATGTATGTATGTATGTATGTATGTATGTATGTATGTATGTATGTATATATAATACTAGGGGCAAAGCCCATTATCTCCAAGAATACAACGGGCGCTAGAGCTTGGCAGTGGGAAGAGGAAGGGGAGGAGTTGTCCAGTCTGGAAGGGCATGGGGTTGAATGTTGAGGCCTACTGCACAGGGTTGTTGTACAGATGAAACAGGAGACAAAAGAGCCAGTTTCCTTTGCAGAATAACGCTGTGCAGTGGCCTCAAATCTACAGAGAGTTGCAAAGAAGAAAGACACATGGCTTGGCTGTGTCTAACCCCCCACCCAGAGCAGTATTTTAAGTGAAAAGGGGCTTTTCTATGGCCTCCTTGTCAAGCAACTGTTTGGCAGAAGGGGAAAGTCCTCCCCCCCCCTCAAAAGGAAGGCCCTCAGGCTCCGCTGCGTTGCTCTTGGAAAGGCCTCCCTCCCCTCAGTCAGGGCCTGTCAGAGGCTCCTTCGCAGAAGGCCTGAAGGGGGGGGAGGGGAGCACTCTGCAGCCTCCTGCCAGCTTTGTCAGGGTTCTGAGGCCATTTGCAGTTGGACATGACAGTTAGGACAGCCTTGGGGTGAAAAGGGCTGGCACAGCCTCTGTTCTCATCCCCCTTGGCAGCCCTACTGATCTCCTCTCCCTGCGGTGGTCAGGAGCAGACTGGCAGCCAGACTGGGCTGGGTGAATGGAATTTTGGTCTGTCCTGGTGAGGGGCCAATAGGAAGGCGCTTCGCATGCCTCCCCATTGGCTGCTTGGCCCTGGATGGACACTTGGAGGGCCCAATCAGGAGCCGCTTCGCGGGAGCGGTTACAGATTACCAAATTGTAATAAAGATGAAATCAATAACGTAGATTAGTTATGGAATTTGAAATTTAAACTGTTGAATATAAATGTAGAAGTATTATTGTACTTTATAGAAAATATTTGAAAATTATGATGCAGGGGATACTGGGGGCACATGCTTTCTGTTTCATATCCCTGTGTTTATAATTATTTTATATACATAATCATCATATGCAATCTCTTTTTCATTTCTGTGTCCCCTTGACATCTCTGCTTTGTTTTCTAAAAAATGAAAATAATATATATCTGCAAAAAAAGAGAGAAGACTCCTGTGGTTGCTGATGAACATGGTAGTAAGCTCCCAAACATGAAAAATATCATCTTTTTTCTTGTGTGTGTGTGTGTGCTACATAATGCCTAAGAGTCCAAGAGAGGTGTTTATTGTTCCATAAACCATAACAACCAAAAGCAATTATTTTTATGTATATTTTCAGTTCAGGAATTTTGGGATGCATACCCCCCTCTAGCCAGCAAGAATTCTTTGTAAAATGTCATACTCTGTGTTGCTTATAAGGACAAGACTTACAACAGTCATTATAACCAGAGTACACACATAATTTTTACAGTAACATTTCACTAGGAACGTGCAGTGTATTTTTCAGATCCAGATATCAGGAAGCCAAAAAAAAAAAGATATTCCTGAGTTCCAACAACTAGTTTGGTATTCAGATTCATTGTTGTTTCTTTAGAGATTCTGATATTATTCAACTCCATGATTCCCTAAGGGGAATTTATCCCAGAGGCCTGGAAGGGCATTTTTTTAAAAACAAATTGCACCACAATTTCAGCAAAACTTCTGGTCTCTTGTTTTTAACCAGCTCCTAAATTTCAAGGAAATTGGAGCAAGAGGTCTAATTTGTTGTATTTCTGAACAAGGTGCCCCAATTATCCTTCATTATTTGCTTGGTGGGGAGGGATTTCCATGCTTTCTCACAGGCAAAGCATAGCGAAAGACAAAAGGCCAAGCAAAGCAACCTCTGGTCAAAAGCCTGTAAAACCAAACAGAATCAACAAACCCAAAGAACCAATATACAACCAGGGAATCTCGGCAGAACTGCAGGAGAATGTGGCAAGCCTAGCATAACAAACGTACCACATGAGAATCCAACCCAGTGGCAAATCAGATAATTGTTCAACCCAAACATAAATTACATAATCTGAGACAATAGGCAATCCAAGAATCCACTGCAAATGTTAAAAGATCAACACACCCAGTTTAAGATGACAGAATGAAAGCATAACCAGACTGGCAAGCTGATATCAAGCCCAACACATAAAACACTGGCTCCCAACATTTATGGCTAATTTTAAATATTTCCAGAATTTTCCAGAATTATCTAGAGACCCAAGTATATCCAGCTGCTTTTCTGAGTGAAAAATATGGATGATGAGATTACACTTAGATGTATCTGCAAACTGAAGAGACAGGAATGAGCTTCATAGTTGATTTTTTAAAAAAATTGATTCAAAAGATATTAAGATTGAAAAAAACATCAGGACATATATGGCCTTGTATATGTTCACCAAGATTTACTTGATGGGTCCATCTGTTGGATCAAATAATATGAACAGGACTGTTTTGAAACTGGCAGTAGGGTTACCTTCCCACTGATTTCTTTATGGTGATTTTCCCCCCAGAAAGAACTGTCTAATGTGCCCTAGGTGGAAGGCAGCAAGGATTTACCAGAATACTTGGCAGAACTGAGTGGTGAAGTGCAGCAGGGTTGAGAGCCAGTTTGGTGTAGTGGTTAGGAGAGCAGACTTCTAATCTGGCGAGCTGGGCTTGATTCTGCACTCCCCGACATGCAGCCAGCCAGGTGACCTTGGGCTTGCCATAGCACTGATAAAGCTGTTCTGACCGAGTAGTAATATCAGGACTCTCTCAGCCTCACCCACTTCACAGGGTGTCTGTTGTGGGGAGAGGAAAGGGAAGGCAATCGTAAGCTACTTTGAGACTCCCTTCTGGTAGAGAAAAGCGGCATATAACAACCAACTCTTCTTCTTCTGTTAATGCGTTATGGACTCTTACCACTGAGAATTTTTAAAGTAATTTCAACACACACCTACATCGCATTTTTATATGAATGGTCTGTGATTCTGAAAATATATGTATTTTCTGCCACCACATTTTGCCTTTCTTATGCTGTGTTTATTTTATAAGGCTTGAGTCTCAATGTATTTTTCTTCCTGCCATGTCTTCATGACTTTCTAGAGTTGATTAATAACTGGAAAGACCGCTCTGAGCACCTTTGGCACTATAAAAATGCATTAATACAATAAAAAATACATAAAGACTGTTCAAAATATCGGTGCCCTAAGATTAGTGTACTCAAGAAAACCACAGGAAATTTTCCCAAATAGCCTAAGGGTTCACATTGTCATAAATCCACCCTGTGTGCTACTCTGTAAGCTTGTTCTGCTATGCCACCAGCTCAAACTAAATTCAGGCTCCCACATTTACCAGTGGTTTTAGGAACCACTGGTAAACACTGGTAAACACTAGTAAAGGCTGCCTCTGAACATGCACAGCGGGCAGATTTTCCTGTTTACTTCAGCCTTTCCCCTATGCTTGCATGACTGTCAAGACACAGTCTGCTTTCTTAATCAGGAAAAGCGTGATTAACTACAGGTTATCAAACTAGAGCACACAACAAGGGGAAATGACTATCATATCTACTAACTGCAGCAGATCCAGCAAATGAGCAAGAAAAATCAAACTTCTGGCTAACTTTAATGATATAGTAGTTATTTCAAGATGCCCTCCTAAGGATGCTTGTGGTGTAAATGCTGATTCTGACACCTCACCTGCTCCATGCAGGGGAATCCAATACCTGGCATTTGAACTATGTTAACAGGTTGTTCAAAACTTTTAACCCTTCCATCCCTAGCTGGATAGAAGTTGCTTACCCAATCCAGAGCTAGGGAGTCTTCCCCCCTCATTGGAATGGTGAATTTCCATCTCCTAATCATTAAAGATTGTCTGCCCCCACACCCAGCTTATTTTTAACAATAGCTATCCATCCTGCCTTTCCTGGTATGTGAAACAAATGACAGTCTTCTCACTGAAACACATCCACATTTTTGCTGACACTTTTGAGATTTTATGGCTCTTCCCTGAGTAAGCAAAATATTACCAGAGCACTAGGAATCCACCTGCAGAGTTGTAAAGTACCTTACGTTTCTGGATCTATGAAAAAAACATATCCCCATAACCACTGAAGAATCGATCGGAGCATGCATTCAAAAAGTATAAGGACAATAGGAATCACAATGACTGTTTATGCACTGGAGGTTTCATGCCGGGCTGCAGGCTGGAGTTTTAGTCGTGGCAGGTTGCCCCACCTCTTCCTGTACTCAGACGGGGGAGCATTTGGCCTGGCACGCCTCATTCTCCCCTGATTTGTGCTCCTGAATGGGAGCTGGGGCAGTTAAGTTCCCTGTGCGTAAATGGTCATTAGCAGTTTATGTTGATTCCATACTGCTACAGCACCTTGCATGGCATATCTGTGTGTGGGGAGTGGGGAGAGTCATGCATGTAAACAAGCACTACCCAGATAGTTTCCTCATCTGATCCAACCACTGAGGATTTGCATGCTACAGTACTTTTTGTTAAAGCTGAAATCACATAAACCTTGAAGATTTTAGGGGGCTGAATCCTGTCCCCCACTTGTCTCCACTACATTTCTAATGGATGCCATTTCAGCTCAGTACGTGTTACGTTGAAGTCATATTTTGCTTGTAAAGGTTGTGTGTAGCAACATGGAACAGATTTAACTCTTTCAATTAAATTGATTGTGAAAAAATATTTTCCTTTTACCTTCAGGAGGCGAGAACCTGATGTATAGGAGCATGAAATAATATTTCTTTTATTATTGTTCTGTAAAGAAAAGCGTAGTGTACCAAACTGTTTTGTAAAAGAAGGCCCAGAAAATTGTTCTTCATTGTATTTTGGAATGTTACGAAGGCTGGTATGTTCTATTCTCAAGGCCAGAGACAATTGTTTATATCATGCCATTGTTTATGTTACCAGAGGATTGAGAAAGAATGGGAAATTACCTTTTGTAACCTTTTCCCCATGACTTAGCATAATGGCAAGGGGTGGTCCTGTGGGATGTGCAAGGGGGTGGAGACCACAGGTTATTGGCTTGACCTGAAAAGCATCATCTTTCCCTGCCTTCAATGGAATATTATAAAATCTCATGTAATCCCTTGTTTGATACACAGGCTTTTTTGGGACAACCCTCCTGTGTCATTTTGTTCTGCTGCAGTTGAATAAAATTTAGAAAAGGTTTTCCAGTCTAGTGGTCACTCTGTTTGGGTGCTGCACACTAGGCAAATGATTCCAAAATGCCCAGACCAGGCCCTGGGCTATCAAACCTATTCCTCACTAAGTCATAGTCTGATAAGAAAGAAACAGAAACAATACAAGGAAAAACAGAATGGATATATCATTTTCTTTCCCATGGCTTCAGCTGGCTTTCTCACCCACACACATCCAATTTCAGATGATGAAATTTCTTACTACATCAAAATATATCAGTGTGTTAAAACTGAACTGCTTTCCTCTAACTCCTTTGTGTTTCATGTTCTCCAGGACATGGATCCTGCATAGCACAAATGGTGCCATTTTCTTTCCAGCATCATATATTATTCTTACTACACATGCTTCTTAGCTCCACTTCTGCTCATTTTTGCTGGTGTTTACTGCTGGCATCTCAACTGTCCACCATTGCACAGTACCTAAGCAAATGAGCTGTGATCTGGGTGGTTGTGGGTTCAAATTAATCTCAGCCAAAGGCCTATTGGGGAGGGGAATTGAAGGATGTCATTGTCCTTCAGTATCAACCCTTGTATGGGGTTAATATTGGCTTACTTCATAGGATTGTGGTAAGCATTAGTGAACACTAAATACACTATAAAATACTCTTGTTACTATTGTTTCCTTGCCTCTATCAGTGGCAGCCAATGATGTAGAACATAATTATGTCACACAATAGGAAAATATTACTAAATTCCATTTTTTTTGGGGGGGGGGCAAAAGAAGTCAGTGCAGGAAATATTATATTTAGCTTCCCCACAGTCCTTTTCAGATTTTCAAGTATAGCACTCAAAAGATCCTCCTTGCACTGTTATCTAAGGAAGACTAGAATTGCCTGTGATTGGCAATTATACCATCTTAGTCACTGGATTGACCCGCTTTTATGTTCTTGGTTGATTAATTAATTTTTGAAAATCAGGGCAATTTTAGCTCATGGTATGGTACTCCTTTCCAAAACCCCTATAGTATACATTTTTTCCTTGCTGGAACTATTTTAGGTCATTACTACATTGCTGTAGCTCATGAACATGCCTCTTCTCTGCCCCATGGAGAATTCCTGATGCACCTCTCATACATCGACATTTCCATCCTTATAACTCAGATGGGAGTGGGGGAGGACTCACGGCATCATTTTCTTTCTTTCCTCCAGCTTCCAGAACAAGCCCAGACAGGTTGCAAGCTCAGCTTCCCACCTTTGACAAAGCTTCAAACAGAAGAGCTGCCATCTGGACTCCAGCAAAGTGGCAGCAAGAGAGTCCATCCTTTCAAAGCAATTAACTTATATATGCTTTTGCCTCTGTCTGTCTTACCGGTGAGAGATCTTGAATGATTATTTTAAAAAATACATCTAGCACTGTCCTTTAAAACCAGGAAGAGGTCCCATGGAGCAGAAATTCGTTAAAAGAGCATGAAGTGCTATTCTGTTTGTAGCTCTTGCTTCAAAGTTGAATTGTGTGCAGAAATTCAGCTGTGCCTCATAAAACATTTTTATAGAAAGAGAAATATATGATGTTTGCTGACTTCCTTCCTTACTGTTGTTGAGTCAATCCAGGAGAGCAGGGAATGAATATTTGGTTTTGGCAGCTCTTTAATAGATAATACAGTGCATAATCCCCATCAATGGAAAAACTTGCTTAAATTGAACCCACAACATAGTTTATGGGTCAAAGCGACCACTGGTAAGTAGCTGTTCCTTGTGAAGTTATCAGCTGCCACCTTTGCATTCCAGCAGGGCATACTGGAAGTTGCAGGTGAATTTGGAGCCCAAGCATTTAAGGAGACGGAGATCTCTTTAAAATGCCTTCTCTACTCCAGGTGGCAATGTTGTCGCTTGGAGTGAATGCAGTCCACATAATTTAAAGGTATCTGACTCATCACAGCAGAGAACAGAGGACCTCTCTTCACAACTATCAGAGTAAACCCTTCTATATACAGAAATTTTGAGTAGTGATTTCTTTGATGAAATCACTTGTACTGTGCAAACATATTGTTGTTTTGATCACTTTTCACTGCATTTACCTGAGCCTTTTTGAATAGCTATCTCAGAGGATTGAGGAATACTGTGGAACAACTGCAGTCACAGGAACTGGAGGAAATCAAATACTCACCCTGTCTCACCTTTGTTCTATCTGCTCAAGCTTGGACACAATTTCCATGACAAAGCTCAAAGCTGAAAGTATGATATAATTTCCATTTAAAAGAAAAACATTCAAGTGGGTATGAAGTGCAAATTGATCATAAGGGTTCCAAGAGAATAACCAAGCAAATTTTAGTCACCCACTGGAAGTAACTAAACTGAAATTAGTTGTGCATATCTGAAGTACCAATGGAATGTAGCTGCGATTAATCTTGCCTCTAACCTTTTGTTTTATTTAGGGTGGCTAAGACAATAATAAATTGTGAAGGGTTCCAAAAGAATCTCTTCAAACTGGGAGGAATGTGCATTTAAATGGCAAATGAGACTCAATGGGAGCAAGTGTAAAGTGAAGCAAATTGAGGCATATCATACCAGCTTCTGGTCATCGCACTTGAAGAAGGAAACTGTAGAACTTGAAAAAGTGCAGGGAAGAACAATAAAAATGGTTGGAGGACTAGGGCAGCTGCCACACAGGGATTAGTTAAAATACTTACAGCAGTTTAGTCTAAAAAAAATGAGCCAGGGGAGACACAATAGATTTGATAATATAATGCATGGAGTGAAGAAAGTGGACAGGGAGTTCCTTCCTCCCCCGTAATGCTAGAACCTGGGGTCATTCACTGAAAGTGAAGGGTAGGACATTCAGGAGACAAAAGGAAGTATTTCTTCACACAGTGTATAGTTAATTTGTGGAACTTGTTGCCAAAGGATGTGGTCACGGCTGCCAACTTGGAAGGCTTTAAAAGGGGAGTGGACAAATTCATGGGGGACACTGGGCAGTCAGTGGCTATGAATCCAATACTAGAGGTAGTATGCCTGCTTAAATTGGACAGGATGATGCTGTTGCAACATTCCTGTTGGTGTAGTTCACAAGTAGTTTGGTGGCTGGATCTGATGGGATGTTAGTTTGATCCACCATCACTCCTGTATTCTCTCAGATTTATTTTGATAACCCACTGTTTCTAATCCATTTCCCCTCCACTACCTATTCTTCCTTTTTTAAAATGGTATTCTTATTTTTTTATTTATTTCCGCCCCCCCCCCCCAATGTTTAGACTGCCACTCCCACAAGTGGCTTGTGGTAGGTTACAAATAATTAGTTCCCCAATAAAAACCATTAAAACCCCTCATTGCGTAGGATACAGATGCATTTTGCATGCAAAGCTGCACTTTTGGAGGAAAGCATCTTTTCCTTGCACTGAGAAGAAAATGCCAATTGCTTTTCAGCTGTTGCTTCAGGCATGGCAGTGAGGGCTGCCTAAGACTCACACCCCCATCACATCTTTAACCATCCAGTTGATGATAGAATGAGTAAGTTAACCTTTACGGGAGGGTCACAGAGACCAATTAGCATCTTGCCAGCAGACTGACAGCCCTGCATTCCAGGTGATACAGTCAGGAATTTACTGTGTCCAGTAACCAGCTGGGAAACAGACAAAATAGTACAAGCTAAAGAACCCCAGAAACTAAAATAAAAAATGAGGAAATAGTATAATAGCTGGCCCCTGATAATCACAATGCCATCCTAAACAGAGTTATACTTTTTTCAAGGTATAGTTTTTAAAGAGCAGCAGATTCTAATCTGGAAAACGAGGTGATTCCCCATTCCTCCATGTGAAGCCAATTGGATGACTTTGGGTCACCCACAGTTCTTTCAGTCCTCAGCCCCGCCTACCTCATAACATGTCTGTTGTGGGGGGAAAGAAGGAAAGGCAATTGCAAGTTGCTTTGAGACTCCTTTGGGTAATAAAAAGTGGGGGTATAAAACCCAGCTCTTCTTCTTTTTAAGCCCATTAAAGTGTGTAACTCCGCTTAGGATGGCACTGTTGCTATGCTAGGGTGATGCTGTGAGTAGGCTAGGGATCACTAACAGAATGCTCAACATTTTAATCAAACTAAAATATCTTATACTCCTTTCCCCATGATATCATCAGAACAATCCTGTGAGTTTGATTCCTGGACTATGCCCCTACCCTTACAATAAGGTGACCAGATTTCAACATTGGTAAAGCGGGACACCATTGACCGGGGGGGGGTTCTTGATTAAAATTTTGGTCTATATGGAACAACAAAAAGTTTCACAGAACGCATAGATTGCAAAAATAGTATTGTAATATATATTTTTTTACTTGCAATATAAGTACAATTTGCCAGGTACCCCCAGATGTCCCTCCAAAAGTGGGACAATCTGGTCACCTTACCTTACAACAAACTTAAATTAAATGGTGGAAGCACAAAGCAATGTTAGGTAGGAGTGAGTAGACACAAAAGGGAGAGAACTTTAAGAATATCCAGTATTAGTGCTTATCGTCACAGGGCTTGAAGGAAGCATATTGTGATGGAAATAAAGTCACAAAAGACAACAATTTTCTTATTCTTATAAAATGCTACCTTGCTCTCAGAGGCAAAAACGAGTCTGAAATGTCCTGTTCCTTGGGTTTGTTTAAACTGCCTGATATAGACTGACAATCTATATAGTTGTTGTCTCCTACAAATTAAGATATAGTAATAAACATAATAGCATCCTGCCAGTGTGACAGAAATGGACAACATATCAAATGCTCAATCGCCCCAAATCATTCTTCCCACACACCCATACCCCCCATGGCTGGAAGCCTGTCCCATCTAAGGATAAGCCCAGTGTTTAGTAGTACAGTCTCCAGAACACACACAGGTAACAGTAATGAATCAAATGCTGCATTCAAATCAGAGCCTCACACTTTTTACTCTACCTGGGAGTTCCAGGACACAAAGAGTCAAGGTTAGAAACAGAGTAGAGTCAGCAAACCAGTTCACAAAGGTCTGGGAGGTAGGAGTTCCATCCAAGGAAGCCAGGAGAGCTGAGGTTCAGAGTCTAAAGCTTGGAACCCAAAGCAGAAATCAAAATACTGATGTCTCACTGAAAAGCAAATACAACATTAACAAGCAAAACACTGACAGACTGAGAACTCTGTCCAGCCTGATTAGCTGACTCATGGCTGAAGCCCAAGTGTTACAACAAATGGGGCTCCTGACCCATAGCTGCTCTTTACCAGGAGTCACAGTGTCAACAAAAGGTCAAATGGTCACAATCTCTCCATCTTCTATGCTCTGCTGGCTCAGGAAACACTAGTGGTGGGTGACAACTGATTTCATCCCTGTCTCCTGGGAGAATGAGCAGTCTTCATCCCTGATGTTTCTTTTTCTGGCTTTGCTTCTATAACCAGCTATTCAGATGGACATTCCACAGGCGCAGCTCCTGATTCTTCCATATCTCCCTCCTCAGAGGAGGATGGCTGATTAATGTCTTACACGGGTTTTGAAAACCTCTAGAATTCACTGGTATTTCAGTTTTTTCTCATTGACTTTTGTCCTCCTTGACTGGATATGTTTTGAAAATGCGAATAAGTATATGGGATGTTTAAATGGGCATCTCTCGGTAATCCCAAAAAGAGAAGTTTGATAACAGTCAGTCCTGATCTCCATTATATGTACTTCAAGGTTGCCTGGACAGAATACAAAGGAAGAGTTCAGGAAAACAAAACTTTATGTATATCCCCATGACAATATGTCACCTTCTGCTACCTCCCGTACAAGCTGTCCCCACTATGCCCTTCATCTAAACCTGTTCACTTTCTAACTTATTGAGATTGCCAATAAATTTAAGCCTGGCACAAACATTTATCCTCCTCTCCCACATAGTTGCTACCACATTGCCAACCTCAGCATGAAATTCGTAACTTGTAACTAAAGCCAACAGAAAAAACAACAACATTCTTTTAAATGAAATACTCATTTGAACCACTATTTGTAGAATCCTATTATGATAGATAGGCAGAACTTTTTGAGTTCTTTTGAGAAACTCCATATGAGAAAGTCAAAACAAATAAACCCTGGTTAGATTTGCATTTTAAGTTACCTTCTATTTATTTATTCGTTAAGATAAAATTATATTTTTAGAAATAAGCCACAGCTCACACGTGGACTTGTGAGAAGTCCAAGTGACCTACCATAATGCTGAAAGCATTTATTAAAACAATGCCCTGTTATTGCTGTCCTGTGTTAAATGATGCATTTAATATACCATTCAACAGCCTGGAAGGAGAAAAGGGTTGAAAGTACTTTCACATAATAGGAAGCCCTGGCCTGCTTACAAGTCAAACCCCTGATTTCTGGCTTCTTGTATTTGTCAAATCACTGGAAACACATGTTGTTTGAATGTTTCTGGCTCTCAGACTTGAATCTCAGGTAAGATTTGTATCAACTGGGCCATTTTTCCAGTGTCTGTTAAAAACATTCTCAGTGAGCAATGAACAGCTCTGGGAGACAACTGTGTTATGAGTAAGCTATAAATATAATACAATATTATGTTTTATTGGAAAACACTTTGAACTATATCCTTTGAACTATGACTGTATGGTTATATAAAGTTTGTTTTAAACCCAATTTAAAGAAAGAGGATACGTAACAACACTGTGCTTCTGTACACTAAATAGATTCAAACTAACTTCAACCCAATGAGCAGATACAGAGCAGGGTCCATTCTGAACATACTGGATAATGCACTTTCAGCGTGCTTTTGCAGCTGGATTTTTCTTTGCAGAACAGGAAAATCTACTTCAAAAGAACATTGAAAGCACATTATCTAGCATGTGCAGAATGGGCCCAGGTCTCTGAATTTCATCAAAATTATGTTGATATGGACATGGCTATCCACACTTTTCCCCCTCTAAGTCAAATTCCTTTTGTGTTTTTGTATTACAAGAATAAGGAATCTGCACTTGTTTCTTAATAATAAAAGTGTACTGTGGATCCCAAACAATTCAGAAAAGCATTCACAGCTTGAACAAAAGCAGACCAGGGTCAAAGTATTCCAGTATGGAAAAACAGTACAAAGGCAGCCAAAGTGGTACTTCCCAGCTTCTGCTGCAACCTTTCTGAGGGTCTCTGAGGGAGACCGTATTGATTAGAAGTTTAATTTGCTTTCACTTCTCTTCTAGAATCATCCTTTATGCCCTTAAAAGCTAGTCCAATGCTTGATTCTTAAGAGGCACCTGCTGTGAATCATTCAAGAAAAGTTATTTATTAATTTATTTAGAACACTTTTATGCCATCGTTCCAAGAAACTGCCTAAGGCATCCTAAAGGTTTTTTTTTAAAATGGGAAAACAAAACAATAAAAGATATTCATTGAAATCCATAATTTAAAAAGTCTTCTGCCCATCAACAGACAGCTTGAAACAACAGTTTTCAGGCTAAATTAGTGTGTAAAAGGGATGGACTGGAAAATATGGGAGAAGGCAGTCCTTCACATACCCTAGACCAGCATTTCTTCAACATTTTTATCATTGAGAACCCCCTGAAACATTCTTCAGGCTTCAAGAAACCCCAGAAGTGGTGTAATATTCCAGAACATGGTTGGGAAGCATAGCACCCAGAGCCCATCCCCTTCCCACCCCCTCCAGGCCCATCATTGGCCAAAATATATACAAAAATAATTAACTCCCACACATTCAGGAAACCCTTCCAGGACTGTCAAGAAATCCCTGGGTTTAGAATCATAGAATAATAGAGTTGGAAGGGACCTCATGGGCCATCTAGTCCAACCCCCTGCACTATGCAGGGCACTCACAACCCTATCGATCATCCACTGTAACCTGCCACTCCCTTGAACCTTCACAGAATCAACCTCTATGTCAGATGGTTAGCCAGACTCGGTTTTAAAATTTCCAAAGGTGGAGAACCCACCATCTCTCGAGAAGGCATGTTCCACTGAGAAACTGCTCTAACTGTCAGGAACTTCTTCTGAATGTTTAGACAGAATTTCCTTTGGATTAATTCCATCCCATTGGCTCTGGTTCATCCCTCTGGGGCAAGAGAGAACAATTCTGCTCCATCCTCTATGTGGTAGCCTTTTAAATACTTGAATATGGTTATCAGATACCTTCTCAGTTGTCTCCTCTCCAGGCTAAAAAGACCAAGCTCCCCCAACCTTTCTTCATATGTCTTGGTCTTCAAACCCCTCACCATCTTTGTTGCCTTCCTCTGGATACGCTCCAGTTTGTCTACATCACTCTTCAACTGGGGTGCCCAAAACTGAACACAGTACTCCAAGTGAGGCCGAACCAGAGCAGAGTAAAGCGGTACCATCACCTCCCATGATCTGGACACAATACTCCGTTTAATACAGCCCAAAATCCCATTTGCCTTTTTAGCCACCGAGTCACACTGATGACTCATGTTCAATGTATGATCTACTAAGACTCCTAAATCCTTTTCACACTTGCTACTGCCAAGACAAGTCTCCTTCATCCTATATTGGTGTATTTGGTTTTTCCTACCTAAATGCAGAACTTTACATTTGTCCCTATTGAACTTTGTTTTATTCAGTTTAGCTCACTTCTCGAGCCTATCAAGATCATCTTGTATTCTGATTCTGTCTTTGTTTGTGTTTGCAACCTTTCCCAGTTTAGTATCATCTGCAAATTTAATAAGTATTCCCTCTAAACCCTCATCCAAATCATTTATAAATATGTTGAAAAACACAGGCCCCAGGACAGATCCCTGGGGAACTCCACGTCACTCTTTTCCAAGAGGTTTCATGAAACCCTGGTTGAGTAAGCCTGTCCTAGACCCAAGCCATTAAAAAAATTAATGGTAAGAGCTCAGACCCAAGCCATTAAAAATTTAATGGTAAGAACTCAGCACTAAATTGTACCTGGAAACAAATGAGCAACTGGTGCAGATCTTTCAACAGAGGTATGATATAACCCCTGACAGTGGCCTTGATGCTGCATTTTGAACAAGTTGAAGTTCTGGACCATTTCAAAGATTATCCACATAAAGCACATTACAGTTACGTGACCTGTATGAGATCAGGTACTGCACAGAGTCAGGCTACCAGGATGGGTGGTATAAAAATCTAACAATAAATAAATAAAATTAAAATAAATAAATAAACCCATTGAGACGACTCTACACATGGATATCACCAGACGGTCAACACAGAAATCAGATTGCTATGTGCTCTGCAGCCAAAGATGGAGAAGTTCTATACAGTCAGTAAAAACAAGACAGGAGCTGATTGTGGTTCAGATCATCCGCTTCTTGTTGCAAAATTTAGGCTTAAATTAAAGAAAGTAGGAAAAAGCACTAGGCCACTCAGGTATGAACTAAATCATATTCCCGACGAATATACAGTAGAGGTGACAAATAGATTTAAGGAATTAGATCTGATAGAGTGCCTGAAGAACTATGGACGGAGGTTTGCAACATTGTACAAGGTAAAGGTAAAGGTATCCCCTGTGCATGCACCGGGTCATGTCTGACCCTTGGGGTGACGCCCTCTAGCGTTTTCATGGCAGACTCAATACGGGGTGGTTTGCCAGTGCCTTCCCCAGTCATTACCGTTTACCCCCCAGCAAGCTGGGTACTCATTTTACCGACCTGGGAAGGATGGGAGGCTGAGTCAACCTTGAGCCGGCTGCTGGGATTGAACTCCCAACCTCATGGGCAAAGCTTTCAGACGGCTGCCTTACCACTCTGCGCCACAAGAGGCTCTTATTGTACAAGAGATAGCACTAAAGCCATCCCCCAAAAAAAGAAATACAAGAAATCAAGATGGCTGTCTGAAGAAGCTTTACAAATAGCTAAGGAGAGAAGGGAAATGAAAGGCAAGGGAGAAAGAGAAAGATACATCCAATAGAATGGCCTTATGGGTGAATATTAATACTTTAAACTTGATCTGGAATTTGACTGGAAGCCAGTGCAGCTGTTAGAGCACCAGTTGAATATGTGCCTTCCAGATGTAGTAGGGCAGGGGTAGTCAACCTGTGGTCCTCCAGATGTCCATGGACTACAATTTCCATGAGCCACTGCCAGCAAACAGGTTGACTACCCCTGTAGTAGGGTACTCCATTATGAACATCTGAAGGTCTCACATTTTGCATATTCTAAAATTATTTTGTTGGGAAGAAATACATGTGGACATGTAATCAAGATTTTTAAAAATTCTGACGATGGCTGTGTGATCCTTGGTTACCCTTGGCTCCCTGAAACCTCATTACATCCTGATGAAAGTTGATTGTTGGAGACTGACAACACAGGAGTTTAGTGGAAAAAATTTCACATCCAGAGAGTACATGCATATGGACTGTCTCCTTAGAAACACTCCCAGTATGGATTTTTTCATACTTGGCTTACCATGTAGATCGTTAGTGATATGATGACTCAAGATTATGTGACATAACATAGTAGACACATGTGTGGAGTACTTTTCATTAGGAAGAATCTTCAGCTTTATAGCAAATTAAAATTAATTGTTTATCCAACAAAAGTATTTTGTATCTATGGATACCCAATAATATAATTCCTTTTAATTCAAATTAAAATAACAGTAAAACAGCTTCTGGCTGAAAATTCAACATTAGCTGCCTAAAGTCTGGAATCTCCTACTGTTCTTGATCAAATCAGACAGTGATATAGATTTCCCACAATGATGGTAATTGGTAACATGTGGGTTGGGTGGGCCTGATAGAAGTTAGGTATTCACATGTTCATCAGCCCCAATTAAAAGCCTGGTGGAAAAGCTCCATTTTGCAGGCCCTGCAGAACTGTGCTAGCTCTGGCATGTCATGGATGTGCTCCTAATGATCAGCTTGGAAGACCCCCTAACTTGACTTGTGTCACATTATAATCTTTTCTTCTTGTGACCCTGCTATGCCATTTTCACACCCTCAAACTGCCCTGTGACGCTTCTACTGGCTCTATCACAAAGATCACATCACATGCTAGGCTACACATAATGGTACTTCCATAAATGCCCTCCCAAGCCATTTCTTTACTGCTGAAAAGCAAGCATGCGTTGCCTCAGTGCAGGAACAACACACAACTGAAGACTGTAGCTTCAATTGTCATGTCTCCTTTGCCCCTAAAAGCACCATAAAGTAAAACATTGTGGCTTCTGATGGCTGCTGACACATATAAGCACAGTTTTCCCTAATATTTATTTGTAGCTAAAGATCAAATGTCCTTTTTGGTTTTCAATTACCTCTACCCATGCTGCCATAGTGAAATAAGATACTGTGGTGAACAGAAGAGAACTTTTAGGTAAATGTCATAGTCGGTGTGAGGGGTCTTGCCGTGATCCTCACATATGAATAGATGTGTCACATATGCATGCATTTCATTTGTAAAATCTTGGAAAGAATGATATATCTTCTATTTCCTGCCAGGTTTTCTAAGGCATTTTGCAGTTGGTGCGTACATCCAAGTGATCATTTTGTTCTCTTTTAATAAAGGGATCCACCTCAGTTATTTTAATGAACTCTGAAACCAAATCAAGTTTTTTATTTCCTTAAATACACTGAGGGGGAAAAGCCCAATGCACCATCATTAGCATCAAGCACAATATTCAGGATGTATTTTTGCAGATGTCTAAGTGATCTTTTATCCTCTCTGAAGGTTGTTCAATGAAGCCAGTAAATAAATTGTTTGGAGCAAAGATAAAGGGCACAAGATCATTTAAATGCAGATTGTTCTGAGGATGTGTCTTCCAGCAGAAAGGTATCTATCAAGCAGGGCTGGCAGTGGAAATTCTATGCTGATTCCCAAGCTCTGCAGTTAGCCTGCTCACCATCTGCACCTGGAATAAATTGTGCAAAGTCAATTAATCTGTATAATTCTTAAACTTACATGTTCTGCTTTATCTGTATGTATGCGCCATAAGTGCCATCAATTCACACTCAACTTATGGTGACCCCAGCAATGGTTTTCAAGGCAAGTGAAAAACAGAGATGGTTTGTCCCTGCCTTCCTCCACTGAGCTTTTGTTGGTGGTTTCCTATATGAATACTGACCCTGCTTAGTTATGAGACCTGACAAGATTCCTGCTACTTTGACTGTAGGAGATAATAAAACATCATATTATTTTGCTTTAGAACAGAGTCCTTAATATGTGGACCTACAGATCCTGAGGGTAATTAAGAATTTTTGTGAGGCAAATGGAAGCTACCTCCTTCTCTCCGCCTGTAATGGCTTCTAACAGATAGCAGAGTAGTTTTATATTGCTCACTCTGCCCTAAAGAAAAAAAACCTCATATATTATTTACTACATATGCTTTTAAAAGTATCACACCTAGATAGTAACATCTAGACTAGATTATTTCTCTGACCATGTGCCTATTTTGTTGCTCAGAATATGACCTCAAATGTGAATTTGGGCATCACAAGAAACCAATTAGTACCAACTTTTGTTTACAAACTGAGATTAAACTGTGCATTACAATCCTGGTTTGTGGCCCCCACAACAAGGCAGAGTTAGCAGGGTAGCCAATAAAACTGTAATCAGATTATAAATTAATAGTCACAGTTATTCACAAAGTCTAAATTCAGCCTCTATCAGAGTTTTTTCTATATTAGACACTTCAATTGTAGTAGTTTCTTCAAGCCCCTTGATGGAAGAGGTTAGAGATTGCTGACAGAATGCTGGACACTTTTGCCAAACTACTGCATTAAGATTTATTTGGGTAGAAGGTATGACTATATATTTTTCACGTTGATATATCACCCCAGATTTCACAGTCTCTCTGGACCGGACCAGCAAGACCCAACTAAAATAAATCTATGAGGCTGATTCTTCTAATTGTTCTAATTCTAAAAAGACTCTAATAGCCATATAAAACTTGCTGAGACAGATATAATGTACTCATAAACCATCCTCTAGGACTATTATTATTTATCTAGGATAGGATGGAAGAAAACTATTTCTGGGAAAGGCATAACCAATTCCTGCAATATTGCTTACCAATTCAAATGCACAGAGTATACATTGTATGCTCTAGACCTGGCAAAGAATCACATTCTGAGCCATGGTTCAAATTAATCTTTATGATACTTTCGTATCCCTTTGGGGATGAATCATGTTAATACAAATTCTGCAGTTCTGCTGACTCAACTGCCTCTACTTTCTTCTGCTAACGCAGCAAGAACCTTAGAGATAAAGACTGTAAAGGAACTAACAAAGAAGAGGGGATGATATTGCTTCTATAATCCATCCCTGCAAATATTGGCATTTTCAGTATTATCCTTTTTTCATGGCTTGCATAACAAGCAGCAGGAGCTATAAATAATTTTAATTAGGGTGGTGTTGGGCAGGCATCAATGTCAGACAAAATATATTTAAACCCCAGCACTTTGTTTTGGCTGATTTGTTAAATGCTACCTACGGCACACATGCAAAGTTCTTTCTCCTTCCAATACTGTGATGTACTTTTAAGTGACTTCCACAATTGAAAACAAGAGTAAAACCTTTGCCATGTTCAAACACTCTTATTAATGTATAAAAGATTATTGTCATAAACATGTGTCAATCACCATACAATAAGCCAATTTTTAGAGAGTTGACCCACAATTTTTACTGAAACAATCAAATCACATGTCGACAGCACTAAATTACAAAACCAAAAGCAAAATTTAACAGACACAAGTCCTGCTATGCTAATCTCTTCCCAGGCTATGGAGCAAGAACAACCGTAACTGAAACTAATGGCTGGAAGGAGAAAGCTGGTTGGCCACAATTTTGGGAACAAACATAAAGACCAACAATATACATCACCTACTTTAGATCCACCAATTTCAAAAGGAGTGTTGAAAGACCTGAGTCAGATTAAGATGACAAGATTGGCAAACCTACATCTGATGAACAAATTAAAAACTGGCAAATCACCAGAACCAGATGGCATACATCTAAGAGTTCTGAAAAAACTCAAATGTGAGCTTATGGAAATCCTGGCTAATATGCAATCTATCACTATAATATGCCTCCATTCCCAAAGACAGGAAGGTAGCATTTAGCCCCCAACTTCAAAAAGTTTCCAGAGGAGATCCAAAGACTACAGGCCAGTCAGTCTAATGTCAACACTGGGTAATTTGGTGGGATCCATTATTAATGATAGAATTAGGAGGCACATTGGTGAACAAAAGCTAATGAGGAAAATCAGTGGGGATTCTGTAAGGGAAGAAAGGGAAGATCTTATATCACTGACCGTTTAGAGTTCTTTGAGAGGGTGACCCAGTAGATGTTGTGGTCAGAAAACTTTTGTTAAAGATCCTTATCAAAGATTTCTAAGTAAACACAGCAGTTATGGGATAAGAGGAAACGTCTTGTGTGGATTAAAAACTGTTTAATTAACAGGAAACAGAGAGTGAGTATAAGCGGGCAGCTTTCATAGTGGAAGGTGGTAAAAAGTGGGGTATCACAGGACTCAGTACCAGGTCTGGGGCTTTTTAACTGCTCATTAAAGATTTGGAGCGGGGAAAAAGAAGTGAAGTGGCTAAATCTGTGGATGACGCTAAGCTGTTCAGATTGGTGAAAACCAGGGAGGACTGTAAGGCACTCCAGATGGATCTATTGAGGCTGTACAAGTGGGTGCATATGGCAAATGCGGTTCATATGTGGGTAAGTGCAAAGTAATGCACAATGGAGCAAAAACCCCCCCAACAACATCAATATACACTGATGGGATCTAAACTGGTGGTGACTGACCAGGACAGAGATCTTGGAATTGTAGTAGATAATTCACTGAAAATATCAACTCAGCACGTGACTGCAATTTAAAAACTAAAATGCTATACTGGGGATTATTAGGAAGGGAATTGAAAATAATGATCAGGATGACATGATAGAGGTTTACAAAGTTCTGCATGGAATAGAGAAGGAAGAGAAAAAAAGTATTTTTCTCTCTCACAATACAAAGACTCATGGGCAGACAATGAACTCAATTAGCAGTAAGCTTAGAATGAAAACGCTAGAGGGCGTCACCCCAAGGTTCAGACATGACCCAGTGCTTGCACAGGGGATACCTTTACCTTTACCTTTAAGCTTAGAATATATAAAAAGAAATACTTCTTTACTGAAAGGGTAATTAACATTTGGAATTCACTGCCACAGGTAGTGGCAGATACAAGCATAGATGGTTTCAAGAGGGAAATAGGGGAGCATGTGGAACAGAGGTCCACCAGTGGCTATTAGCCTCCAGATATAAATGCAACACTATGCCTAGGGCAGTATATTCTTGTTGCTTGGGGGAACAACAGTGGGAGGGCTTCTGGAGTTCTGGACCTACTGTTGGTAGAACTCCTGATTGCACCCAGGTTATATATGACAGAGTGTTGGAATGGACAGGTCACTTGCCAGATCCAACATAGCTTCCCTTATGTTCTCATCCAATACAGCAGGGGTAGTCAACCTGTGGTCCTCCAGATGTCCATGGACTACAATTCCCATGAACCCCTGCCAGCGTTTGCTGGCAGGGGCTCATGAGAATTGTAGTCCATGGACATCTGGAGGACCACAGGTTGACTACCCCTGCAATACAGAATTAAGCTTATTAGAATGAATTAATCAATGGGCTTAAATATAAAGCCTTGACGGAATCCTGCACAGAGTGACTCCAATCTAAGAACACTGGACTCAGTGAATTTAGACCTGAGTAACTCTGCACAGAATTTCATTGTATGTGTTGGACTGTGACAGCCATGCTGAGTAAAATACAGGTGCCAGCAATTTCTTTCCATAGAATCCTAACCAAATTCTAATATAGAATACAAAAGTCCTTTGCAAGTACATCCCAAAGATTTGGGGCACCCTTCGCAAAGCTTCCCAGGGTGTGCCAACCTTCTCTTCCCATGGGGAATCAGGAAGTGTCGGTCCTTCACACAAAAACATACACACACCACAGCCCTTTGTGGTCTCTTCTAGCTCTGAGTGATTCTGATACTGAACAGGCGTGGAAACATGTTTGTTTTTTCAGGGCATCAACTCTGCCTCAGACCTCAATTCCTAATACAACTCCAAACTGCCTAAGAAATAGCATGCATGTAAATAAAAATGAAAAATATTCATTAGCTACCAATTTCTGTGTGCTTGCCTTTTATCTCAGCCAAAGTTCTCCATTCTCTTCATCAGATTCTCCACTAAATTGTGTCTTAAATACAGATGATGAAAGTAAGCATGAAGCATAATTAGGTACAATATTGCTTTGATCGAATCAAAGCTTATCATTCTAGGAACCATATACTTATGCATTAAAGATTAAAAGACAAAAAAATACTGTTATTTCCCCATAAGTCTGAAATAAATTTCTTTTAAAAAAAAGAGAAATTTTCACGTCATGATTTTTTGTTTGTATGTTTGTTTCAGAGTAAATTTTAAAAGAAAATGTTTTGAACAGTGTGACTCAAAAGGACACATCCATGATATCCTAAAATAACAGAACAGAATAAAGGTTCTGTTATTTTAGGATAGAAAAACTAAGAAATAAGAAATCATGTTGCAATACAATCAGATTTGGATGGAGATTAAAGAAGTATTCTTCCTCTCCACTGAAAACTGAAAAACGGACTGCAGAGCATGGAAACAATTTACTTCCATTCTTTGCAGCCCAACTGAAGGGAGAAAGCAGATAATCCTCCCATGCTGTTTATCTTGAGTTGCAAGGAGCGGGGTCAGATGGCTCTTATTTTCCATCTCCACAGCCCATTCTGATGTGGAGAGAAATTAATGATTGCTTCTTTCATTTCCATCTGAAACAGATAATGGGCTGGTAGCTTGGTCTGTAGGATATTCTCTGGAGTCCAAGAGGACACCTCGAATAGGGTGGGAAAGTGATCTGATTCTTCTTAAGCTGTCTCTGTGGTTCTAGGGGATTGCCCATGTTGGGAAATGCCATTCTGGTCTCTGCTGAGTTTATGACATAAAATGTAGGCATTTCATAGGCTCTTTCAGCTAACAGCTGATTTGTTTAGGTTGTGCCAGTGGATGGGTTTGAGGTTGAATACAGTTTTAAATGCATTCCCAGTGTGGAGGCTCCCAGGAGTGTACTGCTTGATCTCCAACACTAAACTTCTGACACTGGGAGATTTCATGTTATAGGGAAATTTGCACCATAACACCAACACAGGACGGCATGTAAAGAGTTAGTTTCAATAAAATACATGTTCAAAAAAGATTTCACTTCCCCCTCTTTTCCCACTCTGCCCTATATATTTCCATATCTAATGTCTTAGGAGGTGGGAAAGTATCCATGTATTCTTATACCCAGAGAGTTATTGTCTGACACAAACAGCAGGGGGGAATTATTGGTTATTTGGTGGATGAGCAAGTAAATGAAGCTAATAGTCTTTTAATAGTAGTGACTTAATAGACAAGGAGATAGAGTTGAACGCAAATCTAATGTGCATCTGATGAAATGGGTTCTCATGTGTCCAGCATTCTCTATTTTCTCCCGCTCTCCTGGGCCTTCCAAACAGGGTCCTGGATGACTCCGCCACTGAAAGGAGCAACCAGAAGGCAGCAGCTACTCTCCTCACAACTGCTGGAGGGCCCGAGCCAGGCCAGGAGTACACAGCAACTCAAGATGCCAGTGACTCCAGGCCCTCCTCCAATAGCTCTATCAGGAGTGTGAAAGAGTGGCCTCCGGTGACGACCCAAGGATGGGTTGAAAACCTTCTACCTTATGAAATAAAACTTGCTTAGCTAAAAGGCCTGTGTACCAACCTCTCGAGTCAAGCCTCTTCTGTTGGACAGCAACACATCATGCATGAAAGCTTGTATTGGAATAAAACCTTGCTGGCCATCAGGTACCAGAAGATTCCAGTTTACATTTGCTTCAGCAGACTAGCACAGCCACTCTCCCAGAAAATTCAGAAAGCATTGAAGGCTGTTGCTCACTTATAAGCCATGATAGGCAAATGCTCCTCTCCTTGTTGCAAACCATGCACCTGTTGTCAGTCTAGTGGCATGAGATGTTCAACTTGAAATGAAATGAAAGCCCTAAAAAATGTCGTCAAGTACATTTGAATTCTAACATTTTATTTACAAAAACAGAATTATCTCTAACTTGTCGCCATAATTCATCAGCCAGAATAAAACCTGTATAGTGAAAATTCAGCATGAAAAATGTTGAACCAGAGTTTACCAGGAAGCTCAGAACCATCTAATTAGGACTCAACAGGCATTGTCAGTTCCTCTCACACTGCAGGTGATAAATTAGCCAGTGTAACAAGTCAAGAAAAATTGTGGTATCACCTATTATTTGAATACTCACTGAGCTTATTTTAAATACCTGACATCTGCTTAGAAATGTCAGTTTTATTCCTTTTAAAAAAGCCCATGGTTTACTCTTTCTTTCTCCCTCTCATGCATGCATGTGCTTCCCCCACCTCTCCAGTGTATGTGTAAGAGTACATATATAAGCTAAGGACATCATTTGTTGTGTATGTGGATCTGCTGAGGACCAAAGCTTGAGGTCCTGTGCTGCTGATTGGCTTATGCCTGGCTTGTCCCTCTGCCAGTAGATTCAAAAGCAATCACTACAGCCCTGATTGGACAGCACATGGCCAGATCCATTAGGGATCCAATCACTTTAAAACAATCTGGTATCCAGTTGCTTGCAACCACGGGAAGTACTTTTGTTCTGGATTGTATATATGGGAGGGGGAGTTGTTCGGGGGTTTTCAGTTCAGTGTACAATGAGCTGAGATCACTAATAAAAAGCTGAAAGATTCCAGTGCCTTCATGTTCCATAGATTTAACATGCATTTGATAAAGAGGGTTCTGGTCCATGAAAGCCTATCCCACTATAAATCTGTTGGTTCAAGATGGGTAGCCATATTAGTCTCTCTGTAGCAGTAGAAATTCTTCAACTATCTGAAGAAGTGAGCAGTGATTCACAAAATCTCAGTGATTCACACAAGTCATCCAATCACTTGTTTTCTCTTTCCTGCAAGAAGTCATTAAATGTTTCCTATATACCATAAAGGAAGTTATTATCTTCTCTCTGATCAGTGCTGTAACTTTGGCCATTTCCAAATTTTCAAAATCACGTCCTTTCTTATCAGTTTGGAATCTTTTTAGAAGTTGTGCATAAGATAATCATTGAAAAACAAAACTTTCATTTATTAAATCTTCTCTTGATTTCATTTCATTCTCCTCTTGGGAGAAATCTAATATGTCTTGATAGGTTAACCATTTGCCCTTCATTACAAGTTTTCACCTTAAAAATGGCTTCTTACATTGAAATTCATAATGGTAAAAGACCAATTCAGGTTGTCAGATGCGTTTTCTATATTAACAAAAAAATAAAAATCGTACTGTTACCATGGTTGTTTATTCGATTTTATTATGTTATGCTGTACTTGTTCCATGCTTTCTCACATTCTATGTAAACCGTTCTGAGCCACAGGGGAGGGTGGTATGTATGCATGCATGCATGCATGTATGTATGTTTGTGTGTATGAATAAATAAATATTCAGCACTTTTCTTACATTATCATTTATTTGTCTTTCGGGTAAAAAAAACACTCGGTCAACATGAATTAAATCTTTTAAACAATTTTCAATCATTCCAATAAAACCATTGTAAATAGTTTGTAATCTTGTCCTGCTTTATGAATCAAAGTAATATTAATTACTTTCCATGAAGTTAGTATTTTCCCATTCCATAAAATGCAGTTCATTGTATTCTGTAGTGATAATAAAAGCTGATACTCAAAACATTTTGAATATGATTCTGATAGACCATCCAGTCTCCTGATTTGATTTTATGATTTCTACCACCTCTCCTACTGTTATAGAATCATAATTTGTCTTTGTTCTTCTGAAAGCTGTAATAAATTTTGGTTTTCAATGCCCTTTATATAAATGTGCATAATATCTATACAAGGCTTTTTAAATAGATTAATTGTCAGTAAAAGTTTTATCACCTTCTTGTATACTTACTATTGTATTTTTTCTTCTGCTTTCTTAATTTATAAGCCACCTTGCCCGTTTATTTGCATATTCAAAATGTTTTTGTGTGATAAAATTCAATTTCTTTTCAATTTGCCTTACTGTCAACATTGACCACTCTGCTATAACATTTTTATTTGAGACAATATTTTAGAATTTACAGGTGATGATGAAAGCTTTACTGGCATTCCAGATCATGCTCATGTCACTTCCTTTATTAAAGTTGATTTCAAAAACATTCTTCTACTTTTTAAACAATCTTCCATAATTAGTTCTTTTTGTAATAAAATTTCATTTAATCTCCATCTACATGCACTTGTTTTTCCTTTAAAAATCAGACCCGTCATATATGATTGGTATAAAGGAATGATGATTGAAAGAAAAGTGATAGTTTAATTTTCTATACCTTTAAACTTTTTTTCTCATCTAATTCTTGCTGAGAAACAACCTAATGCTTTAAGTCCCATGTGCCCAACAGTACAAAAAATTATTTAATAACAGACAAAAAAAATTGACACTGTACAAAATGTGTTAAGCTGCATATCAGAGTGAACTCTGCAGACAGATTTGGGTGCCAAGAGAACTGAGAAGTGAAGACACATTTTCCAATCTCATTTAACACTCCCAATCAGAAAGCGCTTCCCAGGGGCATGGCATTTCTTTTGTGATACTGCTCAAAACTGCAAGGTATTCATTTTACAATAGATGTAATTATGATTGTTGAGATATTTAGAGAGCAGTCTGAAACTCAGAATCTACTCAGGCCAATTAAATGAGACTTCCTCCCAGGAGCATATTAGGATTGCACTGATTGCCATATTCGTAGAACAGCATCACAGAAAGCAGCTTTCACATCAGTGAAGAAGGAATGTTTCAATCTTTGTAGCCAACATCAAAATTACTTTGCACTACAGTAGCTTTAGAACGAGGATTAAGATGGGCTTTAAATCAATAATATTGACAGGGATTCCTGATTCCTTAGAACTTGCAGAAAATCTGACAGTTGAGAGACTGTAATCATCAATAATATTGTACATAATAACCTTAGGCAAGTAAGAGAAGGGCACATTTATTGTGGAGGAAACTTCAATTCTGAATTTCTCTTCCTAAATCTTCTGCAACTCTTTCTCTGTCTATATGATGACGTATTCCAGTAAGGAAGAAACAGGATGTCTAGAATCTTGTCCATATCTGCTCTATGAAACAAATTTGGCATTTCATATTCTATATTCAAGTGGATTTTTCCCTACAACATACATTTCCATTGCAATTTAAACTTCCCTCTGTAAGAAAAGCATGACATCTCCTTTCTCCTGATGTTAAAATATTGTTTTGTTTGGAATAGGTCTGCTGAAGTGAGATCACACTGCCCTAATCACTCTTCCCCCCACCCCACCCCCAGTTACTAATTTGAAATAAATGTCACTGTGTTGATAAAACGTTACAGATAATTCTGATAATGGATGCTTTGATTAAAATGTATGTTTTCCAGGACTTCCATCCCAATGTTAGTCTGGCGTAGGACACAAAAAGAAGAGCACTGAGTAAGCAATCGGAGGCTGTCCATTCTTTGAAGCTTTCCGTCAGAGCCTCCCCTCCTCTTACTCTCTGCCTTGTCAGGATTCGATAGTGTATGCCTATGCCTCTGCTCACAGTATGAGAGACAGAGAGAGAGAGAGAGAGACCGCAAAGCAAAAAGAGAGAAGAGAGAAGAAACGTCACAGAAGATACCTCTAAACAGTGTTTGACCAGAAATAGGAACTGCCAAGGATCTGTGTGAAATTCACTACTGTGAGAGATGCCATCTAGCTTCTTATTCCACCTGTTCTTAGTTGCTGGAGTAAATTGTAAGTATGCTTATTGTGATGGAAAGAGGCGCATGGCAAAGTTTACTAAATGGTTGTTTTTCCATTGATCTTTGTGATAAAATATATATATTGTGGCTATTTGCTACCAAATTCCTGATATTTTGATACACTGGCATTTCAGGTGTTTTAGAAATGCAAACATTAGGTATCTTTGTTTGGTAATTGTTATTCTCTGGGGTGTCAACATATAGCATGGTTTTAATGATGTGCAACCTGAAATGTTTAAAATATTTGTCAATCCACATTGGATATGCTGAGGATACCTTCAGTCTTTAGAGATACTCTGGCAAAATTCCCTCACGTGCTGTTTGAACTTCCAGGAAGATGCTGCAATGGTCACAAGCTTGATAATTCCATCTTCTCAGCCTTGGCAACCTAAAGCAAATTGGCTTGGCTGGTGTTTACAGTGTCCTACATGAATACATTTGAAGCTGATATTCTGAACTGTAAACCATGGAGCTTTAACTGATTGTATTAATCAGGATGCTTTTTATGTATGGCAGCTTTCTCCACCTGTCCTTTTCTATTTTTGAATTCATAATCATTTGCATACTGTAAATGATTTTTTGCCATTGTTATTATATTGCTCATAGAAGAATTGTAACTGGAAACAGAGAAATCCAACATGAAATATCTCATTCAAGATCCAGGGGGTTACTGTCATTCAAAATCCTTAAAAGGGGTTAGATGGATGGAAATAGCATATTTTACCTCTCTTTCTTATTCTCACATACATTGTGTTTGGAGGCTGTAAACCTTGGGTGGAGAGAACAAATGACCAGTTAATTTTTCTAGGTTTTATGAACTCCTTTCGTATAGAAAGTCAGAAAGAAACAAATGATCAATGGCAAGTTACCTGTTAGCTTTTACCTTTAAGTATATTCTTTGTTTGAAACTTGTCCTGTCATGATACTCCAAACACTTGAGTTATTAATCTCTCTTCAACTAAATGGACTATTATTTCTAATATTTTTAGCATAAACATTGCAAAATTGAATGACAGAAATGCTGTTTTAGTCAAGCAGTTTATCTATAGCATTGTTTTATGCAGAACAGCAAAGTGATTATGGTAGGAAAAGAAGTAAAGGAGCTAAGAATAAAATCAATGGTGGGAATTTCAACCCTTTAGAATCTTAATCAATTGGTACTGTGATGTGGGGACAACAAAGAAGACTCTGGAGATCATGGATTGGACCTCAAAAATAATCGCTTTCTCCCCTATCCTACCACAGCCTGCTTATTTATCCCAAATGCTGCAAATCAGAGGTCTGCAATGGGAGGGTGAAATTGGAGAAGATCAGCCCTTCTTCCATTAGCGGCAATATTATCAGGATCCAAGCCTATACTTTGTTTGTGAAGGGTTTATTGATGTCACAGGCTGCTCCAAACTACCCCGTGTGAACTACAAGAGAGAAAAAAAAACTACCCCACAGTTTGGTGCTGATGCTGCAGGAGAAGCTAGTTCCTTCTCCTTCCACCTTCCTCATACAGTGTAGTATCACCACTGGCTCTTTGTAAAAACTTGGCCTCTTGGTTTGGTGTGTACATGCTCTAAAAGTCAGAATGGGGAAGGCTGCTGGAAGTCAAAAATAACCAGGGAACTAGATTTATGTATCTATATCTAATCTATATCTATACCTTGCCAATAATGAACAGAACTCACTTTAATGGCATTCAGATAGAGATGAGGAAAGTTGTGTAGATCCATGACTTATTTGGGGCTGAAGTACTATAGCAGCTGTAAGTAAAATGTTCATATTATCTTCCTTCTTAAATGGCTCACTCCCCACCCCCCGCCCCCATTTATTTTAATGGTATGTTCCCAGATATCAACATGTTTAATTCTCAGCATGGCCAAATCAGTAACAGAAGTAACAACAACAATAGTAATAATATAACCTGCCCTTCTCAAAGACTCAGGGCACAACTGTAATTTAAACACTAAAATAATACAACATAATAATTAATATTAAAATCATAAATTAATTTCTATACCAGTTTTAAAACCAATCATTCTTAAAGCTACTTCTCTCTGAGACCATTTACACATTGGGAACTTCACTGCCCCAGCTCCCGTGCAGGAGGTGGATGAGGGTGGATGAGGTGCACCGGGCCAAATGCTCCCCCGTGTGGGTGCAGGAAGAGGTGGAGCAACCTGCCATGACTAAAATTCCAGCCTGCAGCACAACATGAAACTTCCAGTGCATAAACGGTCTAATAAACATAAGTTTGGTAATCAAATTGTAGTAATTTAATTGATGTTTTGAGCAGGGAGGCAAGAATTCCAGTGTTATTTCCAGCCTTTCCTGTAGGCCTAGTGAAACAGCTCTATTTTGTTGGCCCTGTGAAAATATCCAAGATCCCACAGCTAGCTAGAGCATGCCATACTTATATAGATAACAAATCAGAAATTCCACTTTTGAAGCTATTACTGTTTAGCACAGACATATTAAATAAACAATTTGGATTCATTTTCATTCACTATTTGCCCAGGACCAGATAAGAAGTAAACGGGCTGAATAAATTAGCTGACTTTGCCAAGATGGCTAAACTGACACTAATAGTCAACGGAAGAACAGAAGAGGCCTTTCAAGAACAATGGGGCCCTTACCTGAACTATTTAAGAAAATAATACAAAAGGGGATTGAAACGGGGAACTAAATGTATTAAATGAAGAGCATAACCTTTCTTTTTTCTGTACTAACAATGTAGATTGCATGTATTTCATTATCTTTAATCCTGGAAAATAAAAATAAAAATCTTATAAAAAAAAAAAAAGAAGTAAACGAGTGGTCAAACACAAAATCAGAAAGGCGACAGGCTGGGAGGCATGAGAAACAATTCCCAGGTCTCTTGGAGCAGCTGACAGAGGATGGGGGAGATACACTTATCGGGAATGGGGAGAAATGCTGGAAATTAACATGATGTGCCTATGTGGCCCAGAAGTGACATAGCCACATCAGGGTGATCGGTGGTATAATGCTCTTCTACCATAGAGTTTTATCCAAAACTCAGAGCACTCCTCATAATGTTCCCGGCATGTCTACATCATTTCAAGGTTACATTCAAGGCACAGTATTCCTTCCAGTGGCCAACAAACCTGAGAGCTGTCTGGATTTGCTCCTGGAGTTAAAATTCAAATGAATTTTATCTGGAACAAAAACCTGCTCCAGCAACATAGTATAGATGTGAAAGAGGTAAGTTTGGGTGAATTCTGTTTGCCAGGTAACAGTCACAGCTGCAAATCAATGAACTAGATTGTGGACAGCCGTTTGCTGCACAATTTACCCACTAGGGTCCATATGGTCTACACCAGCGTACACCACCAGATAGCAAGTCTTGTAAGGGATATTTAAATGTTAATTTCGGAGACTTTAGTTAGTTCGGAGACTTTTGCTTGGAATGGCTAAGGCAGGCAAATAATTGCAAATTCTGTACAGGGAGATTGACTTAAAATATGCTGGTGTTAGGATGACACTAATTCAATTATTTAAACTATTCAATAAACAAACATAAATGTTGAAAGTCCCTGTTTAAATAATGCATAGTATCTCTTTTCCTTCCCTTCCTCTCTATCTCTTTCCTTAGTTATTCATGCTACTTCTAGAAGCCCTGATTTTGGATATGGTATAACATGTCCCCTTGGCTATTTCCCTTGTGGGAACAGCACAAAGTGTTTGCCTCAGTTTCTCCACTGCAATGGACAAGATGATTGTGGGAATAAAGCAGATGAAGAAAACTGCGGTATGTTAACAAAGCCCTTGGCACAACATCATAATTCATGTATTAGAAGAGCCATTTTAAGATGGTGTTTGATATTACTATAAAACCAGTTCATCTTCTTCTTCCTTAGAAGAACAGTAAACTGTTTTTACTTATTTTATACCTTCTGTCTTTATTCAGTAATATCATATATTGTGTAGGCAACTTATAATGCCATTCTGAGCTGAGTTACGCCATTGTAAGTCTCCTTAGAACTGTAGCCTTATTTGCCTGGGAATTATCCTTACTGATTAAAGTGGGACTTAATTCCTAGTAGACCTGCTTAGGATTGTTCCGTAAAGACAGTAACAAAACTATTCACCATAATGGAATAGGAGCCAGGACACTAATTGAAACTATAAGCCTACTCGTGGATATACATATCTCTGTGTATATGTGTGATCATGTGGGGACAATTTTAAATGTCTCAAAGCCATATAAATTTATAGCCTAACACATCCATCCACTATTAGGTTTAAATTACTGTGATCCATTTAAGCCTCCCATTTTGTTCCCGCTACTTGGCTGAAATAACTCCAAAATGGAAGGCTGAAATAACTTGCAGTCATTGCAGTCTAACAGCAGGGTGGTGTAAATGGTTGTGGCCTATATGTTAGGCTGTTAAGATCCTGCTATTAGGCTCTCATGGTCTCTAGCCATTTCAGCCCTGCATTTCATTCACCCCCATTTCAGCCCTCCAGTTTGCTCCCACCACTTCTAAACAGGGGAAGTGAAAGAAACCACTGAAATGGTTTGCAACCAATTCAGCTTAACAGTAGATGGGTGAACCCACCACACTGTTAGGCTATGATTTCCATTTATTTATTTATTTTAATTTAATTTATACCCTGCCCCTCCCAATGTAGTCGGCCCAGGGCGATTTACATCAAGATAAAAGAATAAAATACAATAATTGCCATTAAAAACCCTTCAATTCATCCCCAGTAAAATACTAAAACAATCTAAAATTTCCATCAGATGGCGGAGCCATCTACACCAGTCAGTGGATCCCTATCCTAACAGTAACTCCTCTACATCAGTCAGCCTACCCTAACTGTATCTGTGCTCTGGTACAACCAACTAGATCTTTTGCTAGGTGGGACCTCCAGTTCATAGATTATTTATTCCCCAGGACAGCTCATCCTCCCCAGTCTCAACCAAAAGCCTGGCAGAAGAGCTCTATCTTACAGGCCCTGCGGAATGTTGATAGCTCCATCAGGGCCCGTAGCTCTCATGGAAACTCATTCCACCAGACTGGGGCAAGGGCTGAAAAGGCCCTGCCCCTGGTTGAGGCTAAGTGAATGCCCCAGGAGCCCAGACAACTAGCAGATTCATACCCACAGAACAAAGTACTCTGTGGGGGGCATAGCCAGGCAAACAGTCCCGCAGGTAGGCCACATATAGCCTTGAAAGTTAAAACAGAACTTTGAACTTGACCCTGAAGCAGACTGATAACCAGTGCATGTGTTGTAGCACTGGCTGAATATGGGTCCTACAAGAAGTTTTAATAAAGACCCTTTAAGCCACATTTTGTACCAGCTGCAATTTCTGGATCAAAGCCAAGGGAAGGCCCATGTAGAACGAGTTACAGTAGTCTAACCTGGAAGTGACCGTTGCATGGATCACTGTGGCCAAGTGTTCCGAGGACACGTAAGGTAGCGATCCCCAACCTGTGGGCCGTGGAGCACATGTGGTCCTTCAACTAATTGGAGGTGGGCCCCAAAGGACGCCTTCCCCCCCCCCCCGGCCCTTTACTTCATCCCCCCCAGGCCCTTTACAACACACTTCATTGTTGTGGCATGTCTGTATCTTATTTTGAAGGGATGTTTAAACATTACCATAGCGATCAGAGAGCGCTAGGGGAAGTGGTTGAGAGTAGAGGAGTAAACTACCCCCCCACCGGGCCTCAGTAAAAGGCGTTGAGTGGTCCCCGGTGAGTGGTCCCTGGCATCGAGTGGTCCCTGGTTGAGGACCACTGACGTAAGGCACTAGTACCCATGCTTGAGCCATTTTAGCCCTGTTTCACTCCACTCTCCCCCACACACAAACACATCCCAGCAAAACATAGGACTTAAATGGATCACAACTGACAAGTTAAAATAGCTCAAACAGTGGAACCAGACAAAAGTCTGGGAAATGTTTGGGGAAAGCGCCTTCCCCAAAAATAATTTTGGTGGCTATGATCAAGGTGAGATTCATGATGAATTTTAGCTTGTAAACGAGTTCATGCCCATCCTTATTTGCCAACTTCAGGAAGGGGGTGGAAGATTATTTTGTCCAAGAGGGCATTTGATGAAGGGTAAATTGCTTTGGGCTGTGTTTTTAACTATGTATATTGGGCTTTACCTGATTTTTAACTTGTTGCTGAATTCTTAAAATATTCATGTCCTTGCACCTTTTGCTATTCTGTTAGCAGCCTTGAGTTTATGGAGCTAAGGCAGCATATAAACATTTTAAATAAATAAAACAGAAGGTGATGTTGGAAACAGGGGACATGATATTTGCTAATAAAATATATATTAAGTTGCATTGCATTCTCTGGTATTCTCTCATGAATAAGTCAGTGTAGAACTATGGACATTGATCCTTACAGTTGCCACATGTTGAAAAACTCTTTCCAGAAGTACATGGTGTCCAAATAACTTAGTGCAATGATATCCATGATTAATCATAGAGTTACATGAACACATCTAAAAAAAGGTAATATATCAATCCAAACAAAATTTTAAAAAATTATAGAGAAGATAATGTCCAGCTTGGTGTAGTGGTTAGGAGTGCGGACTTCTAATCTGGTGAGACGGGTTTGATTCCACGCTCACCCACATGCAGCCAGCTGGGTGACCTTGGGCTTGCCACAGCACTGATAAAGCTGTTCTCACTGAGAGACAGTTTGGTGTAGTGCTTAGGAATGTGGACTTCTAATCTGGCATGCCAGGCTCAATTCTGCACTCCCCCACATGCAGCCAGCTGGGTGACCTTGGGCTCGCCACAGCACTGATAAAGCTGTTCTGACTGAGCAGTAATATCAGGGCTATCTCAGCCTCACCTACCTCACAGGGTGTCTGTTGTGGGGAAAGGAAAGGGAAGGCAAATATAAGTTGCTTTGAGACTCCTTCTAGTAGAGAAAAGTGGCATATAAGAACCAACTATTCTTCTTCTAAAGGAAATGTAGTATCAGCTGTAATGCATTTTAAGGAGCTGCAGTTTTTTTTTGGAATGCATGCATTTTCACTAGCCAGAAAAAAAAACATTGGGTGTCTTTAGAGAGCTAAAGGACCAGTTTAGCAAGTTGACATCCAATAAATTGAACAATAATTTCAGCCTCACTCTTATTTATTTATAGGTCTTGCATTGCATTACAGGCTTTACATTTATACCTATCTGGGCTCCTTCATACATTCCAAAGTGTTCACAAAAAATGCAAGGAAGAGCAGGACTATGGTAGCAAGTCTCCCCCCAGACCTGTGGTGTCTGCTTAGGTATTATAGTCCCCTAGACTCTTGATTCTTAGGGATTTCAATGTCCACACAGATTCACTGTTCTCTGGACTTGGTTTGAGCCAGTGTCAGCCATGGCAGCACTGGGGTTCTATTTCAGTGAGGGAAGTCATCCACAGACGGTTAGGTCTCTTGGTTTGGACCTAGTGTCAGCCATGACAGCACTGGGGTTCGCGCAGTTGGTTGCCACTCTGTAAAGTTCTCAACAATCTGCTGACCTCTGTAAGGAAGAAAGGCAGCAAATACATGTTTTAAATAAAATAAAAACCTCATTGCTTTGACATCAATTGCCACCACAGCACTGCAGGGCTTATGGTGAGTTGTGTTTAAGTAAGAATTTTTTTTTATTTTAAAGGAATCCTGTCGAGGACTGGTTCTGCATGAGATGTTTAAGAATTAATGTTACTGATATGCATAATCTCATTCCGTGACATTTTGAAACTGGCTCTGCCTTATGCTCCAGCCATTTTGTGATTGCACCCACCACCCTGTGTCAGAATTCCAAAGGAGCCCACAGGTACAGGATGTTTATGGACCCCTGGTTTAGACCTTCCCTCTTTTTAACATCTTTGAAGTGTTGAGAATGGATACACCTGCTCAAGGTGCTTCATAAGGGTTTACGCTGAGAGGTGTTGGACAGGCAAAAAAAAATTCATCTCACTTGTAGCTTGATTTATTTCTGTAACTAATACAGCAGCAGCTTTTCACAGCTAACATGCTAAGATGGAGAACTTCAGTTTCTCATGCTGCTGTTAGGCACAAATACCTTGAAGTCCAGTTAAACAGGTTACCCACAGCTCCTTTCCTCTCCTGCCTAAGTGCACCCCTCTCTCTCTTTCTCTCTCTCTCTCTGCACCGCTCGTGCCCCCCACTGTCTGAAACTGAATTGGGGACAATATGTGTCCCATTGGGAGGCTTTGTGTGTAGTCTATCACTACATGTGCAGCTCCCTAACAGGAGCACTTCGGGGACAATTTCCACTTGGGAAAATGATGTTGGGAAGATGCTGAAGCCTCACTTCCTCCTACTCATGGTCCCAATCAGAATGAAGGCCTTACACTCTTCAGAAATCAGTCCCCATCAATGTGATGTGTGATTAATTGCTCACAAATTAGTTAAAAGAGGAAATGTAGCTGAGAAGCTCATCTGCAATGCATCCAGGTCTCCAGCATCTCCCATTACAAGAGGATTAGGTAGTTAAATGATGGCAAAGACTGGGACACTGGAGAACTGCCTCCATTCAGGGTACTGACTTGGACAGAACAGTTGCCTGACTCTCTAGAAGATGGTTTCATGTTTGTGGCCCTGAGACATGGGAGAAATAGATTTTAGCTTCCTTTAACCACAGATGGTGATTTTGTTTAAACCCAGACTTTCTCTACTCCCACTTCCTTCACACATGAATGGGACCCTTCCTGTCGCTTTCCACTATCTGGATCATAGCTGGAGGTTCTATTGGCTAATAGCCACAGGGACTGAGGCTGATCTGTAAGGAAGTGGTTAACCTCCCCCCCCCCCACACACACACAAGGTTGCTTTTAAAGTAAAGATATTTCTGTGTTTGCAGCCAGTGCACCAGTTCCTTTGTACAATCGGACATGCACATACTGGTGCTGTTCATGAGGATTCTTCATCCATTTAATTTTCTCTTTGTGCCCTATTGTTTTGGAATAGCCTTTTAATACGTAACCTGCACTTGGAAGGCAGGGGGTTTGGGGTTTGTTTGTTTTTTTTTTTTGGTAATGTCTAGTACACTTTAGATGCTTTTACAAATACAAAGAAAAACGATTTTAACATTTCTTTTGTACAATTATTATTAGGTGATAACAATGGATGGTCTCAGCAGCTAGATAAATATTTTGCCGTTTACAATGAAAGGAGGTTGCAATATGCCTTTGAAGTGAAGGCCTATGAATGCTGTAAGTAGCATAAACAATAATTTGCCTAACTACAGAATGTTTAAAATACAAAAGATGCATACAAATTTACCTCAAGGAGCCAGTCCAGGTTTTTCACATTTCAATGCAGAGTGACAAAGAATGAAATGTAATTTTAGTACAGCTGTGCAATTCCATTTTAGAAGGAGTCTACAGCTAAAAATACATTTAAGCCACACTGTTCAAGTGAACCATGGTTCTCTTTAAGGGAATATGGGCAGTACATTTGAAACCTGATTAGTCACCCTTCCACAAGACACAGATTTTTTCCAGCATGACAGAAAAGTTGTACCCTAATAACTCTGGATATGTAGCTATTGTTACATCTAGTGCTCATTTGCCACTACATTTGCAACTACATGGTTGTTCACACAACAGAACACAGTGGCAAACGATCACTCTAATATGGAATCTGAGAACATCCAACAATGTTCATATTCACATTCCTTGATGGTCTCACACATAGCACTTCAAATATTGCCTTAGAATAAGTCCATGGTAAATATTCCTCAGATGTATTAGTAGAATTTATGGGACTGAGGTTTGAATCCCCAATCTGACAGATACATTTGCTAGGCCAGTCACACAGTCCCTGCCTTGCCAACCTCAGAGTTTTTGTGAGGATACAATGGAGCTGTTTTAAATCTCCAATGGGGAAAAAGATAAGGTATAACTGAAGTAACTAAATAAAAATAATGGACTTCATTTATAGAACACAAATTCCAGTTTCTGTCTCATTTCATAGTCTTGAATATCTCTTTAAGCTGCTTCTTAAGCCTAACCATCTCCTTTATGAAAGGCTGAACAAGGCATCCCTTGCATAAGCTGATAGCTAAACATTCCTTACATATATAAGCTAAACATTCCTTACATATATAAGCTAAACATTCCTTACATACATAATTCTCAACAGTATTTAGACAGCATTTTTTCTTAAAACACAAGAATGTTGTCTGGATAAAAGAGGGGAACACTTATGCTGCCCCCAGTTTCTTGAAAGAGGGGCAGGATAGAAAATATGACATAAATTGCACAGAAAAGATGGGCAAGTATTAGAAAAAGTCACATAAACCATGTTTGCTTTGGTTACAATTCTGCCTGATGAAGAACAAAGTACAGATAAGTGTCCATTATGACGGATACCTTACTGTGTAATGAAGTATGCATTTATTATGAATTATGACTTAATTCTAATTGATGATTTTGTTTTAGATATTGTTCTTTTCTCTCTGCATTATCATTCCAATATCTACTACATCTGTAATATTCTCTTTATCCAGTGATTGATTCTGTGCCAACACAATGTTTGTGCCAAGGACTAGAGCTGGACTGTGATGATGCCAATTTAAGCACAATCCCTTCAGTCTCTTCAAATGTCACTATGATGTAAGTACTAGTATTGGTATTCAATTTGCCAATATTTGGGAATACCAAATAATTTTGACTCCATAATGAGACCTTTAAAGTCTGAGTCTATAAAGTGGTCTGGTAAGGGAAGGGTTTGAGGTAGAGACATCAAATTTGCAGCTGGAGCCTCTCCTCAAAAGAATCCCCCAATTTCAAAAAGACTGAAGGAGAGGGTCCAATTCTATGGGAACCCAAAGACAGTAAGCCCCATTCTCCATTGTTTCCAATGAGGGAAAATAGCTAGGCAGCAGTACAAGCCCAGCAAAATGTCCGAAAGAATCTCTGCAGTGAAAATGTAAATATGGTGCCTCTACCTCAAAGTGCTCACCAGACCACTTTATAGACTCAGGGTAGATTTGCCATTAGCTTGAATGGCCCCATAGGGCAGGGGCGCCCAAACTGTGGCTCTCCAGATGTCTGTGAACTACAAATCCAATGAGCCCCTTCTCATGTAGTCCATGGACATCTGGAGAGCCACAGTTTGGTCACTCCTCCCACAGGAAATAGTGGAGACAAAAATATTCATTACACCTGAATATTTACTTATTTACTTACTTATATTTATTATATTTCTATACCACCCTACTGTAAGGTTCGGGGTGGTTTCAGGTTTTGCCATTGACTATATTGTCAGCTTTTTTGGCACTGACTATATTAGTACCAAATAAAGATTATCTAATCTGTATTTGGTATAGAAAATACTGGAAAATACCAGAAAGGGTATTTCTCAGGATTCCCCCCCCCCCATGTTTACTAAAAATGAATGTATATGCCTAGTTATAAGCCAGTAGGTATGCAGCCTCCAGTCATTTGCTGGAGGCCCTTTTGATCTTCATACCATATGATAATTATTCTGTCTAGACTGGATGAGATACAATTCCCAGCATGGTGTTTAAATGCTCCTTTCTCTTTAAGTAGCTCCTGTTAGCATTCTTGGAACCAACCCAAAAATGGGCATGAAGAAGAAGAAGAAGAGTTGGTTCTTATATACGGCTTTTCTCTACCCAAAGGAGGCTCAAAGCGGCTTACAGTCGCCTTCCCTTTCCTCTCCCCACAAGCCCAAGGTCACCCAGCTGGCTGCATGTGGGGGAGTGCAGAATTGAACCTGGCATGCCAGATTAGAAGTCCGCAGTCCTAATCACTACACCAAACTGGCGTAGAGGGCTGGTTCCAATCTGCTTTTCCAGGAGGCCAGCTAACCACCAAAAAGGCTATGCTGGGGGTCATGAGACAAAATCCACAAGGGATGGGGCAGGCTTTCTCAGTCGAGGTTTTGTGAAAACTAGAGGGTTAAATCGCTGCTAGTGAGCTGCAACTGGGAGGAAGGTGGGAGGGAAGTCCCTTCCAGGATGATCCCCACCCCTTTTCTCCTGGACTAGCCTGGTCCATTAATGTTTAGAAGTTTGTATCATCTGTATTTGTTACCATTGCAATGAAAGAAGTCTCCTATATTGGGGAGTGGCTTGGTGAATAAGTTTGCCCAGTAAACTTAATGTTTATTCCAGGTCCCTGAAAAGGAATCTTCTAGGAAGGCTTGCTGACAACAGTTTCAAAAAATATCAGGATCTTAAAAAATTGTAAGACACTGTTTTAATGTCAAACTACTGAAACATCATCGGTTTGTTACATAGTTATTAAGGAGGGGGGAGTTCATATAACATGGTTTTTGCATTCTTGGAAACATGGCTCGATTAATTAAGCATCTATTCTACAGCCAAATATTGCTCTGTTTTCTGCTGGGAAATTGCCTAAGCTCAGAGATGTTTAGTAGGCATTTTTTGTCTCTTGAACTGATAGTACAAGCTAACATTCCCTCTATATGCAATCATAGCTGAAATTGTCATTATAGACCAAGGATTATTTATCTTGCCTGAAAATCTTCATCCTAGATGTGGGGAGAAATTACACCATGAAATGTATTTCCCATTGCAACTAATGAAAACAAATATTTGATTGCTGTCTCGTTGCAGCTAGTTTTAATTTGACACTACAGAATCCAACAAAAGCTCTTAAGATGTCATATTACCCAAATCTGATTTTCACTTTGTTTGCATACTCCTTAAGTGTGTATAAACAGCATGCATTCCCTGAATTCTTATTACTGCCATCTAGTACAAGTGTTTCTATATTTTGTAGCACCCTCTTCTGGCCACAATTTTATACATAGTGAATATCACAGGACAAGGTCATCATTTTGTAAATTTGAAATTTTGAATTGCAGAATACAGCAATTTCATTTGTCTTGGTTTTCAATTCAGCCCTTAACCAGCCTCTAATATTCTATAAACAGGATAGCATTCCTTAAATGGTGTATTAAGGTGCATTTTTTAAATTTTAAAATTAGAGACATAAGCTTTGCAACATGAAACTGAGCTACAACCCCTAAAACTACTGAAAATGTAGAAGACTGTAATTTTGCTTAGAATTGCCCTGTCATTCATGGCTACAGTCAATATTTTTATTCGTATATTTTTTTTATCCACAGGTATCTTCAAGACAACAAAATAAGTTTTGTGTCAGGACATGCTTTCAGAGGACTCTACAATTTGACAAAGCTGTAGGTATCTCCTCTGTAGTTATACACTAGATCTATCAATACTTCTACACTGAAATAATTTTAACAGTGCCTTCAGTGCAGGAGCTAGCATCCATACACAAGCAGAAAGTCTTGTTGGTCCATTGTCAATGGAAGTAGTCAGACAATTACCTTACCCCAACAAGATCTAAATTGAAGCCCGTTGGGTACTGCCAAAGATGAAGGGTGGCTATAAAGCACCTTTAAATGTGGAATAGTGACTTGCAGTGCTGTTTGAAGCAGAATTACACTCTTTTAATTACATTGAGGAAAATGGGATTAGGAAGGTGTAACTCTGCTTAGGACAGGCTTTCTCAACCAGGGTTTTGCAAAAACTTGACGTTTCTTGACAGCCCTGCAAGGGTTTCCCAAATGTTTGGGAATTAATTAATTTGTTTATTAAACATTTGTTGGGTGATGTCATCATATATGGTTATGTCTGCCCACCTCCCATGCCAAAATGGCCAATGATGGGCCCGTAAGGGATTGGAAGGGGAGGGGCCCCAGGTGGGCATGTACACATTTATGCTTCCCAACCATATTCTGCACAGTTGCACCACTCCTGGAGTTTCTCGAAGCCAGAAGAATGTGTCAGGGGTTTCTCAACTGTAAAAATGTTGAGAAAGAATGTCTTAGGAAGTCACTTTTGAATACTAGGCATAGCTTTAGATAAGTCTCTGTTTTGCACCTTACTTTCTGTATCACAGAGTTGTGTATCTAACACATTCTAAAAAAAAAATAAAGGAAGAATGAGTCACAAACAAACCAGTCAATAAGCTTCTAACACAATTGCCTATTGTGATGTGTTGTTTTTGTTTTAGATACCTAAGTCACAACAACATAACCTATCTGAAACCCTGTGTCTTTGAAGATCTACATAAACTTGAATGGCTGTATGTACTGCTTTTTTATTGCTTTAAGTGCACAATATGGAACCCTCAGTTCCACAGATAATCAGCCATACAAGATAGTTTTGCCATCTCTACCATACAAACATAATCTATACAATCCTTTTTTCATTAAGAGAGCATGACAAATTTTTATTTTCACAGTACAGGAGTCAATTAAATTCTGATTCAAATCCAACATACGTATTACATTAGAGTAAATTTAACACCGGTAGGAATCTGGGGCAGATAATTATAGCAGGGGAGCATGGATTTTCCATGAAAGGTTTCAAAAGAAGCAAAAATAGAAAAAGCAGTAATGTTCACATCAAAGAATTGATATACAAAGCATATTTTTAAAAGAAATAGAATGACCTGAAATGGAATGTTTTCATGGAACCTTTCATCTTCCCTGAAGAGACCTCCATTTGCAAAGGATATTCAAACAGGGGTGAAATTGTTTGCTTCCTTTACACTTTAAAAGAAGCAGTCCACAGTTTGATCTTGTCTATTATCTTGATTATCTGACTGCCAAGAGAGGGATGAATCATGCCAGATGTCCCCCTTAAATACATGCTTTTCCAAGGGCGGGAAGAAATTTTGATTCTATCTCAGATGGCTTCCCTAAGATGGCAATTGTTGTCCCTTCAGTAAAATGCTTTGCAGAATGTCTTCCTCTTTGTCTTGGTAGGTCAAGAGTATGAAGAAGAAGAAGACTTGGTTCTTATATGCTGCTTTTCCTTACCCGAAGGAGGCTCAAAGTCGCCTTCAGTTGCCTTCCCATTGTTTAAAAAATCAGTAAAAAAATAAGAACAAAGTCGCCTTCCCATTCCTCTCCCCACAACAGACACCCTGTGGGGTGGGTGAGGCTGAGAGAGCCCTGATATAACTGCTCGATCAGAACAGTTTTATCAGTGCCATGGCGAGCCCCAGGTCACCCAGCTGGTTGCATGTGGGGGAGTGAAGAATCGAACCCGGCATGCCAGATTAGAAGTCCACACACCTAACCACTACACCAAACTGGCTCTCAGGGACTGCCGTATGTCAGGGACTGCCATTTTTCATCAAAAGGCTCCCCTTGTTAAGGGAGTTCTGTTTGGAGAGAATTTTACGCACCATAACTTTCACAGGGTTCATTTTTTTTGCTTTGCAGGGTCCCCATTCGTCGCCCCATTAACGACGCCACACCTGTTCTTGGCATGAAAATGGCCACAGCCGTTTTATTGAGAGTGGCACCCCCCAGCCTGGAAGCGAACTTGCCTTCTCGTGGTCAGCCGACCTACGAGGCAGCCCCAAATTTACCCGGCAGGTCTTCCTCAACGGGAATTGCTGGCACATGCGCATGCATATTCCCGGCCATGACCTGCAAACGTGGGAGGTAGCAACTATACGCGAACCCGCCGGGCGTTTTTGCCTCTGCTGGGTTTCGCCTGCCACCCGGAAATGCGAGCCCACCAAACCGGCTCCGCATCCACTCAGCCCCTTAAGGGGGCCCCCAACTCCTAGGGATGCCAGCGCGCAAGCTTGGCACCCACCATAACCTTCGCTTCCAGCTAACCAACCGCCGGCTGTGACAAAAGTTAACAACTTTCAAATATTTCATTCAATATAACATTTTACCATAAACTCCTCCCCTTTCCTCCTTTTTATATTTAACAATAGATGAACCTTCATCCCTTAACCCATAACATAAAGGGAGGGTGGGTGGGCTTTCAAACAGGCACGGAGCGGGAGAAGAGGCCGGGCCCGTCAGCGCAGCTCCTTATAAAGGAGCCCCGGCCTCTGCCCCTCCCTTCCCCGCCGTCGCACCTGCGCCGGCCGCAAAGGATGCTGGGACGTGTAGTCCCAGCCTCCCAGCGGCGTCTTCCTGGTGCTTCGGCCCCGCGGCAGCAAAGGCCCCTTCACTAATTTTCAGGTGCTCTTGCTTTGCAGGGTCCCCATTCGTCGCCCCATTAACGACGCCACACCTGTTCTTGGCATGAAAATGGCCACAGCCGTTTTATTGAGAGTGGCACCCCCCAGCCTGGAAGCGAACTTGCCTTCTCGTGGTCAGCCGACCTACGAGGCAGCCCCAAATTTACCCGGCAGGTCTTCCTCAACGGGAATTGCTGGCACATGCGCATGCATATTCCCGGCCATGACCTGCAAACGTGGGAGGTAGCAACTATACGCGAACCCGCCGGGCGTTTTTGCCTCTGCTGGGTTTCGCCTGCCACCCGGAAATGCGAGCCCACCAAACCGGCTCCGCATCCACTCAGCCCCTTAAGGGGGCCCCCAACTCCTAGGGATGCCAGCGCGCAAGCTTGGCACCCACCATAACCTTCGCTTCCAGCTAACCAACCGCCACCGAGCTCAGGGAGCTTCCTCCCTGCGCTCCCGCCACCTCTCACCACTGCAGCCATTGTAAAATCGCATGCCGTACATCGAAAAGCCAGGTATCCATCCCCCACTCTGAGAGATGGACCCCGTCAGCCCTATACAGTGCCCATTGCCTGTAACCAATCTCAGGGTGCTGAATGACCAATCCCCCATGCGATTCCACAAATTTCGATACCGCCTTATTAGCCCGTCTCCTGGCCAGATCTACTCGGCTAGGCGAGACGGCCCCCCTCCAGATTCGCCGTTCCAGGAGCGAAGACCAAATGATAGCAACCGTAGGCAGCCAAGATCTCAGTGTCGTCAGATCATTCATCACCATCCTGGCTAAGCGTCGACCAGACTGCACAGGTAAGTCATTCTCTCCCAATTGTATGATCAACCCGTCCGGGTATCCTTCCTTGCGCAGCATCTCCGCCAGCATCTCCAAAAAGGATGGCCACCGCATTCCTCGCCTCCCTCTCCATTGGATCTGAACTTGTCCTGACAATCCAAGGCATCTTTCCCAGCCAGAATCAGCCGCGTAACGTGCTGCCCAAAACACAATGCTGTGTCCTACAATCCATAGCTTGGGAACAGCCATCGCCAGTTCTGGAAAAGCAAAAGAATCAAAGAAGGAGGTCTGGTCTTATATAACTCCTGCATGCACTTGATTTCCATCGACCCACTGCTTTTATACCATCCAGACCAGCGCCCCCCACTGCCGCCTGAGTCGCCGCTCCAATGCGGAACGAATGAGTCCCGTACTGACCCGCAGGCAGCCCCAACCTAGATATGGCTGAACGCATTACCGCTATAACCTGAAACCGGGATAGCAAATATCCGTCCGTATGGACAAACAATGGTCCTTCGAATGGTGGGCGAATCAAGAGGTATGCCCTGACACTTCTAACAGGGCAAGGCAAACCTCCACCTGATTCATTGAGCACTATGTGATTCCCCCTCCCCAGCTGATCCGTTTTACTCCTTCTGAGGTGAATTTTCAATTCTGATTCACCTATTTCAATATCCTGAACACATAGTGCCTGATTCCCAGCCACGGTCTTACTAGCCGACACAATTTCACTACACCTAAACGCACCAAAGTACAAGACCGTAAAGGTCGCCGTGAACAAGGTGGTCTCATACACCGAGTTACAAACTCTCGGTAATTCCAATAGTAACTTTTGGAGCGTGTGTATTGAAATTGGGCGTCTAAAATCCCGCCTTGCGGGAGAAGAACGCTTCCACCCGAGTAGCGCTCTCCTGGCTAGAAAAGACGTTGCTGGGTCCCACCAACGCTGAGACTTGCAGAAGAATGACAAACCAGCCAAACGGACTGCCAATGTCTTAGGTGCCGCCCCCTGTCCATGTAAGTGTGCCAAATAATGCAAAATTATATCCTCCCATGGCGGAAACGGGCTGTCATAACCCTGTAACGTTGCAAACTGCATATAACCCGAAACCGCACTGGAGTATGCCCTCAACGTGGACGGAGCCATAGAACCCATCACTGCTCGTTGGATGGTTCGCTGCCAAGATTCCACAGCTCCTCCGGGAACGGATCTGGACTCCGGTTCGCTGATGGAGCTAAAACCCGAAACCGGTCCTCCTGGAATCGAGACAAAGCATCCGCCACGTCATTTGCCACTCCAGGAATGTATCTTGCATGAAATGTAATGTTATAGACCAAAACATGTTAGAACCAAATGCCTGACTAATCTCATAACCCTTTCCGATCGGCTAGACTGCCTGTTAACAACCCTTACAACCGCTTGGTTGTCACACCAGAATAGGACCTTGTGATTTTTAAATAAATTTTTCCACAAGGTGACAGCCACCACCACCGGAAAGAGCTCGAGAAAAGTCAAATCCCTCAGAATGCCCGTCTCCCCCCAACCTGCCGGCCAGCGTTCAGAACACCAACTGTTTTGATAAATCACACCAAAACCCAAACTGCCGGCAGCGTCAGAGTGAACTTGTAAGGAGTTCTCAGGGGTTAATGATGATTGCCAAATAGCAACCCCATTAAAACCCTCCAAAAACTCTAACCACACCCTAAAATCTTCCTTAAGTGATTTTGTCAATCGTATATGATGATGAGGAGAAGACACACCAGCCGTAGACCTCGCCATCCGCGCACAAAAAGCCCTTCCAGGCGACACGGCTTTACAGGCAAAATTCAGATGCCCAAGAATAACCTGCATCTCTTTTAAGGTGCATTTTTTCCTCCTCAACATATTACCGATTAATTCCTTCAAAGCGCTCAGCTTATCCTGTGGTAACTGTGATACCCCTGCCACCGAGTCCAGCCGAATCCCCAAGTAAGTTAAACTGGAAACTGGACCCTCTGTTTTTTCATGGGCCAAAGGAACACCCAGTTCATCAGTCAACGTTTTGAACACTGCCAAACGATCACCACATAGATCAGAATCAGCTGGGCCCACTATCAAAAAGTCATCAAGGTAGTGGGTTGTATAAGGACATCCCGTCCTCTCTTTCAGTTCCCATTCCAAGAAGGTACTGAATGTTTCAAAAGCTGCACATGAAATTGAACATCCCATGGGCAAAGCCTTATCCACATACCAGAAACCCTCAAATTGACATCCCAGCAAGCAGAAATCATCTGGGTGAACTGGCAGCAAACGAAAAGCCGACTGAATATCACATTTTGCCATAAGAGACCCCCGACCACACGCTCGAATGATTGCCACCGCATGATCCAATGATGCATACTTAACCGAACACAGTTCTGGCGCTATTGCATCATTGACCGACGCACCTTTGGGGTACGATAGGTGATGTATCATTCGAAACTGGCCGGGGGTCTTTTTTGGCACGACCCCTAACGGTGATACCCGTAAATTATGAAGAGGAGGAGTGCTGTAAGGACCCGCCATCCGCCCAGCGGCGCATTCCTTACCGATCTTGGTCGCCAGGATCTCAGGTAGTTGGCTTGCCGATTTTAAATTGCCGCTCATCGTTGCGACCCTCAAGCCCGTAAATGGGATTCTGAAACCTTCAGTAAATCCTGCCGCAAGGTAATCTGCTGCTTTCTTATCCGGATATCTACTTAACCACCTCAGCAGTACCTCCACACGGATTGGCGAGCAGGCCAATGACCTCAGTTCCAGAGGCACCTCATGCGCTCTTCTTTCCATTGTCATTTCCCGACCCTCCTCCTTTCTTGAAAGAAGGCCGGCCCCCTCGAAAGGGCTGCTGGTTGCCAGATGACTTCTCGCAGTCTTGTTTAGAGTGACTGCCCCCACATTCCTCACAATAATGTTCAAAGCGGCAACGCCGCCGCCTGCACGTGCCCCTATTATAATCCCAGCAGGCCCCTCTCCATTCCCTCTTACCACCAACTCTCCTCCTTTCTTGTTCATATTTTTTAACATAAGGCCCCACTTTCACGATCCATGCGTCGTGATCCTTTACATCCCACCTAGCCTGGTGATTATTAGAGGCCCGCTCCCTCATCAGCTTGTCGTATGCAATCGCCGCTGTATCACCCGAAAGGGACCTCGCCTCCAACACATTATTGAGGTGTTGTACCAGATGCCATCCCCTCTCTGGGTAGGCACCTACCACCATACCCATGTACTGGCCGTAACCCAGCATCCAGTTGTGGAAGGATTGCTCCGACCTGCCAGAGTCCCTCCCTTTCTTATCCTTTCTGGACCCAGTAAAAGGGGCCTCATCATCAGGCCGCACTAGGCGGAAAACATCCACATAGCATCCGTCCAATGCCCTTTCTCTAACCTTTGTAGTGAGATGTGTCCCCGGAGGATTCTCCCCCCTCGCATAACCTACAGGTGGGGTACCCGTAAAACCATCCCCTTTTGCCTTGTAAAATTCCTTAGTAGACTCCCTGCGAGATGCCCACCATGCCGGAATACCCGGGACTAACGCCCCCTGCAACCAATAGTTGCCGTCTCGCTTAGTCTCCGCTGTCTCCTCCTCCGTAGAGGAAGACTCACCAGATGAGGTGGACTCCCGTCTCGCCCGTGCCCTCTTAGAGCCTCCTCTCCTTGTTCTCTTTTTCTTCTGAGAATCTTGTAGAATACCCTCTGCACCTTGTGCCACTGGCGGCACCCCCCCTACTGCCTCTGGCGGCACCGATCCCGTTGCCCCCATGGTTCCCGATGCCCCCTGTGTTACAAATCCGGCATCATTAACCCCTTGAGACCCTGTCGATGAAGCCTGGGTGTTCACTGGAATGGGCCAGAACTGCCTATATATCCCAGCCCGTTGCGCAAGGGCATCCCCACTGTGCTGCCAAGAGACTGGGATCCCCAACTGGGAAACGTTTCCTTGCTGACTTTGGCCCTGCCATTGTACTGTACTGTTGGAAGCCTGCCAAGGCTGAGCACTTGCCTGCTGCCCACTCTGGCCACTAACCGGGATCGGCAACTGTCCACTGGACCCTTGCCAGGAGGCCCCCATAACTCCAGCCCCCATAGCCACTGAAGCTGGAGCTGGCCACTGCTGAATCCCTACCAGATTCTGCCCCCCCCGTTGTTGTTGCTCCATGCCCCCTATAGGCTGTGCAACTGTACCATCAACCCCTTGCCAGGACGGGCCCGCCGCCATCAGATCCACATTCGATGCGGACCCAGCAGCTACCGCCTGCCACTGAGCTACCCCCCTTGCACTTTGACCAGCTGACGGCCAGTAGCCCAGAGCCCCCTGTGGAGCTGTAGACACTGCCCCCTGCTGGGCACTAGAACCTGCCGTCCAGCCAAGCGCTCCTTGTACTCCAGCGCTGGCTTGCGATAGCGGGACTGACATCTGCCCACTCATCTGCGGGCAGTGCCAACCCATGCCCTGCCCACCGCAGGCCGTGCCCCATGCCCCAGACGGTTGAGCTCCACCATACCCGCCATCAGAAGCCCCTTGCATGGGAACCGTGACTAGCGTCGATGGGGGCAACGCCCTTTCCCCATCCGCGCCACCCGATTGCCCCTGTTGGGCCTGCTCCGCCTGTGCCCTTCGCCCAACTGCCGCGGCCTGGGCAGCCCTCCTGCGGGCCGATCGCGTCCCGTATGGGCCCACTGTAACCCCACTAGGGGGGCCTGCCTCATTCCCTCGCCCCCTAGGCCCTGACCCGGGCTGTGCTCTAACCGGGATAAAACCCCCGGGAACCGTTCCCGCCGGTCCGGCAGCCTGCGCTGCCGAGGCCTGACGACTCCGCCGCTGGCTTCCCCCCTTCCCACAGGACTGCTTCTTTGGCGCCATCCCCGCCCGCTTCTGAGGTAAAAAATTCTCTTTTTTTTTTTTTTTTTTTTTAAATCTTCCCGTCTTCTCCGCCCCTGGCCCAATGCGTTAGAAGCGCCGAGAACAATCGCTCCCCCAGCCGCTCCTGCTTGAACTCAAGGGCCCCCAACGACTCGAATTGCGGCAGGCCGCAATCACGCAGTCGTTTTTAGCCGCCCGGCGCTCCGGCCTTTCAAACAGGCACGGAGCGGGAGAAGAGGCCGGGCCCGTCAGCGCAGCTCCTTATAAAGGAGCCCCGGCCTCTGCCCCTCCCTTCCCCGCCGTCGCACCTGCGCCGGCCGCAAAGGATGCTGGGACGTGTAGTCCCAGCCTCCCAGCGGCGTCTTCCTGGTGCTTCGGCCCCGCGGCAGCAAAGGCCCCTTCACTAATTTTCAGGTGCTCTTCTCGATAAATATTCAACACTGCCAACACTGCCCTAAATAATAAAGTCCATAGCAAATAATCCATTGTGATTTTTCTGGAAGTATTTTGGGGAGAAGGAGGCTCACTCAGATTTTTGTTTCCTTAAAAAGTAAAAAGTCAAAGTTTAAGTGTAAGACATTTTTGACAGATGTTTCTGTCTTCACCATTCAGTCCTCCAAAATCAACACCAGTAACTAGAAATTTTAACATGGTTACAACTTTGGTATTTTTAAAGATCCCTTTTATTAATCATGACAATTTAGGAGCAAACAGCATTGAATGAATGGCACAGCTGTCATTATTCTAAAGAACAAATGCTTGACATATTCGGTATGTTTCTTTGCGTGAAGTATTGTCATAGAAACTGTGATATTTTCCGAAGTAATGGCTCTGTGAGATGGTTATTAAATCATTGCAGCAAATGACATGAAAATTGTTCACATGCTTACATTTTTTTAGTTTCAAAAATGTAGTATATCAAACTTCTTTGGAAATAATGGGCTCAGTTGATCAGTTGTCCAGTTCCTCACCTTGAAACAAAAAATAAGAACAAATATACAGGGACAGAAAGTTTAATTCAGCTAGATAGTAGTATACTCTTGCATTTTACTGATTTTTTAAACAAAATCTCTTAGAACTAACTCCTGTATCCAACTTGATTACTGTTCAATATGCGCACTAGTGACTAAATTAGGTATTTGAAGATTGTGCTTGAATGTTCCTAGTATTATTAAAGTAGGAATAACAGCTGTGTGAAGTCCAGGTACAAACCAAAGCTGCATAGGAGGAGGGTTTAACTCTTCTTGCCCTATAAACAACACTGTACCCAATTCTGTTGTTATTCGAAAGGAAAAGGACCGGCAGTCTTTGTCTGTATAAACAAAGACATCAAATCAAAATCGCAAGATGTCATAGTCTTGTTGTATACTGCATTAGTCAAAGTACTGTGTGCAATCTGCTGGTGGCCTCACGCAAAAAGGACATGGTCAAAATTGAGAGGATACAGAGGAGAGCAACAAGGATGATCTGGGGCCAGGGAATGAACCCTGTGATGTAGTAGTTAAGAGTTGTGGCTTCTAATCTGGCAAGCAAGATTTGATTCCCCCTCTCCTCCACAACCAGCCAGCTGGGTGACCTTGAGCTCACCACAGCATTGATAAAGCTGTTGTGACTGAGCAGTAATATCAGGACCTCACGTAGTGCCTGTTGTGGGGAGAGGACAGGGAAGGTGATTGTAAGCCACTTTGAGACTCCTGTAGAGAAATGTGGCATATAAAAACCAATTCCTTCTTGGGAATGTTCAGCCTGGAGAAGAAAAGGTCAAGAGGTGACATGATTGCTCTCTTTAAGTATTTGAAAGGTTATAACGGAGGACAGCAGGGAGTAGTTTCTGTTGGCACTAGAGGATAGGGCCCGCACTAATGGCTTCAAACTACATGGAGAATGGTAGCAGTAGATATCAAGGGGGGGATTCAGTCAGAGTAGTTCAGCAGTGGAACCAGTTGCAGCAGCTGTACAAATACTTATGAATACTTTACAGTAATCTGCTTTGAGCAGGGGGCTAGACTAGATGGCCTCTATACCACTTCCAACTCTATGATTCTGTCTTTTTGGGGAAGGTAAGAGATTAGTTTCAGTTGGAAAAATTATGCAGGTGTGAAACAATTTCTTCTTCTCCATGTGGCCCCAATTGGAATCAAGGAACTCCTATATCTATTTCATAACATTAAGCATAATCATTTATAACACATAGTTTAAAAGATGGTATACAACATGTTGTTTTCCACTGCCACTATTTTCCATATTGAGAAGTATATTTTCCCCTCATTTACAGAGTAATTGAAAATAATAATATCAAGTGCATCTCTCCACTAACCTTTTATGGGCTCAACTCACTTATTCTCTTGTAAGTATTACGCTGTTATTTTAAAATATTGTTTAGATCAGCCATTCTCATAGGGCGCCATATACCCCCTGGAGGCTGCTGACACATTTGAAGGAGACCACAGAATGAAAAATGTGAGATGGGGAGTCCAAAGGGTTTATGGGGGACCTGGTAACTGAACTAATAAAATATTCTTTTTGTCACATATGCTGTCATTAATTGCTAGGAAGTTTCATCAAAGGGATGAAAACAAAACAATGCAATCCATTCCTTTGTTTGTGCTTGAATTAATGCATTCAAGAAAACAATTATTGCACATGCTTCTCTTGGTTGAATGTTCTAGAACTCTGTCTCAAATATCTATAAGACAAGGTATGTTGAGTATCATTATCTCACTCTTAGCTTAGGCCTTTTAAAGCCTAGCTCATTATGCAAGTGGTCAGCCTGCTAAAGGGGGCCCCAGAAACTGCAAAGATATAAAAGGTCTGTGGTCCAAAAAAAGTTTGAGAATGGCTGGCTTAGAACATGAATTCTTACGAACATTGACCTATTTGAAGGGGACATATTAGTATTTTAGCTAGTTTGGATACCAAATTGAATAGAATGAGTTCAAGAACTATTAAAGTATTCTAATAGTACTTGAACTCATTTGTTGGAGGCCTTTTGTCTCTCTTAATGTACTGTCACTATAGCTAAAATAATTTATGGGACATGGTAGCACAGCAGCTCTAAATAAAATGATGGCTCTCACTCTACAAAATAGTTGTATTCCATGTGGTTTAAATAGTTTTGCTATTTAAATAATACTTTACACTTTCTGATATACTGTATCCCCGTTACTAGTATGAATTTCTTATACTTCTGTTATTTATTTTCATAATTTAACTCATTTGTAAGCTATCTCTTCAGAGACCTGATCAAAGCAGCTGACAAAAGAAAACAGCATAAAATCATTCTGATTAACAACAACTGATAAAACTCTAGAGATATAAAGGTAAAGGTATCCCCTGTGCAAGGACTGGGTCATGTCTGACACTTGGTGTGACGCCCTCTAGCATTTTCATGGCAGACTCAATACGAGGTAGTTTGCCAGTGCCTTCCCCAGTCGTTACTGTTTACCCCCCAGCAAGCTGGGTACTCATTTTACCGACCTCGGAAGGATGGAAGGCTGAGTCAACCTTGAGCCGGCTGCCAGGATCGAACTCCCAACCTCATGGGCAGACAGCTTCAAACATCATGTCGCTGCCTTACCACTCTGCGCCACAAGAGGCTCATTCTAGAGATATAGAAATGTATAAAAACCGAGAGCATAAAATATTTGAAAGCCAAAAGGATAGTCATAACTATCCTCAGGCTAGAAGCAGAGTGTAAAACCAATTCTAAAGATCCTCTGCAAGTTTTTGATTAAGTTGGGTTTTACAACAAAGACTCAGTGTATGTCAGGCACTTTAAATTTGTTGCAAATAACCAATAATGATCAAGTCCAAGAACTTGGCCCTGATTAGACTCCTTTTCTGTATTTCTTGTTGAATAAGTTATTGACCTGAATTCTCAAGCTATCCTGATCTCATCAGGTCTCAGAAGCTAAGCAGGATTGGCTCTAGTTAGTATATGGATGGGAGACCACTAAGGAAATCCAGGGCTGCTATACAGAGGTAGACAACGGCAAACCATCTCTGTTCATTTCTTGACTGGAAAACCCTATGGAGTCAACATAAATCAGCTTTGATGGCACTTTCCACCACCAATTATTGAAATGTTGTCCAACTGTCTTTGGAATGTATAGATTGCAAACCCCACTGATTATTACAAGATTTGATTTGATGCAACAATAAGGGCTTAAACTGAGTGAATTTGCTCAAGAGAAGGTTTGGCAATGTGCCACACTCTTTGAGACTTAAAGGCTGTACAGCTACTCAATGACTTAAGTAAATTTACTTCAGAAGGGCATAACGTTGATTAATCTTTCATTGTCATTATCCTTTACTAAATCCTTTATAAACACACAGTAATTTTGCTACCATGAGAGAAATGAAGGTATCTACCCATAATGCAATGGAAATAAATGTAAGAGAGATGTTATGGTGCACACATATATTTTGATTGTTGGAATTGCTTGAGAATTCCCAAGAAATTCTATGCCCCAACCATTAGATACAGATGTGTACTGACCACTGCCTTCACAACTCAGCCTCACGAAATATTAGCAGCCAGACACCTCCTCACATTGAGGGGTAATTTATAGGCAGATACACAGAAACACCACTTTCTAGCCCTGCATCAAATAACATGATGCTTATCACCTGGCTAAAATGAACAGTAGAATAGATGTCAGTTGCATCTCAAATGCCAAAATGCACTGTCTACTCCCAAGCAAGTACAGAAATATGGACACCAGCCAGTTGTCACTCTCCAAGACATACCTGGGCACTTTAATTAGTTTCTGTGACATCTTAGGGGCTGTTTCACTAATGCCTTTGACTCCTCACTCAAAAGAGATGCATACCTTTCTCTCCAAGAAACTGGTATTAATCTTATCAGTTTCCCAACTGTTTCCTTCCTCACACCCATGTAAATCAATCAGCAATTCCTAACAGCTGCCCCACCTAGACAGTTTCCCATACAGCAATCAAGAGATCATCAAGAAACATTAACATACTTCATTCTACTCTGGAAGAGCAATCAGAGTTATTGTTTATCACCTGAGACCTCATCATGGCTTCACCCAGAGTATTGTCTTCACTCCCGACATGCTCATTACATCTCCTAGATTCTTCGTCAAGTATAGACAATTTCATAAACATGTTGTTTTAGAGGCTAGCGTGTCAGCATAATCCAAGGTTACATTTTCCCTATAAAAATAGAGCACCCAGCACCAATTGTGTGTGTGTGTTCTCTAGACACCTTGCATATACCACCTATTTGTGTGTAGACTTTCTTCTTTCCATTATACATTGAATCTGTGAGCTTCCCTCTTGACATCATGATGGTAACTATCCCCACTCTTCCCAAACGCTATTCTCCTTCACCTCACCTTCCTTAGATAATCGTGTGCATGTGTGATTCATGTGCTATTGATGTGAGTTTGTACCACTTTGGTTCTCTTTAATAAAACATCCGGTTTACATCTGACTGGTTTATTTAGAGTTTCTTAAGGGAATATCCTGGTACACATAGGTGGAGATCCCATAGTCACCCACCTTTTGCTAAGTCTCCAATTAAACAGTTAATTTTGACAAATAAATGCAGGAGACATCCAATTTGGGTAACAGCCATGCCATGCTTTCCTTTATGTTTATTTGGTTCAAAAAGTGTTAAAAGGAATTTTATATCTCTCTCATGTGGTATAGTGAAATGACAGGCCTCGTGGAGGGATTATACAATCTATATTTCCATGTGAGATGATAGAGTTTAAAGGGTTTCAAGAAACTTAAAATAAGACAATTTAAATAAATAAGCTACGGTAATGAAGCCTAAGTTCTAGTGATGAAGTTATAAATATGAAATCACACATTTACTGCCATCAAACTAACATTCTGGTGCTTTGTTTTGGGGTTCCCCCCTTTTTTCCAGAGTTCTGATGAATAATGCTGTTACACAGTTGCCAGATGAACATCTTTGTCAGCATATGCCAAGGCTTCACTGGCTGTGAGTCCATCTTTTCCTACAACAGTTAAACTGTCAATTCAGTTTGAACCAAGATAATCTCATTTCACATTTGCACATTTTCCTCCTAAAGGACAAGAAAATGAGGTTTAGAAATTACACATAGCAAAAGCTACTACTTTGACCACAAGAAATTATCTAAGAATTTCCATTGATTTCAACAATATCTGATTGCAATGAACTGTGGTGTCTTTCTACTATATAAGTTCTGAGAGATCAAAGAAGGAATGTTCTATTAAATAGGATTTCCATTTTATGCAAGTACTTTTTAGTCCTGTTAAAATTAATGACTTTATATGAACATTTTCCCCCATTCTCTAGGGACTTTGAAGGCAACAAAATCCATTATTTAAAAAATGCCACTTTCATCTCCTGCAGAAGCTTAACGGTCCTGTAAGTAAGGAGCATTCTAGTTCAATCAACTTGGCACACGAGTTTCTTGGCCTCTGTTTTTATCGTACTTCACTGATAGCATCTTCCTGGGGAGGAAATTCCACAGAACAGGCACAACCACACAGTAACCCCCCCCCCCTTAAATCAGCTTCCCTCCCTGGTGTCACATGAATAGGGCTTTATTCAGCAGTAAGAGAAGGAGGGTACAAATAGTAAAATATACTAACATATGGATCTTATTATTTCAGTGTTCTGAGAAGAAATGAAATCAGCTCTCTCAATGAAAATAGTTTTTCTCATCTTCACAGATTAGCTGAATTGTAAGAAGATAAATACTGCACATTAACTACTTTACTGTGATTTGTAAAGTTAGCAACTTTGATTGTAAAATAAACTCTTAAGATCTAAATTCTGGGGATTTTTCCACAGAGACTTGGCTAACAACCAGATCAAATCATTTCCTTCATACCTATTTAGGGACCTGAAGGAACTCTCACAACTGTAAGTACTTATAATAATGCTAGTATATAAGATAATGTCTAAAAAATTGAATTATAGAATTATAGGTGCAACTATACATGCTGTTCTGTGAAAGGTTTCTTTTTAAAATGGCAACAAAAATGTTTCCTTATTTATTGAGTTTAAGATTGATTTCCAGAAATATTTTTGTATCACCTATGGTTAGTAATATCCATAATCAGAGCCAGTTACTTCAAGACACACAAATGCTTCATTCAATGTCTTACTATTGCAGCAACTAGCCTGGGAGATCCTCAAGATTATATATTCCATCACAAGTGACAAATGAAGCATTTTTGGATTTATAACAAACCATAGTTTGCCTGAGCCACATCATGACAAATCATTTTTGTTTGCTTGTTTGCTTTTGGTGACAGACAGACACATGTACGGCTTGTTGCTATGTACATTCCTCCCAGTACATTCCCAGACCCATTATGCACGGGGGGAATAACGCACATTCGGGATGGAATGGCGGCGACTAAAATCACCGATAACGCACGGTGCCAGCTGCAACTGGCCGCAGCTTCGGTGCATGCTGCCGAAAAAGCCGCGTTAGTGAAACACGAAAGAAAGCGCAGCTTCCAGGTGACCGGGGCACAACCAGAAGCGGCACCGGGATTGCCGCGTGCATAATCGGTTACTCTGGGTTTTGCCGCCGTTGTGCCCCATCCCGTGCATAACGCGTGTTTTGCATCTTCCCCCTCCGCGTTTTCCATGTGACCCGAAAACGCCGTTTCGGCGGCCGTGCATAATGGGCCCCACTGTTACAAGCAAAGCACATGAAAGCTTACTAGTTTGGGAAACTTTTGAATTAGTTGGCAATTTGTCGCAAATGGCTAGTCAAATTGTAGTTTGTTTCCTTCCTGCAAATCAGGGTTCCAAATCCTGATTTAAAACACTAGTTTGTGAGGAAGAAGCAGAATTCGACTAGGAGATGCTATCTAACATGATAGAAAACTGGAGTTTGATTGAAGGCTTCTACAGTCAGGAAGCTTTGTATCAAGCTTTGTGCATGATTTCTGGAGCACCACAAGCTAAGTTTAGCTATTGTTAGCATGACAATGAGATTCCTTAATAAGTCAAAGTTGGTCCTTAAATATAAAAATCATTGTCCCTTGAAAAAGCTGTAAGGCGAAATGCGTTGGGACTTGTGTGAAATATTAAGAATAAAGAATCACAGAAGAGAGAAGACTCTATATAAGTCCAATTTGGATATTTTATTGCCATATTGGTTTCCCAGTGCGTCTATATTTTTCCAATTTCTTTCTTCACTGGGACCCACCCCTCCCAATTCATTATTTTGGCCAGTGCATGAGTTCAGCAACAAGCTGTTTTTGTGTTCGTCATAACGAGGTTTGTCACAATACCTGAATACAGCCATAATTTGAGGTTCAGATGGACCAACAGACTGGTTCCTCATGAAGGCAGAAGTCCTTCATTTGAAGTTGTGTGGAATAGAACACATAATTCCACAAATCTTTCTGGCTCAGTCATGTCTGAAACTAGCCAAAGCAGAAGGTAGGATAAAGACTACTTGATACATTCAGTTATATACCGAAGGTGGTTGTTGTTGTTAGGGTGGTGGTACTCACTGCTATGGGCACCCTTGGAAATCAGTTCAATCTTTTTATCTGTTCATTTGGAAAGTATTTGTTGCCTGCATATATGAGTGGGATGAGCACATCCTTTTTATTCAAGGAAATACAGCTTTATTTCAGGATTTTAGTTCAACATACATTATCTTTGTCATTTTCTGTCAAATCTATCCAAGATGTTCTCAAACTCCTGACAAATATTAATATTAATCTCTCACACAGCTTTCAATCAGTTGACCAAGTTTGGAAAATATCCAATAAACATGAAGTAGCCCCTCTGATAATAATGTAACTTAAGCCACTATTTATTGTTTTTTTGACAGGAATATTTCATGCAATCCTGTACAGAAAATACAAGCAGATCAGTTTGATTATCTTGTAAAACTCAACTCTCTGTAAGTGCATGTAGTCCTTTTGATAAGTCTTTTGTCAGTATTATACACAAAGAATTGTAGCTTTGTAAAATGCTCACTGAACATTTCCCAAAACATTTGAATGCATTTCAATATTTTACAAATTTATTGGTTTTAGTAATGAAGTAATGAAGCTAAGCTAAGAAATTTTGATGTGAATATATTAATGTGTGTCTAAGTGTATAAGCTTTATTAAAGGTGGTAGGATTGTTATAAAAATATAAATATATACTTGTTGTGGTCAAACAGAGTAGATGCAGCAGTCGGAAAAAATGTGTATGTTTGGTCCCAATCATCTATGAGGGCCTATTCCCTTCCTCTTTGTTTTTGAGATAATATTTTGTTATGAAATGTTCTGCTAATATAAGATTCAATGACTCTGTGCCATTAAGCGAAAGTCTTCCTTGGTAGGAGGAAATTCTACTGAAGGAAGACTCCTCACTGAGCAGATTGGTATTCAACACAATAAATATATTTTTAAAATTACTAATGGAGTTAATTTCTTTTCAGTACCTGCAAATTAAAATTATAGAATTGATACAAAGGTATTTTGATATATTTGAAACATTTATCAGATCAGTCAATTAACAGTACAGATTTCTAAAATATATAGAATACTTGTGTAGATCAAACCAAAGCCTCTTAAATATGATTCTGACGGAATTTTCCACCATAGTTCCAGATGCATGCTAGATATTCACTATTTTTATGTGATAGGCATGTATCTAACGTTTATCGGAAATAGGTGGAAGTTCCTTTTCCCTCTATGGTCTTGCAGTATTAGATCCAACAAGCAAAGAACTTCACTAGCCATGCCTGCTAAACTATTCTATCTGAAATTTCATGAAGTCATTAGCAATACAAAGCATTTTAAAATGTGACCATTTTTAGTGTGTCCATAAAATAAATGTGAAAGATACATAAAATATGCTGATCAAATAATCTACTTTATATATCACTTTTCCTTTTTTTTAGTCACTTCATATATTGATGATACTTAAACCTTTTTTCAATGTTTCTAGCAGCCTAGAAGGTATTGAAATAACAACTATCCAGAGAAGAATGTTCAGTCCACTTAGAAATCTGTCCCATATGTAAGTATTGTATATAAAAAGCTATTTTATATATATAAAATTCTCAGTATAGTCAAATCCAGAGTGGAGTCACAACCAGATAAGACAGATGCTTCTAGAAACCTGAGAAAAGCCACTGAAAATGTGAAATCTTTAATTAAAAGTTAAAAAAAAATAGAACTTTATGCACATTGGTTTGATGTTCAAAACCCCTTTTTTTCTTTCCTTCTCAGATATTTCAAAAAATTCCAGTACTGTGGCTATGCTCCTCATGTACGCAGTTGTAAACCAAATACTGATGGAATCTCTTCCTTTGAGAATTTGTTGGCTAGCGTTATACAGAGAGTATTTGTCTGGATTGTGTCTGCTGTCACTTGCTTTGGGAACATCTTTGTCATCTTCATGAGGCCTTACATTCGATCAGAGAACAAACTCCATGCCATGTCAATAGTATCTCTCTGCTGTGAGTACTCCCCTTACATTAAAATAGTCCCCTTACATGAAAGATAGTTCCGACTTGAGGTTCAGAGGAGGGTCCCCACATATGGAATATGAAAATATTTCTATGAAAGATAGAATCAGGTTTTGAATCAGTCGTATTAATATTAATTAAACAGGAAACTATGTGAAGGGTTCCAAATTAGCTAAAATAGGGGAGGCATATTTTTGTTCCCAAGTAGAAGCAATTCTGAGAAATTATACTACAAAGTTGAAGTCATGTTATTTAAATATATATATATATCCAAAGGTACTACTACAAAATTGTAAAAACCTTGAATAAACAAAAATATCAAAATGAGAAGCTATTGTTTCTCAACATATCCATCTAGATTCATATACCTCTAATGGAGGTGTTTCCATCTCTCTAACCCTTTCCTGATGATTTACATACCACTTAATTGTGTGTTCCTTGTAAATGTCCTTTGAGTTATGATCACAAAATGAAGCCTGAAGGGGCAAGATCAGGGGTATAGAGTGGATGGGGTAAGACTTCCTAACAAAATTCCCATAGTACAGCCCCTGCTACCACCAAAGAATGAACAGATGCATTGTCATGATGGGGGAAAAAAAACCATTGCACAACTTTCCTAACAAGACTAATGCCTCTTATGCACGGCGGCAGCTACTGCGCGCTGCTGCTGTGCTGTTGCGGTGGGGCAGGATGCCCCGCCGTTCCCATGTATGCATGGGGGCAGGGCATGCTGGGCTGTCCTGGCGTAGAGCACACGCTGAACGCCGGGGCCAGAAGGTAAGCCAGCGTGCCAGAGGGGAGGCTTGGACGGCCGGGGGAGTGGGGGGGCACAGGCCTCCTCCACAAGCCCAGGTGGGGGCAGGGGGTTGCCCCTGCCAGCTCCAGGGCTTCGTGGAGCCCGCAGGGGCGTGTGGTGTCCCAACAGGGACACCGTAGGATCAAGGTTGGGCAGGCCGACAAGCCGGGTGCTGGCCCGCCGCAGCCCCGGCTTACCCAGGAAGCTACGGAAGATCCCGCAGTCGCTTAACGCGGGCCTTCCGTAGCCCTGGGCCGGGAGGCACCTGCGCTTGTGGTGGCAGCGAGCGTTATCGGTGAATTTAACCGAAGTGCTGCTGCTGCCAGCGCGGGCATTATGGGCCGTGCATAACGGGCCTAAGAAAAGGATATTACAGAGAGAACTTGTCTGCAGCCATCCACTGATACAGAGGCATATTTAAACACCTTTTATTTGGAATTAACCCATGCATGTATGAATTGGAACCCTAGTAGCAATACTTTTTGACTTACAGCTGTGTGTGTATATATATCTAGTAGTCCTATGAATTATGATGTCACTTTTTTAATAGGTGCTGACTGCCTTATGGGTATATACTTATTTGTAATCGGAGCCTTCGACCTGAAATATCGTGGGGAATACAATAGGCATGCTCAGTTATGGATGGACAGTATTCAGTGCCAGCTGGTGGGATCGTTGGCAATTTTGTCCACAGAAGTGTCAGTCTTATTATTAACCTATCTGACTTTGGAAAAATATATCCGCATAGTTTATCCCTTTAGATGCTTGAAGCGAGGAAGGTACAGGACACTTGCCATTTTGTTTCTAATCTGGATTATAGGATTCACAGTTGCTTTCATTCCACTGAGCAATAAGGACTTTTTCCAAAACTACTATGGTGCTAATGGTGTCTGTTTCCCTCTTCACTCTGAACAATCAGAAAGCATTGGAGGTCAAATCTATTCTGTTGTAATTTTTCTGGGTAAGTACATTCCATAGGCATCCTAGTTGATAACTGAAAATAAACTGCTTATCTCTATATGAATATGGACTGAGGTGTACCAGCACTAAGAAGTATCTATATGAAGGACCTGTTTCCCAGATAACAAGTCTGAATATTATGTTTGGTACCATACTTCTAAGTTTGGGTACTTTGGATATTCATGAAACTCTCTTGCATAATTATATTATGTATTTATTATTAAATTTACAGCCCACCTATATTGGCCCTGCTGTCTCAGGGCAGTTCACAACAATCAATGAATACAATTAAATACAATAACAATTAAAATATTAAAACAGTTAAAACAGCCAAATAGTTGGTGACATATCAGTTCAGTTTACACTTTGGAATAGATAGAAACTGACTTACCACTGAGAGATGTCCTTAGATTGGTGTATTTGCTTATCCAAACTGGCCTCAAGCATCGGCCCAGTGGAAGAGCTCCAATGTGCTAGCCCTATGGAACTGTAGTAGTTCCATTAGGGCCCTGATATTCTCAGGGAGCTGATTCCACCAAGGTCAAGGGCTGGGCCCTGATTGAAACAAGTTGGACATCTCTGGGACCAGGGTCTGTCAAGTGATTTGTGAATGCTGAACGGAGCACCCTCCGGGGGACATATTCAGACAGGCAGTCCCTCAGATACACTGGGCCTGGACCGCCTATGGCCTTGATGGTTAAAACTAAAATCTTGAAGCGACCTCTAAACTCTACTGGGAGCCAATGTAGCTTCCGCAAGACTGGTGTAATGTGGGCCCTCCATGGTGTCTTAGTTACATCCCATGCAGCACCATTTTGGACCAGTTGTAATTTCCAGATTAGGGTCAATAGCAGGCTTACATACAGCAAGTTGACCATCACATGGATCACTATTTCCAGGTGTTCAGGGACCAAATAGGGTCACGTGGGTTTTTTCAATAGAGGATGAGCCACTGCCTCCTTCAAACCCTCCAGAAACATTCCTGTCATTAGGGACAGATTGATAATTTCCTGGAGTGGTCCTCCTACTCTCTTGTCGCTCATTTTAATGAGCCACAAGGGACAGGGGTCCCAAGCCTTTTTATCACCGGGGACCAGTCAATGCTTAACAATTTTACTGAGGCCTGGGGGGTAGTCTTTTGCCGTCACCACCACCGCCTGAGCCCCAGCTCCACTTGCTTTCCTGCTGGTGCCCCTGACTTCCCACCCCCCACTGGGGGGCGCTGCCAGCAGCAGGTGTGAAGCGCCACGCCGAGGGGGAGACCCAGCCTTGGCAGCTGCTGGAGAGCACCAAAGGTGAGCCGGCAGCAGAGTGGCAGGGCAGCCCCCGAGGCAGCAGCTGGGAAGGAGGACGAGGAGCCATGGCCCGTACTGACTGATCCATGGACCGGTCCCTAGCCTGGGAGTTGGGGACCACTGGTCTAGAGGACAACTAATGGGCCTCATTGAAACTACCAACCTGCCTACCTTGGTCCGGGTAAGATGCCTGAAATGATCAAGTCCCCTCCGAAGGTGGCTAAGGAGCCCCAAGCTCTCTTATAGTTGGGGGAAAGTTGTGGTGGAGCTGTGAGACCTAATCTGGTCACAAATGCCTTACAGATTATATCCCATTCAGTATAATTTGAGCACCCTTTCCTCCACAAAGGGATAACATTGTTTTACTTGTATTTTATTGTACCCAGAAGAGGTTTTGGCCTGCTTCTTTCAGATTAGGGAGCAGCAAGGAAAGGGTGGAAGAATGGTAGGACCCGATTGGGGAAGGGGCCAAGGACTACCCAGAAAGACCAGGTGGAACAGCCAGCACAGCCTTGAGCCATATATTACTGGGGACTCACAGTGTCAGGAGAAGCTGGTTGACTATAGCTCCTACTACTGGGGGAGAGGTCTTTCCCTTACAGCTGTGGAGGGTGTAGGATGGGATAGAAAAGAGTGGTATTCAGCCAAGTGGCAAGGTCCAGATGTGGGGAAGAGCCCTAAAAGCAATGATCCAGGAGAGTGATATGGGCAAAGTAGGACGAGTGATGGAAAGCTATGGGCATGGAGGTGAAGTAATTTCCCAGAAACAGTGCCTAAGCCAGTGCAGAGCTTGTATCCAGATGTGTGTTGCTATGAGTAGGGTCCTTCTATGTAATTTCTGCATCATTTAACATATCATATTAATGGTTAAGTTTTGTTTCAGCTGTCTGCTTGGGTTCAGATTTCTGCAAACCAAAATCTTTTCATTATTTACTGGATATACCATCCTGTTGAATGTATTGACTTACACTGCATAATCTGAGTCTCAGTGAGACAGCAGACTACAAATAACATTAAATAAGCAAGTAAAATAAATTCCCATAACCTTATAATACTAGTGCAGGTTTATATTGTGGTCTGAGATAGCAGGCAACTAAATGAAATATCAATATACCTTGTCTCTTGCAACAGGTGTTAATTTGGTAGCGTTCATCATCATTGTGTTCTCCTATGGAAGCATGTTTTACAGTGTTCATCAAACAGCCATTACTGCCACTGAAATCCGAAATCACGTGAAGAAAGAGATGACTCTTGCAAAACGTTTTTTTTTTCATCGTATTTACTGATGCACTGTGTTGGATTCCTATATTTATACTAAAATTGCTTTCCTTACTTCATGTAGAAATTCCAGGTATTGCCTAAATTTGTTTTAATTATTCTGTCACATTTTCCAGTTTTTGCCTGGCAACTCTAAGGCTAGGATTTTCATAATCACCAATACAAATATGGCTACTATATTTTATTCTAGAGATGGAATCAGAGAAAAAAAATAATGTTTCTTGTCTCTAGTGTATGTCAAGATATAATTAAGTATATGATCACCATCTTAAGTAAAGTTCTGCTGTTTTCTATTCTGATTAGAAGTGGGATAGGACATGAATGCTCAAATATTTCAGCCCTACTTAAAGCTGGGCCAATAAGATCCCACATTTATAGACCATGCCTTGTGTTACGGGGTTACTGTTGAGTAAACCATTGTTTTTTGTTCTCCCTGCAGGTTCTATAACTTCCTGGGTAGTGATTTTTATACTACCAATCAACAGCGCTTTGAACCCTCTTCTCTACACACTAACCACTAGGCCTTTCAAGGAAACGATCCATCAAGTTTGGCACAACTACAAGCAAAGGAGATCCTTGGGAAGCCAGAGCAGTCAAAAAATGTATGGAGCATCATTTATTTGGGTAGAAATGTGGCCTCTGCGAGAGACTTCACCTCAGTTGACAAAGCCTGCTCTTTATACTGACTTTTCAGAAGGATCAATAACTCACACATACATCAACAGTGAATCCATATACATGAAATGAATGCATGTGTTTTGTCTTAAGCTATTTATACATTCAGCATCATTTTCCTAATTTTCCTATTGCCAGTTACATAATAAAGCAACAACCTCCCCACCCCCCACCCCCAATTCAAAGTGTGGAATGATCTCTTAAGCAGAACAAAATACAATATCGAAAAATGGGAGAATTAGCCATAAAAACTGGGGAGGGGGAATTAAAGATAATTGTTTATGATGATTTCAGGTTGGTGGGTAATCAAAGCATTCACACCTGTTTTCACAAGTTTTTGATAAATTTGTTAAGTTTATGGTAACAGAAGATGGGATTATATGAAACAGTGTTATCCCTAAATAGGTAAAAGGTAAAGGTATCCCCTGTGCAAGCACCGGGTCATGTCTGACCCTTGGGATGATGCTGTCTAGCGTTTTCATGGCAGACTCAATACAGGGTAGTTTGCCAGGGCCTTCCCCAGTCATTACCATTTACCCCCCAGCTGGGTATCCCTAAATACTTCAGCAGTATTCTTCTGAAATGTTTGCCTCTGTGACTGAAATACAGCCAAGATGAAAGGACAGATTACTGAATGTTTACAAACAGAAGCTGTTTCAATGGACTGCAAATAAAATACCCAGTCCTGCAACACTGTGAATGGAACCTAAAGGACTGGGGAAAAGGCATTGTGGTTTCTGGCTCCCACCTCTATCGGTAGCACTACAGTGCACAAGAGAGTCTCCCAACTCTCCATAGCAGCATTTTGGGTAGAGTAGAGGCTACAGAAAGAGCCTATTGTGGTGCACAGTGGTAACTGGCAGAAATGCTGTCTGAAGCTGTCTGTCCATGAGGCTGGGAGTTCAATCCCAGCAGCTGGCTCAAGGTTGACTCAGCCTTCCATCCTTCCGAGGTTGGTAAAATGAGTACCCAGCTTGCTGGGGGGGGGGGTAAATGATAATGACTGGGGAAGACACTGGCAAACCACCCTGTATTGAGTCTGCCATGAAAACGCTAGACGGCGTCACCCCAAGGGTCAGCCATGACCTGGTGCTTGCACAGGAGATACCGTTACCTATGGGGGCTACAGAAGAGAGGAGAACCTAGGAAATACAATAAGCACAACTCATGCTTCTTTGTATCCAACTTGGTGTTTTTATATGAGAAAATAGTAACATTCTATTTGATTTTACATTTGCAACATGAAGAACCATATCAATAGAGCAACCTGATGGTCAGTGTTTTGTTTTTTAATTTGGAGAACGGTTTTATAAACGCTTGAACTTGACTTAATGGAAAATGGTGTGACTTTGTTTTGCTGCTTTCATTCACCTTGTTTTTCAAGGTCTATTTTCTTTTCATCATATCTGATTCATGGTCAACATAAGTGCATTTAATTGCTCATATATGAACTCCTTTTGAACTCTCCTGAACTGGAAGTACATGATATGGCTTCCGATTAGAATATCCAAGAACAAAAAGATGATTGTGTAATGCCTTGACTTCCAACTGTTGACATTATATACTGTAAAAAATTGTAAATGTTTCCTAAAAGTCTGGTAAGATGATGAGATAGAGTTGACTAATGTAATGTTAATAATTATCAAATACATAATTTAGTATCTGATAATGACATAACCCTCTGAAATGCACCCTCATTAGAAAGGAGATCCTCTGATCCTCACAGCAGAATAAATGCAAAAAAGTACACACAGATAACAGGCTCAATTACTGATGCCCCAGAAGACATGGACTTAAAAACAGTATTTTAATTAAATAGTCATAGCTTGTGTAACCCTCTTAGCACAGTCATTTTTAATATTACAAATGTTTTTGTATATCGAATACAGCCTTTCTCAACATTTTTACCATTAGGAAACCCCTGAAACATTCTTCACCCTTTGAGAAACCCCAAAACTGGTGCAATTGTGCAAAATATGGTTGGGAAGCATAGCTGTTTGCAGCCTACCTGGAACCTCTCCCCTTCCCACTGCCTCAAGGCCCATCACTGGGGCCCATTGGGGGGGGGGTCCACATGTCCATATATTACCATATATCACCTGATAAATGTTCACCAAATTTGAAAAACATAAAAATATATATTATGTGAATTGCTAAACCCCAACAAATCAAACTCATTGATACTGCTTACCCATTTGGAATGTATCCAGTAGCTTAGTATTCCAACAGAACTCTGAATCCAGAGCTCAATTATTTTCAGCCAAGCCTTGGCATCTATAGTGAAACTTCAGAAAACTGCCTGAAAATCAGCCAGCAACACTGAACACTTAAACTGAAATATTCCAGAATGGTCACTCTAGCAACCAATCATGACTTGTATGTTTGCACATTTATACTGGAAAAAGTGTAAGTTATACAGTGCAATCCTAAAACATTGTACATTGATTCCAATAGACCTTAAGGGGTCTACAGAGCATTACAATATTAGTTCAAAAAATAGAAGCATGGCTTTTCTCCTGAACACTGGATGTTTCTTTAGACTGACTGTATCATAAAATCGGCAGATGTCAGTTATGTAAAACCAGTAAAGTCTCAAAGTTTGTTCATCACATGCTGTCAAATGAAACTTGTTACTAATTAAATCTGGTCATTAGGCTTCCCTTGTGTTTTTAAGTATTCCTTGAAATCCTCCAGAAACAAATCTTCTTCAATTGCAGAGCATATACTTCCACAGAGAGCTAGTTAGTTTATTAAATACGGCATAATGCCAGTCACACTAAACCTCCCACAAAGAGCAAAATGAAACATCATTTTTAAGCAGTTTTCCAATGTTAAGCATTGTTGGAGGAGTTTGCAGAACGATTTCATCTACGGCTTAGCTATTTGCCTGTGCGCACGCAGACTACTGATCAGCTTCGTTTTTCATTAATTATGACGTCACCGTTCCCCCTCGTATATTTGTGGGTTTTTTAAAATTCGCAACAATTCGCTCACCTATAACGGCCGCCCGTCCAACGGCGCCCCTGCTATTGGCTATCTGGCTGTACGACATTAATAGAGCGTGAACCTGCCCTCTTCCCGTTCAACCAATCGCGCGTCGAAGCCTCCAAATAGCCGTGAAGGTAGATGGCCAGGCCGTTCCTGATTGGTCGCTCATTTCTCCCGATACGGGACTTTGGCTCTTGGCGGCTGCTGTTAAAGGTGGAGTGTGGATCGACTTCCAAGCGGGAGGCAGCCTCGGTCCCCGCGAACTGACCCGCGCGGTTGTGCATTTAGTGCCTGTCTTTCTTCCAGCTGGACAAGTTCAGCTCTGGTCATAGCTAGGAAAAAGTAACACCCAACCTCAACTCGCCTCACAAATTGGAAGCCGACATGAATGAACCCCGAGAAACTCATGTGGGGAAAACTATACTTTCCCCCCACGGGCGCTCCTTTGGCGCGTGTGGATTCTTCGCATTACATCCTTTCGGTCACCTTGGTGAAAAATATGTCCTCTGGCATGGGCGAGTAGAGTGGAAATCGGGTTCAATTTTAGTTGGAAGCGCTTATCAGGATTGCTGTGGTGCATTACTCGTCCTTTCTTCGACGCGGGGCGGCAAGAACTACTCCTCCCAGGATGCTCCTCGCCCTTTGCGCTGCAGTATCTAGTCAGCAAAGATGCGCGCGGCGAAACCCCCGGTGGCCGAGAGCATGATGGGGATCGTAGTTTTTAGGAGGTTTCGTTTTCTCATAGGCACGCCCCATTTCCCGGCGGGACTGAAGAACCGTCATTACTCCAACGCGGGGGTTGTGGGTGTGAGTGAACCGCCTGCTGGTTGGGAAGTGGAGCAACATGGAGTCCTCCGTGTGAACCACCGAGGGTGGGGAGGGGCGGCGAAAGAAAAGGAGCTGCGCAGGCGCGTGAGTGAGCAAGACCACCAGTAAGGGGGACTCTCCGCGCTCGGTGCCCGAGAACGATGCCGTTCCCTGCCTGCCAAGTGCCCCGGCAAGGTAAATCCTGCGTCCCGAGCAAACTCTGGGAGCCAAGCTCCGCGTGGAAGAAGGACGGAGAGCGGGTCCTCTTTACTATCTGGCTCGCGCTCTTGGACCCCCGGAGGCCGGCCCCTCAGCTTGCGCCTGGCCCTTCTTGCGCAGAAGCAAGCCTCGCTGAACGGGATGGGCTTTCTGCCGGGGGTGTGCCGGGTTACGCACAAGTAGTAGAGCTCTGGGCGATGTCGGGCTCCTCCGTGTACAACGGGGAGTGTCAAACACCTGGTCATGAGTGGGTCTGGCCTGCGGGCATGCCAACAAAGATTAAGTGGTGGGAAATGTCCGTGGAGGAAACGGATTTGGGAATTCTTCCACAAACAGAGGCTAGACTGGAGAGTGGGCTGAGTCCCAGCCCTGGGCATTGGTTTCCTTCACGCTGCAGGTTTCCTCTTCCAGTCTCTTCCCCCTCTGCTGGTGAGAAGTAAAAGTAGGGCAAAGGTGGTTGTAAGATCTCTTACAAAACAGATTTGTTTGGACAGCCATCAGTATATTTGCGGCACGGAGACAAGGGGCCTGCATCCTCAATATAGGCTATAATAATAGCGTGCCTGTGACAGTAATACTTGTGGAAGAATAGCATACCTGTGTCAACAAAGAATTATCCTTTAATATATAATAAAAATTAAGAGAAAGGGAGTCAAATATGCCAGATAGAAGGGAACTCTTGAAACAGTAGCTGGCACCACAGGTTAGCTGAAAGCCTCACTCTAAGTGCAGACATCATGGGAGGAATGGAAGTAAATATGGCTTTTTGGATTGATGATAATTATGGCTCTCCACAAGTCACAGAGACTGACTTTAAGTGAGTGGTTACAGACAGTGATCAGGATATAACCAGCAAATGTCAAAACATTGCATGGTGTAGTTACTTACTATACACACTGCATGTCACTATACACACTGCATGTCAACCATAACTTATATATGACAAAATTAAATTACAACAGTCATTAATTTATAATCATGTGTGGTTGTCAGCCCTTGCATTTCAGGATGTGGTGGTATTAGTGGTAAATGTTAGATTTTCTTCCTAGCCCTTTAGATGTTCTGGATGAAATATGAAAGGAAAAATAAACCTATTTTCAGTAATCCAATCTCCAGGACCAGTTGTTATGCAGTAATAGTGGCTGGACTCTTGTACTGATGTAATACTTAATACACCATTCTGGCTCCTGAGCCAACATAGTGTAGCAGATAGATCATCAAACTAAGATTTGGTAGACCCACATTCAGATTCCCGCTCTATGAGCATTTCTGCACATCGGTAAAAATAGCATTATACCAGCTGAATCACGCCTCCCAGCCCCGCCTCACCTTTTTGATTTCTCACCCTCCACAAGTACTGCTGGAAATGGTGGAAGAGAGCAACGTAGTTTATACACGACTCTCTTCTGCCTGGCAATCAAACCAGGCAGCCAATCCCCTTTCTTCATGCTTTAAAAGTCCCGCAGTGCCCGGAATATTTTTTTTAAATGCATACTTTGCCGTTGCTATGCCTATGCATCTAATCATAGATGCATAGCACTTTTTGAACGCTGCCCCCTAGGGAATCACGATAATTTAAAGAATCTCGTTCCCGATTTTTTTTGGGGGGGAGCTTTAGAGAGGCATGTTTTGTGCTACAATGTTGGGAAAAAATTTCTGGCATTGCCTGCAAGCTTGTCCGCCTATTCATTGCTCCAAGATGCTGGGCATTTTTTTATAAAGACGTTCCTGTCCCTGAAAACAAGAGAGAGGTAGATGGGTGTGAGGGCGGGACGAGGCAGGCACCTTTAGCGCATTTTAGCCTCTATAACGTCCCTCCGCTGGTTGCCTGCTAGTTGCTCTCCATTAGCTAGCGCTACATAAGTTGGTGAATCCACTTTTTGGGATTCACCAACTAGTACTTTAAAATGGAGCATGTAGCCGGCTGGTTACTGCACAGACACTGCATGTTGGTGACGTCATATGGAGGAGCCCGAAAATAACGACTAAGGTAAGCATTTCACTACATTTAAAGGGTGCGGAATTGCCCTAAAGCTTGGTTGTTCTCCCAAATTCTATGAAGATAAACAAGACAGGAGTAAAGAGTGATTTCTCTCAGTGGAATGACAGTCTGGTACGGACTGTAATGAAAGGATCACCTTGCAGCAGAGGATCCGTAGGCTGTTTCAGTACTAGGTATGCAACTTGAGTGGCACAGATACCTTTGGATTTCAGAGTCTTAGGACAAGTGAACAGTTATATTTGAGTCCAGTTGCGTCTTAGAGATCAAGAGTTTCAGGTGTAAGTTTTCAAGAGTCAGCTTTGACTCTCCACAAAGGGAGCTTCTTGTGAGAGCCTTTTGTGGCGCAGAGTGGTAAGGCAGCCGTCTGAAAGCTTTGCCCATGAGGCTGGGAGTTCAATCCCAGCAGCCGGCTCAAGGTTGACTCAGCCTTCCATCCTTCCGAGGTCAGTAAAATGAGTACCCAGCTTGCTGGGGGGTAAAAGGTAATGACTGGGGAAGGCACTGGCAAACCACCCCGTATTGAGTCTGCCATGAAAACACTAGAGGGCGTCACCCCAAGGGTCAGACTTGACTCGGTGCTTGCACAGGGGATACCTTTACCTTTAAAGGGAGCTTTGATTCTTGAAAGATTACACCCTGAAACTCTTGTTGTATTTAAGGTGCTACTGGACTGAAATTGAACTGTGGTACGGACTATTGTAAAGATCTCTGATCTGGAATGTCCTGCAATCACGACAGTACTTTTGTTCCTTTTTGTTAAAAATGAATGCTTTAAATACTTGACTAGTCAATTGGCCACGGGTCAAGGGTAGTCAGTTGACCAAGGGTGGGCTTTGCTGATATGCTGTTAGCTTTTTAGATCAGCTTTCACTTGATCTATATACTTGGGACTGATATAGAGTCAGTGTTAGATTCAGATTTCATTGTTATGGTCATAGAGTAGACAAGTCAATCATACATAAAATTTACAGAGTCTGAAACAGTCATCAAAAAGTAATTCTAGACTGAATAAGACAGATTAAATGGTATAAAATGGCTATACAACACAAAAATATGGTTTTAAAAATTGCCCCCAACCCTCCATCTCCTCTCATTTAGAACAACAGAATGATATTTACAACAAAAATGATATGCATAATAATTTATCTAAACCAGCGGTCCGCAACCTTTTTCGTGTTGCGGACCACTGCCAAGGGGTGGGGGGAGAGAGTGACCTGCCCCCCACGCATGCGCGGCAGCCCTCGCGCAAACGTGTATGTGCGGACCTGCTGTGCATGCGTGTTTGCGCCCGTGCAGCAGTTTCACACATGCGCGCACCTGCCGCATGTGTTTGTGCTCCCGGCAGGGCTACAAACTCACAGGTGCGGCAGGTCTGCACATGTGTGGCCGATTTGCTTGCGGCCTGGCGAGCTTCTCGCTGCCGGGGGGGGCGGGGAGAGGGAGCTGCGGCCTGGTGCTGAGGCCTTCGCGGCCCATCAATGGGCTGCAGCCTGGGGGTTGGGGACCACTGATCTAAACAGATCTTGTCCAGACAACCTGGTAGCTTTATTAGGAGCGGGGAGATAATCTTATCTGTGTGCATTTTGTAGAAGGGACAGTGAAAAAAACACCTCTCCTGTTGGGCAGAGACAAGCCTCTGTGAATATGGGATTTTAAAATATTTACCTTAGAAGATGGCCAACGGCAATGTTGCACATATAGTTGAGGTGTATGCTCGTCTGGCACATTGAGTGTCAAGCTGCAAATGTTAGTGTTATATTTTTCTAAGACCACAGATATTAACTGTGTCATTCATGCAAACTTTGCATTGTGCATATAGATTTTCTAAAATGGCAACAGAATTCTCTTGCTGTCACCAATGCCACTGACTTAAAATAAAGAATTGTTCGTAACACAATATTTTAATTCAACAGCGCGCCATTGTCTAAATATTTTGAAAGCAGCAAAAAAAGATTGTTTCCTGCCTTTATGTGCAACAAGATGGGCTTCTTCTTCCACTGTGCCTCGCATCACCACCCACTATACCATTCACCCACGGGACAAAGACAAACGCTGGGAAGGTAATGAACAAATATATAAATAAAGAGCATTGGTAGAATAACCAGTCTTGTGAACAGTTACTTGCCTATTCACAGTAGGTGACGGAAAATCAGATACAGGTAACTAGGCAATAAAGCTGTATTTTTGTTTTGAAGGCTGCTAAAATAGTTATATATGAGGAGGTAGACTAGCTATACATTTTGGAGAGGGTATGTCTGCAGATATGCATCTGTTACAGACAGTGCCGATGTGGTTCTTAATGCAAAGATAAATTTGTGAGAAAGAAAATGTTTCTGCATTGACTGTACATTATTGGACATCTTGTTAATGAATGTCAATAGCTTTAAGAGTTGTACCTTAACCTATAACCTTGATCCCAAATACAGTTTTTAATAATACATATTGGGCTAATTTTCATATCAGAACAAAAAATGTGAATTTAGATCCCATAAAGCATTTCCATGAGCAGGATATGAGCTTACAGAGCACAGCTTCCTCACCTCCATCTTCCTGTTGCAGCCTGAAGCCCCCCCCCCCTGCCTATTTTGTTCTTAGAAATCCCCTAGGACAAAATTTGTGTGTGTTGGGGGGAATGAGGCAGTTGCAAGAGGCAAGAAAGTTGTGCTTCATGAGTTATTATACTTCTCCCTGAAGAAATACTCTGGAGAAATGAAGACAAAATTTGGAGATTGCTTTGATTAACTGGTACACTTGCCCTTTCTCCTTTCTCTCCCAAGATGCTGGATGGGCTTTTTATGTCTATTTTGTGCCCTGCAGCGTGGTCCTAACCAGGTCTTCTAAATGTCAGTGGTCTTAAAAGGATGCAGTTTTGCTCTGTGTCTAAACTACCATGTCACTTCACTAACTGAAGTGAAGAAATAATAGTAACTGATCCCTTAAGGATAGCATTTTGTTCCTCGCTCGCCTTGTCTTGGATCATTACAATATTATTTGCCCCCTTAGGCCTTCAGATCAGACTTCAGGGAGGGAAAGATTATTGGTTTTGAAAGCAGCTGTTCATCCCACACATTATTTCCTCTTACTGTTCTGCTAAAGGTGTAAGTATGGAAAGATTTGCTGAAGAAGCAGATGTTGTTATAGTTGGAGCAGGCCCTGCAGGACTCTCCGCAGCTATCAGACTCAAACAATTAGCTAGCGAACATGGCAAAGAAATTCGTGTGTGCCTGGTAGAGAAAGCAGCTCAACTTGGTGGACATACACTTTCTGGAGCTTGCCTAGAACCACGTGCCTTGGAGGAACTATTCCCAGACTGGAAAGAGCGAGGGGTGAGATTACTCAATTGTTAAGCTTCCTCTCTAACTCAGTTTTATTAGTCTGTAGTCTAACCAGTGTAGCTTTTGCAACTAGCGAGACTGCTAATGATTTGACAATTAATTACTGGGTTACTTCTGTATTTATTTCCTGCAGTAATTACAAATAATAGAAAATATAATGTCTTGACTAACTTCTTGGTCCACTGGGAGAATGGTATATACATACATTTTTAAAAAACTTACACTGGTAATGCCCTTGTAGCGTACTAAAGGCCATTCTGCAAATTCATGCTGCCTTGAGTGTGTGTGTGTATGTATATGTATATATAATCTCAAATTTTATAATTGATCTGTTTCTCAAATAAGTTGATAATTTTGGCATAACTGCATAATCGGCAGATTTTTTCCCATTGTTTTGAGCACAGACAAATGTTTTTTTTTCCCATTTTGCTGCATAGATAATTCTAGCTGCTATCACCATATATTTGAATATCTCTTACAAAAATTTTGGTACTTTGTTAGGCAGTATGCCTAGTGGCATATTTTTTTCTGAAATTATTCTTTTCTTTTTCCTTCCTAAGACAATATGCCAAGAATCTGCTAGGTTTGTTCACATGTTCAAAATGCCTTTTTAAGAGACATTTTAATTTTTTGTAACTTTTCTACTTCTAACATATCTAATTTACTTTCTAATGGTCTGACTTGAACAGAAGTCTTTATTAAGACTGTTTTTTATGCTCCTGTTCCAATCTGGATTGTTCCTACCATTATCTTACTTTGTTCTAATTTTTCTTGTTTCTTTTTGGTGGCAACTGCTAGTAAAATGTATCCGTTAAAACCTTTGCTTGCTTCTTAAATTGTAGCCAATGATATTTCTTATTTATTTTAAAAAATCCTCCAGGTCTTTTTAGCACTTGTTACTATATCTTCCTGTACCAAAGGGGCATCATTTAGTCTCCATCTTCCTATAGACTCATAGAATAATAGAGTTGGAAGGAACCTCCTAGGTCATATAGTCCTACCCCCTGCACTATGCAGGACACTCACAACCCTATCGCTGTAACCTGCCATCTCCTTGAGCCTTCACAGAATCAGCCGCTCGGTCAGATGGCTATCTAGCCTCTGTTTAAACATTTCCAAGGATGGAGAACCCACCACCTCCTGAGAAAGCCTGTTCCACTGAGAACTTCCTGATGTTTAGACAGAATTTCTTTTGAATTAATTTAATCCCATTTGTTTCTGTTCCATTACCAGACAAATTTTATGGCATTAAGATCTGCAAATATCTTCGGTTGAATTTCTGCTTTGTCTAGATTTATAGTCAAGCTTTTTGATTTCTAACCCATATCTATCCTTGAATATGTTTGATATCTATCTGAAAATAAGGTGCTTTGATCCTCCATTCATCTTCTAATTTCAGCATTTCCAAATATTGGTATATGTTTTTAGGTAATTTTCGAGTTTTAATATTTCTTGATTTGTCCTTTTTTGGATGTAGCAAGTTCATGACTCTGATAATTATTATATCTTCTTGTTGAAATTTGAGCAGAATTTGCGGCGGGCTGGCGCTGTGTGTAATCGCCTGTGGCAGGCTTGTCAGCCCGCCCAGCCCCAACCCTACAGTGTCCCTGTAGGGACACTGTGCACCCCTGCGGGCTCTGCGAAGCCCCAGAGCTGGTGGGGGCAACCCCCTGCCCCCACCTGGGCTTGCGGAGGGGGCTGGGCCCCCCCCACTCCCTTCCTGGGCCGTCCAAATCTCCCCCTGCCGTACCGGCTTACGTTCTGCCCCTGGTGTTCAGCGCACATGTGCTACACTGGGGCATACCCGGGGAACGACGGGGCATCCTGGCCCAGTGCAACGGGACGGCAGCAGCACACAGTAGCTGCCACCGTGCATTAAGAGGCCTTTGTGGTGTTTCTTTTATATTGTGTCATACTGGAACCAAAGCATTAAGTCTTTTAAATTAGTGGTCCCCAACCTTTTTATCACCAGGGACTGGTCAATGCTTGACAATTTTACTGAGGTTTGGGGGGGGGTAGTCTTTTGCCGAGGGACGTTGCCGCTGCCTGAGCCCCTGCTTCACTTGCTTTCCTGTCAGCGCCCCTGACTTCCTGCCGCCCACTGGGGGGGCGCTGCCACCCTGAGGGGGAGCTTTATCAGTGCTGTGGTGAGCCCAAGGTCACCCAGCTGGCTGCATGTGGGGGAGTGCAAAATCGAACCTGGCATGCCAGATTAGAAGTCCGTACTCCTAACCACTACACCAAACTGATAGTAAGATTCTAGCCCAGTAACACCTTAGGCACCAAGAATTTGAAGGTGTACATTTTCAAGAGTCAAAAGTTCCCTTCATCAGGGAGGAGCTTCGGCTCCCATTCCCTAAAAACCTTGTTGACCTCTAAGGTGCTCCTGGGCTCAATTATAGTTGTTTTACTGAAGATTGACACAGCCACCAGCTGAAACCATCTAGAGCAGTGGTTCCCAACCTTTTTATCACCAGGGACCGGTCAACGCTTGACAATTTTACTGAGGCCGGGGGGGGGGGTAGTCTTTTGCCGAGGGATGTCGCCACTGCCTGAGCCCCTGCTCCACTTACTTTCCTGCCAGCACCCCTGCCTTCCCGCCACCCACTGGGGGGGCACTGCCAGCAACAGCTGCCACGCCAAGGGGGAGCCCCAGCCATGGCAGCCACTGGAGAACACCAAAGGTGAGCTGGCGGCAGAGTGGTAGGGCAGCCTCCGAGGCAGCAGCCAGGGAGGAGGACAAGGAGGAGCCGCAGCCCGGTACTGACTGATCCGGTCCCCGGCCTGGGGGTTGGGGACCGCTGGTCTAGAGGACAAGTGATGGGCCTCATTGAAACTACCAACCTGCCAACCTGTTTTAAATAACCAGTTTTTGTTGAAGGACAGGTTTTATCTTATCGATTTTATCTTTCATCACAGAGTCTAATTCAGATGATTGTATTAGATACAGATGATAGGATCATGTTATTAGTAGCAAAGTTTTTATTGGTAGTAATTAAATGTAAAAGGCAATAGTTTAGGGTTGTTTCAGTGTGATGCTGTTTGTGACCGGTTGACTGTTAAAGTATTATCATTTAAGTAAACCAGATTTACTCTGAAATACATCCTATAACAGATGGCAAAAATAAAACTAATTTTATCACTATTAATAAAATTAAGCCAGAGGGATGATTTTTAGAAATGAGGGAAGCGGTTGCAGATTAATATAAAAAGAGAGGAAGAAAAAAACAGAAGGCCAACTTTGCCAGCAGAAGCCTACTTATTCTCCACTATTCTTGTTATCAGAACCCGGTGGAGCTTGATAAATAAGGCCCCTCCATGGGTTCACCTGTCCATTGGGTCTCCATGCGGGAGATATGAGGATAGAGAAAGAAATTGTTCTTGTGTCCTGGCAAAGTATGCCCAGAAATGAGATTGGTCTGGAGAATTTAATAAAACCACCTGTTCAAGTCACCATTTCCTCCAGAAGTCAGCCATATGTGTTTTTATAGACCTTTTAAAACCATCGTTGAATTTAGGAGGGAAAATGCGAGGAGTCTAAGTGCGTTTTTTGGAGTTATTTTTCACTTTTTTGGGAGGTGTATGTTTATTTTTGTTCATTTCTTCAGAGTCTATCTTCTCACAAAAATACTGCACCTAAATAACAATAATGGGCAGAATATTTCAGTGTATTGAAAAAGTAAATGAACTTTAATTAAACTCTTCTTTTTTTAACTAGGCTCCACTTACTACTCCAGTTACAGAAGACAAATTTGGAATATTGACAAAAAGCTCTAGAATACCAGTTCCCATTCTACCAGGTACAGTTTGTGATCAAGAAGGAAAAATAAATGACTTTATGCATGGTGTTCTTAGAATCATAGCAAATGCGTCATGCGCGGCCGAAATTGCGCATGCGCGGCACTTTCACGCATGCGCAAAAGTGCCACGCGTGCGCGATTTCGGCTGCGCATGGCGCATTCTGCGCAGCATGCACGATGTGCGGCCCTGATTCCCTCTCTCCGCCCTCCCGCATTAAGAAGCTTCCCAGGCTGCAAGCTTGCAGCCTGGGAAGTTTTTTACTGCGTTGGGGGGCTGGGAGAGGGAGCCGCGGCCCGGCGCCATGGCCTTCGCTGCCCGGCAGGTTGGGGACCACTGCTTTATTGCATACAGAAAGAGCAGAAAACTAATTACATTGGCCAGATTCCGGCATTTTATGTGAACAGGCTTGTGCTATCAGAAAGCCTTAAAACCTATTTGCTTGATAATATGGCATGAATAAGGACCAAATTATAAGTCAAATAAATAAATGAGCCACTGTGTTATACATTTGCATGTAGACCATTTCCTGTTACAGTTACAGCCAGTTTGACCGGGGCAGTAGCTTCAGCAGGTGCATACCTTTTCTAGAACAGTATAGACCAGCTATTTGGTGTCAGCTATCCATGCAGTCAGGCATTATGCCTCATATGTGAGGACCAAGTGGAGACAGCCTTCAGTATAGCATGCTTGATTACTGTCTTCTCATCGTCTTACATGTTCTTTCCTCCAAACCAGAACACCTTTCTAATAGCCATTACATGCCTGCAGAGAGACCACAAAAGATGACGAATAGGTTGCTTATCTGTAACTGATATTTTTTGTTTGGATTTCAGTGCAACCACACAAATTATGTGTTCTATAAAAAAAAAACTGAAGGGGGAGGTGTGATTCTGCTGCACTCTCCCCTTGTGATGAGCAAACCTGATGTCTGAAATAATCTCTCAGTGAAATGGTGCTCAGTCCATACTGTGACTGCAATGATGACCACATTAAGAATGCTAGTTACCATTTCTTCCCCTCAAGAAAATGAATGATAATAACTAAGCAGTGTTGCACAAACTTTTATTATTAGTAGAAAAGCCTGTGGAGGGCCCCTGCAGAGCAGAACGGCCGAGCTCACTGGCTGCGACGCCATACTTTCCAGGAGCCGTGCAGCTGTTCTCTCTCCCCCACCCAGCATATCCGTTTCCTCAGGATTACGTTTCAGTTAATTAGCCATCAGCCACCCCTAAACTAGTTCCAGGTATCTGTTCATGGTTTCTAAAGGTTACCTGGGATATGTGGAAGCACAAGTTATAGCTGATTGTTATCTTCATATTGGAGGCCAGATAGAACCTCTTCAGGAATTCCTGTATGTTTTTGCTTAAATGGTTCTAACATAGATCAGACAAGTAACTGAAATATATTCTATGTTAGTAAAATTTGTGAACTCATTTCTAAGACTGGTGAGAGGTTGTGTAATTAAAGAGTATGGTAGAATCTGAACACTGAATTAAATTTTGTGGAGTGCTTAATGAAATCTGCTGTGTTGTGCTCCTTCCTTTTAACTAGGCCTTCCCATGACTAATCATGGGAATTACATAGTTCGCCTAGGACACTTTGTGAGTTGGCTTGGAGAGCAAGCAGAAGCACTCGGTGTTGAAATTTATCCAGGCTATGCAGCAGCAGAGGTAATGATACAAATATTGCTGTTCAATTTTGTGTGCATGTATATTTCCTTTACGTAGTTATTTTAAAATGTTCATGCGACCTCTCCATAGTCCTACTCAAGGTTGCTCACAATGTACCAGCAATACAAAAATGAAGTAATAATATCATTAAATTATTAATATTGTGGCCAGACAAAGGGAAGGTAATTCTAAGCCTGTTTGAGACTCCTTCAGGTAGAGAAAAACGGCATATAAGAACCAACACTACTTCTTTTAATCATTGTATTATACCTCCGTATTCTACTGTTGTATTTTCTGGAGAGCCAGCATGGTATAGAGGTTAGGAGTGGTGACTAATCTTGCGGGACAGGGTTTGATTCCCCACTCTTCCACATGAAGCCAGCTGGGTAATATTGGGCCAGTCACAGTTCTCTCAAAGCTGTCTCCAACCCACCTACTTTACAGGGTGTTTGTTATGGGGAGAGGAAGGATAGGCGATTGTGAGCCATGTTGAGATTCCTTTGGGTAGAGAAAAGCCGGGCAAAAAAAACCCCACTCTTCTTCTTTGCAACCTATTTTCTGTATTATGGCATTCTCGTGCCTTATACAGAGTTTTGTTTGTTTGTTTGTTTTCGAGTTCTGGAATAGTAGCCTTGCCATATTTATTGGAGTGGATATTTTTCTGTCTAAATGAATTATTTTTAAAGTATTGCAATCTGCCTTGAGACTTGGGGGGCAGGGAGTGCTCTGTAAATTAAGTAAATAGTGTAACAAATAAAAAAAACACCTGATAAAAAGATAGTTAAAAGCCTGGGTAAAGAGAAACTTTTTCGTCTTGACACCTAAGCTGTCTTCAATGTGAGAGCACTGCAGAAGTGAGGTACTGCTACTGGTAAAGCTCTGTCTTTGGTTGTCTCCTTCCATACCATTGCAGACAAGAGCATGGAGACCAGGGCTTGTTAAGAGAATTTTAATGGGGCTAGGACAGTTAAGGAGAAAGTGTCCTTAGGTGTATGTATAAGATTTGCCTACCACACTCTAAAATCCATATGATACCTGAAATGGTGATAAATCTTTTGGAAAAAATCTATAACTGGTTTTCTATTGGGGGGGGGATGACTTAAAATCATTCTTGATACTGTTAGTATAATTACACCATTATTATTTTTCTTCATATAGTCCATGCTATTTCAGGAAAATATCAAAGTAGAAATAGTGATAGCAACAATTAGACATCTAGGAGTTGTACCAAAGATAAAATTACAGAGGCGCACCTGAATCAATACATTGAAATAATAGCTTTTTAAAAAATATTTCTGTAGGTCCTTTTCCATGAAGATGGCAGTGTGAAAGGGATCGCCACAAATGACGTTGGCATCCAAAAGGATGGGGCACCTAAGGTAACTAACTGTTTTCTTTCCTCTCCAATCTGATAGCTCTTAACAAAAAGTATATTGCCAATGGAGCCAACAACCAATGCTGTTCTACTGCATTTATCTCCAAGGGCTGGGAGAGTGTATTTATTGAGAAGATTTCGACTCCATCATTCAGGTAAATGTCAAGGTGGCCTATTGACCAACAACTACAATAGATCATATGCACAATACTTCACAATACTTTTTACTTCAGCACTTGAAAATACCAGTATGTGCCCGTCAAAGCATATTTACTATATAAGGAGATCTCTCCCAGTATTTTCTTAGCAAAGAGGCTTCAGGCTGCCAGTTATCTATTCCTGTGCCTGGTCCATGCCTCAGCTCTAGCCCTTCACCTCTTCTGTTTGGGGGTGCTGAGGGAGATCACAGCAATTCCGGTCATAGATGGGTCCATGCCAGGACTTTTAGGCCTCAGGGCCCTGCTGGATCAAAGTCCCTTTGGAGAGGTGCTGGAAAGTCTGTCTAATGGAGTATCTGCCAAGAAGAATGACCTGCCAGTCCAAAATTCAGTGGAGAAGAACTTGACTATGGCTGTGTGATTAACCAATTTATTCAGACCAGTTTAGTCAAAACAGGTTTCTAGGGTTGTTTTTGTATTTTCTTCCTCAGTGACCCAACATAAGTGTTTTCTGTGTTAACAAAAATTAAAGTTACCATCTTGTATATAATACATTGACACGTCATCATTATTACAACTTCATGTAAACATAATCATTCATTATGAATGCAACCTTAGCTTAGTTTGAAATAAAGAAATTCTCAGTATAAATCAAGCTTTCTATATTTTATGTCTGTGAATATAAAGATGTATTTTAAATATCAGACCTCTCTTATGTTTCATTTCTTCTCCTAATTTTTAATAATACTTATCTTTATGTCAACCACATCTAAAAGGTCTCTTTGTATTTTCAAACAGACATTGGAGAGACCGTGACTATAGTCTATGCAGGTCCCAAAAGGCCTTCAGATTGTTCTGTAATTTAAAATACCCCAGCATGATTCAACATTTTTCCCAATTCCACCCGTTAAAGAGAGAGTGTACCAATCTATCCTATTAGTCCATTTATAAAAAAACAAGAGCAATCCAGACTGTAATTAAGTCCCTTTGGAATCATGGTTTTCATTTTAAAAAATCAACTGTGCTTCGTGGCATAATAGCCGCGAAGAAATGTCTGTTTTCTCCAGCTCAGTGTTTGTCAGGTGTTCCGGCTCACAAAAAGTAAAGTCTATAGAATTATTTTTTTCCTATGAAATGTGTTACCAGAGGGGCATTCTGTACCTGATGCTTTAATTGGGATATATGTTCCAGGATTTTAACTTTTAAAGGATGGCTTGAAATTCCAGTAAATTGTAGATTACATGAACATCTTATACAGTATGCTACATTGGATGTGTTACAAATAATAAATCCTTTTACAGATAATGTCAATTCCTTAGTAGGATATTAAAAATTCCTTATGTTCAATCATGTACTTGCAATCTATATAAGAACTACATTTATATGTTCCCATTGGTAAAGTGATTTGTAACTTCTGAGATATGGGTGGGGTTGCCAACTGCTATATGTTCCTACCCTGCTTCCAAGCTAATAAAGGTTTGTTCTCATCTTTAATGTGGGATATTAGATGCCAGTGTTTAAAGATTATTATTATAATATTATACGTAAGTATTATACGTGAGTAATCCAAATTGCACACTATTCTATTGGGTGGGGAACCAGTTTGTACTTTAAGAGTGATTCCTTAGTCAATTTATTTACCCTGAATCTTGCTTGTTTGATTATTTGGACCAGGTAATTTTGTTCTTTTAATGAAGCCTCCAGAATATCAGCTGCCTATTAAAATCCTCCTCAGTACTGATTCTTCTGTAGCATAAAAATTGGCAATATGGTAGGTTTTCCTTCAAATGTTTAGGATGGTAAGAAGTGCAGTGCAGTAAAGTGTTCCTGTCTATTCTGCTTTTGTATGTAGTAACCATCAATGATCCCTCCGGTTTTACCCACATGTCCAAATGTGCTAATTTATTTTCCTTGCTTTTAAAATCAAATGTAATCATTTCATGGATAGAATTAGCCCAGTCCATAAAAGATACTAAGTTTTCTGGATTCCCAAAAATCAAAAAATATCATCCAGGAATCTGGTAAAAAATAAAATGTCCTTAAGGAATGGATTGTTTTCTCCCTTGCATATTTTCAAAATCATACATAAATAATGTTGCCAAATTTGGGGATAATGCACTCTCCATGGATAAACCATGAATTTGTAAATATAATAATTGGTCATATTGAACAAATCCCCCCCCAAAAAATAATGTCAATCAAATCTAATAAAAACAAGGATTTGGGTACGTCTGTTGATCTAAGTTCCAGGTACATCTTCTTAGCAACTTCCCATGCTTCCTCCGGTGGGATATTATATATAACGCAATCACATCCACTTAGGACAGGTTCTCCTCCTCTGAGGACTCATCTTTCTATGCCAAACCATGGTAGTCTATGAAACTTCACAGTAAACTTCCTATTGCCTGTGTAATGGCAACAATGCTGTTCTTCTGTTGTAGGCTACTTTTGAAAGGGGTTTGGAACTGCATGCCAAAATCACAGTATTCGCAGAAGGTTGTCATGGGCATCTTGCAAAGCAATTGTACAACACATACAACCTGAGGGAGAGCTGCCAGCCCCAGACTTACGGCATTGGACTTAAGGAGGTATTGCTATATTACTGATTTACTGTACGAATCTTATAGGTGTGTTAGTTGTATTAAAAAAAACTCTTTAAAGCTCTGTTGTCACTTGTAGAACTAAATGATTTTTAAATTTCTGTTGTCAGTCGTTTTTAAACAAGACTATTTGTAGTATTCTTCAGCTGAGGTTACCAAATCCCAACCAATGGTAGCATTCTTTATTCCGTTTTTTTTTTTAAATCCATGCAGATTAAAAAAAAAATGTCAGATGGTTTTGACTTGTAAATAACTGTCCAATTGAAATATCCCAATGTTTCTTTTTTAAGGTCAACTTTTAGCCTTAAGAATAATTGACTGTATCCCTGTGTAAAGGGAGACACAACCTAGTTGGAAAGATTTTCCAGGTATATGACAGGGCTGATAGTAGGCCCCATCTCTATATTATGGCTTTTTTTTCACTAAGTAGGTTAGGTTTGTCCTCTGTATTGGAATGATAGCAAAATCTAGTCTTAAAGTTGTGCTAGCCTACATATATTGGTTCTTCTTTTTCAGGGTGGTTATACATCTTTTGATCCCTTTCAGAACAGGTGCATTGTTGATAAAGGTCCTTAGAATTCTGGAATGTCATTGATAGTTTTTGGAATAGCATACTTATGAATCAGCTTAAGCTCTCATGTTGGTAGAACGTGTATATTATACTAGAGAATCAATTCTGAAAATTCTAGTTAAAGATGGCAGGTTTTTTGTCATTGTTTCAAAATATCTGCCTGTGTGTGATTCAGGATTTAAGTAACAGATATTTTCTCCAGTTCAGGTTAACCAATTAATAATATACTGCATTGTGGCTAATTAACAGTGAGTTCTAAAGTTGTACAAAAAGAACTTGCTGCTTCTGCCTCCAAATAATCGATGTGCAAATACTGTAGTTGTATTTGGTAGTCTAGCCAGTCACTCATACTAGTAAGTAATACATGTATCACTCTGTTGCTATGAAATATTCAGACATGAAAAACCTTTTAGTTATATCCTAACATAGCGCAAACTGCCTTGGGTGTCAGCATTGAATCTTACTCTGCAGAATCGAAAATTACATGTGGATTGTGATTTTGGTTTAAATCTGGGGGAAGCCTACGCTGAACTGTGGGTTTATATCTTCTAGCTGTGGCTTATTGATGAAAAGAAATGGAAACCAGGAAGAGTGGAGCATACAGTTGGCTGGCCTTTGGACAGACATACATATGGAGGATCATTTCTTTATCATTTAAATGAGGGGGAACCTCTGGTGGCTCTAGGTTTTGTGGTAAGTATTGTGTCTTCGCCATGAAACTTTACTTTGGACTGTTTTCTCCTCATTGCAAACATGAATATGAAATCTGTGTTTGCCTGCTAAAGTAAATATTGCATGCCTAAGTATAAGTGTAGAAATATTAATAAGGCAGAAATCAGCTTCTGATTGTTCAGCCTTTGTTCTGGGCATAGAACTTGGTAATATTACTGCTTTTTGGAAAAACCGTCTTGTAGTATCTGACACCTTCCTTTTGTAAGGTTTAGGGCAGTTACTGTCACAAAATTGCTGACATTTGTGCTAATTCTGTATCACCAGAAACCTGTGAAGCATGCTTTGCGTTCCTGAGAGCTGGGCATTGGTAGTCAAAGCAAGCTTTAGGCCTAAGCGCTGATGGAAACTAGTCCCAGGTTGCTTTCCCTGTCATCATTTAATCCATTACAATGATGTGTGCATTTATCAAAGAGCTGCTTAAAATATTCTGAATTAGTATTGTTAGGGGAGATGCTCTGTTGGATTTCCAGCCAAAAATGTGCCTTCTTCCAAAGCGTGGATGAGATTTGCAGCTCCCCTTCCCTTTCTGTTACTATAGGGATAGCCCTTCTGGTTGTTCTTATGCTGGAAACCTCTTAATTCACAACTGTGATCCTATACATTTCCCAGAAAAAAAAACCATCTTCGGTAACATTCATTTTCTCTTCTGCACTTGGTGGCTATGATCAGACCCTTTTATGTGATTTTATTGTGGTTGTGGCAGTGAAGACTTGTTGCGGAAGGTACATGCGGCAGAGAGGGGAAGACAGAATGAGTGTAGGGAGAGATGTACAAGAGCAGATAGATGAAAAAGGGGGTAGGGGAGAGATTTATATTTATGGTTAGCACAGTGAGGAATGGGTTATGTGCACTGGAATTCTTGGCCAAAATGTTGGCTGCAGTCCTCAAGATAGCTGCAGGGAGTTAAAAGAAATATTTTATTGGATAATTAAGGCCATAATGTCGAGATGCTTTATAGCTTCAGTTAATGGTAACTAGATCCTTTAATCCATTTTTCTCAATAGAGTGACATCAATCTTGTGGAGTCTTTGATTCGTCCCATCCTGATGCTATAGCTGGCATACCTATGAACTGCTGGTGCTGCATTAAGCTCTTTATTTCCACAGAATACTGGACACTTCCAGGTTGCTCCTGAGTGGCAAATCAGTGGATAGGCTGATCTACTCTAAAAATAAAGGAAAAGTGTGTTAAAGGTTCATGAAGTCTCACTTGGATCCAGAATCAGTAGCAGCGTATGCATGACATTTTGGGGCATATGAGAAGAAAACCTGATATGTGAACCACCAGGGCTGAGTTCATGGGCAGCTGCTGCTCAAGACGGTCATAACATACTAGACTTTTAAAGAAGTTAATCTGAAGATGAGTTTTCTTTATACTGTCTTGTTCTGGAGTTGAAAGGGTTTTTGTTTTTGTAATATGCTGTTTGTTTATATTTGTACAGGTTGGCTTAGATTATCAAAATCCTTTCTTGAGCCCATTTAAGGAATTCCAAAGGTGGAAACATCATCCCACTGTGCAGCCAACTCTTGAAGGTGGAAATAGGATTGCTTATGGTGCCCGAGCACTTAATGAAGGTGGTTTCCAGGTAAAAAAAACAATTCTTGAGCAAAATCACATTGCAAGATAATATAGGAAGTAGGGTTAAAAGATTTGTCTTGGGCCTATATTTTGCAGCAAAACTGCATGTTTTTATAAAGAGAAAAAGATAGATTGGTTGTAATTTTAGGAGTACAGCAATTACACAAATATATATATCTAGTGGGATTTTGTAAGATAAAGTCTGCAGGGATTATATGTATGTATTGCACTAATTATATTCAGGTTTCAATGGAATAAATACCTCTAATGTGTATCTGTTGGCTTTAAAAAATGGCTTGTTGAACTTATGAGAAATAACTTCATAGAAAATTGCTATGTTCTGAAATAACAGCTTACAAAATAAAACATATAAAGATCATAAGAGTAATTAAAACCCAGCATTCAGAAATTCTAACAGATCATCAATCATGAAGCAACTTGAAATGGATCTGAAACATTTCCCAGGTCAGAAGTATTGTTGAAAAAATAAACTCCTTAGTCAAAAGCTTGGGTAAATAGAACCATATTGTTCTGTTGTTGCTGGTACCATTCTCTAGAATCAATTTCTGCTTAGCATACCAGTATAAGCATAATGGCTTGGAATGTACAAAGCAGATGAAGGCTGATGTATTAGCATTGCTATTTGCTGCTTAATATTTCCAAATACTTATCCGCTTAAAACGTATTTTTGTTGAAATGTCAGCATTAGACAATGTCACTCCATGCAATAAAATAAATGTTATTACACAGCATGTCTTTGCAACAAGCCTAACTTCAGCTTCAGTTAACTTGTCTCTTCAGTCCATACCCAAACTCACCTTCCCTGGTGGAGTCCTTACTGGATGCAGCCCAGGTTTCATGAATGTTCCTAAGATTAAAGGTACACACACTGCCATGAAGAGCGGCATGCTAGCCTCTGAAGCCATTTTTAGCCAACTAACTAATGAAAATCTCCAATCAAAAACAATAGGTAAGATCACTTAATCTGAAAATTGGTGATGGTATTTATCAGTTTCAACCACAATGTTACTGATCCATTTAAAGCCATAAACCCTACTATTGCATTGCAGGCTAATATGTACTTGAAGTATGTGAGAGTTGGAGAATTCAAAATGCTCGTTTCTGTGAATATGTGGTGCTATAGCTCAGAATGTTTTTAGTATCAAATTTGGGGGTATCCTAAGATTTGTATGTAGGTTGAAAATTATTTTATTTGCAAATTCGTTTTTCTGCACAGGATTTTTGGGATCATACACTTATTTTTATTGAAAGGAACAATTCTTATTGAAAGGAAAAGTTATAAATATATATAATGAAGTGACAAATTAGTCTAACGTTAAATGATCAACCATTTCACATAGCTAGTTGCAAGCATTTATCTTGGGTAAAGTGAGACTGGTGGTCCAGGAATTGATAATAGCTTAAAGCATAATTTTAAAACTTATGATTTGCTCAGTACACAGACAGCACTTCACAAAAGTGTTTATAGCACTGTTTATATTTTTATGTTTTGGGTTTCATTCAACTTTTCCCGTATCCATTCTAATGCAGCACTAGTTTCCCCTTTAACCCCCCACTTGGAACAGTTGAATTAATAGTACAAATATTGTATGGTGTAGACTGCCTGGCCATTGTTAAATGGTCTGAGATCAGGGTATCTGTATGATTGCTGTCATATAAACTTGGCAGATAAGATCAGTTCTAATTCTTTTGAATTAGTGGGTGCACATTAGAGGCGCCTCTGTCATAGTATTTCTTCTCCATGGCTTTAGGCATCAGTAGGAAATATTTTAACTTTCCCAGGAATTTTATTGACTCTTTAAAGGGCCCTCTTCCATTAAGTGCAGAAGAGAGTCCTTGGATTCCATCCTGACTTTTCAATCCTGGCATACAGGTATAGGATTAAGCACTACTCACTGTAATGTACTGCTGATTTGATATTTTGCAACAATTGTTTGCTAGTGTTTTATTTTCTAAATGAGTAATTTTGGAGTGGCCTTGGCATGGGATATAGCTTAAATATTTAGCTATCCATCTTCATGGGAGTAGAGAGATTGTAACTTGCTGATTTTATTTTGACATTTAACACCCTCTTATTCCCAAGGGCTTTATGTGCCTGAATACGAAGACAGTTTGAAAAAGTCATGGGTATGGAAAGAACTCTATGCGGTTAGGAACATCCGTCCTTCATGTCACGGAGTCCTGGGAGTGTATGGAGGAATGATTTACACTGGCATATTTTATTGGATACTAAGAGGAATGGAGCCTTGGACACTTAAACACCCAGGTGTGTTTCTCAACTAGCAACATACTCATCATCATAGCTTAATATTTGTTGATGCCATCTATACTTGCTCTTTTGGCTGGTGCAGTGTCAGAAATGTTTTAGTTGGAGGAGGGAAATAAGGAAGAACAAAGATCTGACCTTCTGATAACATTGAATTAGGCAATGCTGATTACAGCTTCCAGCAGCCTGCTAGAGAAGGGATATCAAGAGCACGTGAAGCCTCGTCTGTAGCTTCTCCCTAGGATCTAGTGTTCATACCACCTCCACAAGTTCATTTAGCTAACTTGGCTAACAATAATTGATAATTGTCCATACATTTTCTCCACCCATTTGGGAAACCCCCTCCAGGGCCATCGAGAAACCCTAGCGCTTCATGAAAGCCTGTTCTAATCTTTAAAAAGTCACGCAAACCAATTGCCAAATTCCCTGCTTTACAGTAAATTCCACAATTAGTTTTTCGTTGTATGAAGTAGTTACCTGTTCTATTTGGAATGAACCCTTTTGCATTCAGTGAATTTTCTGAATGAATCTTTGCCTTCTTCCCGTCTTTCATTTTCTAAAGAGTTGCTCCTATGGAAAAGCGTGTTTTCCAGAATGTCAGGGTTTGTGCAAGAGTAGATAGTATCTGACATTTTACTGCTGCTTGACTGCCAATTCCTGACCTTCAGTTGTTTTTCAGGAGCACAGATGCTATTGTAAAGGTGTCAGATATCCTTTCTGTAAACTCATTTCATTCATAGAAGGGTAGGAAGGATCCATTCTGTTACCAATTAAGTGAACTGAAGTGTATTATTACAATGGAGAAAAGTTTGTCTCACTGTCTGTTCCAAACTGATAATTCTATAAAGCTCTTATCATATTCCACCTTTAGTTTTCTTTTAAAACATAAGGCACAGATGCTTAAAATTTGGTCATAAGGAAAGTGCAGTCTTTTGATATATTTTGATAGCCCTTTTCTGTACCTTTTTTTCAGACTTGCAGTATGATTTTAGACAAAGCAACAGGAGTGGTGACTGTACTAGCAAAATAGCACTGCCTTTGAGTTTTCTATCACCTCTTTGTTAATGCATAATATTGATTGCGCTTGCCCTCTGCTTTTGTAGCAGCCAGCATTTTCTGTGAGCTTTCACAATTCTGAGGTCTTTCCTGTGTAGTCAAAACCATTTATTTATTTGATTTATATCCCGCTATTCCCATACAATGGCTTGTGGCGTGTCACAAGGTCCATTGGAGATTCCATCAATATTTCCACAAGAAACTGAGCCACAGGCAAGACAAAGTGAGGCTTTTATTCATTGTATAAAGGGTTATTACATGCTACTTGCAGAAGGCAAATTCTTCTCTGCAAGTGCGAGATAGCTACTAAAAGACTGTCTTTTGCCCCTGGGGATTGCATGAAGAACTACATTTAGAGAATTTGAAGATCCTCCCCCCCTTCCTTAGTGGCGTGTGGGCTAGACTGTTCCTGCAATGGAGATGTCCCAGAGAAACCTCCTTTTAGAAAAGGGTTGAGTTTTGTGTTCCTTTTATATTGCAGTGCCTCATGCAAAATAAATAATATTTGTTCATAAAGATTTTTTAAATCTTTTAGGGGCAGACGCAGCGCAGCTAAAGCCAGCCAAAGACTGCACACCTATTGAATATCCTAAACCAGATGGAAAAATCAGTTTTGACTTGCTATCATCAGTGGCTCTTAGTGGTACTAATCATGAACATGACCAACCGCCACACTTGACTCTGAAGGACGACAGTGTTCCTGTTGGCAAAAATCTAGCTGTATATGATGGCCCAGAGCAACGCTTCTGCCCTGCAGGTATCTAGGAATCTTCGTCTGTCTCCCTGCCCCCCAGTTTGGAGTATGAACCTGTGGTAGCTGAAGGTGGCTCCTACAAAGAATGACTTCAGTATTGCACAAATACTTTTGGTGTAAACCACAGATTTTTTTACAGCAGTTTTGCTGTATTCTAAAATGTCTGCTATTTTTGTAGTGAAATCACGTTTCTGCTTTTGCAGGAGTCTATGAATATGTTCCTGTGGAATCCGGAGAAGGTCTGCGGCTACAGATAAATGCTCAGAACTGTGTCCATTGCAAGACATGTGACATCAAAGATCCAAGCCAAAATATTAACTGGGTTGTACCTGAAGGAGGAGGAGGACCTGCTTATAATGGAATGTAGAACTGATCAAGACTGAAACTTCTTGAAGACTCTTTGCTACCCTCACAGGAGATGCCGTCAGCGGTCTGAATATTCTGTGAGGCTAGTATCTTATTGAAGGCTGCACTTCTGTAATAAATACAGAATCAGCGTTATCGGGTAATTCTTGCCTTATTTGAGTACACTTTACTATATTACAAAAGGAGTGGGGCAGATGGGTAGAAATAGCTTGGGTAAATCAGATGAATGTGTATTCAGTCATTTGGGACTTTGGTCCTAATAATGGACTTGGCCATATTCAAGGATGTGGAAGCATGCCTCCAAATGCTCTGTGACAATTGATGTCATAACTGCAGTGATGACCTTGATCTAAATGGAATACTTCTAGAACAGACTGCATTTAATTAACAGCAAGGTTAATTAACGGCAATGTTAATTAAAGGTAGGTGAGTGTAACATGATTTTATTTAATAATAAAAAAAAATATTTCACTATACTCTACAGTATGCTTAATGGTTTTATTTCTTAAATACCACAAAACAGCATTAGAAACTAAAACTTACATTATCGAATTTCCCCCCAAGAATCCTTATACTAGGTCACTGTAAAATATTTTTCTATTACTACAATTACTGCCTTGTTACTGAAGATGTGTGAACTCATATTCAGATTTTAAACAATCCAACAAACATGAGAAAAAGCTTAATCATATACTGTGATCAGTAGCAACATCATTGTCACTAATACTGCTAGATGTTTGTACACTGAATGGCAGGATTTGTGAAGAAGGGACACAAAGCTCAATTTAAGCAAACATCTTTGCATAAGCTGCCTTCTCTTTTTCCTTCTGGTTCTTTATCTTCTGTTTTATCTTCTGTACTTCCATTTGGATAGCTGTAATTTAAACAAAAAACCACATGGTTAAATTTCATTGGTTTTGTTTATGCCTGGGTAAACAGCTTCCACACCACCTCCAAGAGTAACAAATGGAAGAAGAGGATGAAGAGTTGGGTTTTCACTACCAGATGGAATCTCAAAGTAGGTTACAATCACCTTTCTTTCCTCACCCACAACAGACTACCTGTGAGAGAGCTCTGACAAAACTGCTTTGTGAGAATAGCTCTTAACAAGACTGACTAGCCCAAGGTCACCAAGCTGGATGCATCTGGAGAAGCAGGGAATTAAATGCAGCTTTTAACCACTACACCACGCTGGCTTTCCTTCCTTTAAACATATATGCATTGTCATTTCCCCTAGATCCAGTGTTCATTAGAAATGCTGATCCAGAAGCTGAGGGTGCAGTGAATTTAGCCCACTTCTGTCAAACGAAAAATCCTCATCTGAATACATATCCTGGTTTAAATGCCAGTAAATATCTGCGGTCTCCAGTGGATGTGGACTAGCTTATCAGCAAAGCTACCTAGTCTGTACTACTAGGGAGAAGTCAGATGGATACTTTACCTTTATCTTGAGGAGCTATGCCTTGAGCCTGCTGGAGCGTAGCCTTTAAAGTTAAAAAAATAAAATAAAAACAAACTTAGGCAAAGTTTGCACATGTCTTACTGTAATGTTTACACAAAAACAATAATTAATTAATTACCAATGCCTGATCATAATCTCGTGTAGCTTCCAAAGCCTGAGCCCTTCTGTAAAGTGCTTTAGTGTTTGTAGGATCAAGGTCCAGAACCTGTACAATGAAGAGGTAGGAAGAACAGGATAACTAGCCAAAGCACAAATCCATACTATAAGAATGATGTTATCAAACAAATTCCAAGAAGTCTGATTGCTTCTCGTTTGTTCCCATTTAAAAAATGAACCATTTACCTTAGCACAGTTTTCAATTGCGTCTTGCCACTCTGCTAGTTTCAGTTTGCATGCAGCAATATTTAGATAGCAAGTCAAAGCTGCAGCATTCAGCTTTGCTGAATCTTCCTTCCCTACAGCAAGAGAAGCTTCTATATATCTGTACAAAGTAAAATTGCTGAATTAGTGTTTCAGTATTACTACGTGTGATCTAACTTGCACTATTGAGGACTATACTGCCTGGCCAAGAAAGAGAGGAGTTTTCTACTATGCAGTAGATATACCTAGCAGGAAAAAGGGACTGCATGAAGTCTTTCCATGCTTCTTGCAGTTTGACTCTTCATCAGAACAACTTTGCAGGCACAGATATCCAGGTTAGAAAAGAATGGTATTCTTCACAAAGAGCTCTTAAACCCCTAAATTTAACTGCTAAGATAAAAGTAGTAGAGACAAAAGGGTTATTTCAAACATTAACACTTACCTTAAAGACTTGCTATACTTCTTTAGTGCCACTGCCCAGTTCTGGGATTTGAAGAATATGTTGCCTATATTTTTTATATCTTCTGCTACAGATAAAATCTTGTCAGTCTGCAAATATATATATATATATATATATATTAGCACTCAGAAATGTATACTTTGCAATTAGAGAATCTGAGAAAGTTTAATAAGAGAAATAGGCTATAATCCTACACAAACTGCTGGGTGCAATCTATGTGCATAGCTCCAGTTACATTGCTTTTTAATCAGAATGAGCAAGTTAATAAACTGAACATACAATTGCTTTTCTGTGCTTTTTTTTCTTTCTCATGGCCAGTTGAATGTATTCTTTTTAAAGTGGAGTGTAACTCGTATCTGCCATGGGGAGGACCCAAGGCCTGTGCATGTACATAGATATGACAACCACCAGGAGGGACCAGGGTATCAGAATTGCAGGTCATCTCTATAGAGCTCAGGTCCCCTGGAGAAAATGGATGCTTTAGAGGCACTGTGCATGGCGGCGTCTGAATCAGATTTTCCAGCCTGACAGCGCCAGGGGTGGGGAGGGGAGGCATGCGCGCCGGTGTGTAACTCGGCGCACAGATACAGGCACGTGTGTCCCCCCCCCCCCCCCACGCAGCACGGTGCTGACTGCATCAGCCTGGAACAGCCAATATAGATGCCGCCATGCACAACCCTACCAGGGATTTCCCAACCTGAATCTGGCAACCCTATGTATACCCCATACACCCAGTTTTGGTTTTTCACAGTAGAAGCAATGCACAAACACACTCTACTCACATCAGTTCATTCAAGAAAAAATATTTGCTAGGTGGGGTATGCGGATCTGAAGTTTGTAGATATAACCTACACTTTAAAGTGGCTAGAGTTTGTTATAGGCCAACCTATTATAGCTATTGCAGTTTTACTGACGAATGATAGATATGGATATCAACATTCATGTTGTTTTGCTGAATCAGAGCAAAGCTTCAACTAGTCTAATATTCTGTCGACAGCAGGCACCAGTTAAGATAGCTAAGGAAGTAGTAAATGATGGAAATGACCATGCCCCAGATATTCCACATTTACTTATCACGGTTAAGAGACATATGTAGAGCTATCCTTTGTGAGTTGAAATAAGTTCCAAAAAGTAATGAGCAGTATGAAATATACTCTGTTTTCCCTGAACCTGTTGTCAAAAGGCAGAAATAAGGTCAATCTATCATCTGTTCATAGTTCTTACAAGTCTTACAATATAACCAGTGAGCATATCACTAATACTACACACACACACACACACACATATATATCTGGGGGGCAGGGCATGCAGTTTTGAGATGTCAAAGGATAACATATGGGAAAGATCTCTGATACTTGCCTCCATGAAGTCCATATCAGAATCTTCAGGAAAGTCAGGATGAGTATCTCCAGAACCATCCATTGGTGAAGCTCTCCAATCATCTCCTTCCTTTAGCTCTCCACATTCTGCAATAACGCAGCTCTGTTTAAAAAAAGCAAAACCTAACATGCACTTTTATTCACTAAAACATACTGTTTCCTTACAACATTTAACTAATCTCTTCCTATGGATTTCAGTTTAGCAAATGCTACCATGGAACTGCATCCAGTATGAATCAACCGACAAAAAGCATACATCTGCATGCACCATACTGTACTTATTTATTCCTTGGTAAAGGTTCCTACAGTTTACAATGCCATTCTTCTTTTATATGCTTTGACAGAAAGGGAAAAGAGATTTTTCTGGTTGGGTCTACCTTACCTTAACAGGTTCTTCTCCTTTTACATCAACATTTTCTAGAAGCTTTACAACACCCATGCCTTTGATCACCTGTCCAAAGACTACATGTTTCCCATCAAGGTGAGGGGTTGGTACAGTTGTGATGAAGAACTGGGAACCATTTGTGTTCTGTCCTGCATTTGCCATGCTGAGCAAGCCTGGCTGGTCATGCTGTTTAAAATAACATTATTTGGAGAGAATAGTTCTATGAGAACTACAATTTTCTAAGACATGAGACAACAAGTGAATTTGTCGATGACATACATTATACTCTAAGCTTTACAATGGCTTGCCCTCATTAAAATAAGTAGATTTCCTTTTGCTCAATGGGATTATTTAAAAGTACAAGTATTTACACTCAACACATTCTGTATTAAAGAAATAATCATGAGATATCAGTTCCAGAGGCTATAAAACATGTTCCTTATTGCCATTTTTTTCATATAAAAACAAAGTTAAAATGAAGGAGGGGTTCGAAACATTTCCCAGTTAAGCTGATAGTGAAACCAATCAGATACCACATCTATACAATCATTCTTCAGCTATCATAGCCCTCACAGCTTTACTTTATAAGATACAATTTTGTTATGATTAAAGTTAGTATCTTGAATTGTAGTTTCAAATTATTAATTTTATTACCTTGTAATGGAAGTTTTCATCTTCAAATTTTCCGCCATATATACATTCTCCTCCTGTTCCATTTTGATTTGAGAAGTCTCCACCCTGGATCATAAATTTCTTGATGACTACCCAGTGAAGGCACACAGAAAACAGATGGCTGTAAGTCAGGCAGCATTCAGAGTGTCTCACAACACTTTGTAAAAGGAATTATAAATCTTTTATTAAACAAGACACTTAAAGCTAATTTCTTAACAGTGATTTTTCAATAAAAACCAGGAATTTTCTCCAGGAAAAAAAAATCTAGTCTCTTGAACACATTGCGATCTAATATAGCATGCCTACTTCGGCATATTCAGTAAACTTCCAAGGAAAATTGTCAACAGCCCAAAACATGTCCATGATGCACCATGGTCATATACATCTATTTCCCCAGAATTTAACAGTATCATCCTAAACAGTCTGAGCCCACTAGGGTGTAATTATGAGGACACTGGGAAACTCCAGGTGCACTTGCATTACCTGACAATTCCATATCAGATTACTGATGACAATTAACTTTTCCATTGCGTGAGGCAGAATGTTATGATTTTGTAATTATATTTTTATTATGGTTACATTCTGCTATCCATTCACTAATCAATAAACATGTTCTTAGGAATGTTAACTCACAAAGCATTAGCTACAGCTTGCTACTATGTTGACAACAGGATCCATTCACTGCTATTGATTTTATGAAACAATCAATTTTGAAAAAATGGGGGGGGACTTTTGAAAGAAAAAAAAGGTAATTCTTGTGTCCCAAATCTCTGTTCCCGAGAGTTATGCCAGCCTTTCTCAACATTTTTACCATTGAGAAACCTCTGAAACAGACTTCAGGCTTCGAGAAACCCCAGGAGTGGTGTGATCATGCAGAATATAGTTGGGAAGCATAGCTTTGTACATGCCCACCCCTGGCCCTTTCCCTCCCTATTCCCAGCCCATCATGGGCCATTTTGGGAGGGGGAGGCAGGCCAATATGACCAGATATGGTCATATCACCTGTTAAATAACAAGTCTTTAAAATATATAAAACATTAATTAACTCCGACCCATTTGAGAAACACTTCCAGGGTCATCACGAAACCCTGGTTGAGAATGCCTGATCTATGCAGATTGAAACACATCAGCTTTTCTACTAAGCAATATTGTAGCCTGTTTAAACTATGAAAACACTGCTTTGTAAACTCCATAAAAAATCAAGGCAGTTCTGCTTCTCTCCTCCCCTTGGTATACATGCGTAGGAAATTTAGAAGCAGCTTTTTAAATAGCCTATGGAAATATAACATGTAACTATAGATTTGCACTTCTCTGGAATTATTTAATACGCTGTCTGTATTCTGACAAAAGCAGGGGAGGGAGACACATGGCTCTAGGACCCACTGAGATTGTGTCTTAAATTGATAGTCTGAATCCCCTTCTTTTAATCTTATACAACAGGTTATAGGAAGAAAATTATGCATTTCATATTCATATGCAGTTCAGGAAAAAAACCTCTGCAGGACTACAGTGGAAAAGTTCTCCTTCCTTTAAAAGACTTGATTATGAAAGGCATCAGCAAACTGAAGAAAACAAAACCAGTATGAACTTACTCCTATGGAAGGGGCATCCTTTAAAATGAAGAGGCTTTCCAGTTGTGGGTCCAATACCTTTCTCTCCAGTACATAACGCACGGAAGTTCTCAGCAGTTTTAGGTACAATGTCAGCAAACAATTCGAATACAATTCGGCCAACTGAAACAAAAGAAGCTTAAAGCTATATCTGTACTTTGTCATTTGTTCAATGACCTCAGGGTAGTCATAGTCATGTATTCTAGCACTGCAGTGAGTAAAGTTTGGAAGCTTCCTCCATCTTAAGTAGCTTTTCCTCCAACAGAAGAGCCATTTAAGCTACAGGAAGGTCCCTTGAGCTGGAGGAACTTCCTATAGCAGGGTACATGCCACTGAATTTTTTTTCACTGAATCCTCACTGCAAGGAAAAGACGAATGAATGTATGAGTTGCTTCACTATGGAATTTCCACCTACCAACCTATGCTCTAGTGTGGCCTCTACACCAATTTGACCTATGCAGCTTTCCTGTATGAATGCAAGAACCAATGAAATCCCAACAATTCTAGAGAGGCAGGAATAATCTAATAGGAGCTCACATCACTAATGCCATATCAGTCCTTAACAACACAGTTCCCGGGAACAATTCCATGTTCTGGTGCAATTGCTGCTACACTTGGTACATATTTTGCAGGAAAATTCCTATCCTGCAATAAATAAAATATAGTATCCCTAAATTATACCCTCGTTTTGGAGGAGGCATCCCTTATTCTGAACAGCCAGTGTGATGCAGAGGTTAAGAGTGTCAGACTAATACTTGGGAGACCCAGGTCTGAATCCTCACTTGTGCCAATGAAGCTTACTGGGTGACTCTGGGCGAATCACAGTCTTTCAGCCTAACCTACCTCACAGCATGATGTGAGGCTAAAATGGAGTCCAATGATGCAAGCCATTGGGGAGAAAGACAGGGGACAAGTGAATGCTTTTTTCTTTCAGCAGATGTACTGAGGTTATACCATTCAAATCCCCAGCAATGCTTCTCAGCTCATTCAGACCAGAACCAAAGTACTGATTGTTCATTGATGGCTGTCACTTGCACCTCTCCAAAATAAGCTGTTGGTAATTACACCCTGCAGAATTGGGTACCTCAGAATCATGCAAGTTTTAAAGGGCAACAGAACTGGCCTCCATATGTTCACACTAGGTACCACATTGTACTTTATTCCCAACAGCAATAGGGGCAGGGAATGAGGAACAAAGAGATAATGTCTTTATTTGTATCCTGTAACAACCCATGCAACCCTCAGAATCTGACCTAACAGGACAAAAGGAAATTATGTGATGCACTAGGAATATTTTTACACTGCTTTGTATCAATGACAGTAGTGTGTGATGGTGGTTGAGGGAAGACTAGGTTTAACAGTTCCTCCTCACAGCATGCCCACAAATCTCAACAGGCTTCAGTCTGTCTCATGCCTGAGAGGTGGCTTACACTTCCAACAAAATCAACCCCCCTCCGCCCCCCCAATGTACCACTTTAGACCGCCACCGGCAGAATCAACCCCCCCCCTTTAAAAAAAAGTTGCAAACAGAAAGAATCTGGGGGGCAAAAGGCAAGGCAGAAAGTTTCTTCGGAACGTGCACCGCGACCGAGGCGGCCTTGTTTTCAACGGGGGAAAGCATTCCTTTCCGCAATCCCAACAGCCGCAGCCCGAAGCGGTGTATTAACGACGACACCCCACGTCAAAACTCCGATTATCGGACCAAGCGGAAGCACGTGCCCATTTCCTGCAGGGATGCGCCGTGGAAACGAGCCAACACGCATGCACTTGACCACTTGGCGGGGGGCCGGAACCGGGATCAGCGTGGGCAAATCCCAATGGCACATTCCGCTGGACACGTGTTAAACACGACCTAACAACGCCTCCATGCGTGTAAAACAAAAGGGGGGGGGGAGGAAATCGCGTAGACTGCAAAAGGATGACACGAGCACGGACGACGTGTGGAGCGCTCCGCGGGGGAATATATCGGTCGCAGGGCCGCTGTGTCCCGACCCCCCTCTCCTCCCATCCCATTGTTCGGGCCAGCCGGGCGCCTGCAGGGTGCCGCACCGCAGGGCTCTTGCGGCAGCGCTCCGCCTCGGCTCCCGCGGCGCCCGTGGCCCTGCTGCCCGGAACCCCCTCAGCCCCCACCTCGCTCGGCCCCAATGTCCACGTCGAGGAAGACGCGGGGGTTGCTCGCGTTGGAGGGCTTGGCCAGCGCAGCCGCGGGAGACATGCTGCCGGCCGCCCGGCGCGCCCCACACTCAGCCTCGCCTCGCTCGGCCTTCCGCTCTGCGGCCCCGCCTCCCGGACTCCGCCCGGCCTCGAAAGGTCGCTGCGCGCGCAGGAGCGCGCGTGCGGCGGGGTGAATAGGAACGGGGATCTCCCTGCGGGGAAAGCCGGGGCCGCTTTGCAGGAGGCGCCGGCCCTTTGGCCTTCAGCCTCGGCCCGCGCTGCAGGGGGAGCCCGGGAGCCCCTCCCAGGCGCACTTGTGGCGGAGTTTCGTGCAAGGCGTGAGCTTTCGTGGGCACGCGCACTTCCCCAGGCAAACAAATGGGAATCCTCAGATGTAAGGAGTGTTATTGGTAGTAAATTAGTAGTAAATTCGTAAACAGCATCATGAAGATACCCAACGAATTTGAGCAGCGACGTGTTTAGCAACAGGGGTCTTAGAAGGGGGGTTGCCAACGTTTGGGCTGAAGAGAGCCTGGTTTCTTGAGCTTTCAGCAGAACGCCTCCTTTCGCACGGAGGCTGCGTGTCGCCTTCACACTGGGACACTTGCCAGCAAAAAATGTTGGCTGGCAGTGGTACGGGAGGTGATGTTGTTTGCTCGGGTTGGACTGGCAGGAGCTCAAACCATAAACCGGGGTTGTCCTCTGCATGACCGAGGAGAGTATTCTGGATTTATTCTGTTTTGGACTTATGGGTAGGGAAGCCTATGGGGATCTGACCCCACTGAGCTAAGGGATATATAGGTGTGAAAAAGAAGCAGTTTGAAAGAAAGAACAGAAACCCTGTGAGATCCAAAAGTATAATAAACTAGGCCAGAAGCACATTGTAGCTAAAAAATGCAACAGGTGCTAGGCATCCCACTCCAGGCAGGCCCACTGAGGTCTGGAGTGGCCTCAGCAGGCCTTTCTTGGGGTGGGGGTGGTGAGCACTGGCAGGGACTGGCTCACCCTTTCCACCCCCAACACTGCCACCAACACCTGATGAGGCTGGGGCTTCCTCTTTCCTTACCCCACCCCCACCAGGCCTTCCTTCCCAGCTCCTCCTTATTGGGCTGGCAGACACTTCTTTCATATGGAAGAAGTTGGAGGGGGATGTAACCAGGGGTGGGACAGCCTTCCTGATTGGCCATTCATTGGTTGGATGACCAAGCAGGGATGGGACAGCCAGGACAGTGTACCCCCCTTTTCATTCCGAGACATAACCATGATATTCATAAGGGCCTCTACTGTCTTTGAGTCATAATATTCTGTTCCTAAAGTCAGGTTCAGATGATTCACTGACTGAACCACTACAATGGTGTTTGGCTATTTCCTCAATTATATTGTAGCCTGTTATCACATTTTCAGTTTTTGTGTGCTAACAAGGAGTTGGTTCTTATATGCCGCTTTTCTCTCCCCGAAGGAGTCTCAAAGCAGCTTACAGTCATCTTCCCTTTCCCCACAACAGACACCCTGTGAGCTGGGTGAGGCTGAGAGAGCCCTGATATCACTGCCCGGTCAGAACAATTTTGTTAGAACAGTTTTATCAGTGCCCTTGCAAGCCCAAGGTCACCCAGCTGGCTGCATGTGGGGGAGTGCAGAATCAAACCTAGCTCACCAGATTAGAAGTCCGCACTCCTAACACTACACCAAACAGTCAAAAACTCCTCATCCCATCTACCTTTATAAGGTATTGGTGTCTTATTTGTTGCTTTCAATTCAGGTTTCTTATGTTTGGTTTTATTTCATAAGGCTGAAGAAAGATTTCACTGCCATTGGTAACTTCCTCTACACTAGCATTTTACTATCTATTTCTTTTATTTTTTCCCCCTGAAACTGACCTCAGGTAGTTTTACTTTCTTAATATCTTGAATAAAACTTTGTTGGCCTTAAAGGCCAAAACTTCGTTGGACTCTTAGGTTTGTTCTACTTTCTTACTATGTTCTTTCTGAAGGAGTTCTGCCTCCTTGGTTGGAATCCTGGGCCCTTCAATTTAACTGTTCACTTTCAGTAACGCAGATAGTCCCTCATTCTCTAATTCACGCATATCTGCTCCTTTCACATATTGGAAGACATGCTTCGGCAAGGCAAAATAGCTCTTAGTTGCAGTCTTATTGCGATCTGGCCTAGAATGTCACTACTGTTCATCTTGTCTTGAAGGTGGTATAAAAGGACTTCTCCCTCCATTTGCAGGCGTTTAAACTCACTGTGAGTCCTGGTGTTTCTGATTCTCACCAGGCCTTTCTCTCAGGAATTTCTTCTCTTTCATAGCTGTATATGTTTGTCCCTGGAGGATAAAATATTCTTACTTAAACCCTCCTGGAGTGGCTTGCCCAAATGTTATACCCACTCAGGAAAAAAAAGAGTCTGTGCAGGAAATATTGAGTACATTTCTTAGGAATGCACCAAACATGAACTAAAATACTTTCAGAACCAAAAATTTATTTCAGCATGCAAGTCAAGTCAGATTTTCTTGCATGTAGCCATACAATACAAAAGGAAAATATAAAAGGATTTAAATATTTCTACTCAGTAATAAAAAAGTAAATAAGAATGTGCAATCTCAGAGAATAATTACTTAACATCATAAAAACATTTCCAGATTACATATGTCCACCTATCCTATAGCTCTTCTAGGTTTTTGCTCTCTGCAGCACCACTGTCCCTTATTTTCTTTGCTGCAAGGGCAAATGACATTTTGTTAGAAACAAATGAATTAGTATCTGCTAACAAAAACACACGTTTTTTCTGGTCAGATTTATCATTTAGCCCATCTAGTAGGCCAGCAAGAAATTTGGCCCTAGGATCTGTATACAGTGGGCAAGTGAGAATGTAATGTGGGAGATCTTCCAGAACTAAAGCTCCACAGATACAGAAGCATTGATCTTTTGGTGTTTTATGGTATCGCCCACTCAGTACAGCTGTTGGCATTGTTTGAAATTGCATGGAGGTAAAAGCTACTCTGAGACTAGGAGATGAAAGATAGACTAAATAGGAAGATCTCAAATGATTTGTTTTAAATAGTTTGTACCAGGGTAAACTTTTAGATTGCAGGATTAATGATCTGTCAATCAAGGCATCTGAGATAAATACCCAGTCTCTGAGTTGGTTATTATCTCTTATTACCTGAAGAGTTTAACAGGTTGTCTGGGATGGAATAACATGACAGAATGTTGTTTAAAAATCCGGAGCGAGAAGGATCTTTGGCCAACAAAAGCTTAAAAGATTGTTCATTTGAATTTGATGTTCCATGTTTCCATTTCTTCCATACTTTTACAATGGCCAAATGTATGCGAGCCCTAATTGAGGGCAGATGCATGCAAGTCTGCCAAGTGTCATCTCTAACTGCCATGTCTCCAGAACACCACATGGCTCCATCTTTGTGGTTTGCCATTGCTTTCCTCTTCCCTGGTCTCCCTTCTAAGAACTGACCCTGCTTCACTTCCAAGTTCAGGCCATGTTGCAACTGGGTGTAGTTCAAACATCCTAGGCAGACTTCCCACCGGAGGGCTTGGATGTTTAGCTTGTAACACTTACCTTTTACGGTTATGGCCCTTTAAGATGCAGCAATTCTAAGACCTGTTGAACTCAGTGGAACAGAGTTCCATTTGAATATACCTACTAGCTGCAGGGCTCCAGCCTCTGTTCACTGGTGGGTGTAAGTCCTACTAATCTCCAAGGATGCAGGAGCAGAATCTAATGCAACAGACTGAAATAAAACAACAACTAGATGCTATATAAAAGATACGAAAGTGGGAAGAGGAGACCGTCCCAGTTCTGATGTGACTACAGGAAATTCCAGGCAGATGAATATTGACTCCATAAAGAAGTCCCAATAAAGAATTGCGAATCGTCATTCCTTGTTTCAATTTTTACAGAGTGTGCCTGAAAATCCTGTTTCCCCTTCCTATAGCTTTTCATCAAGTTCCAGCCATACCCATCAATCCCTTATAGACAACTGGGATTTCTTGGGGGGGGGGTCATTATTCCTTGCAGCAAACCCAGCTGGTCTCCCTTTAAGCGCCTTGCTGGCGTCTTGCCACGTGCCTGGGGGAAGCTCGGAATCCCCGAATATCCAATGACAAAGGACGGAACGGGCGCCGCGCGTTCGGGCCGTCCCCAGGATTCCGGGTTGCGGAGCTCGTGCCGCTGGGGGGCGCTGTGCCTGCGGCTGGGCAAAGGCGCCGGGCTCGTCCAGTCATATGACTGGCTGGTGTTGCCTCCATTGCTGCTGCTGCTGCTTGCTGGGCTGTCCGGGGAGGCGCCGGCTCTGAGCGGGGCATTCGCGCTGCCGTCTCGCCCCTTCGGGCGGCTGGGCTGCAGCTGCTGGGGATGCTGCTCCAAGCTCTTCTGCCGCTCCGGCCCGAGCGGGTTGGCGTGTGTCCGGACTACACCCCCATGCCTCCCTACGGGCGCTAGGCTCCGCCGCCACCACCACCACCACCACCACCCGCAGCATGGCTCCGACGCTGCTTCAGAAGCTGTTCAACAAAAGGGGCGGCGGCGGCAACTCGGGCTCTCCCCCTGGTAGAGCTTCCAAGGAGGCGCCGGCCATCAGGTGAGGAAATGCGTGCCTTCTGTCTGAGTCATCCGTGCCTTTGGCGTTCCGGTCCGAGCCGAGAGCTCTTCTGGAAGAGAGACACTTGCCTGTGTGGCTGGTGCAGCCGCCCGCTCGGGTCTGTGCCGCGGCCCATCACTCTCTCTGTGGGGTACGGGGAGGAGGAGGGGAAGGGGGATCCCGCCCAGGGTCCTGCGGGCAGCCTTCGGAGCGCTCGCGGTGGGGCTGGGCTGGGCTGGCCCTGAAATGGTTAAGGCGTGTTGCACATGTTCAGCATCTGTTTCGTAACAGCCTTTGCTGTAGGCAGGGGCTGACGTCTCTGGCTCTTTCTAGACTCCAGGACACCTCTTGGCTTAGGGTATCTCTCGTTGCTGTTCATGGTGTTTTGGAGTGGCCTCAACACATGAGCAATCTCCCCAACGAGGAGACTTGACCCGGGGCTGGGTTTAAATCCCTGCTCCCTCATAGAACTCAGTTGATCAATTTGGGTCCAGCATCATCTTATATGTGTGGTAAAAGTGAAATAGCCTATCAGACAACATTCCCAAAGAGGAGCCTGGAGCTGCCTGAGATAAATGGCCATTGTAGTGCAGACAGATCTGTGGGGGAGAGCAAGTTTACACCTGTTGTCATAGGGCACTGGCTGCTTGACTGAGTTTATTCCTGATGTTCCTGGCAAAATAATTAAGGATCAATGTGTCCTCGCTCTCCTGCATACTGCAGGTGCATTTCACCCTGGTAATATTAACATAAAATGTTTTGCCACTTTTTAAAGCAGATCCATGCATACCTTTGACAGGATATATGAAAAAAAGTCTCTTTACCAGCCAGTACATCCTCATCCTAATTTTCCATCGTATAATAAAATGTTGCAGGCAGGTTGGACAATAGAACAGCCTGCATGTCAGGCTAACTTTTATTTTGTGCCAATATATTTTCGGTGTGCACATTTTTTTTCCAAGGCATTAGGCAAAAATGAGGCTGATTTTGCTGTACCACACTTTGCGTTTCTATTGGCTTACTTTTGTGAATAAGGTCTTTCTCTTGGGGGTCACCCTTTAAAATGGTCACAATCACTGATGGGGCAATAATTAAAGTGATATTATTATTACAATATTATATAAAACATTAAAAACTTCAATGTTTATTATTGTTTTGAGCTGCTGAAAATTGTTGTTTGCGGCAGTTCCACCAACAATTCTTGGATATCTCAATACAGTAGGAGTTAAGTGTTCCTGTGCTACTCATATTCCTGAGTCTGCCATGTACTTTCTGGACACATGAAAACTAGGCTGTGCATTTGAATGTGTACAACTGCAGTGTGCAAGGTATGTCTTGGATGTTAGATGTATGGAGACTGAATATGGTCTGGGATGGATGCAGTACTAGAAGTGGTGATGCTAGATGGTATTGGGCATCGGGATCACACTTAGCACCCTTTCAAGACTGTACTCCAAGAATAGGAGACAAGGGCTTAAAGGTTTCATGGGCAAGTCCCCCAGACAGAAGCAACACATCTCAAGAAGAAGCACAGAGGACAAGGACAAACAAACAGAAAGCTAGCCTAGCACTAAAGTCAGGGCTTCTGTGCAGACAAACAGAACAGCATTAGTAACTACACAAGTCAGAGAGCAGGCACCAAGCAGTATGATGGCAGGAATGCACTGCTGTCTGTCTTTATTGAAACAACAGGATTTGGCTACTAAGGCTTTTGTATGGTGACTATATGTTTATGAATAGATAGATTGAAGGCAACACTATAATTCACAGAGTGACTCCGGAATTGAGTAGTGCAGAAGTCCTAATCCAGTGCTGACTTTCTCAGTCACACTGCATCTCTTTTGAATATCTTTGAATGAACAAAAATTAACTTTCTTTGTACACTTTCACAATTCATTCCTTAGCTATAATATAATGTGATCACCTCAACTTTTTCTTGCTTTTGTGAGGCTGGGGAGAATTACTCATTACTGTATTTTTTTTAATATGCAGCTCCTCCTAAGAACCCATTGGAGTCAGCTTACATAATAAAAACAAAACATTAAGAGTTATTAATCAAAATCCAACTATGCCTAAGAAAATGACTTTTCAAGATGTAGTGCCTCTTCTCTTCTGCTGTTCATAGCAATATCAAGGATTAGCTTCTTCTGCAGTGATTGGTCCAGCTGCTGTTTTGTTGAACAAAATGGAGTGTTATGTCAGAGTGTCATCAGCTTTGAGCTTTAGCTGGCTAATCAAATAGCTCAGAAGTCTTGTCATTTTCATAAAACTGTTCACTTGCATTGTCAGGGAAGCTGGTCAAGGCCAGCGTGGTGACATCACATGTGTAGATAGCACACTTTCACATGACTTCCCATTCCATTCATTGTGATGGAGGTGGGTCTTGTAATTGGGTAATGTCTGGATCTTTTGTCAGATTCCTTTCTTTTGAAATGCAAAATGTGCTGTGGAAAGCAAGAGAAAAAAGGAGAGGACTTCTTTGTTTCATTTTGCCTTAGGCCCCTGCAACAAGTAGTTTGTTTTTAAAAGCCTGTGCTTTTCCACATCAGTCACACAGATAGATTGCAGGCAGTATCTATAAACTGCCCTTTCTATTATGGTGGTTTCCAACCTTCTCAATATGGTGATCCACAAGTGTAAAGTTACCTTGGTGTGGTGCCCTTAGGTGTGTGGGGGGCTTTTTGGGGGGGCGGGGTTGGTGCCTCAAGCAAACTCTCACCTTGGCACCCATCTTGTTCTGCATGCCACTTTCTACAGGGGCCAATCAGATGTTTCTAAGAAACCAGCAAACATTGCTCAGAGGGTGCGGCTACCCCAACTCTGAACCTTCAGCAAGTGGTATACCGACATACACAACCTTTACATTTGTAGGTCTCATTCCACCCTTGCCATTACTCCAATCCCCCCTATGATTCTTGCTCTAGTAACCATCAGGACACATTTTACTTGGTCAATGTATGCAAACAGTGAAGAAGAAATACCAGCTAAGAATGTCAGTTTCCAAAACACAAATGAGAGCAATGGAAAGGGCAGTAGAGTCCTTCAGGTAAGGCTGGCCAGCAACTTGCACTTTTGGATCCTTTCCTTCAGGTTGGGAAACAATTCTTCAGCATATTTTGTGCAGGCTGTGAACATCCCACATACAGCTTGCCAACCCTCACCGTGTGTTTCAGTGCTTTGTTTCTAAAGTAAGTGCTGTAACTCAAGCCAGCATTGAAACTCTTAGCCCTAAGTTCAGTTGAATGTGGTTTGTATTACTAAGGAAAATCCATCCCAGGACAGGTCAAGCCCAGGGCTTAATCTTGGCACTAAGAAAGATTTTGTTGATTCACCTGGAGGGAATCTCAGTTGCCACCTGAAATGTGTGCTTGCACATCTGCGCTTCACAAGTTTGCGTGACTGCAAGAGCAATCTTGTGTTACATTGTGCTACTGTCTTGTGGGCATGAGATTTGTTTTGCTTTCTGAGGTACTTGGAGTGATAAGGAGTGAAAGCAAAAGATTGCTTGAAAGCATCCTTACAGTAATCCTACTAAGTTAAAGTACATCTGAAGAGACTTTATTGGTGCTTTATAAATTTGTAAACCAGGGGAGGAAGGAAATAATAAACCCACAAATGCCTATAATAATCTATTCAAATTGGCTGTGCATGACAAATTAAGATATAAAATTCTCTGTATTTCTCTGATGAATAATTGAAGGGTTATCATAACCCCTAGTCTGCCATGGAATTAAGTATGGAGTGCAATAGTGAAACTGGGGTGGCTTGGAGACCTACATCGGAAGTGCTCAAGTATACTTTTTAAAAATCCACATAACTCTTTGAATTTGCTTAAATATAACATTTTAAAAAGCAGGCATGCAGTATCACTGGGGCAAGTCTTTACTCTTGCTCATGGGCCTACACGTCCTTTGAGCTGAGGAGGGTGTTTTTGTTACATCCTCAGTCAACCTCCTGATAGGGAAACTGTGGCAAGCTTTCTCTTATCCAGGCTTCTACCCACTGAGTGTGTATTGCCAATGGGTAGCCATATTTGTCTCTTACAACAAAAACAGTCTTGCAACACCACAGAGCAGTTCCTCAGCATCCTCAGGTGATGTGGACTCTGGACCCCAAAAAATTATACCGCAATCTGTTAGGGTTTCGAGCTTCAGAAAAGTATCTGTTATTTCCACTTAAGTGTATCAAGCAGCTTTTGCCTCTCGAATACTACAAGTTTCGGAACAAGAATTGAAAAATATTATGAAAATAACATGTTGGAATATATCACAATATTGGGATGGGGGGCATGATTCTGTTAACATACTTGTACTCCTAGGTTTGTTTGAAATATTTCCATATGGAGATGTTGAAAACTTTCATAGATGAAATTGTCTCTGGTATTTCTGTTCAGAATGCTGTGCATCGGTTTAAAATTTACCATTTAACTTTTCCAAGAGTAGGTGTTCTCAAACCTCGTTTAAAAACATGAATCTGCATACAGAATGCTGCCCTCGGGTACCTTATTAGGAGGACTCTTGCTCCTGGTTGTGGATGATGAAAAACAGCAAAAATGTCACAGCCAGATGCAAGAATGGATGCAAAGGATTGCTGACATAGAAGGACTCTCTCTTAATATGTTAGCCAGCTTTGAAAACGGTAGTTGTGACTTCAGCTTGAAATAACTTCAGCTGTGTCTTTTCAGCCATTTGTAACTGAATAGATGCTTTATTGGAACAGTGCAGGGTCTGCAGCCAGTAACAGTATGTTAGCTTTGGTGAATGAGATCATTCAGTTGGCAGGAGACAGCAAGCCATTACTTTGCCTATGCGGCTGCAGTGCTTAGAGATCTTAGACTGCAACATTTTATGAAGTGCTTGTTATCTTCCTATTGCCAGTTAAATTGAAAATAACCAGTAGTCTGTTTTGTTGAATTTTTGTTGTACTGTTACATCAGTAATATTATACAACTGTGAATTTTAAATCAAGGTAGTGTTCTTCCATGTTAACTTTTTATAAAGTGGTACAATTCACCCTATCATTGAGTAACTTGGCTGAGTTAAACCAGTTAAAAATTGTGTCAAAGAGAAACAGGGTCTGTTCCAATTCCTACTGTTTGAGGGCTTGAGGGAATCTCTCTTACAGTGCTAGTGAATTTAGAAGTATTGGCCTTAGCGTTGCAGAGAAATAAAAGGGCGGGTGTTTTCAAGCAGTCAGAGCAGAATTGTCATATTGCTCTGCTTCAATCTGCACACCTTCCATCCTCTTGGAATATTTGGGGTCCTTCATACGGTACTCAGTAAACCACTGCTACAGACCCTTTTTACTGGAGCACTGTAGGGATAATAATGGACTCCATGCTTTATTAAAACTGTGAGGATGGTAATAAAATGAATTGCCTGTCAGAGTTGCTGTTAGCATTACTGAGATGATATATGAAGTAACATATAAATACTATTAGATAGTGAAGATAAATTCTTCTAACACAGAGAGGGGATTTGTAGTTGCTTAAAGAAACACACACCCACACATACACCCACACTAAAACTTCTTGGATTAAGAAAACTATTATGTGTCAGTTCACTAATACACCAGAAAGCTGGACCTTTTAGATTAGGGTGCTTGTCTTAGATTACATGCGAAGTGTGACCCCTGTAAAGCCTTGCGTTCTGTCCTCAGAAACGTGGGACTAACTTCCTTTCTGTTGCTTATTTGTATCATTGTGAGGTGAAAAACGTGCTTCATTGTCTGACTGTCCTAGTCTTGTCTACTTCCACATTTCTCACCTCTAGGCTTGGCATGCGTGTATCTGGATGTCCACTGCTGTTTTGGGATCCTCCATTTAGAGAGCTGGGGTTTAAAAAACAGTGGGAAATGTGGTTGCATGAAGTACTTGAGGTTATTCAACATGCAAAAAGCATATGAGATTATGCAACATCTTTGTTACTCACATGGGATGTATATTAACATTTTCTAGCCATTTCCATGCTTTGGGGCATATGAGAAGATTGGTAGGGATTTTAATTCTTCACTCAAAATGAAGGGTATTTCAAAAATACTATTATTTTATTCCTCCAAAGAGAGCTGTTCATGGTAACCATAGAAACTCACTTCAGAACATTCCACTAAATTTCCAAACAAACCCCCCCCCCATCCTTCTTGAATGTATTGCTATTTCTGAATCATGACTTCTATCGTCTCTGCACTTTCTTGGTGCTATGCATTGCAGTAAATACGTTAGTTTGTTGAATGAGAGGTATTGTTCTCATATAACGTATGGTTATGAATGTCACTACTTCAGTGTTCTTGAACCAATAAAATGGGATAACCCTCTCCCATTCCCCACCCCACACACATAAATCTTAGAGCAGCATGTTAGACATACAATGAGAACATACAGGTTTGGATTCTTCTGCTCAGCAATTATACTCAGTAGCTGCATCACTGAATACGATCATTGGATCCGGTGAACTTTGCAGTGTAAGCCTGAGGTTTTCCCTCTGACAAAAAGCCGCGGGGGTGGGTGTATTACAGTGATGAGGGGTGATGAAATCACCTCACCTACCTCTTCTATTAGAATGGTTCAGCTGATGGAAGAAAATGGTCTTTCAGACTTTCTTTTCTTAAATGCTGTTCCCCAACCCACACAGCTATTCATCCAAACTAGTTCTACAATCTATCTGGGTCTCAGAAGGGATGATGAAATGGAATGTGTGGAGAAATCCCCACCCCCCAGTCCATTTGTTGGATAAAACGTACTGAGTCTTTGTCTCTGCCTGGCCAATCTTGGTAGGCTTTTCAGCTGAAGGAGGTTGTTGTTGTTGTTAGGTGCGAAGTCGTGTCCGACCCATCGCAACCCCATGGACAATGATCCTCCAGGCCTTCCTGTCCTCTACCATTCCCCGGAGTCCATTTAAGTTTGCACCGACTGCTTCAGTGACTCCATCCAGCCAGTGCTTCAGTGACTCCATGAAGGAGGTTATCTATGGCCAAATCATGATGACTAAATTAGCAAGAGAACTTGGGGTTCCTTATATTTGCTTTCATTTAAATATAGCTTTCATTTAAATATAAAGACCCTTCTGATCCATTATGATGATAAATTACAGTGAGGGTGTCCTTATGTCTCCTTACTGGTGTGAAAAAATTATATCTTCACTATGCTTCAGCCCTCTTCAGAGAAGCCATGAGGACCCGAAGAGGCTTGCTTGCCACCTTCTTTCCATGTGCCACTTGTCTTGGACAGGATCTGCTTGTACCTGGCTAAATCTTGCTTATGTGTGAGAAAGTTTTCTATATTGCCTTCATATGGTAGGATTTAGAATTAATGAACTACAGTGTCCAAACAGGATCCATATTAAACTATCAAGTGGCATGAGTGCATCCAGGGTTATCATTTTGTGGGGCAGGGGCATGTGCACTTTCTTGAACTATGAGTATTTGTCCCATATAGCAGATCAGTCTGAATTTTCAAAAAATATTTGCCATGGGTGAAAAGGTGCAGTTTGAGACAAGTTCTAATCATCATAGAATGCATGGAAAATATGCAGCATTTGAAAAGTTAGAACTTCTGGTACCTTTTCTTAATGAAACCTTTAACTTATATGGCAGGTGGTTATGTTGAAAAGACAGTCCAATAGTTCATGTAGCCAATTCACTATTGCATCTAACACTTTCTTGTCATCCTTTACTCCAGCAACTGAAATCTGGACCCCATGTCAATTTTGCTTGTTTACTGACATGTGATTGGATGGGGCGAGAAGAATTATTATGTAATTGTCCAATTACTGAACACCCTGCTTTGTGAAGCTCTCAATGAAAAGTATCTTTTGCAACTTATTTTTTTCTCTTTATTAGTTGATGCTGCTTTGGAAGTAAATGGGTTTTAAGGATTTACTAATCCTCCCTATGCATAGGGAGAATGTGCCTCTTATGAAGCCATGGAAATGGAGTGATCATCAGGTAATGGAGAATGCTTTCCTGGGAACTATAGGAGCCCTAAATACATTTGCAGTGTTGCAAGCACTTAATCTGTCACCTTTCTATGACGGCTTCCTTGCATTTTGTAGCTGTGGTTTATTAGTTGTACAGAGGCTAAAACAGAACAGCTTTCCTTCATGCATTCCATGTCTAAATGTATACTGAACCCTCTTTGTCGGCAAACTGTAATCTCCCAATGTATGTTTGCAGAAGAAATTGCCATGAATGTACACCACATGTTTCATCATTAGGAAAAAACAGAATTATATCAGAAGTGTGATGATATGGGGTTACAATTCTGAAAAACTAATCACACCTGCTTCATTTATGAATAGCGGTGTTCCGCAACTACCGGGCCATGGCCCGGTACTGGGCCGTGGAGGCCTTGGTACTGGGCCGCAGCAGGGGGGAGGGAGGTGCTGGTGCTGGTGCGCCAATAGGCGCGCCTCCCCCCTGTGGCATGCGCTCACTGTGCTGGAGCGATCGGCCGCCTCCCCAAGCAGTGAGCACTGCGCTATGGGGGGCAGGCGCAGGCACCTGCAAAAGTGCAGGCGTGGACCTGCCGTGCCTGCATGTTTGAGGGCTGCAGCGATCGCTCTCAGTGCAGTGAGCGCATGCCACAAGGGGGGGAGGCAGGCGCACCTGCTGGTTTGTGTCTCCTTCTCCCCCCCCCCGGTCCCCAGGCCTCCCTCTACCCCACCAGTCCCCATCCCAAAAAACATTGGGGGCCACTGATGAATGGCATATATAGGTCTGAAATGTGACCCTAGTATTTTAAATCCACATGAGCTCTGTGGTTCCCACCCAAAAGTTCTACATATTGTAAAACCGGCACTTAAATACGTGTGCCCCCCTTAATAACTGATATGGTGCCTGTGTCTTTTCTATTGGATTTTAAAATCCCATGAACAGTCTTTGAGCTGCTATTTTTGAATTTTGTGTTGTAAGATGGTGCTACAACCTCAGGTCCATATTTGTGTGTGTGTACTGAAGTTGTAGTTTGAGGTTTTGTCTTCTGCAGTCCCTTTGCATAGGTCTTCTGCCAAGCAAGACTGGCTATTGGAGACTTGATTGACTTTTTAAAAATGTTGCTTTATCAGCAACTGCCACCATAGCGCAAGAGTCACTGTGTGCCTGAAGGTAATATGATGCAGCCATTTTGTGGCCAGGCCCACCACACTGAGTCAGAATTCCAAAGGAACCACAGACTTTAAAAGCTTGGAGACACCTATTGTACTGCTTACCTGTTCTTAATGGGTTTTTTTCAAAAATGTTTCGTGGGTGTAGTGCTTAAAAAGAAGTGCACACATGTTCTCCAAAATGCGCACTTGCACGTTTGATTGCAGAGGCATAAGATAAAACTCCGGCGTAAACTCTTCCTGATTACTCAATGACCTTGCATGAGGCTTGGGTTTGCATTGATGGCTCAGGAAGCCTACAAACCGCTCTTAGTTTGCAAAAGGCAGTAATGTTAGAATCCGTCAACACTTTCACTAAAGAAAATGGCTAAGGACATAGCCATTTGAAATTGTTCCTAAAATAGGGAATAATTATATTTATATTGGTCTTTTAAATTAATTTTCAAATGAATAACATGTTGATGCTTCTTCACCCAGCTCTCTTAAGAATTCTCAGGGCTACCTTAGTAGATTAAAGCATCTCATGTCTTGATAAAACATTAATTATCCTATTTGTTATAAAGTGAGCATTCCATTCTTACTAAAAAGCCAACATTTTTAACTTTGACATAGCAAAATAATGCCTTAAGTTGATTTATGTATTTTTAACAGATCCAATATACCTGGTTTTATATTTGTAGAAAATATTTGGACAAGCCATTTCCAGGCTGTAGTTAAAATTAGGCCTTTCTGAGGCAGGATTTCCTGGTATTCATCATCAATTGGGTACATAAACAGGGCTCCAAAACTGTTTTTAGTGTTACAGTGCAGGGCATAAAGGATGATGGCAGTTGCCTTATCTCAATTTTCCTTTTCTCCTCCCCATTAGCTCCTTACACAAAGATTTCAAGCTACTCTTCAGTTCTTTTTCATTATATACTACAGTTTGTACACCTGTGCAGACACATGTCAGCATGTTAATATCAGAAGTTACGTATTATGGGGTGGTTATATCTTCTTCTACTAATAAGAGGGACTTGGTAACACTATTTATGATAGTTCACTCTCTGAAACAATATTTCTCCATTATAACTTGTATAATAAAGCTTATGTTTTTATGATTAGAATTAATTACCTAGCAGGGGTAAATTACCTAACTTGTAATGTCAAGCCCAACCACTGCCTAACAAAGCAGTAAGTGACAAAATTGCTCACACACACACACACACTTCGTATTGTTGCCTGGTATGATAGGTACTTTGCTGGGAGGTTCTCGCTCAAGAGAGCCAGTTTAATAGTGTCAATTTCTAAACTGGCGAACGGGGTTTGATTCCCCGTTCCCCCATATGTAGCCAGCTTGGTGACCTTGGGCTTGCCACAACATTGATAGAGCTGTTCTGACCAAGCAATTCTGTCAGGAGCTCTTTCAGCCTCACCTACACGACAGGGTGTCTGTTGTGGGGAAAGGAAAGGGAAGGCATTGTAAGCCAATTTGAGATTCCTCCTGGTAGAAAAAAGCAGCATATAAGAACCAACTTGGATTTTAGTAAAGCTTTTGATAAGGTTCCCCATGATGTTCTGATGGATAAATTGAAGGACTGCAATCTGGATTTTCAGATAGTTAAGTGGATAGGGAATTGGTTAGAGAACTGCACTCAAAGAGTTGTTGTCAATGGTGTTTCATCAGACTGGAGAGAGGTGAGTAGCGGGGTACCTTAGGGCTCGGCCCGGTACTTTTTAACACATTTATTAATGTTCTAGATGAGGGGGTGGTGGGACTACTCATTAAGTTTGCAGATGACACGAAATTGGGACGACTGGCAAATACTCCAGAAGCTAGAGACAGAGTTCAATGAGATCTGAACACAATGGGAAAATGGGAAAATGAGAACAAGATGCAATTTAATAAAGATAAGTGTAAAGTTCGGCATCTGGGTCAGAAAAATGAAAAGCATGCCTACTGGATGGGGGATACGCTTCTAGGTAGCACTGTGTGTGAACGAGACCTTGGGGTACTTGTGGATTGTAAACTAAACATGAGCAGGCAGTGTGATGCAGTGGTAAAAAAGGCGAATTACATTTTGGGCTGTATCAACAGGGGCATCACATCAAAATCACAAGATGTCATAGTCCCATTTTATACGGCACTGGTCAGACCACACCTGGAGTACTGTGTGCAGTTCTGGAGACCTCACTTCAAGAAGGACGTAGATAAAATTGAAAGGGTAATGAGGAGAGCGACAAAGATGATCTGGGGCCAAGGAACCATGCCCTATGAAGATAGGTTGAGGGACTTGGGAATGTTCAGCCTGGAGAAAAGGAGGTTGAGAGGGGACATGATAGCCCTCTTTAAGTATTTGAAAGGTTGTCACTTGGAGGAGGGCAGGATGCTGTTTCTGTTGGCCGCAGAGGAAAGGACGCGCAGTAATGGGTTTAAACTACAAGTACAACGATATAGGCTAGGAAGAATTTTTTCACAGTCAGAGTAGTTCAGCAGTGGAATAGGTTGCCTAAGAAGGTGGTGAGCTCCCCCTCACTGGCAGTCTTCAAGCAAAGGTTGGATACACACTTTTCTTGGATGCTTTAGGATGCTTTGGGCTGATCCTGCGTTGAGCAGGGGGTTGGACTAGATGGCCTGTATGGCCCCTTCCAACTCTATGATTCTAACTCTTTTTCTTCTGTGCTCTGTTGCAAAGGAGAGTGGATATTCACTATGGCTGCTTAATAACTGGATCCTGTATACATGATGGAGGGAAGGCATGAGTTCCTTAGATTGTGGGAGGTGAACAGTAAGACATTCAGGCTTCCTGCCCAACCAGTCCCTATCCCACAGTTGGAAATGTGGGCAGGAAGACTCAGTGAACCATTTACTTCACCTTTGGTGTTGTGTAATGTCAGGTCTACAAACATAATATTTCCTCACTGTATAATGTAGCGGTGAAGATCAAGATTGATTTAGTGTACGTGACTGAACTCTGGGTGGAGATCAGATAATGTCATTCTGTCTTGTGACCTCAGTTGGGTACATAGTTCTTCATCAGCACCAAACTAAGTGGGAAAAGGGTGTTTGCCATTTTCTTTTTCTTCAGATTTATGGTGCTTGTGAATTTATTTATATCATGACAGCAGAATATCAACTTTGGTTTTGACACATGTGAAGGCACATGTTTAAATACCTACTTTGTGCAAAACATTAATATTGTGTTAAGGGGGTTAAATATACAACTTATGTCACAGGCAGAATACTTTCTGTTGAAGGTACAAATTGTTATGCTGCCTGCTGTCTGTGGAAATGGCCAATTATATCCATTAGGGTTTCCACTTATAGAGTTTGATGGATCCTGTGGGGATTCCAGAATGCTCAGGGGGCTCTGAGAATCTAAACAGCAACTTTGCAAAAGCCTTTGTAGGGTCTTGAAATGCAAAGCTTCTTAAGGTAGTAGAAAACGTTGCCTCTTGATATCATTTTCCTTCCTTGAGTAGGAACTTGACCTCATGGATTGCTCCAGAGTTGGAGTGACTAAAGAGTTTGGAAACATTGATGGACACCTCAGGCTATTTCTGACTGCCTGCCATAGAGTGTATGGGAGACTATGGGACTAAGATGGTAGTGGTGATGAAGTTGTCTTTCTCTATTGCTATTGCACCCAGTTCATTGCAGTCCCCTAGTTCTCCAATGCACTCTATGGCAGGCTGTCAGAAATAGCTTGAGAGTCCTGGGAGTTGTAAAGACCAAAACATGTAATTTGGAACACTGCCTTCCACGGCTGTTAAAATCATGTAGGGGAAAAGCTACAGTTCTGTTAATGAAAATTCTTAATGGCCCCTTGTTTGAGGGGGAATTGGTAAACCTCTAAACGCGCTGTTTTTTTGCTGAAGAAACCATGAGAAACACATTGTGTCCACCTTTATCTTGGTTTCCAACTGACATTTTTTTCAGAAAAAGCCTTTAAATACATGATGGCAGAGCAGTGGTGGGGGTTTCTGGATGGCTTGTGCAGCTTGGGTCCCTTTCAGTTGGCCTTTGGGCCCAGTTATGGAGCATAGAGTTTTATTTGCTCTGGGAGGTGATTTCTGTTTGCAAATGGCTAGAGAGAATGAGTCTCTATAAGTCTTGCTCAGTCTTTTGGCAGCATTCAGTGAGGTTGACTAGACAGTGTTGTTGAAGTGCAAGGTGACTGGCGTTCAGGCTAAGAAACTCAACTGTTTCAAGTTCTGTTTTTCTGTCAATTTCTGGGCAACAGCAAATATCACAGGTATGCAGTCCCTAGACTTTTAGAGTAGTTGCCCCTGTTTTGTGAAATCACCTTCCTGAGTCCAGCAGCCATGTGTTCACTTCAATTAGTTCCGTGTAACAGAGGGATATTATCAATGTTAACAGAGCATTCTGACTAGGTTCCCCCCTTTCATTTTATTATAAATGCTGCATTTTAAACTCTTACTGAAAGCAGCTTTAGATCCTCTTTTAAAGGAGAAGTGATCTGTAAGAATCCTGAGTAAGGCAACACTTGGAAATGCTGGTATTGAAAAGGAATTAAATGTCTGATTCGTAGCTAAACTTCTGAAGCTACTTCTTTGCCACTCCCTAATCATGGTTTTATTTCTTTTTTAACAGGGATATGTTTGTGAAGGCCATAATAATAGTCAATACATGCCAGTTTTCCGATTATCTTTTTGTTCACCTATTGTTAGGTGATAGTGACCTGAAAGTCTGATTCTGGAAGAGCAGCTGCATGCGCTCTGAGTTCAGCATTGTCGGAAGGCCAGGCCTGTTTCCTGTACTATTGTATTGGGGTTTGCGCGTGATGACAGAACTGAAAAAGCCTTTGGGTTGTGTCACCAAAACAGCTCTGGGGCAGCACTTTTCATCCAGCCAGTGCTTCCTGAGTGGTGTGTATGAAAAGTACAGCTAAAGGAATAGATAGTAGGAACAACTGTTAACCCAGAGGCATTGGTGGGGAGGAAGGACCCCAAATAACTTCCCATGAACAACAGGAATGTGAGCCTTACGGAGGAGCACTGCACAAACTAAGAAGAGCAAACCGGAAAGGGTAGGCAAGCCCATGTATCAGGATGCCAAACCTAAGGTGTGGTCCAGAAGACTGAATTGACGTACCCAAGCTGTACGACTTCTTTAAGTATTGACATCAGCTGGTAATTAGGGACAAAAATGAAGCTGGCGCAATCTGCAGCTTGAGATGCTAGATGTCACTTTAATCCACCTCTGCACTTTTTGTAAGCTTTAGTTTTAAACATGGTCTCCCCGTGTGTTTATCTTTTCAATCAGCTCAGGGATGCATAGGTGATTGTTCCTTCCTCTGCGTTTGCCTCATAACATCTCTGAGATAGGTAGGTAGGGTGAAGGAGGAGTGAGGGGCCCAGTGTTTCCCCGGTGACAGAGTGGCCTACTCCAGCATTCTCATGGCTACAACACATGGGCTATTTCATATTGTCAAAGAAGCTTGGGAACAAACGGTGGGCGGGATGGAAAGAGGAGCAGTGGGAGAGAGGGCCAGATTTCATCGACATATGAAGAGCTTGGAAGTCAGATGTGCCCAGGCAGCATCTCTGTTTGATGCTGCGTTCTTGGAAGTCAGTAAGATGACATGGTTCTCTAGAACAGGGGTAGTCAAACTGCGGCCCTCCAGATGTCCATGGACTACAATTCCCAGGAGCCCCCTGCCAGCATTTGCTGGCAGGGGGCTCCTGGGAATTGTAGTCCATGGACATCTGGAGGGCCACAGTTTGACTACCCCTGCTCTAGAACAAGCACCACATGAAATGAGGCAGCATCTGAGAAGTGATAAGATGTCTTTAAAGCACAATTGGTGTGAGCAGAACCCAGCTTTCTTCCTCAGAAAACAGAATATGTTCTGATACTTCATTCTAGCCCAGTCTGGAAATCAGTTGTAAATTTAGGGAGGATTCCAGATAGGCAAGCTTGGGTGGTGACCACACCAGCAGAATGATTACTGAACTTATGGGGAACCCATCATGAAATATCTGCAGGCCAATGCTGCCCGGCAGATGATAGATAAGGTTTTGGGGGTATTGCCTGGGGAAAGTGGGGAAGAAGTGTCATTGTTTCTGGGTGATGTTCTAGGCTGCCTCTTTCAGAGTCATATGGCTTTGCCATAGAGACCCTGAAGAAATTGCTGGCATGTCAGTATGTGGAGACCATTTTGTCTTCCCCTTCTCAATTCCTGAGCCACAATTTGGTCATTCCCTCACCTGGGCAGGTAAATAGAGTTACTGCTGGGGACTAAGTTCAATCATATAATACTGGGAGGTTTCACACTGTCAGCAGGTGCTAAGGAAACCAAGATGAATAAGTTATTTTCAAGTGGATGTTTCACACATAGAGAGATACCCTCCTTGCTGCTTTTTAAGCACCTGTTCCCCAGTGAAGTGAAGGAAAGCCAGCACTGGCTCTTTGCTTTGAGGAAGATGCAGGTGAGTGCCAAGAAAAAACATTGGTGGATGCTATGCCCCCCCCTGAAACCACATTCCATCAATATTGTAGACAAATATGATGTAGCTGTGGAAAATTGAAAGCTAGATGTTGTTGATACAAGAGGAGAGAAGCTGTGAGGGTCCCTTACATTTCCCAATTAATTAATCTTTTAATTGGATCAGAAAGTACCTCTTTTTTTTAAGGCAACTTAAAAAAAATCTTAGGGTTTTAAGTATAAAATCCATTGGCTGTGTTCTAGTTGTAGGGTCGCGAAAAGGCATGCTTGGGAACAGTGGAAATTCAGTATGTGAAGCATTTGTAATCACTGTGGCTCTCTGTCAGGACAGGTTATATCTTTCAGTTGTAGTTTGTTGCTCAACCATTTAAAGGCATGGGAAATCTGTAGTAGAGGGATGGGGGCAGATAGTCTATAGATGCTGCACTTCAGAATGGGTCCATGAGTAAATTGCATTGAGATTACTGGGGTTTACTAAAAATAACTGTGTAAAGGATCACAACCATTATCCACTGCTTTGTTATACCTAATTACCAATGAAAAATGCTATAGATTCTCATTAATCTGGTTCCACAAAACTTGAATCTGTGATGACTCATTAGGAGTGGGATCTGCTCAGTAGGAGTCAAAGCACTGACTGATATTTGAACCGACTCAGTTGGTTTAATGATTTTGCCACTGTAAAACCCCTGCCTTTGAAACTTCCTCACCATTTTCCAACTCATTTTTTTCCTGGAATTATCTGAATCAGTTTATAATGTACTTCTACTATGATCCATAAGCATGGAGTTAAAGACAGCTCAGATTAATTTTTGATGTGGAAACACATTGACTGTTGTGCTTCCTGTAATGGAAATGATAACGGACATGACATCTGTTTGTCCCACCCCTGCCCATGACAAACAGGCAGGGGAAAGAGGGAGCACACCAGTAGATGTGAAAGGAGCCAGCTGAGGTGGCAGCAATGGAAGACTGAACAGGGTGGAAGACAGGCAGTGGAGGTGGTGGTGGCTGGCTATGGCCAGCACTGAACCCCACTACTGCTGCCTCTGCCATCCCCAGCTGCACCCGTTCATGCTCATCCTGTGTCTGGCCTCCACCCGAGGCTGAACGCCCCTCTCTCCCTCTCTGGCCTTCAGGCCAGGATGGGGGAGTCTGGCTGGGGCAGAGGTAAGGAAAGGGAGCCCCGGAGCAGGTATGTGTTTCCACATAACCTGTGAAAATTGGATTGTCACTATTTTTTTTCTATTTGGGAGAATTCAGGGAAGGTGTTTTTTTGTTTATTTGTTGGTTTTTCTATAAAGGTGACCTGTAAGAATGCCTTAACATTGTGGCTTGATTTATAGCAACAGAAGCATAATAAAGACCCAAACAAGTGTTGCTGTGTTTTCTAACCATCCGGCAATATGGATTCATATTCAAAATATTTTTTTGTAGAAAATTACACTTACTACCATATTACCTGAACTTTTACTTGGGGAATTCATACAGTTTCATGAGCCACGAATTGTAAGGATGTGTGTGTATGGGGGTATTTAGAATGTGTGTTCTGAGGTACAATTTTTACTTTGTTTAGCAGTACATTCTGTTGTTACTTGTATTTTACAATACAATCCCATGAAAATAACAAAACGTTAGATGTGTAATTTACATGTGCTCATTACTTTTGATGTATCAAGTAGACTTCATGAGAAACTTTTAATGTTGCATCATATTTCAAGGGGGGTGGTATGCAAACACATTCTGATCTGGCTGCTGTTTGTTCAATGTGAACTTTGCATCAGGAAGATCTTCTTAAAAGCATCGAAGTTTAATAGAATAATGTTAAAATAACTGACGGTTTTTATTGTGGAATTGTGCATGGTATTGATCTGGGTTCGTGCGGTATCTGATATATGTACAACATAGAACTTATTGTGTAAAATATTTCGGGTATTGCTTCTGCCCAGTTCTTTGGATTTCAAAAGAGTACAAAGTCTTTATTTACACAAGTGTTTTAGGAAAGGACTTGGGGTTTTTTACTTCATATATTTAAAAGGTTTGCATTTTACAGAAGTTGTAAATGTAATATGTGTAAATGTGGAGTTGTAAATGCAATATGTGTAGAAGGCTTAGATAGATTTATACTGGATCAGTTTGTCATGTTTATAAACTATCAGTGATGATTGGTTGTGATAGGTAAGTGGAATCTCCAGGTTCAGTTAGATTCAGTTTATGAACATTGGGTGCTTCATGAAGCCATGGGTGGAGGCTGTTGCCTGCAGATTCTGCTAGTAATTTTCAGAGAAGCATCTGGTTGGCCTCCAAATAGAAAGTTGTACTAGGTAGACTAATTAAGCAAGCCGTTATTGTTGCCACAGCTCCATTTTTTGGTCTACATAAGCTTTTTCTCCTTTGAGAGACATTTAAAATGGCTGTTGTCTTGGCAGAGAAGGAATTGCTGCTCATCACAAATATCTTACAATGTAAGCCTGAGTAAACTTTCATACCTAAGTCCTAAGTCCACAAATCCATTTAAGTCCACAAATCTAAGTCCACAAATCCATTTATCTTTGAAGAGTGTAGCTCTACATAGGAGGGCAGTATTACCTAGTTTTGGGTTTTTCAGGGTATACTGGAAAACATTTCACAAATTGCAAAGACAGGAACTATCTAATGTTAGATGTTGCCAGACTTACTTGAAAATCCTGGTGTGGCCAATGAGTTTATGAACTACTTTATATCTCGAATACATGGTTTGCTCAAAGTATTTTGGGACATCTGTGATTCTAAATCCTTGTCATGCAAAGCTTTGACTGTTCAAGGGGTCTGTGTTAACCTGGGCAAATATGCCAACACTAGAATTGCCTCATAATTTGGAAAAACTAAATGTCTTGGTCTTCTTTATTTTGTTGATTGAATGATTCAGATGCCTTTGAAAAAGGGCTTTATTTATGGGGTGGTTTCTCCTGTGCCTTGTAATTTAGGAAGATCTTACCTTTGTTTCAGCATCTTTTGATGACTAGTCCAGGTCTACACTAAGATTATTCTGTTTAGAGTTACTGAGAAGGAGTGAACTAGGAGTGCAGAATTTGGGGAGGGGGACATCTGAGGGGTCCATGGAGTTGGGCTGGCCACATGATTGGTTTTCATATGATGATTGGGTTGGATCTGAGTGATGTGAGAGGGCCTACAGGGAACCATTGGAGACTGCTGCAAAGGGAAGTCCTACCTCAACAGCCTTTGTTGGAGTTCTTTGGAAAAGACTCCTAAGTAAACTTAGCACTCAATGGGATAAGACAACAGGTTTTCTTAGGTGTTAAAAACTGTAAATGAGGGGTAGTCAACCTGTGGTCCTCCAGATGTCCATGGACTACAATTCCCTTGAGCCCCTGCCAGCGTTTGACTTACCCCTGCTGTAAGTGGCAGGAAGAAAATAATAGGATTCAATGGACAGTAGTAAGCTGTGGAGTCCCAGAAGATTCTGAGTTGGGGCTGGTTTGATTCAATCAATTTAATTTATTCATAAATTATCTGGAACTAGTGGTGGGGCCAAGTTTGCAGATGACACAAAATTATTGAGAATGGTGAAAACCAGGAGGACCTCCACAAACTGGATGAATGGGTGATAATGAGGCAAATTAAGTTCAGTGTTGGCAAGTGTAAGGTGATATACATTGGACCCAAAAAATCTTAATCAAGAATAGGCTAATAGGGGGTATGAACTGGCTGTGGTTTGAGGAGGAATGCAGAGCAAGAGTTCCATAAAGAAATAGGCAATGTTTATAGTGTTGGATTTAACTGGGGGGACCTGGGTTCAAATCTCTCTTCATTCATGCAGCCCATTGGGTTCTCTTGAATCAGTCACCAACTTTCAGCCTAACCTACTTGACTGTGCTATTGAAATCTGGGATGGAAGAGGGGATCCTGTGTTCCTAAGGAAAGATGGATACAAATTAAATTTGAAAACAAAGTGAAATTGCTTTGTGTATGTGCATAAGACTGTTTATGTACTGTGGGGCTAATATAGTTTGCTGAGGTGCAATTCTGTTATTTTGGCATGCCCCAACTAGACTGCAAAAGAGCATCTTTTTGTGTTACATTTCTTTAATTTTTAGTCAAGCTAAAAATCTGAGCCAGAAAGGGGATGTGCGGGACTTGCTAGGAGAAAGAGAATGTTGTAGCCCATGTTGCTGTTACTGGACAGGAAGTGACATCATTGTGCCATAGCTTTCCAGGTGAAGCTCTGGCATTTGAGCAAAACTCAGTGGGGAAAAAAACAGCTTCTTCCATTGGGTTTTTGCCCAAATACTAAAGCATTACCCGAAAATCACTAGTGTGATGTCACTTCCTGTGTTGGCATCACTGCCTTCTTCCTTCTAATGGTAAATATTCACCCACTAGCCAGCTAATTGGTGGTTTGGGGAAACATGGCTGGGGACCCCCATCTCCACCAGGGGCTCTAACAACCCTAATTAGGACAACAAGTCTTTCCGCTTTAATAGCTTGTCATATTTAAATTCCTGATTGTCTGATGTTTCAAGTTTCAATCACCCTCAATCTCAATCAGTTATATAGTTCTTGAGTTCTTGAAAATGTTTCTTGCCTTTCCATGTGCCAGTTCCCAACTATCAGAGCCTGTTTGTTGGGTTACTTACAATGGGAAAAGCATTATAGTGCACAAAATTTCTAAAGGGGTTCCCTTCCATTGTGTGTTAATCATTCCCTACTGATAACCTGTGGCATTGTTGACAGGTTCCTGTTTGCCTTGGAAATGATGGTGCTGGGACACAAGGTTGCTAAGAGTTGTCAGATGACACTTGCTCACATGATACCATAAAGAGGGTGTTGCAGCCAGTTTTAAAACAACTTTGCAACTAAGTAGTCTGTGGGAAAGCAACCTCACTATCCAAGGCCATCTGGTTAGGTCTTGTGATCAAATAATTGCTAGCTTCATAAGCATACCAGGAAGCAAGGTAGTCATAGCTTTTAATAGCGTCTCCACTGAGCAACTTTAACATTTCGAGCTGGCTGGGGTTTGATGCTGTGATTTTTAGAGCATACTTTCTGTGGAACGTTTTGTGATACATAATAAATGCAGTAATAGGTAACTTCTGAAATCTTGGTTTTTAACATGTGGCACAGCCTGCTTCTTTTATAAATGAGGAAACCAGTTGACTGTTAACAATATTTCGATTAGCATTTCTCATTGTCAGAAGGGTGGTAATTGCTAGTAAATATGGCTAAGCCATAATGGAGAAAATTGTATGTGGATATCTCAGAAAGGCATGCTGGATATTTTGAAGAAACGATGAATGTGTCCGACTGAGAGCACATCAGAACGCAACATGTGTGGAGGTACAGCAAAGACTTCAAACAGCACGGGAAGCCAGACAGAGAACACAAGGAAAATTCCTGGTTCCCCTAGAGTGCTGGTCAATAGTTTTTCAAAGCCAAGGTTGAAAAAGTCTAAGAAGCGACGTGGGGTAGAAAACAGCACCAAATGCTTAAGCCGAGCTACTGAAGAACAATCAAACAGGTATGAAAGATTCATTTCCAAAACGTTTCGTACAGGATATACTTTGGGTGTATGGGGAGGCTTGATGTTCTACCTCACATAATGCTAGAGTTATGAAAAGAGCCTTGGTAGGCTGTTCTTCTCCAAACAGATGGCATTTCAGGATCGCTACTCTCAGCTTCTGAATGTATTGTTTCTTGGGTGTTACTCAATTATTGGTGAGAGCAGGCTAAGGGGATGATGTATTGTTTCAAATACAGGTATAAACTTGCATCCGATGCAGTCCTTGCCTCTCAGTGCTGCTCTCCACATGTTGATCTTGAATCTGTCAAATCAGCCAGCAGTATAATATCAATAATATAAGGAATATAGTTGCCGTTGTCTTGTTGCTACTGCTGTGTAAGCTTCTTTTCCTTCTTAATGTAAAAAGTGTTCCATAGTCTTCATAAGTAGAGTTGGATGTTTGAGCATTCTAGTTTTAAAAGTGGCTACTTGGAAAATGGTTTAGAATATCTTGTTTCTTTCCCCTTTTAAAACATGCACAGACAATTTTTATTGCTTGCAAATTGTGAGAAGTTGTCGTCCATGTTTGTTTCTATGCATTACCCGCAATGTTCACTTATTTAACATTTTTAAAAATGAATACAAATATTATTTCTATGCAACGTAGCTGCTGTGAAGAAAGGCGTCAGATTTACTGTGTTTATCCAGAAATCAGATAACCCTGAACATAACACAGCCCCTCCATAGGCTTACATTTTTCTACTGTATAAACCTGTAACTTCTGCATATAGCTAAGACAACTGTCTTTTTCCCCCTTGATGACCCGGGGGGGGGGTTGCTATATTTTTGGCAATTTTAAAGGATCATTTATTTTTGCAGGGTTTCCAACAGACACACTATTTATATGCAAAAGAATACTGTGCGGTGCAAGAGAAACCTGTAGAATGAAAGAACTAAAGGCTGTGGCTCCTAATAAAAAATAATGTACTGAAATATTTTATATTGGCTATGGTTAGATACGAGACTCAAATGACCAGAGTTATATTGTGGATTCAGGAGGGTATATAAGACATTTAGTGAGTTTTTGTTAACAAGATTATTTTTATTGATTTAGATGAGATTTTATAAAATCTGTTTTAATAAATCAAGTTGAATATGAATCTGCCTGACCCAGAAACCACTGAGGTTGGAGTTTTTCATTTCAGCACTCCGCTCTTCAAATTACAGCCAGTTGGTGATCCCTGGCCCCAAGAAGGTATGTTTGGCCTCAACCAGGGCCAGAACGTTCTCAGTCCTGGGCCCTGCTTGGTGTAATGAGCTCCCAGAGGAGATCAGGGCCCTGTCGGAGCTGGCGTGGTTCCACCAAGCCTTTGGTTGGGGCAAATGATCTATAACATCTGTGCCCCCCCCCCCGACAAAACACCCACACAGAGATGCTTAACCTGGGAAAGATCAACTAACAATGACAAACTTCTGGGTAGTAAGACAACTACTCATGCCGTTAATTGTTGCTGATAATTTTTAATAGGTTTTAAATTGTGTCATGTTAATGTTTTATTGGTATAATTGCTGTATTTGTAAATTGTTTACGTACACCATCCTGAGCCAGTCTTGGAATGGCAGTCCAGAAATCTAATAAATAATGACAATAAGATAGTACAGCTAGTACCCCAAAAGAATTGTATGTTTTCTGCAATCAGCATTTTATAACTAAAGATCAGACTAGTCATTCTTTGGGTGCTACAGACCTGGATCAGGAAAGTCAAATGAGAATGGTAACAGTGATGCAATAGCATAAATGATGTTTGGAAGTATGGATGTCGTGACGTACAAATGGTTGCAAAAGGTTCTGGTTTATATCCTCGCTAAGCCACAAAATGCAATGAATGAGGCTTAAAGGGGGCTTTGTAGTTCTGGAAGGGCACAGCATGTTGAAATGTGATTCATCATGGTAGCTTCTTTTGAGACGGTTAGCTTATGCCAAATACCTCTCCCTCAGTGGTGTAGAAAAACAACTGGCGGATGAACTAGAGAGACAAAGATTCAAATCTCTGTCATACTAGGAAACTTGTTGGGTAATTCTGGGCCATTCACTATCAGTCTAACCTACCTCACAGGATTGTTGTGAGGATAAAATGAACAATCTATGACCTCCTTAGAGGGAGAGCAGGATAAAAAAAATTACCAAATAAATGATAAACATACATCGCTGCCTTGTGGAACTCACAAAATGCCAAAACACTTTATAATGTGACTTAACATTCATTTTTCAAAGCCTTAAACTGTCGTATGAGAGTCAAATATATTATCTAGCTGAGAAAATAGGGGATAACAGGCAAATGTACACTCAACAGATAAAATCAATTTGTAGTGTGCTTCTAGTTAATTGTTTGCAATAGACAGACTTTTTCAAAATACGAAGCATAGTTTAGTTTAGGAAAGAAGTGTACTCCTGTTTGTATAACAGCTAGGGATGCCAGCCTCCAGGAGGGACCTAGGACTTGCCAAGACTTATAGTTCATTTTCAGAGATCAGTTCCCTTGCAGAAAATGGATGATTTGGAGGTTGCACATTATGGCATTGTAATCCACTGAAGTCCCTGCCCTCCCCAGGCTTCATCCCCAAATATCCAGATGTTTCTCAGCCTGGGTCTGGCAACCCTACCCCTCCATCCCCTGCTGAAGGCCAGGGGAGACCTGGTGTAACCCTAGTAACTGTGCACTGTAAATTTCTTTTGAACATGTGGATGTTTGATATTGGAAAATACCGTGTGATAAACGTGACGTAAAATCTATGAGATCAGCTACTGGGCAGAGTCCAATAATGTTTAGATTTGTATTCTGACATGAGAAGGAGATAAATGTTGGTATCTGTCCCATTTTCAAAGGACTTAGCTTTCTTTTTCATCATGTGGTCTATTGGATGAATCACAGAGTTTGACTGCTATAGGATTTCTTGGCTTCTCAGGAGTGCATGTGCTGGTATATCTGTTACTATATATCCTGGACTCCTCCAAAGCAATAACAGATATGGAGGAAAATCTCTCATTGCAAACAAACAAAAAACTGAGGGCTGGAAAACATAATCACACTTTTTCTTCAGCACCGCAGTGGGTTTCATTTTTAATTAGAGGAATCGTGTGCATGGAAAAAAACTCTGCTACTCCCATAAAGCAAGTTTTTTTTGTCAGAGTATAGCTGCCAAAAGCTTGTTTACCCCTTAGTATAAACTGGAAATATCTGGTTCTACGTCTATAAATGTATCTTGGGAGTATTTGTTCGAGATATCATTGTTGGGCAGTTGGAAATGTATTGTTTTGGGTTACAGAATCATGTGAGAGCCCTGTGAAGGAGTCACAGTGGAGCACGTGTTCTAAAGTCAATACAGACTTCAATGAGCAGAGAGCGGTACAGTCATGTGACTCGAAGACAAGTGCATGCTTCATGTTGTTTGCAGAGTGATTGCCTGATGGACTGGGAAAGAATTCTTTTCTTGTTCAGGTGGAATTTGACAATCAGCTGTTGGGCAAACGGATCAAGGTGCTAACTCCGGGGTGCCATTCAAGACAACATTCCCAATTCTGTCCAGAATTTTTTAAAAACTGAGCTTTCCAAGAGTGTTTGACATCATAATTGCCTTCTTGGCTGTCAAGGTGGCACACTGTTAAAACTACCTTTGGAAGACTGAACAGTATTTTGTTTATTTTATGTTTCTTCAAGATCATTGGTACAACTTACAGGAATGGTGAGGGCATACCTGCAGTGGTTCCAGTAATGTGAGAGAGCCACTCTGGTCAGGTTTTTGTAACTGCTCAGACAAGCCTTTGGGACCCAGGGCTAATTGTGGCTTCACACTGTGCATGTGGGAGTGTTCTCACATTACAAGGAACAGTGCAAGTCGTATAGGCATGTACAATTTGAAATGATGTGAACGGGTTAAAAAGAAACAACAGGTCCTTTTGCTTAGCTAAATCAACAACTTCTTAGCATTTTGTTAAGCATTAAGCATATGTATGCATTTTAAAAAAATGTTTGAATGACTATAAGGTTATTGTTCAGCACATTGCTTTTTGCACACAGCTAAGTCATGTATTCCAATGCCTCTCGTGCTTGTATTGAGTAAATTTGCTTTTAGGACCAAGACCAGCCAGTGTGCAGGAGAGTAACCAGGGAAAGAGAAAAGCTGCCACCAAAGTGACCCTTAGGAGTGCACCACAGAAAGTCACTCCTGTATTCAGCCTCTCTGGGTTTTGTTGAATTAGACCATTCCTGTAAGCCTCACGGATTGATGTACTGCTGCCTGCACAGTTAAGCTTGCACAAGTCCATCATTGTATTTTCACTTCACAGCTGGACCTGTTCAGGGTTGGACCTGAATGAAATCCGCTTGATAGTCTATCAAGACTGTGAGAGGAGAGGCAGACAGGTCTTGTTTGACTCCACAGCAGTCCACAAGATTGATGAGACGACTCTTCAGGTATGAAATGTTCACATTAATAAACTAAACTTCTCTTCAGCTGTAGGTCACCATTCCTGAAATATCTTTGCCTATGTTGGGGGAACAGAATGTTCTTACCAATTATAAAAAAGAGTCAACTGGTGGTTTTCCATTCTTTATTATTATTATTATATTTATTATATTTATATTTATACCCCGCCTCCCCCCGAAGGCTCGAGGCGGCTTACATAACCCCGTCCGCTAAAACCATAAAATGACAATAAAAACCGATAATTTACAGTAATGGCAACAGCGATGGCGTAATCTACTCATTTGCACCTGAGTAGATACCATCTTCCTCTGCCTCTCCAGGCCTTTTTCATCCTGCAGACCATAGACCTTAAAGGAGAAGCCCAACACACGCCTGTTCCAAAGACATTATTTCCTGGCTAGTTGGATCTTTAGTAACGCTGACCACAGTTTCAACTCAAAGCTCAGCTTCAGTTGCTACGTGTGATTTTACACAGGCCAGGTTTTGGTTCCTGTTTTACTTCCCACATTGCTGGGCGCTTTCCTCTGGAGTAATTTCATGCTATTTAAAAGCCTCAAGAAATTGTACAAGTACAGCCAATTTCCCACTAGGCTTGCTTATGTAGTCCTTGTAGGTATGAGCATGATCAATCATAGGGTCCAGCTAATGCAATGCATTCAAGTTCTTCTTATCGGTTGCCCCAGCGTGAACAGTTCATAACAGGCTTTCTCACACACACCTTTCTCCTTGTCAGCATTATGGGTCAAGCACATGACTGCTAACGTGTGTTGCTCATCTCCTAAAGACAGTCACATTGAGGATTAAATAAGCAGTCCATACACTAATGTAGTACCAAGCAAAATCTCCACAAAAGGAATATTAAAATTTTGTGAAATGTGAAAAGTCCAGTCACTTTCATAGAGCTAGAGAGACCTTTTTCAACTTTTTGACACTGGAGGAACTCCTGAAAGTACTGCCAGCTAGCTCCGCCTCTCTGTCACATACCCCGGAAGTGATGTCACCCAGACAGTCTCACTGGATGTGACCAGGCCACTCCCACTGCCATATCACAGGAAGTTATGTTGGCAGGTCTCCCCCTCGCCTCCTGTGTTGTTAGAATTGATGTGTCTAACCTGGCCTCATCTTCACCTGCATTTGATTGTCATGTATGAATATAATAACTATTTCTAGAATTACCAACCTCCAGGTGAGGCCTGCAGATCTCTAAAAACCACAATTTGCCTATATGGCTAGGGTTGCTAACCTCCAGGTGGTGGTTAGAGATCTCCCTCTATTACAAATGATCTCCTGGTGACAGAGATCAGTTCAATTGAAGAAAAGGGCTGCTTTGGGTGGTGGCTCTGGCATTATTCCACAGAAATGCATCCTTTCCCCAACCCTTGCCCTCCTCAGGCTCCACCCCCTGAATCTCTAGATGTTTCTCAACCCAGAGCTGGCAGCCTGCGAGCCCCTGTTCAGTGCTCCTGCGGAGCCATGCCGTGGCAGGTGGCCACCCAAACTTTTTGGAGAACCTGCAGAACCTCCGGAGAGCTCTCGTGAAACCCCAGGGGTCCACAGTCCCCCTTTTGGGAAACCCTGGGCTAGAGAGAGAATCCCACTGTAGTTTATCATTATTTCACCAAATACGAAGGTCTTTAATTCTGAAAGAAGAAATTGACTCTATATTGGCTTGTAATTCCTTTCACCGTTCCTTCTAAGTCAGGCTTTCTCCTTTCCTTCTAAGTCAGGGTTTTCTTGATGGCCGTGGAAGGGTTTCCCGAATGGGTGGGAGTTAATTAACATTTTATGTATTTTTTAAATTTGTTAAACATTAGGCAATATGATCTTATACGGTCATGTCCATCTGCCTCTCCCCTCACAAAAATAGCCAATGAAGGGCCTGGAGGGAGTGGGAAAGGGAGGGGACCCAGGTGGGTGTGTACACAGCTATGCTTCCCAACCATATTCTGCACAATGGCAGCATTTCTAGGACTTCTCAATGCCTGAAGAATGTTTCAGGGGTTTCTCAGCAGTAAAAAAGTAGAGAAAGGGTGTTCTCAATCCCTTGTTCATTCTCCAAGTATTACTCTTGTCTTACTCATCGAGGCATGGTTATTCTAGAGGGCCAGTTTGGTGTAGTGGTTAGGAGTCTGGACTTCTAATCTGGCATGCCAGCTTCGATTCTGCGCCTCCCCCACATGCAGCCAGCTGGGTGACCTTGGGCTCGCCACGGCACTGATAAAACTGTTCTGACTGAGCAGTGATATCGGGGCTCTCTCAGCCTCACCCAACTCACACAGTGTCTGTTGTGGGGAAAGGAAAGGGAAGGCGATTGTAAGCCGCTTTGAGCCTCCTTCAGGTAGAGAAAAGCGGCATATAAGAACCAATTCTTCTGATGTATGCTGCCCAGAGCTCCTTGCAAGAAATGCAGGATAGGCCAGGCCACAGGTCCTCCCCCCTCCCCCCGCCCCTTTCCCTTCTGCTCTCCCAAATGCTGCATTGAGCCAATTTTATATAGGCCTCTAAATAAACACCTCTTCTGTCTATGATTATATTTCTTATCCTGAATACTGTGCCTTTTGGCTGCTTGCACTTAGCTTTGGCACCACAGCAAACCCTTAATCTAGTTTCCGAAACAGATTTGTCTCATTTAGTGGAATGATTTTCAGAGCCGAGATTTGTTTTCAGGCTTCCCTTAAATAAAAGATCCACTGCATCAGGCTTGCTTACAGAGGCATGTTTGGCTCAGAGTGGCATTTGTATTGCTGTTACGCACTTAAAAAAAAAAGACCTTTTCAAACTCATGATTTTTATATGCCGAGTCTTACTTACCTTTGAGGCCGACAGCCTATGCTAGTTGAAAAGGGGAGTGGGCCATGCAGCTCTTTCCAAGGCCTAGTTTATCAATTTGTTTCATGAAACTGAAAAGGCTTGCTCTTTTTTGTCTCCTACGTAGCTCTGCTAGTTGATGCAGAGAAGTTGGGGCGCATGCATTGAAGAGGTAGGCAAACACCAGACACACACAATGATTTAAAGGAAGCAGTTTGCATACAGCATAGACATCAAGATTTGTTTGAAGGTGTATCGGAGGGAGATCCGTATTATCGTTCATTTTATTTCTCCTCTAGGATGCCTCTGGAAAGACATTTGGTAAATGTGGTCAAACAAGCAATGGGACGAGCACACTCTCTCCCTGCAGCCCTACGGTGGATAGCAGACAGCATGCAAAGGGGGACCTTCCAAAGTACCAGGTAATTTATACTTGTCAATCAGGACCTGTATGTGTACATGGATGGCATGAAATCAGAAACCACCCAATGCATAAAGAATCTGCCTCAGTCTCAATAACCTACAGGAAATACTTTTATAGGTTACACTGTGCTGGAAAGTGAATAGCTAAACCATCACTTTTGGTGCTGCCTGAGTATTCAGTTCTTAGTAAGCTCTTCTCATACCATTCTGGGTGTTCAGCTTCTTAGAAATACCTTATTATCAGGTTCTTTTTAAAAAGAACAGAAGTACCCCAGTGCATCCTGGGTTTTATCATGATGGCATGAACAATTTTGAAAAAAAATGCAAGTCATGGATTTTTATTTGTTTTTATTTTATTTATTAACTTCTATGCTGCTGCTCCGAGGCCAACTACCCCACAACTGTAAAAGAATCAACAGTAACATACATTAAAGAGTAGAAGTGATGTATAACAGTGGTCCTCAACCCCCGGTCTGGAGACCGGCACCGGTCCGCAAATCAGTCGGTACCGGTCTGCGGCTCCTTCTCGTCCTCCTCCCCAACTGCTGCCCTACCACTCTGCCGCCGGCTCACCTTTGGTCCTCTCCAGTGGCTGCCATGGCTGGGGCTCCCCCTCAGTGTGGCACTGCGCCAGCTGGAAAGCAAGTGGAGCAGGAGCTCAGGAGGCAGCGATGTCCTTCAGCAAAAGACTACCCCCTCCCCGGGCCTCAGTAAAACTGTCAAGCATTGACCGGTCCCCAGTGATAAAAAGTTTGGGGACCACTGATGTATAAGAATCAAGAAAAAGTATGTGTTTGTTTATTTATAATTGGATTGGTATGACAGCTGCTCCCACAACTGGCTCGCGGCGGTTTACAATTTTTAGTATACAATCCATATAATAAAATAAAAGCTCCATTAAACCCATTAAAAACATTCTAAAACTCAATCCCAAGCAATAGCAAAGTACAATTTAATTGTACTCACACAAGCCCAGTGGGTGGACCAAAGATGGCTGATGGAGTTTGGGATGTTGTCACTGGGGACTTGTCTAGTCAAGCCAATCTAATACTGGCCCAGACCCTAAGGGGAGAGGGGAACCTGATCTTAATCCCCGGGACTGCTACCCGGCCTCAGACAAAAGCCTGGTGGAAGAGCTCCGTTTTGCAGGCCCTGCGGAACTCGGAGAGCTCCGACAGGGCCCGCAACTCTTCAGGGAGCTCATTCTACCAGGTAGGGGTCAGGACTGAAAATGCCCTGGCCCTTGTTGAGGCCAGGCATGCCTCTCGGTGTCCTGGGATCGTCAGCAGATTCTCACCCGCAAAGCGAAGAGCTCTGTGGGGGGTATAAGGAAGTAAGCAGTTCCTCAAGTATGTAGGACCCAAGCTGTGTATAGCCTTGAAGGTTAAAACCAGAACCTTGAACCTGATCCGGAAACAAACTGGTAACCAGTGCAGCTGCTTCAGCAAAGGCTGAACATGGTCCCTCCAAGCTTTATGAAACATAACGATTTTAAAATGGTAAAAAGCATTGGAAATATTCCATATAGGAAGGGAATTGTCACAGCATGTAAATCATGATACTAAGGTGAGAGGGAAGCAAAATCATGTTTTGCCATGCGATCCAGTCAGACAGAACAGTGAGAACACCTGCACACAAGTTCACTTCATGGCAGCCTGGTTGTTAGAAAGCTAATATTTAAGACAGGAGGCAGGGCGGCAGTGGCTGGAGGAACTGACCCAACTTTAAAAAGCAAGATTGGAACCAAGGTCTTCCTGAGTGCTTTGAGAGAGCCAGTTTAGTGTAGTGGTTAGGAGTGTGGACTTCTAATCTGGCATGCCGGGTTCGATTCTGCACTCCCCCACATGCATCCAGCTGGGTGACCTTGGGCTCGCCAAGGCAATGATAAAACTGTTCTGACCGAGCAGTGATATCAGCGCTCTCTCAGCCTCACCCACCCCACAGGGTGTCTGTTGTGGGGAGAGGAATGGGAAGGCGAATGTAAGCCGCTTTGAGCCTCCTTCGGGTAGGGAAAAGCGGCATATAAGAACCAACTCTTCTTCTTCTTCTTTGACTGCTGTCCAGGCATGGATCCAGTGGTACACAAGTGGAAACATAAATGAGCTTAGCACAGTTCTGTTTATGCCTGGTGCTTTCTTTCCTATGTATGGTAATGCCAAGGAGGTGGTTGCATAAAATCTTACACAAGCAGAAACGCAGTTGGGGAATACCTTACATTTATCACAGTGCAAGTGGCTACTATGGCCTTTCCCTTATGCTTCTAATTGTCCAGGAGCTCTAGTGCAAGCATGTACTCCACTTTCACTGTACTTGCCTAGTTTTATACCTAGGAACTCGTTCTGAATAAAGCTTTTTGCCATCACAACCTTGGAAATTACTTTCTGTTTATTTATTAGTTTTGATATTTAAGCAGCCTCTACCGAACAGAGTAGTGGTTTAATGAGACTACATATAGAGATAATAATTTTCCCTTTACTTGTAAGGCATTTATGTTACTGCAGATCTGTAAACCAAGTTCAGTTGATTTACAAAGAGAACCTGGCACATTTTTTGAAATTCAACTCTTTTACACTAAGTATTTTCTTTCCTGCCATACAGTATACTCGGCCAGCTTCTGATGTCAACATGTTGGGAGAGATGATGTTTGGTTCGGTGGCGATGAGTTACAAAGGTTCCACACTGAAAATCCACTACATACGGTGAGCTCAGAGTCACAATTCCTATTTTTTATCCTATCAAAGTGTAAAGTTTCTGCTGGCCCTACTAAACCACCAGTATAATTGTTTATCTTGACAGTTCTCCACCACAGCTTATGATGAGTAAAGTCTTCTCTGCCAGAGTGGGCAGTTTTTGTGGAAGTACAACTAGGTAAGACCTATTTCCTTTCTTGTTTTGGTGTGACTATGAAGGGGGGAAGGTGTTTCTTGTTACCGTATTCAAACATTAGGAATAAACTTCAGGCTTCAGCTCCCTCCCTTCTCACATGCAGAGCTTAAGGCTGAAGACTTTCTGCTGTGAAAGGAACCTGCTTTGATGTATTTCTGAGCTTTGACATATTATGTTTTTTCTTGCCGACAAACCAGGGTTTCTAAACTTTGACCGGTCATTCAAAACAATATCAACATTGGCTGCTCTCCCTTTGTCACATGATGGCTGCACCTCTGTTATGCGTTCAAATATGCCATTCCGATGGAATTCATCAGTAAACAACTTAGGTCAGAAATAAACATGTGTTTAGACTCTCCGAATGTGAAATATATTAGCAGCAGGAAAATTCTGTGCATGTGGTTATCAGTACACCTAAAAAGCCAGTGAATTCCAATACGCACAGAGCTGTTTCAAATCCTAAAACCAAAATTGGCTTATGTCCTCTATAAACGTGAAATGTGGCTTCTGTCCTCTACAAACTGCTAGTGACAAATGCAGATTGCCTCCTGACTCTCTTTCCTGGACGTTCCTTTTCCAGCTTGCAAGGCAGCTTTGAATATATCAACCAAGATCCTAATGTAACCAGGCTGAACTCTAATCCAAATGGCTTGGGCCTTTGTCGTAATGGAAATAATCTAGGTAAACCCATGTAACTTTTATACAGTCTCTTCCCCCCCCCCCCTTTCCCCACTGGATCCTGTATCTTTAGTTTGTGTTTGTTTTCCTTGCGTTGCCATTTGATCTGTTTTTAAATACTTTCCATGTTGTATCTTTAGGTGTGTTACAGCTGTGTAGCAACAAACTGCTGCACGGTATGTCTGAAGGGGGGCCCCTCCGGCTCATCCGGAGTGCTTCTTTCTTTTCAGGTTTGTGCAGAACTACTGAGCATAGTGTAGTGTGTCAACTACGGGATTTGGCTTTCTTTGAAATCTTTTGGCATGTGATCAGTAATTGCTCTCCACAAATGGAAGGGGCTACAATGGCGGTGGTTCTTGCATTGTTGTTTTTTGGGGGCAACTTATGAGACTACTCAAAACAGGCTGCATTCACTCTGTCGTGTCACCTACATCTTCCTTCCGTGCACCAGTTTAAGTCATGTAAGCCTGTTAGCTGTACCGCTTCGTGTTCATTCACAGAGAGGTGACGCTTTCCAGTTTTGGGAGGCTCCTTTTGCTGGTGTGCAGTGACAATTTATGTTCCTTTCTCCACATGTAAATAATTCTGGTGTGCTGGGGTTTCTCTTCCATTCTAGGTAACCCTTAGTTCTCAAGTTGGTTTCAAATGTTATAAGATATGCTCATTTTAGAGCCGATCCTTGGGGGTGGGGAAACTACCATCTGATCAAGGGAATGCATGTTAATTTCACACGAGTCACGAATGTTGCATGTTTTTAAATCAAGTGAACTTTTGGGTTTAGTGTTGGCTTCTTGTAACCTCAATTTTATCTTATGAAATTATTGCTGCTCTGCGTAGCCGGTAATAAATCCAGCTGAAAAGGAAGGGAACGCTGTGGTTTGGGGGTATTGGTCTATTATGTAAGCGTAAATGACTCTTAACAAATTTTAATGGAGTTTTGACAGAGGATCTCTCAGCTGAAAGACATGGATTGATAAAGGGGATACTTCTAGGATCCGAAGTACAGTCAAGTAGCCTTGACCTACACTGAGCCTGCCACTGTATGCTTGTAAAATAGATATATTGTCTTCTTGCTCACACTCTGCAAAAAGACAGTCTTCTCTGAAATGCAGAGCCTAGAATTAGGCTCTTTAACTTGCTAATTAACATACTGAAAAGTTTGTGTTTAATACCCAATGTGTGACATGACCTGCACTTCTGCCATGTAATAATGCCTTGTCCAAAAAGAGAACTTGAGTGTTCATGTGTGTATGCACACACACACACACACAGGTGTATCCTGTGCTCTTTGCTTTGGATTTAAGTATGGAAAAAGTTCCAAGAATCAATGCATTGAAAGACTGTGGTCATTTGATCTGATGGAAAGGGGGCCAGTAGTGGAAAAACTGGCTTTCCTCTCTTGAAGAACAACTTTGTGGAAAATTAGGGCCATTTCGCACGGCTTCAAAATAGCACAATGGTTGCTAATTGGAAACGCTACTAATTTGCCATAACCCACGACGTCGTAGACAATCTGCAACAATCCTGAAACCGACCCGCAAAAAGCGCTTCGTTGTAGCGCTTTCAGGGGAATCCAGAAAAGTGGATTCACCCTCCGGATAGCGATACACTCCTGCAACCAATCTGCAACAGTAGCGCTAAAGACCTGTGCGTTACCATTGTTGCTGGTTCTTCAAAGTCCCTCCCCCTGGCTCTCTCCTCCAAACTTCCGGCGAAGCGATCGCCATTTTTTTTTCTCCGAGCGAGCGGGGATAAACGCACCAGCGAGCCTCTTTCTGTTTAGAGGCTTCCCTGGCTTCAGTCCTTCACCTTTAGTCACTAAGCACAAACCACATAAAAGCCCGTTTGCTGAAATAAAGTCCCTTTATTTTTTACACATAAATTCAGCCGAAAATCGGGCCCGTGAGAGGGGGGGGGGTTTATCACTCGAGGCAGCGTGCAAACAATCATACAATCAAACGACAACTAACATTAGGCAGCTGGATGGGTCTCTCCATAGCAACGAATCTACCTAGATTCGTTGCTATGGGTCGTATTTTTTTTTTAAACCTTTCTTAAAGGGAAAGGGGCTGTTTGGGAGCATGCTAACGGCTGCCCATTGGCTGCTTGACGGCCAGGGGCGGGACGAGCTTGGCAATAGCGCTTCCTTTCTAGCGATTTCTGCCGAGACCGGAAGCCTGTGGGAAACGCTAAAAAACGCAACTGATTCCACTACAAAGGCAGGTATGCATAACGACGAATTCCACTATTTTAAATGGCGATTTTTCATTCCGCAAACAATTTGCAACAAAGATCCCCGTGCGAAAAGGCCCTTAGAATGTGAAGAGGAAAAACCTTGACTCTTTGGTCTCTACTTAACCATATAGATATGTACAGATTTCATAATGCAGAGCAAGCAGCTGGAGTGGAGGCGTCTCCTGTACTAGTCTGAGAGCTCCCGAGTGCAATGATGGCTGCATTCATTGAGCTATTTATTCTTTGATGGGTGCTCTTGAGCCCTTTCTTTCCCCACCCTCATAGCACACCAAAAATGAAGAGAGGTAGCTCTGAAACCAGCAACAGCCAATTGCGCATAAACAGAACTGGAGAAGGGAGCACAGCTTCTCTCCCTTCCCCATGCCATTTGCAAAATTAGCTAAGAATTATTTGGAGTATTAAACTCTCTGTGTTGTTCTGAGTTCTCCGTGGCATATGTGTGTGGAAAGGGAAGGCGACTGTAAGCCGCTTTGAGCCTCCTTCAGGTAGAGAAAAGTGGCATATAAGAACCAACTCTTCTTCTACCTTTCTTTTCACTGTATTGACTTTAGTTTGCTCTTAAAATAATTCTTGGCCCATTACTCCAGAACTTTACAAAGTAGCACTACTGAATCTATGCAGCTGGTATGACTCTTGATTTAGAATGCGGATGATAACAAGGATACTTGCCACACCTCAATGATTATCTCTTTCTCTCTCTGATTCAGCACATAGTACCCCTGTTGATATGCCCAGCAGGGGTCAGAATGAAGACAGAGACAGTGGCATTGCTCGATCAGGTATCTATTCATTGGTTCCTTTCCCTTCTTTCTGTCATACTGGAGAGAGTCCAGGGCTGGTTTATCCATGGAGCATGTGATATGGGCCCCACATGGTGCCTTTTGCCCGTGGATCAGGGCTATAGCATCTCTCCTTCCCCATTTTCCCTTTTTAAGGACACTTGGATTGACATTCCTTTCCACTGGGGGGGGGGGCGCTCTGTCCCCAGTTTGATTGTTCCCACCACAATTGTACTCTGCTATGGCCTTGCAGATCTCTAAACTGGCTCTGGTGCTATGGGCCCCGCAAATCCTTAAACTAATCCTGGAACAGCCAGCGGTGTAGTCAACCCCTCCCCAGCCAACCAACCTCACAAAGTGACTGCAAAGGAAATTCTGGAGAGAAGAGATAACCATGCATGCCTCCTGGTGCCTCTGAGAGGAAGGACAGGTCAAAATATAGCTAGAAGCATAATGCCTGTGGCAAAGATGGTGTTCACCTTCTTTCCCTGCTAGACAACTAAATTGGATAAACTCTTATCAAGTATAATCTTTGGATACAGGAGACATTATATATATATATATATATATTGTAATTCCATTAAAATTGAAACCTTGGGTGTCTTTAACAATGGTAATATTCAGTCTCTTGAGGCCTGAGGAATGTGTTCCATAACTTAACGGCCCTAGGAAATGTTGTAATGTTTTTACTTTCTTGACAGCATCTTTGAGCAGCCTCCTGATGACTCCGCTGCCATCCCCAGGTTCCTCCTCCAGCAGCTACCAGCGCCGCTGGCTTCGAAGTCAAACAACAAGTTTGGAAAATGGCATTATTCCGAGGTGGTAGGTTTCAAAGGAATATTCTTCCTAGAACATAATGGCACAGAATCTTATTAATTTACATTTTAAGGTTACGATGCTCTCCTGTCTAACAGAAACCCCTACAAGAGGGTTGAAATGAAGGAATGAAAAGATTAAAAATCATTGCTAAACCACACTAGAAGACAACAAAGCTACTGTTGCAGGGATTAGATGAAATCAAAAAGCACCAAAAGATGGTCGGTCAAACCAAGCTTTTAACGACGGAGTTGTAATAGTGCAGGCCTGTTGAGTTTCTATAGAAAGAGATTCTCAGTGAAAACTTTTCCACTCGAATGTGCTATTTCTAAGGAAACATGATTTTCTTAGGGACTGGCAAGAAGCATTTTGTCATCTTTATATAAAGTGGGGGATCGCATGACCACACATGAAACTGCCTTGTACTGCCTTCTGCATTCACAGCAGATGCCTATCACTGAGTGGTGGCATGTCTATGGGAAAAGGCACCTACAAAGGTATCTGTGCTAAAAGCCTAATTAGGGTGAATTATCAAGCAGTCAGTTGGGTAACATTCACTTTGAACAAGTTGCATTAGTTCAAGCTCTCGGCTCATTCGCATCATACCCTTCATCTCTCCTGCTCCCATGCTGGCATGTCTAATGCTAAGCCTTGTGACCATAACCCTGTAATTCATCACATGCCAGTGCATATGTTAATATAAATTCAGTGGGGCAGGTTGGAGCATCATAAAAATGAGAGAAAACCAAACCAGGCCATCTTGCTGGAGCACATCTGAACTGAAAGCCTGTCTTGAGGCAGGTGAATTATTTAAAGGTATACTTCAGTCAAAATACTAGTTCTTGTGAGGCCGAGGGTCCCACTGGCTCAGGAAAAGGTTTTGTCATTCTAAATACCGTAATGGTTATGAGATAATGGATTTTAAATGCACCAACTAGAGAAGGGCAAAATTACATCAAATTTGAGGGTTTTTAAAAATTATCTAGTTTAAATCTCTTGCTGAGCTCTGAATACCAGAGGTATTATTATTTAAGAAATAAAAACCTACACAAATAACTTACTGTGCTTCTCTTCTGTCCCTCTACTCCACACCTTGCAGGTCAACTGAAGAGACATTCAACATGGCAGATGAAAGCTGCGGTCTCAACCCTGCAATGGTTCGAAGGAAAAAGATTGCTCTCAGCATCATTATCTCTCTGCCAGAAAAGGAAGTGGCACAGAGGGATTTCCAGGATTTCTTCTTTTCTCACTTTCCTTTATTTGAATCGCATATGAGCAAGCTGAAGAATGCAATTGAAATGGTAAGGAGCAAATTGCTCTGGTTGCTATCTTCTATGAAGCAGGGAGAGTAACAGGTCAAGGAGGATACCTCAACCATGGGCTCCATAGCCAAATGGAAATGTGACTGTGTGTCTCCTGTATTAAGTTGCACAGTTTTTTCCTAGGTATCACACTGGCTCCGAATGTGATGTGAAAGTACAGGGTAGACCTCCTTCATGTAGTGCGGCCTTCAGAAAGGAGTCTTCTTGGAGCTTGGTGGGAGAGCAAATGTGTTCAGGGACTGAGGAAAAAGGTTTATGGACCAACCCTCTCCTGTGTCATCAGCTTTCCCACACATACACAGCACCACCAACATGACCTATTTTATATTGTTTTCATGAAACATCTCTTTAGAATAATAGTTTTGCCAAGTACTTAGAGTAAGGGGTGGGGGAGAGAAGGAGTCTTTTGGTCTCTGTTACTAATACTGACATTTTAAAAGTTCTTCAGCAGATCATTTTCATTGTTTTTAACCCACTTTTGTTTACTTTCTTTCCAAGGCTATGATCTCCTGTAGAAAAATAGCAGAAACCAGCCAAAGAGTTCAAGTTTACATCAGCCGTGTCATGGACGCCCTGAGTGAATTCAGGTATGGTCCTGTTGCATGGAAGAGTGCAGGGACACACGCACGCGCACACAAACACATAGCAAAATCTGTATATGTCTGGACTTGCTTTCAAGATATTGCTTACTTTTTCTTGGAGGGTAGATTCTCTCCCCCCCCCCCCCAAATCTGCACAATTGCACCTCTGCTGTTGTAGAGCTTCTGGGTAAAGGATGAGAATGCAAATAGCAAGGTAGAGGTCCCTCATTTTTACAGTAGTGGTGATGGAAGAGGGCCAAGACTCTGCTGGTCAGACCTGTTTCTCAAAGCTTCTGGAATGTGCTTCCATTTGGGAGAGAGCATGACATACCACAGGACGGTTATCCAGCAAGCTTTGTGTCAGGATGGATATCTGGGTCTGAGTCTCAGAGCCCCCGTCCAGCAGCCTCACTACTCCACAGGCACCAGAGAGTCTGAGACTGGCCTCCGAGGGAGGAAAGTGGCCCCTGACCTTAAATCCCTTCCTTGGAATCAAGCAAAGGGACGCATTTCTATTTTATTTATTTTCAAATCTTAAATCTGGATGATTACTCTTTTTTAAAGAAGCAAACGTTTTAAAGTAAGCAGAATTTTTGAAAAGGTTGGTGAGCCCCTTGAGACCTCTGCTAATGAAGGGTGTTCACCAAAGCCAGCAGCTCAGTGGCTTGTTCCTCCAGAGTGGCTTGAAGAAGGCATTCCCTTGGTGCTGGGCAGCGTGTGACTGAACACTAGCTATTGGGGGGAGGGGGCAGAGTTTATTTGCACTTAATTCTATGCAGAAAATAAAAATGACCAAAAAAACCTGTAAGCACACCTACACTGATAAATCAGGAGATAATGCTTGAGATTGTTGTGTGGTACTCTTTCCATTTTGTACCTTAGTCTAGTATTTTGTTTGCTATGAACGACTCCTGTAGGTTTTTTTACTTTCTGTGATTCTTACATGGGGATTTCATGAATTGGGGGGACAGGCGGCACCTATGTGTATGCGTGTGTTAAATATATTTAAGAAATTTCTCCTGGCTGGCAGTTTGTATTAATGTGACCTTCTTGAAGAAGCAAGATGACGGAAAGGTGTGTGAGAGAAGTGCTCATAATAGGCTGTTGCCGGTGGGTTAATTAGGCTGTGTCCTGTCATTCCAGTCTGTTGTGAATAGAAGCTTCCTGTGGCAGAAGAAGCCATTCCCCAGTAAGAGAAGTCTCCCTGTGTCAGACGAGGCTTCTGCCATGCAATTTAGCAGAGTGCCGGGATGCTTCCATCTCACCCTTTAGAGAAGAAAGAATTGAAAGAAGGCCAGTGAAATGGGCCCTGGTGACTCTCCTTCCTTCTGTTTTGGGAGGACAGAGCTGATGCATAAGGAGCAGGGAGCAGAGTGTTGCTAATCCTTCCTTCACCCCCATCTAGCCCTCATCCGTGATTTCATAATTACACTATCTTTCTTCAGAATGGCTTTATCAGAAGAGCTGATAACACTAATAGTTGTGTTATCTGCAGCAGTATACACCCAGGTTTCTAAAAGAGGAGCTACATTCCTGAGACTAGACTTAACTTGGGCAAAGTGGTCAGAATTTTATGAGGGGATAAAACAGAACTGCTTGTTGTTGTTTTGTGGGGGAGGTGGCTTGGGGGGCTGATGGGGGCTTCTTTTATTCTTTTTTTGCATTTGGATTTAAATGTAAAAATGTAAATATTCTCCCTCACCATAGAGTGGTTGTTTAGCATAGTAGTGAAGAGGTAGGACTGAGAAAGCACTTCCTCCAAGATTACTTCAAGGTGACCGCAGAGTGCTTTGACCTCTCAAAATAGTTGTACAAATGCTAAGTATGGCTATCAATTGGTTTCCCTCAGCACCAAGGACTCTTCTTGGCCTTGTTCATTCTGCAGCTTCTTCTGAATACTTATTTCCTGAAAGCTTGGGGTTTCCTCATTCTGTTTTGGAGAAGCGAACATTGGTTTGCTTCCCACTGAAATGAATCCCAACATCGGCATCGGCCATGATGAAAGCATACCAAGTTATCTTAACTAATTTAGTAATATCAAAATGTACGATACCTTTGCAGTGACTGTAAAGCATCTGCCGTAATGATGTAAGTGAAACTGCTAGCTTTTGAAAAATAATTGGTTATTTGGGAAGGGATTTCATGCTTTGGCAGGTGCTTGATCAGCTGGCCGTATTTCAGTTCATTATTAAAGCACCTGACTGGGGCCGTAGCCAAGATGGAAAGGGTGGGTAGAGATTACATAACAAGCATGTGAGTCCAAATGGAAAACACAACCTAAACATGCTGCTTAAAGCTCTCATGGCTTGTTTCCTTCAGTTGGTGTGTAGAAATGACCCCCTATTAGTTTTTTTTTAGTGGGTTTTTCCTCTGGGCAAAATAAAAATGTTCAGCACACTTTCTACCCATAGGGAGTCTTCTTCTAGCAGATTGGAATTTAAAATGTATAACAAATGAGTTTAAACAGGTGAAACTTCTATAAAACCATCCTCTGTGTGTGGATAATTGTCGTGAGCTTCGTTTCTCTTTGAGAGAAGGGGTGTAGGGGCAGAGCGGGGGCTGGGGCTTCTCCTGGGCTTAACCAGGCCGCAGCATGAGTCTGTGACCCTGGCCCAACTTTCAGGCTGCCAACAACTGCTACGGCCACCCTGACAATGAGGGTGCTGGCATGGCTGGCAGTGCATAACTCATGTACAGCACCAATCAGCCTCTTTGAGGAGTTGCCAGCAGCGGCTGGGCCAGTGAGGAACCGGTGGGGGTGGGGAGGGGCAGGCAGTCGGGCACACATATAATGAAAATAAATAGCATAAAGGGAAACAAAAAAAACCAACCTGGAAAACAGGTGAGAACTATGGAAATTAAAAATATAAATAATTTATTATTAGAGCTCAAAATGCTTAAAAACTATAAAAGAATATCATATCTATTTGGCAAATATATAAACACAGTTGTACATAATTTTTTTTTCAACAGGGGGTGGGGTATACTTCCTTAATCTACTATGATTGGTTCTGGTCCTGCAATATATTCGTATTGGTTGTTATACGCCAGGCAGAATTCCCAGCCAGGAAATATTACTGATTCCTCCCCTGGATATTGGAAAATCGAGCTGTTGGGAGGTCACTTTGGACCTTTTCACAAAGAAACACACAGCACAATTTTCCAATTAAAATTGAGGAAGCATTTATCCCCCCCCCCTGTTGAAAACTGAAATTTTTTTCATGTACAACTGTGTGTATCTGTCTGCTGACCTCTGAGGAAGATCAGTGTGATTCAAATGTGTTTGGTCTGAACTTGTTGGTATTAGTGGTGTGCACACTGAGATGCTTTATGTGTGCCCCAGTAGATAAGTTATTCATTTATGGTTTTTAAATGTTTTGAGCTCTGATGATAAGTTGTTTACATTTTCTATATACAGGTTTTCCCCTGGCCCTTTTGGACCTCACACATATGGTGAAGCCTGGCCCATGAGGTCTTGGGTGGAACTGTGGAGGCAGGCAGGGAGGACCAAGCAGTTGGTGCTCCCTGGGTCTCCTCAAGGCCTGTTGCCAGGAGATGGTGCTTGAGATTGTTGTGTGGTTCTCTTTCCACTTTGCACCTTAGCTTAATTTTTTTTCCTATGAACTACTCCTGCAGGCTTTTTTACTTTCTGATATTCTTACATAGCAGTATCATGAATGGGGGGGGTGGCATCTATATGTGTGTTTGTGTGTTACATATATTTAAGAAATTTCTCCTGGCTGGCAGTTTGTATTAATGTAACCTGCTTGAAGAAGCAAGTTGACGGAAAGGTGTGTGAGAGAAGTGCTCATAATAGCTATTGCTGGTGGGTTAATTAGGTTGTATCCTGTCATTCCAGTCTGTTGTGAATAGAAGCTTCCTCTGGCAGAAGGTCACCCTCTATCAGACGAGGCTTCTGCTGTGCAATTTAGCAGAGTGCCGGGATACTTCTATCTCGCCCTTTTGAAAAGAAAGAATTGCAAGAAGGCCAATGAAATGGGCCCTGGTGACTCTCCTTTGGAAGGGCAGAGGCTGAGCATGTACATGTTGGCTCATTTAGAAGAAACTGCTGCTGCACATCAAGAGGGAGTACATGTCTCAGTCAGTAACCTTTTATTGGCATAAAATATGTATAAAACATACAGAAATAGGGCTTAAAATTTCAACGAAATAATAAAATAGGCCATGGGGTTACATAACGAACAGATCTTAAAATGATTAGATAAACTATAAAAATAAAATACAAAATAAGCAGCATATTATAAAAGCATCTTAATTAAGACTCTGGCAACTATAATGGTTACCTCTGGGTCTTTGTCAGAGAGCAGGAATTACAAGGTCATAGACTTACTTACAAAAGGCTTGATTTCCAGCAAAGCAACAAAACTGTCATCTCGACATTGCTCATATCATCTAACAAAATGTGTGAGGTAGAGCCAGGACAGCTAGAACCACATAGGCAGAGTCTCACATGGTATGGAATACGGTTAAACCTTCCCTCTAAGACCTTTGAGGGGAAAGCATTCATTCATGCAAGGAGAAAAGCTCTTCTCAGGGGTGGGACATCAAGAAGATGTAGATATGTAGGCATACGATTTCTCTGCATAGTGATGCCAAAGAATGCTGGAGAGCAGACACGAGGATGGGTAGGCATGAGTTCCTGATGCTCATGGTCTAATATTCTCTGTTTAATAATCATAGAATCATAGAGTTGGAAGGGGCCATACAGGCCATCTAGTCCAACCCCCTGCTCAATGCAGGATTAGCCCTAAGCATCCTAAAGCATCCAAGAAAAGTGTGTATCCAACCTTTGCTTGAAGACTTCCAGTGAGGGGGAGCTCACCACCTCCTTAGGCAGCCTATTCCACTGCTGAACTACTCTGACTGTGAAAAACTTTTTCCTTATATCTAGCCTATATCGTTGTACTTGTAGTTTAAACCCATTACTGCGTGTCCTCTCCTCTGCAGCCAGCAGAAACAGCATCCTGCCCTCCTCCAAGTGACAACCTTTCAAATACTTAAAGAGGGCTATCATGTCCCCTCTCAACCTCCTTTTCTCCAGGCTGAACATTCCCAAGTCCCTCAACCTATCTTCATAGGGCTTGGTCCCTTGGCCCCAGATCATCCTCGTCGCTCTCTTCTGTACCCTTTAAATTTTATCTACGTCCTTCTTGAAGTGAGGCCTCCAGAACTGCACACAGTACTCCAGGTGTGGTCTGACCAGTGCCGTATACAATGGGACTATGACATCTTGTGATTTTGATGTGATGCCTCTGTTGATACAGCCCAAAATGGCATTTGCCTTTTTTACCGCTGCATCACACTGCCTGCTCATGTTTAGTTTACAATCCACAAGTACCCCAAGGTCTCGTTCACACACAGTGCTACCTAGAAGCATATCCCCCATCCAGTAGGCATGCTTTTCATTTTTCTGACCCAGATGCAGAACTTTACACTTATCTTTATTAAATTGCATCTTGTTCTCATTTGCCCATTTTTCCATTGTGTTCAGATCTCGTTGAACTCTCTCTCTATCTTCCAGAGTATTTGCCAGTCCTCCCAATTTGGTGTCATTTGCAAACTTGATGAATAGTCCCTCCACCCCCTCATCTAGATCATTAATAAATATGTTAAAAAGTACCTGGCCGTGCACCGAGCCCTGAGGTACCCCGCTACTCACCTCCCTCCAGTCTGATGAAACACCATTGACAAAAACTCTTTGAGTGCGGTTCTCTAACCAATTCCCTATCCACCTAACTATCTGAAAATCCAGATTGCAGTCCTTCAATTTATCCATCAGAACATCATGGGGAACCTTGTCAAAAGCTTTACTATAATCCAAGTAAATGACATCAACCGAATTTCCACGATTCAGCAAACCTGTTACTTGGTCAAAAAAGGAAACTAGGTTGGTCTGGCAGGACCTGTTGGAGACAAATCCATGCTGACTTCCTTGGATCACCAAATTGTCCTCCAGATGTTTGCAGATCGCTCCCTTTAATATCTGCTCCATTATCTTCCCCACAACAGAGGTCAGACTCACTGGTCTGTAGTTTCCTGGGTCATCCTTCCTCCCTTTTTTGATCCGGAAGATACATTTTTCTTCCAGAGGTAGTAGGGAGTTCAGATAGATGCCAATGGAGACTAATTTTTGTTCAGTAGTCTGGAACTATCAAAATTTAACAGGTTAAATTTAGACAAGTTAAAAGGCTGCCAGTTTCTACTCTAAAATAGTCTGACCCAAAATTTAAAAGTAGCAATCCAGGCCCTTGTCTCTACCTTAATTTGGCCAAATTCTGTGCAGATGGCATAATAGGAGACACAATTGGGAACCTGTGCAATTTGCCTATAGAAAGCAGATTGAACACCCTCAACAGATTTATTAAAAGCAGGAACCCATAAGGGGCATCCAAACAGGAGCTGGGACATCACTTTGGCATTACAATTTTTAATTGCTGCAGGAATAAATTGGTTACCTTTCGCAGAGAAAAATAACTGTTTTATCCGGGAAGATGTGCATGTGGCATTTTGGCCCATAGGTGCAATCCGACGTAACAATTGCAGAGGGCTGCAGTGATGCTCCTCCCTGTTTATGGAAGTGTCCATCTTGCTTGTCTCACATGTCATCTCATGCTGTGATTTGTGGATCCAACATGGCTGATACTTTGAGAGATGAGGGATTTTTGCTCGGTGCAGAGCTGGTCAAAGCAATCTTGTATTTTGAATAATAGGTACTTCTGAGTTGACAGATTTGTTCCTCTTTTGGCAGAGTGACAGTCTGGAACTTGTATTCCATTCCAAGGATCACAGAGCCTGTATGGCTTAGTATGATGTCTGGTGCTTCAGAAAAGAGCCAGTTATGCCAGCACTTCCTCAAGGAATTCACTGTTCTGATAGAACAGACCAGCAAAAACCAGTAAGTCTTCTCTTTCCTCCCGCCTCATTCTGCTGCTTTTGCATGGAAATGGCAGATTTGCTACAGCATTCCTTCCTTTGTGACTCTCTTCTCCATAGGTTCTTAGCTGCTTTGTTAACCGCGGTGCTGACGTATCACCTGGCCTGGGTCCCTACCGTGATGCCGGTTGACCATCCCCCCATCAAGGCTTTCTCTGAGAAACGTGCTTCTCAGTCTGTGAACATGCTGGGGAAATCGCATCCTTACAATCCACTTTGGGCCCAACTCGGTCAGTAAAAGATTTCTAGGCCAAGAAAAATAAATCTGGATAACTTCCGATTGCTTTAATCCATAAAATGTGTTTGTGCATGTACATATAAAAGAGGTTTAAATATATTGGGTTGGACCCAGGGCAGAATTTCCACTTGTGCTCCAGCTATCACGCAGCTGAAAGGAAAGCAAAAAACCATGGACTGCCAAGGGAAGCCAATAGTGGCTGCGCTTGCATTGCTGCTTTCTGAAAATCAGGTGCAACCTGTTTCTGAGCACTGATACGTAGTGGCCCCTGTGCTAGGCATTGCACTACATCTTGTGCAAGCAGAACTGTGCTAAGTCCATTTATGTTTCCACTTGTGCATCACTGGATCCAACTCATAGGGTAGGGTAGATGTCTTTATAATACTTTCCAAAACCTGAGTCTTACAATAGTGTACAGAAAGGTAAACCTATATAAAATCCTATAATGCACAATAATATACCACATCCCAACCAATTCAGGAGCTACATAGAAGTACACCCGCCAGCTTGCACAAATATCTATTCAAATTTAATCATGACTATCCAGATACTAGCTTGAAGAAGAGCACTTCAAAGCTCAGAGGCCTGGAACTTGCAAAATAAAACAGAAGTTCATTGATATATTAAAGACAAGCATTTTTTTTCCCAGCATGAGCTTTTGTGAGTCATTCTTTACTTCCTCAGAAGCATCTTGTAACCAGGTGCCCACTACTGCTGTGTTTATTATGTCTGAGGAAGTGTGCCTGCACCCGAAACCTCACGCCTTAAATAAATCTTTGTTGTTCTTAAAGGTGCCATTGGCCTCAAATTTTGTAGTATTATCCTGTTATCCATCTAGTGATAACTCTGTGAAGCATATGGTGCCCTCTAGTGGTACCTGTATGGTTGCAAACTACGTAATCACCTTTTATTCCTTTGCACAGCCATGGGTGCGAGCGATAGAATTTGTTCAGTATCTGAACAACTCTGGGTTGGATCTGTCAGTTGTGAGTAGCACAAACTCTGTTGACTGCCCTGTAGCCAGATAATGCATTTAAAAATATGCTATGCTTGGTAGATAAAATCAGCATCTCAGTGCAGAACTTAACTTCCCTTTAAAAGAAAAGGCCTTGAACATTTAGGAGCTGTGAGAGTGATTTCAGGGAGGTAGTCTAGGGGTGTGCATTCAGCTAAGCCAAGACCAAAAAAACCCTGGAATTTAAAGGAAGTCGATTGCATGAATAGCTGTGGGACACTGTGGTAGCCAAAATGGTACGTTTCAAGGTCCCAATGATTTCAGTGGCAGAATTGAGCAAGCTCATTAATTTCTCTTAAAATCAGTGGGACTTCAAAGGACTGAATGGGACTTCAAAGGACTTAATTTTGACTAAGTCATGCCCTGGGTGTTCTGTCATTTAAGCAAGGTTGTAATAACAAATTTAGTAACTTTTATTTATACAGGAGTCTTTCTTTTTTGACAGAAGACAAATGTTGAATTTAGTGTCAAAGAACCTGCCTTAAATCAAGCCATAATATTGGCATATAGTGCTCAGTACTGTCTACTCTGGCTGGCAGCAGCACTGTATAGTAAGGACTTTCCTCTTGTCTAAGATCCTGTATTTGGAAAGGCCATGATTTAAATAAGAACCATGTGTGCTCTACCACTGAGCCATGCCCCTTCCCCACTAGTCGTGTTGGTGAAAGTGATGAATCCTGACAACTAGAGCATCAGGGACAGGAGCTGAATTCCAACCTTCCTTACATAATCTCTGTCCACTTGACTTAATAACCCATACAGTTGTGTGAGTCTCCTCATCTTTTCTTGTACTTCATATAGGTGACTTGTATGGTGCTATAGGGTCTCCTGTCAGGATGACACGGACTGTAGTGGTTGGGAAACGTAAGGATTTGGTTCAGCGCATACTCTACGTTCTCACCTACTTCTTACGATGCTCTGAGCTGCAAGATGACCAACTCATTTTGAACAGGAACATCAGTGAAGAAGAACAAGCTGTGAATGGATGTAAGTTTACAACGGCATTGGAAAAGGGAGACGTTGAGGACTCTGATTATGTGGTAGTCACTGTAAGAAAGGAACCTGCTCTTGTGCCTCCCCTTCTGCCTCAGAAGACGACAAGTCATTCCTCTGTGAGACACGAGAACTGCTCTGAAGCTGTGGGCTTGAACGAAAAGCACGAAGGGGCGAATGTGGAGCAGAGTTCGGAGGTGTCTTCTCATTTGTCCAAAGGCTCTCCTAAAGAAATCATGGAAGAGGTCATCCAGGTTAAAATGACGGCCAGTTCAGAAGCTGTATTTGGAGAGCGAGCCAAATTGGAGAATGTAACCATAGAAGCAAATGATGGCCACCACTGTAAAGACAGGGGGCAACAGCTTAGCAAGTCGTTTTCTACACGGTTTCCTGTGAAGGCTGACCAGAGGTGGCCTCAGTCGGAAAAAGTTACCTTCCAGATTGGAAGCTCCACCTCCCCAGAGTCTGATGGAGAAATCCAAAGAAAGGAGATGAGTGAGTCTTTGGGGAAACTCAGGAATAAAAGCAAATCTCCATGCCTGGCGTCAAATACATTGCGTATGATACCCCACGCTCAACGAGAAAAAACTGACTTCTCTTATAAGCCACGCTGCAGGCAGAAAGTGAGTAAAGCACCGGTGCCAGCTGCATCTCGGGTGTTGGGTCAGCTGTCTCTCTCTCCCGACAGCAGAATCAGAACCCTACGTCCAGGGAAACAGGAGGAAGCTAAAAGTACACGCTGTGCAAGCCTAGCAAGTGGTTCTCTTGACTGTGATGCAGAGGGTTCTACTGATGGGCCTGTTTCTGACCAAGTGGTTATCGAAGACGTCCTCTGTGGGGATGCTGGAAGGAAACACCCTTTCAAAACGGAAGAGAACATTCCTAGAAACGAGAGCTCGGACAGTGCCTTGGGAGAGAGTGATGACGAAGGCAGTGCATTTAGTCCAGATGTACAGCCTCAGAGCTTGATCACCAATAGGCCTGAGGAGCTCTCAGAAGTGGAACTTGTTTTGCCAAGGTAAAATGCTTTGTACCAGCCTAAGAAGTCATTCCCCCAAAAAATCAGCATTGTTTTGGAGTATGACAGTAAATAGAATGGTCATGTTAGACCAAATTCAGCCAGTTGTTTTCATTCTATGACAGGGGTAGTCAACCTGTGGTCCTCCAGATGTCCATGGACTACAATTCCCATGAGCCCCTGCCAGCGTTTGCTCATGGGAATTGTAGTCCATAGACATCTGGAGGACCACAGGTTGACTACCCCTGTTCTATGGTAATCTTTGCATATTTTGGGAAAGCTGGTTTAGAGCAGACTGGGAATTGGGATTTATGATTAATTCCTAAATACCCTCATTTAAGTTTACCTAGTTTTGGACTTTGACAACCACCCTGGCATCCTGACTACCAGATGGTGAGAGAAAACACACTTAAGACAATCTTAATAACTTTCCCCAGCTTTTGGTTGGGAAGATGTATTGTGGACATTTGAAATGTCTAGAGCAAATGTAAAACAAAAGCCATGTAATAATTTTTATTGTGATCAAAATAATGCAGACTGTATGCAAGCTTCTAATGTCTCCAGAACTCTTCCCCTGGCTGATAATTAGGAGAGCTGGAATCAGGTTATTTCATTGGTAAGCTGGGAAGAGAAGAAAAATGGATGTGCCAATCAAAAATACAAAGACCAGTAGCTGACTAAATTTCTCACTAGAGAGCACACACAGATCTCTTAAAAGGCTAAAAAGAAAGGGACAGTTACATTAATGCTAAATATTAATTTTAGATGATGCCCTAAGTCAAGAGTTGACAGCAGCCAAATATTCCTCAGTGGTGGAGGGAACCCCGTAAAAACAATCTCCTCCCAGGTAGCTTTGACAGAGTCTCTATCTGATAAATTCAGGTGTGTTCAAAATAGGCAGAAGTTGCAATTAAACATGTTGGTCCTTATAATAATCTGAAAGCAAAGGCCTTGTAAGTAACCTGCATGTTCAGAACAAGGGTACATTTTTCATGAGCATCTTAGGGTTTTGGCCATAATCTTGACTGGCAAGGAGGGTGGGTAACAACGTATTTCTGCCAGATGATGATAAACTCATGCCAAAATTAACTGAACTTATTTATTATGTATTTGTTTGTTAAATTTATACCACCCCCTTTCCCCAAGGGCTGAGGGCAGCTTACATCAGTTGTGTTTTATAATAGATTCAAATTAAAATTCCAACATTTAAAATTCGTAATTTGCATTTATATTGATTGAAGTTTTACAACCTGTTGACCAAGAGGCCTGAAAAGAGAGTCAGTTTTTTGTATGCTGGGAGCAACCAGTTCTTGTCTTTCAGATCCAACACAATCAGCAATCAAAGTGTGAGACATTTTGGACGGTCGCTGCTGGGGGGCTATTGTGCTTCGTATATGCCTGATCTTGTATTACATGGAATAAGCAACGATGAGCAGCTCAAGCTTCGTTTGCCAGCTGATTTGTGTCATTCAGTAAATGTAAGTCTGCGCACCTTTTTCAGCAAGAAGCCTCTTGCGACATGCAGGATTGGCCAGAAAAGGAGGCGTTGTGGAGAATTATTATCTGTTGGCCACAACTAGCAACAAAGTTGTTCTCTTTTAATGTTGCTTGAAATTGCTTTTGTTGAGAGCCATCTTGGTTGTAGTGGTCAAGAGCAGTGTCCTCTAATCCAGAGAAGTGGATTATGATTCCCCACTCCTCCTTCACACGCAGCCATCTGGGTGACCTTGGGCTAGTCACAGTTCTGTTAGAGCTGTTCTCTTCCAGACTCTCAGCTCCACCTCACTAACAGGGTACCTGTTATGGGGAAAGGAAGGTAAAGCGCTTTGAGACTCTTTTTTCCTCTCTGCATGATGAGGAAACCATAATTGTTCTGGAAGCTTCATTTCTTGCACATTATAGTTGCCTTAGTTTGCACCTTTTATCCAAAGGAAAGGCATATTCTAATGAGAGGCTCATTTTGCTATGTTTCTCCCACTGCCAGGTGGCTTCTCCCATTTTCCTCTGTCTGTTCCCATCCTCTAATGAGAACAGAGGAAACTGGACTGTGTGGAGGCAGCCCAAGTTGTCTGCTTAATCTCAAAAACAACCTCATGTTTAAACACTTGATGGTCAAACTGCAAAGTGGAACCTTCTGTCCTTCATATGATGCATTTCCATGTAGGTCTTGCCATGGCTGTGTACCGCAGAACCGCTTGTTTGCCCTGAATCAGAAATCTGTATTTGCCAAAATGTGCAAATGCCCTGAATGTGCATTTGTTGCATGCATGCACACTATTTATGTTGATTTTTTTTTTGCCATTGAGTCTCAGCAAACATATGATGTCATTGTAGGGTTTTCAAGGCAAGAGAGGTATAGAGGTGGTTTGCCATAGCCTGCCTCTGCACAGCAACCCTGGACTGCCTTGGCAGTCCCATATCCAAATGCTGACCAGGGCTGACCTTGCTTAGCTTCTGAGATCTGACAAGTTTGGGCTAGCCTGGCCTATTCAGGGCATTTATTTTGATAGTCCCACGTATTTGCCAAGTCCTTGCATTGTAAGGAATGGAAGTTTTTGTAGCACAACTTCTAAAGCTGGATAGGTGCATAAAGGGCAATTCACTATACATAATTCAATATTTGTTAACAGAAGTAAGCTGTCTTGATAAATGTCGCTGAAACTGGCCCTGTCAGCGTACCTTCTGCATACTCTGTGTGAAGGGAACATCCTACTGATCATAAGCTTTATCAGGTAGAAGGTACATACTTAATAATCATTGGGTTTAAGTAAAGTATTTGATTTATAGTGTTTATATGCAAAATGTCTCTATTCTACATTTCATTTATAGACTTAACAAATAACACTTAGCACAAAAGTGGTTTGAAGATGTCCCGCTTCAGCTCCTTTTGGTGTGTGTTTTGTTACAGCATCCAGTACTAGATGAGCCCATCTCAGAAGCTGTTTGCATTATTGCTGATACGGATAAATGGACTGTGCAGGTGGCCACAAGCCAGAGAAAAATGATGGACAATATGAAATTAGGCAAGGATGTCCTAGTCTCCAGCCAAGTGTCCTCTTTGTTGCAATCCATTTTACAGCTTTACAAACTTAACCTTCCTGCCGACTTTGTAAGTTCTCTTTTATAAATAAGTGCATGCAGTTGTTATTAACTAGCAGGGGAAATGTGAAGGGTGACAAGTTTTAAACTGTGTGTACCTCTTCACTCACTTTCTATCCTGGGAGCAACAGATCAATGTACCAGATACTACTCCTGTTCAGGTGACAGAACTGATCTTCATAAGTGTGTCTTATGTGGCAACTGTATGGAGAGTTAAGAACATAAGAGAAGCTGTGTAGGATCAGGCCAATGGTTCATCCAGTCCAGCACTCTGTATCTCACAGTGACCAAAAACCACGTGCCATTAGGACCACCAGCAGGGCCAGACCTCCAGAAGCCCTCCTACTAGCCCCCGAAGCAACAAGAATACAGAGCACCACTCCCCCCCCTTTTTTTTTTGCCTGTAGTCTTTCCCTTCGGCCAGACAGGCTTTATTCCCTGTCTGGGAATTGTGACAAACCAGTTAAATTGTGACAAACCAAAAGCTCGTTTTTAGAAGCCCTGGCAAATAATAACATCCTGTTGTGCATCCAAAAGGAAGTAAATGTCGAGGCTGCCTATGTGTATGGAGAGTAGGGCGCAAAGTACTGAAAGGGCCCTGCTCCCGAACCCAGCCTCATTGGCATATCTTTTATGTGTTGTGGTCTACTGGATATGAACCATTGTGATGTTTTTCCTCTGTAGTGCATAATGCATCTTGAGGATCGGCTACAGGAAATGTACCTCAAAAGCACAATGCTGTCAAAATATTTGCGAGGTCACACACGAGTTCATGTGAAAGAGCTTGGAGTGGTGTTGGGGTGAGTTATTGTTGTTGGAACTACTTTTAAAGTTTGAACATTTTGCACTCTGTCAAACACTCAGAAATTCAGACCATTTTAAGCAACAGAAAGGTCTGCCAGTCCTCCCCTATAATTCCTTCCTTCCTTTCCCTTCACCACATCAGAGCTGGAGCTGTGTGGGGCCAGAGCTCAATTGTACCAACTTCCAGCACTGCCTGATGCCCCCAGCTGTCCTGCCTGTAGCTCCTCATTAGCTCTGGCAGCATACTCACTGTTTCTCTTGACACTGGTCCAGCTAGGTTCCTCTCATGGCTAGTTCCTGGCCATTTCCCAGGTAAGACCAGTTGTTTGGCCTAGCCTCCGACAGCTAGACTGTCCCATAATAGGTTGACTGGCCCTTCACAACACTTCACAAGGTATAAGATTTTTATAATTTTAGGTAGAAACTTTTATCAGTTTGCCATTGGATATATTGTAACTTCTGTTTCTTTCAAAGCATCGCTACACATTCAAAAATAGCTCAGTCCTCAGTACAGGAAGTCTGTGCTGAGATTTTTTGAGCCTAGATTAGCGAAGTGGTGGATCATCCATCTGTCACCGTGTCTGGGTCTGAAATGTTCTCTGTAGAAATAGTGTCTTACAGCACTCTTCTGTTTTATGGTTGTTTCCTGTCCATCTTGTAGATTCCTGGTCCTGAATATCGAGGTCACTATTATGTGTTTTTCCTCATTGTTGAATCTATGCATATTCTCATGAGATGGTCTAATCCAGCGGTCCCCAACCCCGGTCCGGGGACCGGGATCGGTCAGTGGATCAGTCAGTCCCGGACCGCGGCTCTTCCTCGTCCTCCTCCCTGGCTGCTGCCTCGAGGGCTGCCCTGCCCTCTGCCGCCAGCTTACCTTTGATGCTCTCCAGCGGCTGCCATGGCTTGGGCTCCCCCTCAGTGTGGCACTGCACAGCTGCTGCTGGCAGTGACCCCCAGTGGGCGGCAGGAAGTCAGGGGCGCTGGTGGTAAAGCAAGTGGAGCAGTGTTCTTTTCTTGAAGCAGGCTACTTTTTCTTACCATGCCTGAAATTACGCATGTACATGAATTTCAAGGTTTAAATTAAGTTGTGAAGTAGACTGTTCCTGCCTATTCATCTGACCAGACTTAATCCTGTTTTCTTGCACATAGTCTCCAACTAAGACTCACATAATTCTTTTTGCAAACAATTGTTAAACATTGACTAGACCTTTCAGAATTTGGCAAGATGGCTTGGTTATGAAGTGAGGGGTAGGAAACAACCCAACAGAATTGAGGCTGAATAGTCAATGGTATTTTAAGTTATTTGGCTTGATTCTGGTCATTCTAAACAGGAAGAGATCATGGAAAATGTGGTGGAAACATACAGCAGGTCCATGCATTTCCTTCTGTTTAATCATGCATGCACGCAAGAAAAGGAAGTAGAATTGTCAAGGAGTAATTAAGTCATAGATGGCTTCACACGTCCTCATAGCAATACTGTTTCTGTGCCCTCTTGGCTAGTTGTATTTCATCACAGACGTTCTGTACCTTGCTTTAGTGGAAACCCTCCCAGGTTGATACTTTCAACGCTGCACCGTTATGTGCATATTGAAAATTCTCTTTGTAATTTTTCTTTCTAGGATAGAATCCAACGACTTGCCTCTGCTGGCAGCTATAGCAAGTACCCATTCTCCATATGTTGCTCAAATACTTCTCTAAGCTGTTATCTTGAAGGAAAAGTATTCCACCCCCCCAACAAAATAAAAGGATTTGGGGCATGGAACAGATGCCAAGCATGAAGAGGTGGCAAATGGAGGGCGGCACTGCATTCTGTCGCTTATCCATGTCTGCATTTTGCCTGGATGCTTATCAGTGGGATTTCAGTTTACATAATGTAAAAGACATTCAGGGTTTTTATATTCTTTGTGGAGTAAGCTAATCAAGAATGCATCTTTGTATTTTAATGGACAAAAGGATTAAACACTACTGAAACCGAACTATCAACAGAACTATCCAAGTATGGTTTTCCATTATTGCACTTGTCAGTGTCTTGTTCTTTTGAATTTTTTTCCAAATGGGAAGCTGTAAGCAATTGTATGCCTAAGCATTCCTGTGCTGTTTGGATGGAACATGATGATTTGGAGCATGTAAGCATGCATGTGTTTTTGTGTTATACTACTGGCCTTCCTTGGGACAAGAGATTCAGCATTTGGAGTAACTGATGCAGTTGACTAGTTCATAAAACAGACAAAAAGAGGTGGATAGAAGCTGCATTGGGTGGTATTGCTGGGAAAACAACATTCTGGATGTACACAATCCTCAATCACTTTTGGATAAAAATTGCCTTTTGAAAGTAGGGGGATACTTATGGAGCCGAGCAAATTTCTGTGGCCAACTTCTTTGATGCAAATGCAACATCTTGAATTACAGTTTCCCGATGTTGTTAAAACGTAGGTCGAGTGTCCAATTTTTATCTTGTATAAGCAACTGAAAAATGAGTTTGAGACAGAAGAACTGATATGACAAAGTTTGGCATAAATCCTGGCAGATTTATTTTGTAGTATAACTGCTTCATTGCCCTGTGAAAGGTGAGCAGTCTTTAGCTGCACTTGAAGCAGGAATGGCTTGCTAAGTGAATAAATGGAATGTGCAGACAAAACCCCAGCAAGGGCATTGAGTGTGGCCATAGGGACATGGCAGCAACAGCTGATTATGACAAAATATTCAAAGTGACCCCACAGAATGTTTTGCACTATAGCCTATCAGTGCCTTCAGTCTTATATGTCTTAATCAGAAATTTCTCTTTCAGAATTAAATTAGAAATTAATCATATGCACCTCATTTTCTGGACTGTTGTGCAACTGCATCAAGCATAGCTTTTTTTTTATTTTCAGGAGATTCCATTATGCTAGCCTTTTAACATCAAGGATGCAAATTACTAGAATAAGGAAGAGCAAAGCCTTGTGTGGAAAAGCCCCCATTCAGCACTGTGCTCAAGTTGTGCAATTGTCCCAGTACAATCTTCGTCTGAGAATGAAACTGTTACATAGAAATAGAAAAGACATATACTGCAACCACTATGAGGTGGTGTCCGCAGTTTGATGCCACGTTTTCTCAATACCATTTTGCTAATGGAACCCTTTTTTGTTGTTGTTTGAGGCTTGTCACAGTTTTCTGTCTTTTTCCTCTTTCATTCTCGTCTTATTTTTGTGACAATAAATCATGCAGACCCAAATTCAGGCATCACTGTTACAGATCCATCGCAGCATTGTTTCCCCTCCATGCCTTGCAATTCTTCTTGTCATAAATTACCTTCAGAAATCAATTTCACTCGGACCTTATTGTTCTAAACTAAAAAAAGCTCCAATTTTGCAGGAAGGGTTTGTGCTGGCTTTAAAATGCCCGTTTTCTCATATTGAGGCAAAGGGATGACATATCTTTGCAGTCTTTAATTACCTTGTACACATTTTGTGAGGGCATGTCTTTCCCATAAATATTTCTTTACCTCAGAATAAATTAATAATACAGATTGTTCTAAACATACTGAGAGATCACCCTAAATTAGAATTGGATCACCAAGTGGCTTTTATCCTATATTAAAAATAAAACCTTTTCCTTCCCACCAAAAATACTACCTCAGTTGACAGGATAACCTGCCAGTAGGGGGCTACTTCATGTTTGTGCGAGTGCTGAATTTTCTGCATCATTGTGTAGCATTGACAGAGCAAAAGCTGTACCAGTGACTGCCATGGCTATCTTTAGTTTAGGTTTTGATATTATTGAATTGTTTAAAATGGTGTTGAATGTACACAAGAAACATCTGAATTGACAATGAGATGAAAGTTGTCTTAAATGTTCATGATTCCAAAGACTTTTATTGTTTGTTTCCTTGGTATTTTAACACTATTTTTAAGTGGAGACAGATTTCCATGGACCATGGTTTGCAGCTTAAAACATGAGTGTGGTCTTTCCAAAATTATTTTAATACTCATAAACAGGCAGAAAGGGGGAAAAAGGATACTGGTGGCTGATTAAGTAAATGAACTTTTATACTGTATGATTTTTAATGCACTCAAAAGATAATAGCTTGCGGACTAGCATTGATAAAGATGGATAAGAAATATTGAACATTCTAGAAGGCCCCCCTTTTCCACCAAATCTTTCAGTTTCCCAACCGATAGCTAGTGTTGTGAAATGAGGTGTCCACTCCTTTTGACAGAAGCTGTATTTTATAGTGTAATATGTTTCACAAGCTGTGTCAGTGGACCATATTACCTGGATCAGTAGAAGTATTAACATGTGAACTAGACCAGGGAAGATGTATGTATTATACTGCAGCATGTTTTCAGAGAGGAATGGTGAGTAGTGTGTGTTTGAATGAGTGCCCATGGAAACCTCTTACTATCATTTGTGTCAATTTCTTTTGTGGCATTGGTGCAATAAATTTTACAGATTCATCACTGAATGGGGTTCTCCATCTATCAGAATACTATCATCAGAGGTTCTAGCTGATAGAACGGTAAAGTTGACAGTGAAGAAATTTCTCAATATTTTGACATCCAAGTTAGTTTCAAGTTAGTTTCAAGTAGTTTCACATTATAGATCTGATATGAAATTATGTGAAGTTCTGCATATGCTATCAATTGAACTCAAAGCAGCCCCTCCATCTTTAACCGCTCCTGCGGAGCAGAATAAATAAAAGAGTAAGCCCTAAGGGGGAGGAGAAAGGGCGGGCTCTGTCTGGGATAAAAACTCGGAGGGCCCTGATTGGGCTCCTGATTGAGCCCTCTGAGTGTCACTCCATTCGCGCAGCTCCCCATTGGCTGCTTGGCCCAGCCTCGCCTTGCCCGGCTGGGGACTCACCGCACACAAGGAGAAGCAGCCTTCCCCAATGGTGAGTACTCCCCATGGCTTCCCCTCACCCTCACGAAAGGAGCAGGGATGCCGCGTCACAGCCACGGTGTCCCTGCTCCTTTCCCACCCGAGCTCATCACCCCGACACTGCTTCCCCGCCCCCACAGACAGACACACACACACACACTCACTAGCCAAACCCCTCTGGCTGCCCCCCCCCATGATCGCCCTGCTGCCGCTTCCCTGCCCCTACAGACACACACATGCACACAGCCAGCCACCCATTGCACTCCCCTACCCCTTCCCCCACCCCACACACCCATGTACCCAATCCTCTCTACCCCCTCTTCCCTCGCCACCTCCCCCTCCTGATTCGCCCCCCTCCTGATTCCCCCCACCCTTCAGACACACCCTGTCCCCTGCCCTTTCACCTACCTCTCTGCCTGCCTTCCTTTCTTCCTTCTTTCTTCCTGACTTCCTCTATTTCTCCATCTCCTTCCCGTCTCCCTGTCTCTCCCTCTCACTTGCTTCCTGTCTTTCTCCTTTTCTTCCTTTCTTTCTCCCTTCTACTCATCCCTTCAACCACACCTTGCCCTTTTTTCTCCCTCCCATACCTCCTTTCCTCTTCCTCCTTTCCTTCAGTCTGCCTCCCCATCCGCTAGCACCTGCTGTATTTATTCTACAGTGGGCTTAATTTCTAGTAAGCAAAATATGTGTCCCGTTTCTGTAGATTTTTCTCCTTCCAAAGGCATCCCACATTGTACCAAAGGTCCCCAATCCTTAGGGACAACTTTCCAGTTGATGTAGGAGGCTGCAAAAGACAGGGTGTCAGGAAGATCTGTTCTGCAAAAGGAACTTCACATGCAGTTCTCTGCTGACCTAGCTGTATTGATTCACCCCTTTGTAATATCGAGACTGGGTTATTGTACACCTACGTATGCATGGTATCTCCTGAAGATTCAGAAGCCAAAATATTTCTTGGCAATTTGGTGCTGAGTGTTACCCTGACCAACAGAGACTGAGCCAAGCTACATTTGGTATAGTCCTTCCTAAACTGTACAGTACTTCTTAGCTGCAGCTGGAGGGATTGCATATCTGAATTTTCCCACACACAGAAATGCACTCTGTGTCTGTGGAAAACCGAAACATTTCTGGAAGACAGAATACAGTTTAGGCTCTTATCTGTCATGCTTGTTTTTATTTGCTGAAAACTATTTGTGAGAGCAGCAAGTATTCATTCTTTAACAACATTCACAAGCAGTTCTGGTCCTGAAGGCAGAATGTATCCAAAGCTCCTATTATGGCCTAAATAAATTGTGGTGGCTTTATGTTATTCATATTTGGATACCTATGTGATCATGTGCTGCATAATTTGATGTATATGCTCACCACAGCAATTTTATCAATTCTTGTTTGGCTTTGTGATTGCATTTTAATGCAATCTTTACTAGATCACTTAGGATAAATACTGTGCCTGGGGACCAAGTGGCCATTGAACTGAAGACCTCTAAAGGGGCAGCAATGTTCAGTTAAATGCAATGCACACTAATGTGACTTTTCTCTTCCATCAGCAGCCCCTGTGACCTCAGAACAGGTGATACTGGGAGGGTCAAGAGGACCTCATCAAGTCAAGTCTTTATTATTACAGAACTAGACCAGTAGTCAAATTACAAAATACATAAAAACATCTGGCCTTAACAAGGTACATAAAACAATCATTGATAACTAAAATATTATAAAATTTAAAAACATTCCAGCTATAGGAATCATTTAATTTTAAAACTCACAAGCATTATCTCAAGAAATTGAGACTATCTCTACCTAAATTGCTCCAAATCCACCCAGCTCTTCCTTGTTTTGATAGCTCTCCAAGCAAATCTGGCCACAATAGAAGTTATTTATGTGCTTAAGAGAACCTCATCAACAAATTGCCATATAGAGAATTAATGCTGTGCAATGGTTAAAAGTGTTGGATTCATATCTGGAAGACCCAGGTTTGAATCCCCCACTTAGGCCAGTCACATACTCTCAGCCTGCCTTACAGGGTTGTTGTGAGAATAAAATGGAGGAGAGGAGAATGATGCAAGGCAGTTTGGGTCCCTGTTGGAGAGAAACTGACTGAGCCTTCGGGGAGGGCGATATATAAATCTAAATAAATAAATAAATAAATAAAAGATGGGGTATAAATGAATGACAAAATTTTAAAAATGGCCTGGGGGCCACCGTAAAGCAGAAGAATCAAACAAAATAGTTTTGCTAGAACTATTACAAACTTATTGTGCATGATAGGTTTCATTTTGTCTGATGAACAGGGCTACAGTCCATGACAGCTTGCTATTATAAATCAGTTCAAGGTGTCAAAGAAGTTTGCAATTGAAGATGCTGGGAATTGACTTTTGGGGGAGGAGTGCTTCAAGGTGACATTATCTCCCATGTTGTTCAATAACTCTGTAAAGCCCCATAATATGACTTTTTAAGTGGGCTGTCACCAATAAGATGATGGCATCCATATGTATTACTCTAGATAAGCCACTTGGTGCTGCTGCTGCTGCTGCTGCCAGGGAGAAGTGTCAGAATGCTGTGGTCAGGTGGGCTAAGGGAGAACAAGCTAAAGCTGAACAGAAGAAGAGCTGACCCAAAAGAGTCTCAAAGCAGTTTACAATTCCCTACCCTTCCTCTCCCAACAGGCATTCTGTGAGATGGGTGGACTGAGAGAGCTGAAAGAGAACTGTAACTGGCTCAGTCATGCAGCTAGCTTCATGTGGAGGAGAGGGGAACCAACCCCACTTCTCCAGATTAGAGCCTGGTATACCAGGCTGGTTCTCAATAGATGGAATTAATCCTGACTTTAAATGGGGTAGATCTTCCCACTGTCAACATTGTGCAGCTTTCACAGAAAGACCATGCTAGTAAACTGGGAGTCTTTCTTGATCCTTGGTATAGTGGTTAGGAGTGCGGACTTCAATTTGGCATGCTGGGTTTGATTCTCCGCTCTCCCAAATGCATCCAGCTGGGTGACCTTGGGCTTGCCACAGCACTGATAAAACTGTTCTGACCGAGCAGTGATATCAAGGCTCTCTCAGCCTCACCTACCTCACAGGGTGTCTGTTGTGGGGAGAGGAAAGGGAAGGCAACTGTAAGCCTCTTTGAGATGCCTTCTGGTAGTGAAAAGCAGCATATAAGAACCAACTCTTCTTCAGTAATATCAGAGCTCTCTCAGCCTCACCTTTCTCACAGGGTGTCTGTTGTAGGGAGAGGAAAGGGAAGGCAGATATAAACAGTGGCATATAAGAACCAACTCTTATTCTTGTTTTTTGTTTGAGAAACAGATGTTCATGACAATGAATAATGTTTTTTCCCCAATTATATTTACTTATTATTATAAAACTGACTTTCTATTTGTTGATGCCTGATCTGGCCATGCCAATCCATGCTCTGGTGTTCTTAAAGCCAGATTACTGTAATGTGTTCTCGACAAGGCTGCCCTTGAAGATGATTCAGAAGTTGCGGCTGAAACAAAACACATTTAGAAGCCTGGACCCTAGTGTTTTAATCACCGGCACAGGGTGTTTTATATTTTACTAGGAAATTTATTTAGACAGTCGATATGCTTGTGCTTTCATTTTTCTTGGTAGTTATGGCGAGTCAACCAACTCCCTGGTTAATATTGAATATAATTCAAATTCTACCCATGTTTTCTCCTTTTTCCTACAAACAAAAGTTATTTTCTTTTATCTTGAATAAAACTGTCTCTCTGGGAAGTTTTCTAGCCCGTTTCCCTACATCTGACCAGGGACCAACCCCCCTAGGGTCACCCCACATGACATCAAATGCTGTTCCGAGTGTTTCTTAACAGGTTGCATATTAATATACTCTTCCACTCCATTCTCTTCAGAATTTCAATTGTAGACAAAGCATGGGACTAGTAAACAGGAAGAAGGGAAAACCAGATTTCAGTTCTTAATGCATTCTCACTATTGCCCATGCAGGGAGAGTGACAGAGTGGAACTAAAATATGCAAGGCGGACAGGCGAGGGAGCAACTGAGAGGATTGGCAAGCAAAGCACAAGGTTTTGACCTACTTCTGGTACCACACAAAATTAGCTCAATGGCCACATGTTGAAAATCTTCATGCTGGCAGCTACTCTGTAAAACATGTCAAGTTATAGGCACTTATCTCTATTTGCCAGAGCCCCAGTGCTGGGGGATGGTCCTAAGAACTGCAAGCAGTGAATTGCATAGAGCCAGGGATTCTGCAAGGTCAAGAGAGTATAAGGAAGCTTATGCAAGACGGTCTGTCAAGTCCTTAAAAATAAATGTAATCTCAGCTAAATTGGATTTCTTGCATTCAGCATTACAACAATCTGCCAAAAGGTGGGAGGGCCGCCCTCCATGCTGATGCTAGCAAGAAAGTTCTTTTAGAAAGAATAAACCAGCAATCCCACTTTATATGAAGAACTGGTTTAAGCCAGGAGCACTTGGATATGAAATTGTATGATTTCTTCCCCTTTACCCACTGGCCACTTTGTGCCTTTAACATAACCATTGGAATGAACTCCATGTGACAGGAAGTATCTGAATAAAATAGGAACATGCATAGCTACATCAGTCATTAAATGTCCATTTTCTTACTGGCTCCAGCATTTATCCTTTTCACTGAGATGATGCAAATTTGGGCCTTGGAAAGATGGATTTTGGTGTTTTCATGTGATCTGTTTTTAAGTGCTAAAAGGTCTTGGAATTAGGCTGCCTGCATAGTACAGAATGTGATAATGGATGATATCTGCCTGTATCTCAGCCAAAAAATTATTAAAGCCTTTGTCTAAGAGCCAGCGCGATGTAGTGGTTATAGAGTAGAGAAATCTAATCTGGAGCACTGGGTTTGATATCCCACTCCTCCATATGCAGCCAGCTGGGTGACCTTGGGCCAGTCACAGTTCTCAAAGCTCTCTCAGCCCCACCTTCCTCATAGGGTGTCTGTTGTGGGGAGACTATCGGACAGTGAAAAGTGGGATATAAAAAAACCTCTTATTCTAAGATAGGAATTAAGGCATGCAGAAATTCACCCATGCTTCAAAAACTGTGCATTGCCTATCAGACTTGCCACCAACTTGCCTACCATGGGAGCAGCATAGTCTGGCATTTAGTCTATGCATCACCACTTTTCCTTTCTCTTGTATTATTTCCAGCATTGTTTTTGACATTTCCTTCACTTATTTCCACGGCCATTCTGTGCCCTTAATTTCGAAGTGTCCCCCAAATTCTTGTTAAATATTCAAATAGTCCTGACCCTGTTGCCCCTCAACCTATAGAAGAACAGAGAGATGGGCTGTTGCTGCCTTGAACCTTAGTTGTAAATGAGACCTCACAGTGCAATCCTCACCTGTGTTGCACTGCAATTGACAGGCTGCATGATACTGCTACTGTTCACACAGTATATAATTCAAGGTAGTATAATTTACAATTTCTAAGCTTTTGGGCATGTGGCATTAACTATTAGCTATTCACGCAAAAGTAGTATTAATTCATTAATGTGTTCTTTCAGGTGAAAAAAAAATTATTCTAGAATGTCCCAGTTCAGAAGAGGAAAAAAATCATGAAATTTTATGAGTGGGGAGAAGTGGGGAGAATTGTTGCTGTGTTTTTTCTTGTCTTTCCGTAGAAGGGAAGCCACATTCCTATGCAATGTAAAAACAAGAGAGGTTAATCTTGAGGGAATTTGTTATGTTCATTGTGTTGCTAATCCATTATGATACTAGGTTTCCCTGTGACACACCTTTTACAAATACATGCAGTTGTGGCTGAAACCCCTTTTATTCCTTCTGCCCCCCCCCCCCAGGACTCCTTTTGTTAAATAACCAGCTGTGCTACTGGTTATCTGCCTGATGGCTCCAGGTTCTACAGGACAAGAAACTGCCTTTGAGGGAAGAAGAGACATTTCACAGAGAAATTTTACTTTATTGAAAGCTTATAGCTTACCCTGACTTCAGTGAATTATTTAAATGGGTATTTTGCCATTTCATAACGTTATGAATGCTCGGCAGAAAACAAATAGTTTAGTTCAAATGTGAATTTTTACATGATGTAATTTTGCAAAAACTGAAGGTATATTTTGTATATACAAAAACTGCTTGCAAACTTAAAGATCAAAGTTGTCTTAAAGATCCATTCTAAACTCATCCCATTTCTTTTCCCTGCTAGATTTTCTGTGGCACAGTTAGACTGATGGGACCTGATATTATGATAATCAGGGATTACAATAAGGCACATTTATTTTTTCCCACTATTTTAAAACTATTTTCATTAGTAAAAGAAGAAACTAGCATACCTTCCTTTGTGCAGATGGAGTATGTGGGCTAACCATGGTTGGTATAGAAGGATGATGATTCTGGTAGCCTTCCCAACCTAAGACTTGAGAACAGGGAGCAGGATACCTTTTCCACCTGTGTTTTAGAGAAGAGTGACACTGAACTGAGAAAGCATGCTAATGTTGAGATTCTATGCAGTCCGTAGTCTATGTTTCTACCCAGGAGACGCTAAACCGTCCATATTGTACAATGGCCCAAATTATCATATTTCAGGAGTGGTTTCTAGAACCATTGGTGTCAACCTCTGGGGTAAAAGAGATTGCCCGAATCTGAAAACTAGTATTGACCTATGTCATCTGTAAAGTTTGGTTTACTAAATTTTTGAGCATGGAGAACTGGAATATCTCCAGGGACAAAGACCTATTACCAATTCAAGCCACTGAAGGCAATTATTTTCCTTTGCAGGGTCATTAACAGTGGTGCTTCCTGATAACAATTGACACAGGTAGGTAAAATCTTTCTTTAACCTCTACAGGGGCTATCATGTCACAGCTGAATAGAACAGAAGCAGGTGGGAATGTCTCCTTAATTTATGAGCAATTTGTAGTAGCCTGAAGCTGTAGACAGATTTCTTCTATTGCAACAATATGCTTTTTAATACTAGGTAATCAGAAGAGAAATACTGTTTATTCATATTCCCTGAGAAAATGTTAGCAACTAATGGGGAAAACGGTTATTCTATCCCATTTTCAAATCAGAAGATCAAAACTGTAAACATTTTTAGATAGCATTTTCTTAGCAGATTCTTAAAATCCTATGACAGATAAACAAAAAGATCTGCCTTTAAAAGTAAAAAATCATGCAAGCAAGCATTGTATTATACTCCTAGCTAACTAACTGGTCTAATTGATGGTGTTCAGGGAAACATTCAGCTTTATTTTTCTGCTGCTTCATGAAGTCAATTCATTGGAAATTCTCCTCTAGGCCTTCATGGTGTAGTTTATATTGTATTGTGTTACAGAATGGGTAAGCAATGACATGACAATATGACCATGGAGCAATATGCTTCTTGCCCATTAAATCTCTTGTTATAACAAGAGATTTAATCACTGCTTTCTCAAGAACAAATCATGTCAGACTAACCTTCTCTCTTTTTTTGAGAAAGTTATTGCCTTGTTGGATCAGGGGATTACAATAAAGCTTTTGACAAGGTTCCACATGATATTCTTGTTGACAAGTTGGTAAAAGGCAGTATGTATCCTATTACTGGTAGATGGATCAATAACTGGTTGACAGATCACAGCCAAAGGTTGCTTGTTAATGATTCACCATCCTCTTGGAGAGGAGTCACAATGGGAATGCCTCAGGGATCTGTTCTGGGCCCTGTGTTATTCAACATATTCATAAATTTGGATTAAACAATAGAGTCAATGCTTTTTAAATCTGCAGATGATACTAAACTGGGAGGGATCACACAGCAGAAGACAGAATCAGGATACAGGATGATCTTGACAGGCTGGAAAATGGGTCTCCCCCATCCTATAATGATGCATTTGATTTTTCCTACCTAAATGCAGAACTTTAAAGTTTTCATGCTGAAATTCATTTATCCCATTTTCCAGCCTGTCAAGATTATCCTGTATCCTGTATAGCAGTGGTCCGCAACCATTCTAAGGCTGCGGACTGGCGGTGGTGGGGAGGACGATCGCGCTGCCGCGCATGCACGTTTGCGGCCACGCATGGTGCAAATGCGCACGCGCGGACCTGCTTCACTCTCCCCCACCCTCCCACAAAACGAAGCTTGCCGGACCGCAAGCTAATCAGCCGCTTTTGCGGCCAATTTGCTTGCAGCCTGGGAAGTTTCTTACTGCGGGGGGGCGGGGAGAGGGAGCCGCGGCCCGATGCCGGGGCCTTCACGGCTCGGCACCGGGCCATGGCCCGGTGGTTGGGGACCACTGCTGTATAGGATGGGGAAGACCTGTCTTGGCAGTAGTATATGTGAAAAGGATCTGAAGTTCTTAGTAGACCATACACTGAACATGTTTCAGCAGTGTGACTCAGTCGCTAAAAAGGCAAATGAGATTTTTGGGCTGTATCAAAAGAAGTATAGTGTCCAGATCGTGTGAGGTGATGGTTCCGCTTTACTCTGGTTTAGTCAGACCTCACTTAGAATACTGTGTTCAGTTTTGGGCACCACAATTGAAGAAGGATGTACACAAACTGGAGCGCATCCTAAGGAGGGCAATAAAAATGGTGAGGGGTTTGGAGACCAAGATGTATGAGGAAAGGTTGAGAGAGCTTGCTCTGTTTAGCCTGGAGAGAAGATTACTAAGAGGTGATATAATAGCCATCTTCAAGTACTTGAAGGGGTGTCACATAGAGGAAGGGGCAGAGTTGTTTTTTGTTGCCTCAGAGGGTAGGACCAGAACCAGTGGGAGGAAATTAATTCAAATTAATTTTGGGCTAAACATCCAGAAGAAGTTCCGGACAGTTAGAGCAGTTCCTCAGTACCTCAGTAGAACAGGCATCTTCAAGAGGTGGTGGGTTCTGCTTCCTTGGAAATTTTAAAGCAGAGGCTAAATAGCCACACAGAAATGCTAATTCTGAGAATTTAAGCAGTTTGTAAGTGGCTGGATAGAAGGTATTGTTTCCAGTGGCCGTTTTTTGCATGCCCAGAGAAATGCTGATTGCCTTGGAGTCAGGAAGTGAATTATCTTCCTAATTTCAAAGTTATCAGTGGGATGAGTCTTCCTAGCCCACCTCTCACTGAACCCAAAAATCTTACTCAGATGCTCCCTCAGAACAACTTGGGTAAATCAATAAAAATGCCCCCCTTCTGTCAGTAGAAATCCATAATGGGATCCAACCTGGTGTGTTCTGCTGCAGACCACTTTGGCTACGCAACTGAATCTGTCCTAAATATCAGTTATTCAAAGATCAGGTTTTGTGGTGAAGTGATTTTCACTAGTCAATTCATTGTCAGCTTTCAGTTGACCTGTATAGATGTTTTAAATATTTGGGTATCATTTTAAGTGACACATTTTCTTGGAAGGATCATTTAGTTTCTACAAAATCATCAGCTCTTCGGATAATGGTGGCCTTCCAGCTTGGTGTAGTGGTTAGGAATGCAGACTTCTAATCTGGTGAGCTGGGTTTAAATCTGCGCTCCCACACATGCAACCAGCTGGGTGACCTTGGGCTCACCACAGCACTGAGAAAACTACTCTGACTGAGCAGTAATATCAGGGCTCTCTCAGCCTCACCTACCTCACAGGGTGTCTGTTTTGGGGAGAGGAAAGGGAAAGTGATTGTAAGCTTTTCTTCTTCTTCCTAAAATTTTATCACACTAAAAGGGTCTTCTTTTTCACATCAAGGTAAATCATTCAACTTCTTTATATTGCAGTAGTTTGAGGGTGGAATGATGCCTTAGCTAACCTGGAGAACATTCAGAATCTCTTTATTAAAAGGCTCTTAATACTCCCTCTGAGCACTCCTGCTGCTTGGGGCTGAATTAGGTCTTCTTTCCATTAATGCTGAGAGCTGAATTAGGTCTTCCATCCATTTGGGCTCATGTGCACATTGCTCTAATTAATTACCAGCATAAACTGAGGAGAGTTCCAACTAGTCATCTTTCAAGTCTGTTTTACTCTATTCTAACAAAATCCTGTTTGGAGATTGCCTGTTATAATAATATCCTTCATCTTTGTAAGTTGTCTGACATTATTTGGGGAGAGGGTGTCACTTTGACTGACTTCAACTGTCGGGCTTGGGTATTTGTGCATTATGCCATTTTTGACAGGCAAGCTATTTTATGTTCTGAATTCTCTCCTTAAATTAATTTAGAAGAATCATAATAGAGTACACTATCAGTCTGATATTACCTTCTGTATTATATTACCTTCTATAAACTTCATTCAGCCTTTGTTGCTATTCATTTCCAAACTATGTAATCTGCCATACTCATAGGCTATTATATAAATAATGTAGTGCAACAGCATCTATGGAGCATCTTGTGGAGTCCCAGAACTGGAAGATCATTCCCACTATCTGCTTTTCTGTCCATCATATACAATCCCCAGACAAAAAAAATTAGATTCAGTCTTGGCCAGTTTAGGCTTGAGTTCCGCAACAGAATAAATGTTATTTCTTCCTGCAAAAGTAGTGCCTTCAATATCCATCAAAGTTGCTCTTTTAGCCATAAATTACTAAGAAAATCCTGTCTAGGTCTGAGCCTGCCGCCTAGGCTAATGGTTTGCTATAGTTCCTTTTATTGTTGACTGAATATTCACAGATTTATTGGATCAATTTTAGTAAAATAATTTTAACTGTTCTGTATTTGTCTTTTTTAACACTGTTCAGAAGCAACCTGGTTTGCTTTGCAGGGTCTTAATAGTCGCACCTAATAAGGACACTGTTATTTTGGGCATGAAAATGGCCACAGCCATTTTATTAATAGAGAGTGGCTCAAAACGGTTATGCCCTCTTGTGGTCAGCTGACCACAAGGCAGCCCATTTCTTCTCCAGGTCTCTTTCAACGTGTAATGCTGGCTCACATGCCTGCTTATTCCCGGACATATGACCTGCAATCTGTGGGAGGTGGGCGTTTTTGCCTCTGCTGGGTGTCTCCTGTCACCTGGAAATGTGAGCCCACCAAACAGGCTCTGTATCCACACAGCCTCTTAGGGGGGGGGGCCCATCTGCAAGCTGAAAAATTCCGCTTCCAGCTAACCATCCGCCAGCTGTGACAATAAATTTGCAAAACATTTGCAACATCTTTGTTTCGCTCAAGCACAGAGCAGGAGAAGAAGCTGGGCCCGCTGTCACGGCTCCTTATAAAGAAGCATGGCCCTAGCCCCTCCCTTCACTGCCGTCACTCACGGTGCTGGGACATGTAGCCCCAGCTTTCCCCTTTCAGCGTCTGAGGTCTTTGGCTGGCCTGGTGCATAGCTGGGATCCCAGGGGCAGAGTACAAGGTAGATGCTGACCTACTGGATCTCTACATTAATAAATATATTACAAACAACATCAAAAATGTGGTGAATTACAGACAACAAAACAGAATGATAAAAGTGTATCAGTTTGGGAGGAGACTATCCCAGCAAATGTTTGGAATTCACATATTAGGCAGCATCGTCTCTCTGTATAGCTTGGGTTGTGTTGAGACAAATGTAATATGAGATGATGGATGCAGAAAAGAAAACATGACTTAAGTCTCTTCATACCCAAAGAAATAACATGTTACTCGTGGAAATTACTTCTCATTATGCATTTCAGAGAATCAATGGGAATTCATTTATGAAAATATGCTGTTCATAAATGTGATATGAAGCAAATATGTTTATCTCTTTTAGCTAATCTACTTACCACTTTTGGAGCAAGAAGGGAGAGCGTATTATTCCACAGCGTGGTGTAGTCTAATGCTAATAATTGGTTTAATCAGGTGCTTAATGGTACTTAATAGGGAAAAATTAAATTGTGTATGTATATTCCCTACTCTGGAAAAGCCCAGTCTTTCTTGTAGACTGAAATTGTACTCCAAGGCTATCGTATTTCTAGTATGTTGGATGGTTTAATAATTCCCTGCACTCACAAATGGCATTTCTGCTGTTTGAGAAGGGTGTGTGCGTGGGGGGGGGGTTGGGGTCTCAGTTCCATGGTGATGTCACAGGCACAGTGCTGATTGCTACTTATAGATTCCAGCTGGGCTTCAAATTACTCTGAGGTAATGCAACCTAAGCAAATCCTATTTTCCTCTTTACAAGCAGCTTCCCAAAGAAGTGTCCATGCCAAGAACTCCTTGCTAAACATCATTTTGTGGTCAGGAGGATATTGGGCTTGCAGTGTCTATTAACTGTTTTACCCTGCTGCTTTAACAACTTGTGGCAATTGATGCCAATATTCACAAATCATTACAAAGCTTCCATATTTTAATATGTATACCTATTGTTGTAAGAGTTGTCTGAGGAAAGAAAAATGCAGCATTAATGCTAGCTCTCATTTCATAGAATAATAGAGTTGGAAGGGATCTCCTGGATCATCTAATGACTAGACCAACCTTTTTATCACTGGGGACCACTCAATGCCGGGGACCACTCAACGCCTTTTACTGAGGCTCGGTGGGGGGTAGTTTACTCCTCTACTCTCAACCACTGCCCTAACGCTCTCTGATCGCTATGGTAATGTTTAAACATCCCTTCAAAATAAGATACAGACACGCCACAACAATGAAGTGTGTTGTAAAGAGCTGGGGGGGATGAAGTAAAGGGCTGGGGGGGGGAGAAGGTGTCCTTCGGGGCCCACCTCCAATTAGTCGAAGGACCACATGTGGTCCGCGGCCCACAGGTTGGGGATCGCTAATCTAGTCCAACCTCCTGCACTATGCAGGACACTCACAACCCTATCGCTCATCCACTGTAACCTGCCACTCCCTTGAACCTTCACAGAATCAGCCTGTCAGATGGCTATCCAGCCTGTTTAAAAATTTCCAAAGAGAGAGAACCCACCACCTCCTGAGGAAGCCTTTTCCACTGAGAAACCGCTGCAACTGTCAGGAACTTGTTCCTGATGTTTAGACGGAATTTCTTTTGAATTGATTTCATCCCATTGGATCTGGTCCATCCTCTGTATGGAACCATTTTAAATACTTGAAGATGCTTATCAGATCCCCTCTCAGTCATCTTATCTCCAGGCTAAACAGACCAAGCTCCCCCAACCTTTCTTCATATGTCTTGGTCTCCAAACCCCTCCTCTGGACATGCTCTAGTTTGTCTACACCCCTCTTCAGCTGGGGTGCCCAAAACTGAACACAGGACTCCAAGTGACGCCAAACCAGAGCAGATTTCTGAGGGAACATAGTCGCAAGTCGTGCTACATTCTGCCAACATTAATAATTCCTGCAAAGACAAAGTATTTTATTCTTCTGTGGAAACTGATACAATTGCTCAGTGTTTACATGTATTTCAGTGTGTCCATGCTTGCATAATGAATGTGAAAAGCAAAGAAAACAGTAATTACAGTGGGAAAATATGTGCATAGGCCTACTTTAAGATAATATATTCATTGTGATCCTTGTTTTTCTTTGGAACATTCTTTCATGAAATTTTTAATTGCCTACTAGTTTTGCTACTCTAATATAACTACAGGAACCTATAGGTAATATTTCAATGAAACAGTACCTGGGTTTAAGATTGCAATTTTTCTTATGGTCAAAGTAAACAAAGTTATGTTTTCATGGGTAAAAATGACTAATTGGTTATTATTAGAATTATGAATCTGAAAGAAACTGAGGAAGTCTGCATCCACCACCTTCTGTTTCAAAGTTCCAGAAATACCTTGAACACATGCAGACTGTCATGCAGCATTGAGTAGGTACAGAACTTGCACTGAAGGCCTGTAAGTCCCATACTGGGCAGCCAGAGATTTCATATTCAGGACATGGAGTGGAAGAAGGAAAGATACATCCACTTATGTTCTAAGTGGAGGCAACTGAAAAATGGCACACACCTCACATGCTAAGAAACAAGTTCAGCCTTTTGCTTGAGATGGCAGGTTATTACAGACATTGTAAAAAGTGAATTGCTGTCCCTTTGAATGACTAATGCTGGGAACAATTGTCCAGTAAGGTGATCTGAACTGACTGTGTCAAAAAGCTAATCCTGCAGGTACCTTCCTACGGACCTGTATGCAAGGCAATTGATAGCAAGATCAGAATTTTTCAGTGTATGTTTGGAAAGTTAATTTGCACGATGCTCAGGATGTAGGTTATTACAAGAATGTATACTCGACCTATGTATAACAAAGGAGGCTTATGCATGCATGTTTCATAGAATCATAGGGGCTTTTTGCACGCCTTCAAAATCGCACAATGGTTGCCAATTGGAAACGCTATTGATTTGCCATAACCCACGACGTCGTAGACAATCTGCCACACACCTGAAACCAATCTGCAAAAAGCGCTTCCTTGTAGCGCTTTCAGGGGAATCCCAAAAAGTGGATTCACCCTCCAGAAAGCGCTACACTCTTGCAACCAATCTGCAACACTAGCGAAAAAGACCTGTGCGTTAACATTGTTGCGGTTTCTTCAAAGTCCCTCCTCCTGAGCCTGTCCTCCAAACTTCCGGCTAAGCGATCGCCATTTTTTTTTCTCCGAGCGAGCGGGGATAAACGCACCAGCGAGCCTCTTTCTGTTTAGAGGCTTCCCTGGCTTCAGTCCTTCACCTTTAGTCACTAAGCACAAACCACAGAAAAGCCCGTTTGCTGATGTATTTTCCCATTAATTTTTACACATTCATTCAGCCGAAAATCGGGCCTGTGAGAGGGGGGGGGATTTTTTTTTTTTCACTCGAGGCAGCGTGGCCACGATCATACGATCAAACGACAGCTCAAACACATTAGGCAGCTGGATGGGTCTCTCCGTTGCAACGAATCTACACAGATTCGTTACAATGGGTCTGTTTTTTTTTTTTTTTAAACCTTTCTTAAAGGGAAAGGGGCTGTTTGGGAGCATGCTAACGGCTGCCCATTGGCTGCTTGATGGCCAGGGGTGGGACGAGCTCGGCAATAGCGCTTCCTTTCTAGCGATTTCTGCTGAGACCGGAAGCTGTGGGAAACGCTACAAAACGCAACTGGATTCCACTACAAAGGCAGGTATGCATAACGACGAATTCCACTATTTTAAATGGCGATTTTTCATTCAGTGACCAATTTGCAACAAAGATCCCGGTGCGTAAAGCCCCATAGAGTTGGAAGGGGCCATCCAACCCCTTGCTCAATGCAGGATCAGCCCTAAGCATCCTAAAGCATCCAAGAAAAGTGTGTATCCAACCTTTGCTTGAAGACTGCCAGTAAAGGGGAGCTCACCACCTCCTTAGGCAGCCTATTCCACTGCTGAACTACTCTGAGTATGAACATTTTTTCCTGATATCTAGCCTATATTGTTGTACTTGTAGTTTAAACCTCTCCTCTGCAGCCAACGGAAACAGCATCCTGCCCTCCTCCAAGTGACAATTTTTCAAATACTTAAAGAGGGCTATCATGTCCCCTCTCAACCTCCTTTTCTCCAGGCTGAACATTCCCAAGTCCCTCAACCTATCTTCATAGGGCTTGGTCCCTTGGCCCCAGATCATCTTCGTCGCTCTCCTCTGTAGCCTTTCAATTTTATTGCTCTTCGCTTTTGCCCTGCATTCCCCTCAGGTGTATTTTTCTCTTATGCATACCAGTTCATTCTTACTTCACAGATCCCCTTCAGGGATCAGTTCATATTCCATTTGCTGTATGTCCATTTCTTTTTAAAGTCCTATAGCCCCAGTTTTTCCCCTTTCTTGGCTCCCAAGGTAAAGGAAATTCACAAGCAGAATGACTCCTCAGATTTTCTCCCCATGCAAAGGCCATGCCTCCACTCCTGCTCATTGGTCAATTTCAGGTGGGTGGGGGTTCCTTATGAAATTGTAAGGAGAGATTCTTACAAGCTTCTTACGATTCTGGGTAGTTTTCATGGTAGAAGGTTTTCCCGCCTTCATCTTGTCTAAGCTCTTGTTTTGCTTAAACATTTAATTTATAAGCCCTCCTTAAGTCTTACAAGAATTGGGGTTCAGTGTTAGTGTCAGAATTATAGACAATTCTTCCTTGTGGATTTTCTTCCAGCTTCTCCCCCCTCTTCTTCTCAACATGTGCATCACACAGTGTGGCGTGTGTGTGTGTGTGTGTGGGGGGGGGGGTTGATAAATGCTCCCAAGGATCACCATCTGACATCTGCCCTTCTCCCCTTCCCCTCCCATTCTGTCAATTTCTTTTTTAAAAAATTAAGGGACCTCAGTATAGTCTGATTCCTGGTTTGGGTTTTTTAAAAAAGAACATTCTAGCCAGGCATTGCATTGCTGTTTAGAAAAAAAAATCAGAAAAACCTTTATATACTTTTTCTCTGCTCCAGAATCCAACTCAGGCTGGATAACTCAGTCAGTAAGACTTTAGTCTGAGGATGAGAAATTTATGCATTCTAACCTAGCTGTGGATATTAACTTTTTTTTCTCATAGAAGTGGCCATGCCATTTTTTGCTTTTGAAAAGCTCATGTTTTAAAAATGGCTGTACCATGTTTTCAAAACAAAGCAAAACTAGGTACTAGACACTGTGTGTAGTGCTATAACTGCTTCTCATGCATTCTCTCACTCATTAGTGTGTGTTTGTGTGATTTATACACAGCTCTACTCTATAGGCTCTATATTGCTTAACACTAACACCAGGAATTATGTTTGAATCATGTTTGTGTCATTTCTTAAAATATATAGAAAACTGTTTCCTATAGGCCAACTGTGGCCATACTGTGGCATTCCAGATGTCCATGGACTACAATGCCCATGAGCCCCTGCCCAGGGCCTCATGGGACTTGTAGTCCATAGACATCTGGAGAGCCATAGTCTGGCCATCCCTACTACAGGCTATATATATAGAGAGAGAGAGAGGGGGAGAGGGAGAGGGAGAGGGAGAGGGAGAGGGAGAGGGAGAGGGAGAGAACTTCTGTGTGCATCATTCAGCCCATTTTCAGGAAGAAAACAGGACGTGCTGTTGATGTCCTTGCCTCCCGTGAAGCTGTCCAATACATGACGTGCAATGACACATGCTAACTGCAATTTTACAATAATAATTTTACAGAGATGAAAAGCTCATATTCTAGCTTCAGTTGAACACATGTGACATTCTTTTTAACATCATTTCCTTGCCAACCCCTTCCCCTAAAAAACTCATCCATCTGGTTATTCCTATAAGCAAGATGCAAAATAGTTTAAACAACAAAAAACAGTTCTCTGCTAATTCAGTTTCATTGTGTGGTAATACATTTGAAAATTCCAAGATATGCAGGTGTTGGAAAAGCTGATATCTTTTTTCCTACTTTTGTTACCTGCAACAGAATTTCCTACAAATGTCACCTGCAACAGGTGCAAATTTCCTACAATTGTCACCTGCAACAGAAATTTGCTTCAAAAGCTTGCCTGATTTACACACATTGTTCAGGGTTACTTTTTGCTATGTAGAAAAAGATAAGGAATCAACCAATGATTTGGAGATATCTTTTGGTCCTCAAAGACCATTTACACACTGGAGGTTTCATGATGGGCTGCAGACTGGAGTTTTAGTCGTGGCAGGTTGCCCCACTTCTTCCTGCACCCACACGGGGGAGCATTTGGCCTGGTGCGCCTCAATTTATGCTCCTGCACGGGAGCTGGGACAGTGAAGTTCTCAGTGCATAAATGGTCAAAGAGCTTCCGTTCGCTTCAGACTGCCCAAGAACTAGAGAATATAGATGTTGTGATCAAAGTATGATATCTGTAGCATGCATGTCTTGCTGAGAACATCTGTGCACATTTCACCTTAAGGGAACACTCGGATAAATAGCAAGCAAAACTTGAGTGTAAAAAATATGAATACTATTTAAGCAATCTTATTTGGTTTGTACATTTGGAATGTAAATGCACAGGCAATAATTCTAATACCAACTAGTAGACTGGGTTCTTGCTCATAGTCTGTGATAGAGAGAGAAGCCACAATAACCAGAAAAGGGGGGGGGGACATTTGCTAGTTCTTTTATTTTCATGATAACATATACATGTACAATATAATTGTAAACCTGCCTGCAAACATGGAGGCTTATTTATGGTTTAAAGAAATTGCAAATGTTCCATTCCCCCCTCCTTCTGGTTATTGCGTTTTTTCCTAATGATGGTGAGATCTCAAAGGCCTGGAGACATTAGAAGGAGACATTGATCAGTTCACTTATGTCAATAAGTTAGAATATCCCAAGGAAGACTAAATACATGAGAATAATTTTACTTGGGATAGATTCCCCCTCAACAGTGCTCCAATTTCTACCCTCATGTGGACCAACTGAGTTAAAAATAAAAGGTGGAAAGGAAAAGCATAGAAGCCTGATCCTGAAGAGAGGAGATGGCTGAAATACTAGTGGGGAGCATGGCAAAGAGTAGATCCAGGAACGGAGCCAACCCCTGGATTGAGGCAAAAGGCTCAGGAAACAGAACCATCTACCAATTTGGGAATGCTTGAGAGTTGTTTTTATGTACCCCAAGATAAGTATCTGTCATTGGGGATGCCAAATACAGAATAGGAATTCAGTTTCTCTTTGGGATTGAATCTGAAGTTGAAACTCCTATTTTCTGGAAAACTTGAAAACTGACTGCTAACCTGGGAGGGATTGGAATGTGTGTTGGGCACACACACATATTGGGCAAGAACTCTGCCCTGCTGATGGTGATGAGGTTAGACATTGTGTTGGGGGTAAACAGCCACTTAGAAAGTCACTTGATTGCATTAGTCTAGGGGTTGAGAGTTATTGTCATGTTTCAACTCTTTTAGTTATTATCCAGCAGATCTTGTGGTTGAAGTTTAGCTAGATTTGGAGGGGCTCTTAAGTTGGGCTTTCTAGAACCTGCCACTCCTCCAGGAACTCTGAGTCACATGTCAAAATGGGATATTTAATCCAAGTACCTGGTAGTACATAGTCAGTAGGTACACATATGTGAGGTTCCCTGATGCAGGGGAGTAAACCGCACAATAGTACTGGTAGAGTTGAGGCACATAGTAACTAAAGACAAGACTTTTTCAGTGATGGTGACTTTTTTCTGAATGCTGTCTTCCTTGAGGCTTGCCTGGCACCTGCCTGCCTATCCTTTATTTGCCAGCAAAAAATTCTCTCTCTACTCAGACTTTTAAATAAAGGGTTTTATCTCTCTTACAGTCTATTTTAACAGTATCTATTTGGGTTGCTCGGTGGTTGTTCTGTGTTGCTATTATGCTTGTTAATTAAAAAAAAATTTTTTTAATTTAAATATTTTAAATTTAAATTAAATTTTTTTTTAAAAAATGGTTTAGTTTGATTGTACTAGTTATAAGCTGCCTTGAGCAAGTCTCTGGAGAGATGGCATAAATATTTTCCAAAAAAATAAACAGATAAGAAACTAACTTCTAAACGTGCTATTTATGGACATATTTCACATGAATTTGCCTTATACTGAATCACACTGTTGGTCCATTGAAGTCAGTATGCTCTCCGGGGTCTCAGGCTGAGGTCTTTCCCATATCACTTCCTGCCTGGTTCTTTTAAACTGAGATGCTGGGGGTTGAACTTAGGACTTTCTATATGCCAGTACTGCCAGTGAGCTACAGCCAGCTCAATGTGGTGGCTTCTAATATGGACAGCCGGGTTTGATTCCCCACTCATCCGAATGCAGCCAGCTGGGTGATCTTGGACCAGTCACAGTTCTCAGAGCTCTCTCAGCCCCACTTACCACACAGGGTATCTGTTGTGGGGAGAGGAAGGGAAGGCAATTGTAAGCCACTTTGAGACTCCATGTAGTGAAAAGCGGGTTATACAAACCAACTGTTCTTCAATGTTCATTTGCTACAGTTAAAGTCATTTGGAGCATTAGCTGGCTGTGTCCTTTCCACCTTTTGCCCAGAAATCTATGTAAAATGCAACATACAGTGCTTGCTAACAAAAAAGCTTAGTGAGAAAAATTGCTGGGGTGCTTTCTGAAATACACAGTAGCAGAATTTTTTTCAAGTTGAAGACTATAGTTTGAATTCCAAAGCCTAGAATATGGACTGAGAACTCAGTCATACAAAATAGGAACAAGAACCATTTTTGTGTGAGAGATCTTTATGTTGATTTCAATAAGTAAACAGAGTAGAAAGAATTGGAGAAACCTATTTAGATATTCAACCATGTATAGTTTTTCTTGATCTGCACTGTCACCATGTTGTATGAACAGGGTCAATGGGTTAGGATATGCAGTGCATGACAGAACAGGATATGATGAATATTCTACAGGGGGCATTTGAGGAGATTTGTAGTTAGCATGGTTAGATTAGGAACTTCCTGATATGCCCTGTGTCCTGATCGACTCATTTGGAGACTTCTTGCTTATTTATTTATTTGTTTATTTGTTTATTTGTTTATTTGTTTGTTTGTTTATTTATTTATTTATTTATTTATTTATTTATTTATTTATTTATTTATTTATTTATTTATTTATTTATTTATTTATTTATTTATTTATTTATTTATTTATTTACCGGCCTCCCCAAAGGCTAAGGGTGGTTTACATGGAACTGAGAACTATACAAATAACCATACATATAAATAACTAACATTAATAATACTAACTGATGATAACAGGGTAACAGAGCAACATTAAACTGCAATAATTCAAATAGGTCTAGGGGCAGAATGCCCTGATGGATTTCTGGGGATGGGGAGAGGGAGGGGGCAGGGGCCCTGTAGATGTTGTTGGTTGTGCCTGATCTCAACCAAATGTCTGGTAGAAGAGCTCCCTTTTGTAGGCCCTGCAGAACTGTTTTTGAGCTTCCTTCCTGCTTGCTTCCAGAATGAACAGACAGAATGAGGACAACAAAACAGTAAGACAATTAGGTCTCTATCGTTTTTCAAGTCAAATTTTGTTCCTCTTGATGACATTATTCTTTAAGGCATCCTGATGCTTTACTCCTCCTTGCATATTTAAGCTGTGCCAACACAATGTACATATTTACCATTCATGTACATCTCTGGTATGCATGAACCGGATTTCTCAGGGTCTGAATTCAAGCATACCAAGGCTGTAGGTGCATGGCAAGTATTCACTTTGCTCCTTCTTCATGCATGACCACATATATTGGAAGGATCTACAAATAGTTGGCTCCTGGGGTGGATGATTATAACATCTGAAAAGGGCTTATGTGAGTAGTCTGTTACTAAAATAATTACGTAACCATTTTAAACATTTATAAGTGGCTTCAGTTTAGTCATTTGCCTAATTCAAGTAGGAAAATACTATGTCTTGTGGGAAATCCTGAAAAGGACAACTACTACCAAATTGTACATTTGATCAGAAATAATAATAGTATCTTTTAACCAATGCCAGCAACATCTGTACTCATTTAACTACTGGCTCATGGTTAAATTCCTTTCAAGAATGTGCTAATTTCAAGAGGGCAAGAGTGTGTCACCATGATCCACTCTATATAAGGGTGCCTCATGTGTATTTCAATTGAAATCCTTTGATAATAAAAGCACACGCCTTTAGTTTCCAACCCCTGCTGGATGATCTTTGGTTTCCAAAAGCTTGGATGATTACATATGAACGTAAATGTACACTTTGTGGTTTTGATGGGGAAAGAGGAGGAAATGGGATCCAAATTGTGTTTGCAGCTGTGAAACTATGGACATGATCCAGCCCTGCATGTGTGCAGAAAAAACTAAGCATGAGGATAATTAGAACCTTTCATCTGCCTTACTATTTACACCAACATGAATAGATGCTGCAATGGTTGGGTCACATCTGCTTCTTCTGACTCCAGTTCAGCCTTCACTTCTACCTGATACAAACTATTTCGACTGCAATAGACAGTGGCAATTTCAGAGTTTTTACACACACACCATAGCTCTAGTCAACCTGGTTCTAGAGAGCCAGTTTGGTGTAGTGGTTAGGAGTGCGGACTTCAAATCTGGCATGCCAGGTTCGATTCTGCGCTCCCCCACATGCAACCAGCTGGGTAACCTTGGGCTCACCACGGCACTGATAAAACTGTTCTGACCGGGCAGTGATAATAGCGTTCTCTCAGCCTCTCAGCCTCACCCACCCCACAGGGTGTCTGTTGTGGTGAGAGGAATGGGAAGGCGACTGTAAGCCGCTTTGAGTCTTCTTCGGGTAGGGAAAAGTGGCATATAAGAACCAACTCTTCTTCTTCTTTTGTGCTCCAGAGTAAATTGAGCTTTAGGAAAAACCTTTTCCCTTGAATTTCCACATCAAGAAAATGTTGATAAAGGACATTCAGACAAAGGATGCAGACAACCAGAAACTGAAACATCCAGACATCAAGTGTTTTCAGTGTGAACCAGTCAGGAAATGTTTGCATGGTTCTGCCCCGAATCTGTTCTGATACTTCCCAATGACCGCTATACCATGTATGGTGTTTCCTTCATTGTTTTTGAATGTGTAATTGCTGTTAAGGTCAGTCGTTGTCCTCCTTTTGAGGAAATCAAATGACAAAAAGGAAATGGTAGTTTGAATAGCTTCTATCTGAAGAGAATAGATGTCCTTGTGGCCAGTGTACACTTTAAGACCTCTGGGAGAAGCTGCAACATCTTTTTAGGATGGAAATGTTGGTTATCTGTATAGCAGTATTTTATTCCATTCTCCAAGTCAGCCACTGTAGCTATTCTACTGCTACTGAAATTTTAAACAAGCAGTGGGCCAGCCACAGGAACTTAGGGTTGGGTAGGGATGCCAGACTCCAGGTTGGACCTGGGAATCCCCAGGAATTACAGCTCATCTTCAGACTAAAGAGATCAGTTTTCCTGGAGAAAATTGCTACTTTGGAGTGCAGACTCCCTAGCATTATACTCCATTCAGGTTCCTCCCAGTCCCAAATCCCATCCACTCCCAGCTCCACCCTCTGAAATCTCAATGTATTTCCTCATCCACAGCTAGCGACCCTAAACTGCAGCAGTAGAATGTCCATCTGAGCAGCTGGCTTCAGATTCAGAAGTAGCAAAAGAATAGTGTGTTTATGTCACTTTATCAGGAGTCTCAAAGCGGCTTACAATTGCCTTCCCTTTCCTCTTCTTGGTCAGAACAACTCTAGCAGTTTTGTGATGAGACCAAGGTCACCCAGCTGGCTGCCTGTGGAGGAGCGGGGACTCAAACCCAGCTCCCCAGATTAGAAACTGCTGCTCTTAACCACTACACCAAACTGGCTTGGAATGAGGGCTGTTCATTCAGGACAGTGGAGACAAAAGGTGAGATTAACAGCTCAGGAAAGGCAAAGGGGTGCTAGGCTATTAACATAGCATCAGTCATGGCCTCCAATTCAGAGTAGCTGCAGGACCAGGGACTTTATGAAGCAGAACATCTGCATTTCAGCTAATTAGATTGATAAAAGTGAAGGTGTGGAGAAGGGCTGGTGTGTGGGGGCAACTCTGCAACCACTGCTCTATTATCCAAGTCTTTTGCTAAAACAGAGTCTTATCTGTGCCTTCTTGCTAATATTGTGATTATTTTCCAGAAAGAGATCCTTCCTGATACCCTGCCTTGACTGTGGACATTGAACTCTGGTCTTCCCTACTTTCTTGGCCTTGGATAGAACACCTGGTTCCCAGACCAGCTGTGGACTGGTTTGCTAAATCTGACTTGTTATTTACTTTAATACCTTGTAATTGCCTCTGAGTCTCCTGGAAACTCTCAGGCAGAGAGTATTCAGGCACTGGCCTGAATACAACAGTTGAATTATTATCATTGCCTGTGTGCACTCCAAAGACTGTGTTGGTAAACACCAGGTGTAGTTTTGAATGTGACAGTGGATAAGAAGAGGCTCTCAAAACAGTGCATTGTGCATAGCAGCTTAAACCTTTCTCTCTCCCCCCTACTTTTAAAAACACATTGTGACCTATATGAAGTCTAAAGACTAGATACTCTACCTAATATGGAATTATTATCCATGAAAGAAAATGGAAATTCTCCTTCCTGTTGACAATTTCTGAATTCATTGTGTTGAAAGAATCAACGGGTGTGCCAGAAAATATCAGAGGCTAAAGGCAGGTATCATTAATTTTTCTATGAAGCATCCATGAATTTTGTTAGACAGGCACATCTTATTTTTAATAATAATGTATTTATTACCCACCCTTTCTCTGGTTACTCAGAGTTGGTTACAAGTCAAAAATTACATTAAAAAGATAAAATCCAGCATAAAACTTAATCAAATCAATTAATCACAAACATTAAAACTATTACCAAATATTGCCCCATTTCCACTGTCCTATCAGAAGGGGCAGGGGGTGGGACTTAAGACCTTTTAGCGGGAGTAAATTTGGTGGATTTCTGTCATTGAGACCAGCACGTCCAGAGGGTATTCTGGCCTCAGCAATAGGCCTATCATAACAGCTCCATTTTACAAGCCCTGGCTAATATCGTTATCAGTTTCTATATGAGAAACACTGAACTGAAATCTAATTGAGGGCCTAGTTGTGCCAAACAATAATATAGTGTGCGTGTTTGAACTTGAACATTTATCTTGACTGCTGCAAGACTCGTGAACAACAATCCAGTATAAGTAATCATTTAAGGTAGCTATACCCTGTATTTGATATATTTACTTTTTGTTTATTTATTTTATTTATCATCTGTCCTCACAGCTGAAAGAAACTGCTAAATGTGAAGTGAACCTGCACCCTGGTGTGTGAATGTTTGTAATGCCACAACTGTGTAAGTAAGAAAGAGGTACGCTTGGACCAGTGGTTCTTTTTTATAAGCCACTGAGTTTTGGCAACCCTCTAGGGTTTTCCAAGGCAAGAGGCTGTTTCCAGTGCTCTGCCTCTATGTAGCAACCCTGCTATTCCCTGGTGGCCCTTGGAGACCAACCTTTTTTAGCTTCCATGATCTGACAAGATCAAGCCAACCTGGCTGTGTGGTGTTAACTCTTTCACTGCAGTCTAACAAGGATTCATTCTCTGATGTTTCAGGTGTCAACTATTTAGCCAGACCTAATTCTTCCTTAGGAAAAGTGTTACAGAAAAAGAAGCATTTGGGGCTTGTTACTTATTTTTCTTTCCAAAATTTCCCTGAATGTATTCAGATCTCGACAACTGAAAATTGAGATCCAAGAAAGGCAACTATTTTGGTCCTCATGCGGAGGGCTTGTTTTAGTGAATTCCCTCCAGCCAACTGAAATCCGTGCAGCATTGGGGAACATTAATTCCAATAATCAATCCTACTTTTAGGCACTGTCATCAATTGGATGATGACCCGTCAGCAGTAATGAGTAATAATCAGACGCAGGCGTCAAAGTCATTCCATTAAACGTTGCACATATTGACAATACTGCCTTACTTAAGTGTCAATACCTGGTAAACTGACATAGAAAGATTGTTCAAGTTAAACTAGCATATCCCTACCCAGGATCTGTGTATCGCTGAATCATCTCAAACTCTTCTGCTGGAGGAAATATTTCAGCCTGTCAAAGAGAAACAAAAGCGGTATGTTGATCAGGCATGTTTATCCTGCACTGACCCTTGTCCTTAAACTTTGGTGGCCATTCCACATGTTATGAAATTAGCAATCACAGTTGCACGAAAGGATAATACACTTCAGTGTGTACAGAAATGCAGCGACAATTGCTCCATGTAATGATTCCTAGGGCACTCCCATACTGAAGCTAATGCCATGGGTATATAAGGTAGATATGCAAAAGGGTCATAAGGGCTGCACTCTCACTGTTTGTACTTTTGATACAGTACAAAGAGACAAGTTCAGTAGGAAACACCTACATTATGGTCAGAATAAGCACAACATCATGTGGAAGTTCCTTCCAAAAGCAGGGGAATCCACCTAGACACACAGGGTGAAATCCTAGTGCAAAAGCATTCAGGTACTTGCAGCTTGCCATTACTTAGCACTGGATAGTAGCTGAAACAACCAAGCATTACAAATGGGGTGGGTGACCAACAATCTGGAATCTTTCCTTCTGTAAACTATTCTTGTCTATTGGCATAATTTATGCATGTGCACTGGGTGTTATATATGCGACAATATATCTGCTGAAAAAAACAAACAAAACCACATGATGATTCTAGTAGAGTTACTTCCCACATGGCTTGCTTAGTTGGAACCCCACTAGCTCCACTCCAGCCAGCTTGGTGAAGTGATAAGGAGTGGTGGCCTCTAATCTGGAGAACCAGATTCAAGTGGGTAGCTGTTGTTGGTCTGAAGCAGCACAACTGTAGCACCTTTAAGACCAACAAAGATTTATTCAAGGTGTGAGCTTTCAAGTGCAAGCACTCTTCCAGGTTTGATTCCCCATTTCCTCCCATGCAGCCATCTGGTGGACCTTGGACCAATCACAGTTCTCTCAGAGCTCTCTCAACCTCACCTTCCTCACAGGGTGTCTGTTGTGGGGAGAGGAAGAGTGGGCGATTAAAAGTCCCTTTGAGATTCCTTCAGGTAGTAAAAAGTGATGTACAAAAAAACAGCTCTTTTACTACTTCTTTTTCAGAGGATTGTGTGGATATGATTTAAATGGGTCAATGGAGAAGAAAGCCATTTCAGGACTTGTATTTCTACTTGGTGTTATCCCCAAGTCATTGTGCTATCTCTGTGTAAATGGAATGACTGGAGTTGGTCCTTGACAGACATCCTGAGGAGCTAGGATATGATAAGTGGAATGTTTCCAAGTCCAAACTCGACTGATTACAGAAGTTTCCTCATTTATTTCCCTTTCCTGCAAAAGGGAGACCACAGCACTGAGGGATAGGATGTTTCGCCTTTTCCTTGTCACTGCTTTCCTGATCTATAAATTACCCACTTCATTGTTAATGTCAACTAATAATGTCCCGTATTGTCTAACCAGCCAATTAAGAGTTGCCTCACAGGCCCTGCTTCCTGTGACCCGCCTTTAGAGGTGAGCAACCAGAGACTGGGGCATGGTCACCTGGTGCCTACGTTGCTTTCTTTCAGATGCCAGGCCAAAATGTTTCTGTTCACCAAGGCTTAATTAAGGGCCTGATTATTTCTACTATTTAAGTGTAGACACTGGCATTTTAAGCTGTCTGTGGTCTGTTTTTATGGTGTATATTATGCTGGACTGTGATTTTAAACCTGGATTTTAACTACTCTCTTAATGTTTTGTTCTTATCACATTTATTTTGTAAGCCACCATGAGCAGGTTCCTGGAGGGATGGCATACAAATGTTCTAAAGAAATAACACAAGTAACATTAGGTGATGAATCTTCTGGATTTTATATTTGACTGGTACTGTGTGAGTGTAATTCTAGAGGTGATATCTCTCTGTGATATATACATTATGTTTTGTTCGGACTACCACAATTATTAACGGCAACATGTGGAACTAATCTTGTTCATTACAACACTGAACACTCTATAGAATACTGACAAGGGGGGAAACTTGCATTATTTAAACATGAGGAAATTAGCTACTGCACTGAAATTACCTAGCTTGCAATCACGAGGGAGCTAGACTGTCACAGTCACCTCATGAGGCGTTTCAGAAATAGAAATCAGTTAGTTACCATAATTGGCTTGCTGCTGGGGATGCTTCTTCTGTTGAGATAGCCAAAATCTACTACCCCCCAGCCAATTTCTCCCACAACACAGTGTCTCTTGAGCCACGCAGGAGGGTTGTGTGATGCAGGTCTCCACAAGTACTTAGCTTCACTAGTGCCCTCTTTTGGTGAACTTGTTGCTCCTACATAAGTAGTATGCGCTGGGAGCCATGACCGGTAATCACCTGTACCATCTGGTCCTTGACAAGAGAAAAGATTTGAAAAGACATTTATAGGGAAACCAAGGTGGGCATGCATAAAACAAGATTAGCGCTTCCATTATCGACTCTGAATGGATTTTAATATGAATTTGTTCCAATGCTTTTCTTTACTCATTCCTTGCTAACTCAACTGATATAGGCTTTGTACTTGGGTGGGTGTGGTTGTCCCATGGCCACGTAGATCTGACAGCTGCAGGCAGCAGTGGTTCAAGAGGCTGGAGTTACATAACATACTTGTTTGTCCAAAGGTGATAAGAAAAAGAAAAAAAAACTAAAAGCTTCCAAAGAATCATCATCAATAATAATAAAAAGCTTTAAAACAACAGCCAGCCTCCCACCCCAAACAGGCTAGTATCCCTTTTCCAAAACCCCACAAGACAGCATATCAGTCCAGGAACATTTTCAATGTCAAGGGCACCAAAGACACACTTCAAAAATTCAGCTTTTGCACCCCAATATGAAAACTGGCCACAACCAGCCCCCCCCCCAAAAAAAGGTGAAATAGCCTCAACAGAGATGAATTTCCCTAGAGAGAATGGCTGCTTTGGAGGTTGGTCTGCAGGGCATCTCCCTGCTGGGCTTCTTCCCCCCACCCAGCACCCACCCAAATCTTTAGAAATTTCACAACCAGGGAGACGCAGCACATAAGGGACACCCTGAGATAACCAATGAAACAGTCTCCAATGGAGGATTCACTTCTTGTTTTCAGGTGCTCATCCTCCCAGATGCAGGGAATTGGAACGAACAGTAACACAGTAAAGAGATAAGACATAAAGCAGGTGGGAACAGCAGAAGAGGCCTTTGTAATCAAGGTCCCCACCCATTATTTGCCTTATCATTTTAATGTATTCCTGTGAGAACATGCATTCCGTGAGCAAATGGCTGTGGGGGATGGGAGGGGCTCAGGAGTTTGCAGGCAGGCTTTCTATGCTCAGTCTGTTTGTTTGTTTTTAAATGGAGGGTAAAATCAAGCATCGGGAGTCTATGTGATTTTAAATATACACATTGGCTCCTTTGATACCTTGAATGCACAGAATTTTCTCTCCTCAGGCATTAGCCTTTACAGACCATAAATTGAAGAGGCCCCCAGTACATTAGACTTGACTAACGTACACTAGTACATATGTTGTGACTGCAGCACTACTCTGGCGTAATCTTTCTGTGTTGGTTTTATAAATGGTATGATCTGATAGCACCCAGCAAGTTATGCTATGAACTCTATGACTCATTTCATTGGCACTCAGGAATCGGCAACATTACAAACAAATGCTAAACTCTGGAAGCAGTGACTGAATCCTTTTCAACTCTGTCGCGATAACCACGGCTACCTGCCTGACCCCCTAACCTGCAGTGGGTCAGATCTTGGAAGCTAAGCAGGGTCAGCCCTGATTAGTATTTGGGTGGGAGACTGCCAAGAAAGCCCAGGACTGCAACCTAGAGGCAGGCAATAGCACACCACCTCTGTTCTCCCCTAGGTGATCTCCAAGGGTCGGCTGTGATCTGACAGGACCTTCCACCACAGCCACCTGTCTGAACCTGAAACTGCCTGGCATTCATAAACGGTGGGAGCTCTAAGCTGTTGCCAACATCAGGATGAAGTAGAAGGTCTTTATTGAATTATGGGTCACAATAATGAGAAGCTAACATTACTTTTTTGGAATTAATTACTGATGTTTATGATTATTACAAAATCCATTAAATGGAAACCATTTGTTGGTTATGGAGGATATGAGAAGGGTGTGTGTATGTGTATGCATGTATGTTATGGTTACCAGCCTCCAGGAGGTACCTGGAGCTCTCCTGGAATTACAACTGATCTTCAGACTACAGATATCAGTTTTCCTAGAGAAAATGGCAGCTGGGGGGGGGGGGGGCGAGAGGCAGTCTCCATGGTGTCACATTCCTTTTGAGGTCCCTCCCATCCCGAAACCCATCGGCCTCAAAATCTCCAGGAAATTCACAACCCAAAGTCGGCAATCTAAATCTATATATGCATCTAGGATTATTTTTTTTTTACTCTTCATGTTTTGTCCTTGGTAATGTAAGCTTTGCTCACTGTAAGTTCGATGTTATATAAACTATCTTTGTAGTCAGTGCTGAGGGACTTTGAAAGCTTGTGAGTGGACTGTGTGGGATGTAAATATAAAAATAAACTAAAACAATAATAGTTGTTGCATAAATGCTCCACACTTTTTCCTGTTTAACCTATCACAGTATGGGTTTCTCTCAGGGCACACCTGGGGACCAGACTGCGTCCTTCACTTATTCATCCGAATCCTCCGACATCTATTTCTCGTCATTAGTCCTCTATCTTCGTTTCACTCATGAACTACCACAGATAACTTGGGCAGTGGGGGGGGGGGAGAGGATTTATCTGTAGTTAGAGTGAAGGTGGTTTCATTAAAAAAAAAACTTATGTTACACTTAAGCTTTTTTGCTTTTTTCCCTATTGGAATGTTTTCTACAACTTGTGGTTAGCGTGTCAGACTAGGCTCTTGGAGACCCAATTAGGAATCCCCACTCAACCACGGAAGTCATCCGGTTAACCTTGGCACTCTCTACCTAACCTACCTTGCAGAGTTGTTGTGAAGATAAAATAGGACAATTATGTAAACTGCTTTGGGTCTCCAGTGAGGACAAAGGCAGAGTATACATAAAATAAATCCATTATTTATTACCCATTTTTGCTACCATGTTTCTTAGAGATCCCTTGAAAGGAAGGGTTGTTCTTGTTTGTGTAGGGGGGGAGTCACTGAGTATATTGGCATTTTAGAAAAGTGACTTGATTGAATTTGTTTATTCAGATATTTATTATCTGCCTTTCCCCCAAAGGCCCCAAGTGATATAAAAATATATGCCCACAGGCATGAATAATAACTGTTTAAAGGAAATCATTTTTAAATGGCCCAGCCAGAAATCAACCACTAACTCATACCATAAAATCCATTTTTAAAAACTCATGCAGGTTAACTGATCCATGCACTTAAAGCATTATTAAAATCAGAGACCAGTAGCATCTTTAAGACCAACAAAGATTTATTCAGGGTGTGAGCTTTCAAGTGCAAGCCCACCTATCAAGTGCCAGCCACCTCTCTCTTTCATAAAGAAACTAAAAATCAAGTAATAAAAAATACCAATCAGAATGTACATAGTGTGCTCTCCTCCCCACTGCAGCCTGTCTCCTTATGCTCACGGCTTCCTTCCAGGGCAGCAGATGGATGCTCCTATGCAGCCGTGATCCCTAGCGTTTCTTTTTCGCATGGCCCCACCTTCTCAGAATAGCAATCTGTGAACACAGTTCTATTTTTTTTTTGGGGGGGGGGGGTTAAATTTGCATAGTTTATGGTGGTCCTTCTATCCCACCAACCTTATGCCTGTGCTATGTTCCTGAATGGCCCTCCTAATTGGAAGGGTCTGGGCTTCAGTGGTAGACAATCTGCTTTTGAAACAGAACGGCTACATCTCTCATTGCACTGGCACAAAAAAACAGGAGTGGTACCAGTCCTGCTGTTGCGTGATGAAAGAATGGGCTGTGATTTCTTGTGCTTTCAGACCTGCATATACTACACAGGAAGTTTCAGTGGGTGATCAAAATGAGATACAGGCAGGTGCTTCTTGGAAATATCTGATGTGATAATAATTGTCATAGTTACACTACTTGACTATAAAAGCTAATTATTTCCCCCCCATTATTTTCTTGTATAGAGAAAACCAATGTTTGATAATGGATCTTGGATTCTAGTTGGAGGAGATCCATTATTTAGATTCTGGGTCCAAGGTGTTTGCCCTCAGAGAATCTGAACTGTTTTTTCAAGGAGAGGACAGTATAGCTTGAGATGCTTGGTCCCCAAGATGTATGCTTGGCCTTTTTGGTCCTGCCCCAGGTAAGTGGAATGAGATTCTGGAGCTCTTCCACCAGGCACTTGGGTAGGGCCAGTGAACATCTAACTGGTATCCTCCCATGAAACCGCAGAAGAGCTTCTCTCTGAACACAGGATCTGAGGGATCTAATATCAGCAAGTAGGCTTTCCTGAATTTGAATTTGAATTATCCTATAGTTTTAATTCTATTGTTTTATTATTTTATGTTGTATGTTTTAATGTATTGATTATGTTGTGAACCACCCCAAGCCAATATTCAGGAAGGGCATTTATATAAATCCAAATATAAATAAATGAATAAGCATCCCAGGTTCAGTACCTAGCATCTCTAGCTAGAAGGATCAGGCAGTAGGTGATGTAAAAAGCCTCCCTCTGAGACCCTGGAGAGCTATTGCCAGTGAGAACCAACAAGGATTAGTAGACCAGCAGTCTGACTGGGAGCCATTCCGCACTCATTCAAAATTGCACAATGGTTGCAAATTGAAATCGCTACTGATTTGCTGTTATGCACAACGTCGTTGACAATCTGCAACACTCCTGAAACCGATCCGCAAAAAGCGCTTCGTTGTAGCGCTTTCAGGGAAATCCCAAAAAGTGGATTCACCCTCCAGAAAGCGCTACACTCTTGCAACCAATCTGCAACACTAGCGGGAAAGTTCTGTGCGTTACCATTGTTGTGGTTTCTGCAAAGTCCCTCCCCCTGGCCCTCTCCTCTCATCTTCCGGCGAAGCAATCGCCATTTTTTTTCTCGGAGCGAGCGGAGATCAACGCACTGGCGAGCCTTCATTTACCCAGCGAGGCTTCCCTGGCTGCCATCCCTCCCCAGAGCTGTTTTAAGTCACCAAGCACCAAGCAACACACAGCCCCATTTGCTGGTTTATTTTCCCTTTATTTTTCACTCTATTTTCGGCCGAAAATTGCGCCCGTGCAGGGGGGGGGGTATTTTTTTTCACTCAGGGGGAGCGTGGCAACAATGAAACGGCAGCTCAAACACCACCTGCTAGCTAGATGGGTCTCTCCGTTGCAACGAATCAACGCAGATTCGTTACAACGTTTTTTTTTTTAAACCTTCCTTAAAGGGAAAGGGGATTTTCGGGAGCATGATAACGGCCGCCCATTGGCTGCTTGATGGCCAGGGGTGGGACAAAGCTCGGCAATATCACTTCCCGGCTAGCGATTTTTGCCGAGACCGGAAACCTGTGGGAAATGATAGAAACGCAACTGGATTCCACTGTATGCATAACGACGAATTCCACTATTTAAAATGGCATTTTTTCCTTACACAACCTATTTGCTACATAGATCGTGGCGTGGAATGGCCCTGAGTATAAGGAACCAAAACAAAAGATTCAGGAGAACATAGTGAAACAAGCAACCAAAACAAGAACCTGTGTTGACTCTAAACATCAACATGAATAAAGTTTATGCAAAGAAACTCGTGTACAATGTCTTCTTCCTTTTATTCTGAAAAACCGTGTGAAAGGACAGTTTCTAGGAGTCTTACTTGCCACAGCATGCACCTGGGCTGATCTTGATGTTTGGAGCTAACAGAGGTTCTAGTTTTGGTTGTCAGTATAAGGAACCTTTGTGTGTTGCAATACTGTCTTGTGTGCTATGAAACCCTGCGTGTGCAGCTCCAAGAGCTGCTGGCAAGCCATAGGAACTGTATATTCTGTTACATTTGTCAGGTTCCATCATTTCTTTGTCCTTCTATGTTCTTTTAGCAGTGCTTGTAGCAAAGCACCTATTTATAGTATCTAATGATGATGATATAAAGCCAGGATCCGCAACACTACCTGTGATGCTGCATCTTACAAAGTAGCCTCACTTTCCAGTCTGGGCCATTTATCTGATGGATGTTATTGCTCTGGCATCATCTGCTCTAATCCATGTAAGCTATTGTTGAATGACTGCTGTCACCTGTATAGATAATTCTTTTCCCTGTGTCCTCGGCAACTGGTGGGGCTCTGGAAGACAAACCACATCTTTGTGTCTTGCCCTTGGCAGCCTGGCTATCATCTGCAGCACCATCCATCAGTTATTCCTTGGCAGACTCCCTCCAGCTTGGAGCACTGTGGCAGCTGTTGTTGCTGGCTGTCTCTCTAGACAGCACAGACAGGAAAGACGGCAAGCCAGACCATTTGGGAGGATGCGAGGCTATTGGGTGTCATGTTCTACATTGTGACATATTGTCCTTCTAACCTTGGAAGCCATTCAGGATTCCTATGGCTGCCTGTGCTCCCTCCCCCCCCCCCCAGCCTGCAGCATGAGATCAAGACCCTGGAGGGAGGCTGGACTCTGCAGCCCCTTCACACACTCCAGGTGGGAAGATACTGAGCCAGCTCTTACGTGTCCTCCCAGACAATTGGACAGCTCAGGGACTATCTCCTACTTCTGAAAATAACATATGAGCGAGAGAGAGCTTTTTCACAACTTTCCCAGGAGTTTTGGGCTCAGTTTTTATCAGTCTGGCTAGGGGCTTGTAACAAAATTTTCTTTTTATTTAAAGACTACTTGGTGTTCAGAAAGAGAAACTGGGGTTCTGTTCTCCAGTTCCCTGGTCCTTGTCTCTTCCTTCTCCCACTTTTTCTCACTGTAATATACACACCTGCCAGTAGTTGGAGCACTGCTTTTTTCTCACACTCTTAAAGGCTGTGTGTGTGGCAAGGGGCATGAGAGAGGTGAAAGAGAAGAGGGGACTGCCACACCTTGTCTCCTCCATGCTGAGTCTCATCCAGCTCTGACAGGTGGACCCCCTTCTAATTGCCCTGTTCATGCTAAGTATGGAGCTGAAATCCACATCTTTCTTTCCCCCCTGGTGTTCTTAGTTCGACTCCTCTGACATGCCAGAAGCATTTGTGGCCGGGAGCTCTGCATTCTCTGCACTGGGGACTGCGGCAGCTGCTCACTAGTTAACTGAGCCCTCTTCCAAGCTGTGAGTTTCGGATGCTGGCTGTAATGTGCATTCCGGCATGCCAGGCAGTCTGCTCCTGTACTGATCAGCTGACTCCAACAGGAATAGACTTTTCCAAGTGAGAATGACCTTTCTCGTCAGCAAGGGTGTTGTGCAAGTGTTCATATAAAGTGACGATATGCTCTTGGCAGAAGCTTTCACTAATGAAATGCATTTGGCTTTCCTTAGAGAACTGGGATCATGATCATTGGCTTTCAAGCCCCATTTAGTTTGGGGTGCCATTTGGCACAGTCATAGTGGGGACGGGATGTATCCTACCATTCTGTTCCAGTAATGCAAGCATGGGACAACAGAGAAAGGCTCCTTGTGCTGGAGGAATGTGCTACTATTGGACAAATGGAGTGGTAGGATGGTTTGAGATGGTCTAGAGCAGCCTTTTTCAACCTTTTGACCCTGGAGATGCCCCTGAAATATTTTTCAGGCTTCGAGGTACCAGGAAGTGATGCCAGCTGGTCATGCCTCCCTGCCATACCCTCCCCCTCGGAAGTGAGAGGAATTTCAGGCAGGAAAGGTTTGGCATCCCTGGGGACTGGGGCCCTGAGGCGCTGATGTGTGTGTGTGTTTGTGGGGGGGGGGGGAGACATGGGAGGTGGAGGATGCTTTTTTTTTTTCTCATCGCCAAAGTATGTTGGGGTTTGGTTTTAGGGTTTTTGTGTTTTATGTATTGGGGTTTTATTCTTCTTGTATCCCGCCGTGAGTCAATACTGAGAGTGGCAGGTAAGAAATCTAATAAATAATACTAATAATGATTATAGAATCATAGAGTTGGAAGGGGCCATACAGGCCATCTAGTCCAACCCCCTCTCAATGCAGGATCAGCCCTAAGCATCCTAAAGCATCCAAGAAAAGTGTGTATCCAACCTTTGCTTGAAGACTGCCAGTGAGGGGGAGCTCACCACCTCCTTAGGCAACCTATTCCACTGCTGAACTACTCTGACTGTGAAAAAATTTTTTCCTGATATCTAGCCTATATCGTTGTACTTGAAGTTTAAACCCATTACTGCGCGTCCTTTCCTCTGCAGCCAATGGGAACAGCATCCTGCCCTCCTCCAAGTGACAACCTTTCAAATACTTAAAGATCATGTTAAAAATCATGTTATGATAATAAATAGTAATAGTTGAGGCTCTCCCCTTTTTACTCCCTCCAGGAACGTGGCCACTTTGGAAGGGGGCAGGCCAACCTGACCAAATAAGGATAGAAAATTATTTTTAATTTAAAAAATTATTTCACAGGGTGGGAGGGATCTTTTTAATAGTGATTTTGTAAACCCCACATAGTATCCTGATTTAGTGTGATTTCACATAGTGTAGAACACTGCAATGGATGTAAGCTGAAAGCAGAAACTTAACCACTATTTATTATGCCAAATGCAGCTTACAACTCAATAAATATTTACGATGCTAATGTTTAACTTCATTTTGATATCTTTGCAGCAGCATAATGTGCATGGGCTGAGCTCTGAACCAGATGTCCTGTGGACCGCTCACCTCATTACTTCTCTATGGTGTAGTGGTTAGGAGTGTGGACTTCCAATCTGGCATGCTGGGTTCGATACTGCACCCCCCCACATGCAACCAGCTGAGTGACCTTAACAGAGCACTGATAAAGCTGTTTTGACCAAGCAGTGATATCAGGGCTCTCTCAGCTTCACCTACCTCACAGGGTGTCTGTTGTGGAGAGAGGAAAGGAAGGTGATTGTAAGCCATGTTAGTAGAGAAAAGTGGCATATAAGAACCAACTCTTCTTCTTCTTCTGTGTTCCGAATTCAGCAGCATCTTTCTAGGCCACACTGCCTGCACTGTCAGTTTGAGGGTGACCCTGGATTACCTTTCTATATGGTTTCACAAACAGCATATATACCACTCCTGAACTGTGGTCAGGGAAATCCACACTTATTTGTCTTTTTGAAGCAGGAAAGCACAGAGATGAATGAAGTGTAAAAGTGGATATCTGAGATAATTCATGATCCATGGACTTTGGCATCTCTTCAAGTATGCTTGGTGCTTCATGTAAAATCCTTTCAAATGCTGTGGTGTGTTAATCTGACAGAAGAAACTCTTTGCAGTGTTAGTCATAAAAGCAGATAAAGTGATACCTTTTCCTGAGCAAACAGGAGTCATTACATCAGCCACCAAGTGGAACTATCATGCACAAGATGCTGTTGAGCCCCCCATCAAGTACAAGAGGTTTCCACTGAACAACATTTATCCAACAACATGAGTGTCTATTCGTATGGCAGTTCTTTTGGGTGAGTAGCCTTTTCTGTATGTTAAACCACGCCATGCTACATGACTTCTCTGCACCGTTCACATAGCAACACAAGGCAGCCAAAATCATGGCAAATGATTTAGAGCCCAATTTGCCTCAGCTATGAGTCAGTCTGGGTAGAGGGGTCCCTAGAGCTGTGCAGACGTGAACTGATCTTCTCATTTTCTTGATGAAACCTGTGTTGTTTTACTGGTATAAAAGGGTAAAAACAAGCTTACAGTACAATCCTACACAACCTTCTAAACTCACTGACTTCTCTGCGGCCTTCCAGATGTCCAGGGACTACAATTCCCATGAGCCCCTGCCAGCAATTGCTGGCTACCCCTGAAGGTTACAAGTTGCTTAGGATGACACTTGATATATTTGTTATTCCAGTCATTCAAGAGAAAGATTTACCCCTATGTTTTAACAATAAATGATAAATAATAACAAGTCATGACCTGCTCTACACCTTTGGGGATTGCTGCCTGAGACCTGCTCCCTGACTCTCTCTTTGGCAGCTCTGCACTGAGATTGAGTCAGCAGTGCTATTGCTGGGTGAGAAGAATCCTCCTCACCCACCTACAGTGTCCTTGCCTCAGTCTTGGCATCCTGCAGCAATTTGAGTCAGGGAAGATGACTTGGGTAGTGCCACTGCATGTGAGTGGCTTGATGAGGAAACTTCTTCTCATCCACTTGGCCAACTTGAGTGGCAGTGCCTGAGCTGCCCTCCCCAATTCTCTCCACAGCTGCTGAGTTCTGAGATTCAGATGAAGATGCTGCAGTTGGGCAGGTGGGTTAGGAAGATTCTTCTCACCCAGCCTCCTATCTTCATCGCCATCACCTGAACTGTGCTCATATGAACTAGAAGAACCCTGCTGGATCAAATGAAGAGGCCATCTAGTCCAGCATCCTGTCTCACACGGTTCCTCTGGAGAGCCACCAGTGGGGCACAGAGGCTGAGTTCTTCCCACCATATTGACATCTCTCTCTGGGATTCAGAGGCTTAGTGTAGTCTAGTATTTTGGAAATCTAGAAATAGGTGCATAATTTTTAAACCACTATAATGTCCCCCTTAGTTGTCTCTTTTCTAAACTAAAAAGTCCAATTCAAGAAGGTGCTCCAACCCCCTCATCATCTCAGTTGCCCTCCTCTGTACTTTTTCCAGCTCTGCAATATCCTTTTGGAAATATAATGACCAGAACTGTACACAGTATTTCAAATGAGGCCACACCGTGGACCTATACAGGAATATTACATTATTGCCTGGTTTAGTCTCAATCCCTTTCCTCATAATCTCTAAAATAGAGTTTATCCTTTTCACCGTTGTATCACATTGGATTGATACTCACTATGACCCTGAGATCTTTTCCCCTCTCAGTCTCAGCAATTCAGAACCCATTAGCCCATGGGTAGTCAACCTGTGGTCTTCCAGATGTTCATGAACTACAATTCCCATGAGCCCCTGCCAGCATTTGACTACCCCTGCATTAGCCTGTACTTGAAGTTGGGATGTTTTGTTCCAATGTGCATCACCTTACACTTACCAACAATGAACTTCGTTTTCCATGTTGATGCTCACTCATCCAGTTTGTGGAGATTCTCTAGGAACTCTTCACAATCAACCTTGGTTTTCATAATCCAGAATACTGTGCTGTTATCTGCAAGCCTAGCCACTACACTACTCACTCGTAGTTCCAGATCATTTATGAATAATTTAAACAGTGCTAGACTAATACCGATCCCTGTGCCCTTGAACAAAGACCCCACTGTTTACTTCTCTCCATTGTGAGAGCTGTCTCTTCATTCTTCCTGTCATTTAACCAGTTTTTAATCCATAAGATTACCCGTCTTCTTGTCCCAGTACTAGGTTTTCACAAAGGCCTTTGGTAAGGTAACTTGTTAAAGGTTTTTTGGAAGTCCATATGCTTATTCACTTTCTTCCCTTTTCAGAAGTTATGCTGATTTTTCCCTCAGCAAGCTTTGTCCCCCCTATGTGCCTAACAATTCTATATTTGATTACAGTTTCTGCTAATTCACCTGGTGCAGACCTTAGGCTGACTGTCCTGTAATTTCCTGATTCCTCTCTTTTTACCTTTTAAACCAGTGTTTTACTTTTTTAAAACACCGAGAGTGAAACTGCTGCTGCCTCCCTTAAAAAAACTCTCACACTTTTTGGGGGGAAGAAGGTTTAAGATTTATTTGCAAACCTACAGTCCCTCAGATTCTGAGAAAAATCTGTCTTCTGTCAATTGATAGATGGGCTACAGTAGGCTCTTAGAATGTGCCACCAGGCAACCCACCAGGATTTGTGGGTCAGTATCTAGTTCCCCCCCTCCTAAAATATTTTCTCTTTCCCTTTTTTGAAAGCTCTCATAATCTTTCCCTTTACCCGTTTCCTTCTCTCCTTCCCAACCAACAGCCAACCTACTATTATCTGCCCCTCTGTCTTCAGCTCTCCCTACCCAATGACAGTCTTTACCTGGGGAAACTATGGCACAGTTGTGTGACGTTGGACACTGAGCCAGGCCTACTTGCATGGTAAGAAAACCTCAAGGACTTGTAGGGGACACCTCACTTTCCCCTGTGTCCTCTTCCTCTTTCCTTCCTCTCAGAAACTCCCATATCATCTCCTATTCCCTTGCCTCACTCTCATATTAAACTATATTTATTATTTATTTACTTCATTAATACCTTTCTCCACAGTGGGGATCAAAGAAGCTTACATCATTCTCCTTTTTTTTATCCTTAGAACAATCCTTTGAGGTAGGTTAGGCAGAAAGAATGTGACTGGCCCATGGTCACCTAATGAGTTTCCATGGTAGGCTGGTGATTTCAATCTGGGTCTGCCAGACCCTAGTTCTAACCACTACTGGTTTGGTGGAGTCTTGCAAGTCAGGTGGCAGCAAGCCAGGGAGTCTGGTCCCAATAAGTCCTCCTTCAGACGCCAGCAGAGAAAAGGGCTCTTTTCTTGCTGTTCACTGATAGAAACCAAGCATGGCATATTGGAGAAACTGTTTTGGTTGACTAGCAACAGTCCAACTGGGGAAGCTGCTCCAACGCCCTCATCTTAAAGCTACAAGCACTTATCAATGGGGTACGTGTGTGTTTATACCCTGCAATAATAATAATTAAAAAAAAACGATTTCAGGTTTTTCTGCCAACCTGAGGCATTTTTTCAGTTTTGTGGAATAATCTGTTTTGTCTCTTCATGGTTCCTATCTGTGGACTGAAGCACCTTCAGATTTAGCCGGGTTGTGAGTAGGAATACATGGCAATGAAGATGATAATTCAAGAAACAAGAGAAGTCTCACCCTTTAATTTGCTTCTGTGTACTTTGTTGAGCAGGTTCAAAAATTCAGTCATTCCTTTAAATCTCATACACCAGACAAATGTACATAGATCAAGAAGGGAAATAATAAAGAATGCTTACAATTTTCTATGAATCCATTGAAGTGGAAGGTGACTTTTACTTACAAGCTTTAGAAAGTTAGGTGCTGTTTGGGTGAGCGATGCTTTCCTATCAGTCAGCATCAGCTTTGCTGAGCATGGTGGCTTTGATTCAGCTGGCCATATGATAGGAAGAGCCACAAAACTAGAGCATTTGAATCAGCACACTTGGTTGCAGGCTATTCACCACCACAGAAAAAGCAGCTCAGTATTTGCATTGAATCTGATTCTAACAGCATTGTTACATATAGCAATATTCATTCCGAACATGCATTTAGCCTAATCCAAAATTAGGAGAGTCTAAAGTTAGGTAGAGGAAATCTGGGTATGGTTTAATTTACTGTTTTTGGCTGCTACTGCTGTTATCAAGCCCCGCCTCTCACCTAACCCATTCCTGGTATGCTTTGCTTGCTTGCTTCTACACGATGACATGAAAACACACCCTAGCAGTGCCAGCATGCAGAAATGGCATCCATATACTCCCTCCTTATTCTGTATTCTATTGCCACCACTCTGTTCTCCTTGCCCTTACCTCAATTGTGCCGATGCTTTTGATGGTGATTCCGGGGACCCCCCTTTGCCCAGTAATATTTCTGCCCCCCTCCATTTCCCCTTCTCTGCAAAGTTACAACACAACTCAGTTGGAGAAAGGGGAAAAAACCTTTCAGGAGCCAAAAAGTAAAGGGATAAATGCAGAACTTGCGGCCTCTATTTTAATGTGGAGTTCAGTCCCTCTATTCCAGTACTTGCTGCAAGTAGTGCATCTACTCAAAGATTTCACTTGCAGCCATCTTGCAGTGATTCCTTTGAAATGGATCAAAGGCAGTTTAATCCCATTTCTAGGGGAGGTCATTGGTGCACTGAGAAAGAGTATACTAGTATATGGAAGCTCCCGTTTAAATCAGGGGTTTCCTTGTTCCATTCAGGGAAAAATCCCTGTGAGGAATCAGTCATAGATAAGGCATTTGTCCTGTTAAATGGAATTGGTGAAGATATTAGGCAGCTCTCTTAAGTTCAGATACAGGTTAGACTTTATAAGCAGCTGCTCAAAGTTTACCTGTTACCTGATTCTAAAGCTCTACCAGATAAAAAGGCTGAAAAGGATACAGGAAATTAGGATTCTTTTTTATACTGATGGCCAGCTCATTTCCCAATTACCATGTACCCAATAAATCCTCGAAATTCACATGACAGAAACTGGCATTTGAAAAACACTCACATGATTGCTGAAGATCACAAAGACAATAGAATTCTACTTGCCATAGCAGCTCCTAAGCATTTATCTTCTTTCTCCACATCTATTATTTCTACCCCAGAATGATTCCCCCCTCCTTAATTATCATCCTCAGCATTATCCTCCCTAGAGTCTTGCAGCTAATTGCTTTGTTCTCTAGCATGTAGTAATTAAAGTGGCCTGAAATACAATCTGAAATTTGGTGATTTCTCTTGCATGTACAATGCTGTCATGAACTGGGAGAGTGCAAAGAAGATGCCAAAACACACACACACAATCCAAGGGAAAGGAGCATCTAAAACACACCTGCATGGTCATAATTCAGTTGTGACACATCAGTTGTAGTCTCAACTCAAAAGAATGCTGATACTATCCATGACACCAGAAAATGTGAATATTCCTGATTGAACAGAATATGAAGAAGTGTCCTGCAGGGGGTATCAGGGGGCATGTGTATTTGACATAGACTCTCAGGGGGAGGAGGTATAGGGGGAAAGGCAGTCCTGTGAATACAAGGATCCCAGACCATTTAGAGCTTTGCAAGTAAGAATCAAAACCTTGAACCTGATTTGGTTGCCATCTGGAGCCAGTGCAGTTGGGAGAGCATAAGGACTCAAACTGCTGCATTCCGGACCATTCTATGATAAAGGTTTGGTCCCAAGGAGGGGACCTTCATAAAAGTGGTGAGGTTCAGGTAAATGTGCCTGACTACAAAACGTCTTAAGCTCCATTCAACTTCTCAGGAAAGAGATTCACATATGATTATTATGGACTATAATTCACAGTATTTTGCCCAATCTCATTCCATTTACTGTGTATACGTTCAGATAGGGATGTCAGTCCCTAAGTGGGACCTGGGGATCCCTTGGTCTTATAGCTCATCTCCAGGCAACAGAGATCAGTTCCCCTGGAGAAAATGGCTTCTTTGGAGGGTGGATTCTGTGGCATTATATTCCATTGACGTCCTCCCCACCCCCAAATTCCACCCACTCCTGGCTCCACCCCAAGATCTCCAGGTATTTCCCAACCTAGAGCTGGCAACCCAATGCTCAGGTGCTAGCCAGTGTTATTGGGCCAAGCTCATCACCCCTCTGTGCCCTTGAACGAAGACTGCATTGGATTCTTCACACAAATTAAACAAATATTCCCTGTCCATCCTTCATGTGTGCTGTGTCTTCTTCAACCTTCTGAATCAGCCTCTCCCAGAGATTCTGAATCAATAGCCTCTTTTTACTTTTTATATAAATGCACACTGTTTACATTACTCCAAGCAGGCGATGAAAAAAAAAACTGTTGTGATACCACTGCAAATCTCAACTGTTACTCTGTATACTGACACTGTGTGTGTGCATGTGTGTGTAACTGGCAACACAAAATGCACACAAAGATGCTGGCATCTCCAGCATAAGCCTCTTTGTCACAGTTCCAGCCTTCCTGCTGACTACTATCGCTAAACCCTAGGCCTTTCCTAAAAAGAAAAACATTTACTGTAGTTTGAAATAAACAGTATATATGATGCGGAGGAGGGTTAAAATAGCTTTTGAAATCACATATTTTATGAACAGTCCCAGAATCATCTTGGCTTGAATTCTAAAGCAACTTTGTCCACTGCTTTTGCCCTCTCACTCTCCCCCATCAGTAAATTGGTACCACTGAGCATGCACTGCTACTTGTTTCCATGTGAAACTTGAGGAACAAGACATTTCTACCAATCAATGCTTTTATATCATCTGAGGTCTACAGGTCTATGAAGCCTATGAAGTGTGAAGACTGAGTTCACCCTCAATTCCATGGAAGTCAGGAGAAGCACTGCAGGATTGCAATGGTGGCCGGTTCCCATGCAGCTCCTGCTTATCCTGGGCTTGAAACCACACGTGCTGTGAATGAGACTATTGATAGCAGCAACCTGAGACATGATTCACCTACAGCAGTGACTAAAAAGGGAGATGCCATGACTTAGCTGGCTTTAAAAAGGATCTGACAAGTTCATGGGGGAAAGACTAATATAGTTTAATGGGAACTAATGGGAATTTTTAATGGGAATAGTTTAATGTCCAGAGAAGTCCACCACTAAATATTGGATATTGAAGACAAAGGACAGGAAGAGGCCTGTACTACTTGCAAGCAAGCTCCACCAGACATCTGCCTGACATTTGAGGGAAACAGCGCTCAGCTAGATGGATCCTGACTTGATCCAGCAGAGCAATTTTCATGTACTCAAATTGGCATGCTGTTTGTGATGGAAACAAATGTCACAAAATAATCATGTTATCTCCTCCTTTGATCTTCTCATAGCCTAAGGCTAAGTAGAACTCAGCCTAGCCCATGTCTTAGTTGAAAATGTTCAGAGGAGGAGATGCTTCAGGCTTCAAACACTAATTTTTGGCCTTCTCTGAAAACTGGAAGTGGGCCAACCTTCTTCCAATGACCATTTTGGTGCTAGTCCGTCCTTCCCCCCCAAACAGCCCTTTCTAACAAGGCCCTGAGAGAGTTTCAGGTTAACTGGGAGCTCAGGGTTGGGGTATTGTTACTGCACATCTATACTTCACACTTTTCTGCCTATACAAGCTTCCAAGGCTGCCATAGAGACCCACAGCCAAGAGCACAGTTATTTGGAGGCTGGGCTTAGCCTTGACCTTGTGAAGTAATTGTACAACATGTGCCGCAAAGCACGTGCAGAATGCCTTTTCCTTCCCTATTAATCTTCAAGTATATAGAATTGTTTCTTACTAGAAACACACGAGAGGCCACAACCTCAGACCTAGAATGCTAACAGCTCTCCTTTTAGAAATTCTTTTATGGGTTTGTGTGGGTTTGCCTCTACCCCATGCCAGAAACATGCTGAAATACACAGTATGCATTCCCATGCATCTCCTAGTAGTAAACATGCTGCATATTAACATTTCTTCCATTAGGACTACGACAGCTGACCCTTTATCATGGGAGGAAGAAGGGTTTTAATAGCTCAGCTGGGAAGACTGACTGAGTTTTCTCTGGTTCAACATTGAATTTCTGCATGATGCACCTGTTCGAGCTTTTGCACAACATGACTAAGGAGGTACAAGAGGCGTAATAATCAGAAACCAGGGGAAAACTCACTGGGTGCAATTATGTATGTTTGTTCCCAGCAGTCTGATATTAATGTGCCACTGTGGCACAGCATGAGTGGAAAAGTATCCACAGATGGCTAGACACAAGAAGGGGGTGGGGGGAGGAAAACAAGCTACTGAGATGTATTGTCTGGCGACAGAAACCTCAGATGGCTTTCCATAGCAGCCTGTAAGGCCCAGAGTCTCCTGTGATGAGCCACATTTGAAAGGGCCCTTGGAAGAGGCTGGGCAGGAAATTTATTTGCCAAAACAAGAAGGGAAACTGCAATCCTAAACGTCTTTTCTCAGGAAATAAGTACCTGTAGGACTGCAGCTGAGCAAGGAGCTCAGGATGACCATTTATGCACTAGGAACTTCACTGCACCAGTTCCCATGCAGGAGCACAAATTGGGGGTGGATGAGGTGCACCAGGCCAAATGCTCCCCCGGGTGGGTGCAAGAAGAGGTGGGGCAACCTGCCACAACTAAAACTCCAGCCTGCAGCCCAGCATGAAATCTCCAGTGCGTAAACGGTCGATGTGAGGCATAGGTCTCTCCTCAATTTTATCTTGAAAACAACCTTATGTGGTAGACAATGAAATAGAATGACTAGCCGAAGGACACCTAGTGAACTTAATCATGAGGAGGGACTTCTGCCCGGGTCTCTTAAAGCCTAGTCCAACTTTCCAATACTTTTTGGCTCCCGCACAGAATCATTGGGGCTTGTTGTTAAGGGAATGCATAGGACTGCGGCCTTGTGTGCTGTTCTTTTAGCAGCTTTTAGTTTTTAAGCTTCCCTCTGATTATTACATGTGGGACACAACAATTGGAAATCTCCAGTGTATTCTACTTTATGAGCTTCCCAGGGATATTGAGCACACATATTTTGGGCAGAGAGTACCAGATGGGCCTTTGTTTCTCTCAGAATCTGTGTCTTGGGCTCTAAAAAATTATCAACTGCTGAGGGGAGCTTGGTTCATACAAGTTTTTATTTTCCTGGTTGTCTGTCATGGGGTTCTGTCATCCATTCCATGGGGAACTGAAAACCCTTTTGTGGTAATTAACACTGCTTTCAACTTCCAGAGCATCTCTGTTTCATTTTTAAAAGCATGCATAGCTAGATATGGCTGCATCTGTTCTATTACTGTGGGTCTAGCAGACACTGGAGTTATGCTAGAAAGAGAAGGTAGTAACTGAATCATCAAGCAGCTAGAGTCAACCCAGTTGCTTTCTGATGGCCTTGCTGTAGGCTTCATTTTGTGATGCACTACGAGGGGAGGAAATATTTGTTTTGGCATCTGATGGCAGGCTACTTTCTTACAGGAAAAAGGATGTACAGCTATATGACCAGAGAGAGCTTGGTGGATGGGCTTCCCATTGCCTTAACTGGTGCATGGTGGGATACTCCTTGCATTTTGGCCTTTATAACTAACAGCCACTCTTTGACGGGGGGGGGGGGAATGATCAAAGAGTGGCTGTAAGGACCACTATGAATTATCCCACAAAGGACATGTCCAGAGAATTTACCGCATGCATCTGAGAATGTTGGTAGTAAAAGCTCTTCAATCAAATGACACTTTGCACAAATAGCTGATTCATAATAAATATTAAAGGTAAAGGTAAAGGTATCCCCTGTGCCAGCACCAGGTCATGTCTGACCCTTGGGGTGACGCCCTCTAGCGTTTTCATGGCAGACTCAATACGGGGTGGTTTGCCAGTGCCTTCCCCAGTCATTACCGTTTAACCCCCAGCAAGCTGGGTACTCATTTTACTGACCTCGGAAGGATGGAAGGATGAAAGGCTGAGTCAACCTTGAGCCGGCTGCTGGGATTGAACTCCCAGCCTCATGGGCAGAGCTTTCAGACTGCATGTCTGCTGCCTTACCACTCTGCGCCACAAGAGGCTCATAATAAATATTAAAACGTCATTATTGACTCTCAGAAAACAGGTAATCTGCTTTAGGACTTAAGCAAACAAGAACCCCCAACAGAAATCTTAATTCCTCTCCTCTGCTGTTTGCAAGCAAAAGGCTTAGGGAAGCAAAAGAGGCAGTCTCAACCGAGAACTCTTTCATTGTTCTTAGTTACTAAATATAATATTCCCATGACCTGCATGGGAGTTGTTAAAATAGTGGTGCTAGGAATTGGAGCCCATTTCATGAGAATCCTCATCCCCTGCAAAGTACATTTAGGGGGTTGTCATCCAGGGCTTTGTGAAACCTTGGTGTTTCTTGACTGTTCTAGAAGGGTTTCCCAAATAGGTGGGAGTTCATTCATTTTGTATATTTTTTAAAGAATTGTTTAAAATTGTTAAAAATTGTTTAACATTCACCGGGTGAGCTGACCATATATGGTAATGACCTGCCTCTCCCTCCCAAAATGGTCCTGGAGGGGGTGGGAAGGGGTCTTGCATGAGCATGTACACAGCTATGCTTCCCAGCCATATTCTGCATAATCGTGCCACTTCTGGGGGTTTTTGAAGCCTAAAGAATGTTTCAGGGGTTTCTCAGTGGTAAAAAAGTTGAGAAAGGCTGCTCTATAACCAAGTGAAACTGTTTGCCCATTGAGTGAGAGGACAGGAAGAACTGCCCTCACTCTGATTTGGTTTTGTGATAACATCATATAATCAAACCTTACTTTATAGGTGCTTTTTAAAAGGACTGAAGCTACTGAGAGAGGCAACAAAGAAGACCGAAAAGATTTTTAAAGGTAATATTTGCTATGGTCATTTGAAACACACTTTAGGCATTCCTGAATTATTTTTCTTTAGATTGAAAATGTTCATTTAGTTATCTGCCCATACGTACATATGTCCTGTCAAATCACAACATACATATGGTGACCCCAGCAAGGAGGTTTCAAAGCAAGTGTGAAGCAGGTGATTTGCCATTGATTTATTCTGCAGAGTTTTCCTTAGTGGTCTCCCGTCCAAATACCAACTCTGCTTAGTTTCTGAGACCTGAGAAGTTTGGGCTGTACCATGCTGCCTTCTCTACCATTCTGCCCATAGTTCTTGAAAAAATTTCTCAGCAAATAAGAGGAGAAGAAGAATTGGTTCTTATATGCCTACTACTAACCTGCTGGAGACCTTCCTCACTGAAGTGCCTGGCAACTTTGAAGAAGCTTGTTGAGCTATCTATATTTCCTGGCATCTTGTCCTGTGCATATATTTCTGAATGCACCAAATGCAACAGCTAGTGCTACCTTAGAGAGCAGTCCACAGTAACTTACATTGAATGAGATTCTGTCTTCCAGATTCTTCCTCTGAGCAGATCATGGCTCCTTCTGCTTAGCCCTGGCCATATGGTATTGGGTCCATAGTGACGTCCACAAAAATCTTGGGTTAAGCCCTCTGATTTGGCAAATGTGCAACATGTCCTTTGAGTTTTATTAGGTGGCAGATTTGACTTTACCATGAGATGAATTGTTAACTGGATTTTAAGCCTGATGTTTTTTATTGTGTTGGCTGTGTATGAATGTTTTGATTATGTTTACTGGAGCCAACTAAGTTTTATAGGGAAAGGGGGTTTATGAATAATGTATATTGGCATTGAGAATAATGTTGATAGTCTATGCACATTTTGAGTTGCTGTAAATGCACGGGCGGTCAGTCAGTGTGGCCTGCCTCTTTTTTCTCCCTTGTCTTGTATTTACCACTGAATACTTTGGCAGCAGAGAATGTTTTCCTTATTTTTCTCACCCTTCACAAAAGCTGTCCTCTGCTTAACATGCACATTCTTTCTTTGAGTGCTATTTGCTCCCCCTCCACCATCTATTGAGATTGGCTATGTGCCAAACAGTAGGGTGGTAGGGGGAGGAAACTTCATCATGGACAAGCTGTCTTGCAGTTTCTTTTTTGTACTCAAGGTGCATATGGATGCTATTACAAAAAAGTTTTTAAATATGGATAGGCACAGCTTTTTACAGAACCAATACACAAAGCCACGGCTACTGAATACTTGTTAAGTAGACAGGATGTTGTTGCTTTCAAAAATAGTAATCTTCACAGTTGACTGACTGCTATTATATGAAAGAAAGAAGTGGCAGGAAAGGGTTTTTTTCTAAAAAAATAGAAAAAAATAGATGAATTTTATGTACATTTACCCAAAGGTATGGCCCACTGGTCAAGACAGCTTCATGCACAGAATTAAGGTGTGTGGCTGAAGCGCTATGCATACTTCCTAGGAAGTGAGTGGCATTAAAATCAATGAGATCAGTCAGAGTAGCTTCTTTCAGTTTATTTGGGACAACTGCTGCTGACCAAACCAACAGTAAAAGGACAGCTAACCGGGAGATCAGTTTAAAAGCTGGCAAATCCTAATTCTGGGTGGTGCTTCTAGGATACCTGGATGAGCTGGACTAGATGAACAAATGTTCATCTAAAGGTGCTCCTGGACTCAAATTTTGTTCTGCTGCTTCAGACCATCACAGCCACCCACTAGAATCTATCTGAAGTAGGCGGTATAGTGAAGCTGGGCAGCACTGGAAACTGCAATGGCCTGCCACAATTTGGCTCTATTTTAAAATGAAGGCGCTAATGGAAACGAACCTCTGAAAAGAGTTCACAGAATCCAGATCCCAAGTCTTTCCCAACGTGTGGGAGAAACAGACTCCTTTCCCCTGCCTTACACCTGCGCAAAATGCTTCAACCCAATTTCAGCTTCAGACAAAGAAACAAACACAAACTGTTCCAATTAAATCTCCACATCTGACAAGGTTCACCCCTCAACTGAACAATATGGACGGGGGAGGAATACTGTTTTCCCCTTCCCCTTGTAATTTTCCAGCCTTCTTTCTACCCACAACTGGAAACAAATGCATGGATGTGATAGAGATATTTCAAAGGGGAGGGAGAGTTGAAGGGAGGGAAATACAGCTGGCAGACATTATCAACATTCTATATGTTCTGTGCTTGCTGTCATCAACATCAGATGCTCTAATTTTGCTTTCTAATAGCATAAAAATATACATCTGGCACGATTAAGGAGCTCTTTTTTTCTGCTGTTGTTAATTTACTAGGGAGAAAGAACCTTCAACATGATGCTCATTTGGGAGATGCAAAGGGAAGTGCCTTGCATTTCATTCTGAATCCAAGAGCTGGATTACTGGAAAAACTCAGCACCAAAGAGATCAGTAAAATGCCAGTGACAGAACTCTAGCATGCTCCATCAGATCTATTGGCTGTATCTAGCTGCCAACAGAAGTTGCTGGTGGACATGCATTTCCCCCATATTCCCTTTCCCCTAAGGATCCCTGTGTAGAGAAGATAAGGAAGGATACACAATGATTTAAATGATAAATAAATGTGAATGGCTGGGTGGGCTGCAGGGGGTAGGGGGCATTGGATGAGATTGCCCCATCACCACGATTAGAGTGTTTTGTTCATGCAGGTCACATGATTTAAGGCCTCCACTTTCCAGGGTCCAAAAGGGACTGGGGGGGGGCAGGAAAAATCCACTGTGTGGTTAATTGTGCTGGTTGTGCTGATGGTGAGTTGCCATCAGTCCTCTGTTTTTGTGATGTTACATTGTACAGATAATACTCTACAGGCACAGAATCCTTTGTAAACATTTTGGGGAAGGGTATTGATCTGACAAATACTGATCATCCAAAGAAGGAAAGTGCCTGAATTCACTCTACCTGGATGTTATTCTAGGGCTGGACTAGGATGTTTTTTTGGTGTCCTAGGCAAACTACAGCCTTGGTACCTAACTAGTTCACCATTCCATTTTATGCAATGGCTAGGCAGATGTTTTGAAGAACCTAACAAAGATTTCACCAAGGACACAGCTGCCACCACTATAAAGCCCAAGCCAGCAGCATGTCAGCATACATAGCTTTTGCATATGGAGGTGATGTTGCAGCCTTTGCCCACCCTCTTCTCTTCCCTCCAATCCTCATTAAGAGTCTCACTCATGCTGGTGAATGAACATCAGGACACATTTTACTTGGTCAACAGCACTGAAGAAAAAAAATAACCTATAGTATGACATGGAAGATACTGCTTCCAGGGTCAGACCATGGTTTGCAAGATACAAAAAAGAAAGAAATTGAAAGGGCAGGGGTAGCCATTAGGAAGGGGTGGCTTGCAGCCTACTTGCAGAGGATTCACAAACCACTTTTGGACCCTGAACCACAGACTGGAAAACACTTTTCTAGGTGAAGTTCACAAATGTTTCTTATGGATTGATACAGAAGATTATATGTGATTCTATCCCAGGTTCTAAATTAATTATAGGATGTCTGATTGAAATGTTTAAACTTGCTGCCCAAAATTAATATCAGAAAGAAACCTAGGCTTTTCACTGACAACCCAGTTGTTTGTTTGTATACACCATTCTATATAGAAGAGAATAATCACCACTTTAGGGGAGGAGCCCTAGCTCAGTGCTAGATCACTGGAATTTATTTATTTAATACAGCATTTAGCCAGAGCATAATATACATGCATAGATTATGAACAGAATAAAAAGTATAAAAACAATATCGATACACTGAAGTTAGTTTTAAATAATAGAATCCTATTTTTACCACTAATGATCTTTGAGATCTAAATAATAGAATCCTATTTTTACCACTAATGATCTTTGAGTGCTCTATTTGCAATGGCACAAAATTTAGCAACCTGCCTATAAGTGGACTCTTTCTCTTTCCATAGGAGGAATATGCTTGAGCATTTATTTTGCATGGAAACATTTATGCCAAGAGGTCATCTAATGTTCTAGGATTTTTTTCCAATCAAAAGCAAGTTACCTAGAATGTTGCCACAGACTATGGCTATTTGGAGTTTTTACTTTCTTATCTAGATGTTTAGCATTTTTTGTTTATGTATAGACAGACACACCCATCCTGAATATCCTGTCTTTGATTTTTCTCCCACCCTCCTTATCTAGATACTGATTAAGATTTTAATATGTTCTTATGAATGTGAAGAAATAGCCAAAACATCCTAGTAGCAGGAAGTACCTTCCACCCCATTGTCATACTAAATTGCCTGGGGAGGGGAGGGGAAACACAGTCCTCGGCCATGATGCTCTTTCACCTCTATTCCCTTATAAGGTGGACAGCTATGGTCTGGAACAATAACGGGGAAATATTGACAGTGAAATGTAATATTATGGCTTAATAAATGTTATGCCTAATGTTTTCTGAACTATGCATACAGCAGTATATATCTTTTTTTTATATTAACACTTCTGACTGATTATACAGTAATGTTCCATTAAATGCATTTTTTCATAATGAGCATTCATGTTCAGACAAATCTTTGGGCAGGAGAAAGAAGTCGTTTAGGAAAAGCAGAGGAGTTTGGCAGTCAACACCTTAAGATCTGAATACCATATTTAACAGCCATATCAACATTTCAGATTTTAAAGACACTTTTCAGATTTAGCAGGTGATGCATGAAACTGACTGTACTGGAACCATTAAGATGTTTTCCATAGGCTCTAAAAGAGATGCTGCTGCCTTGACTGTACTCAGTCATTTGGAGTTAAAACGAATCAGATGTTTTGAGCTGCTGCTGGGAAGGCTTAAATAACAGATGCTCAAGTGTATCTTGAAATGAATGAATAATGAAAAAAACAAATAATTTGCTTCTATTCATGAGATCAGGACACCTGCAACTTGTTAACCATGTACAGGCATCTATGAAGACAGACTGAAAGATAACCATATGACTTTGTTCTTTCAGTTGCGTCAGAATGCAGTGGTTTTTAATGGTCGATGTAGGCATGAGGGCATGCAGGGGAGTGAGCACCAGCGGGAGCGGGGTCTGCAGTCATTTGCTTTGCGGATTACCAGACCTGGGGCTTCATTGCAAATGAATTATGTTGTCTCCTCTTGCAAAACTTGTTTTTTAAAAATAAGGCACTTAATAGTACCTTTGGAAAAGGAGTGTTCATTTTTGTGGGCAGGAAGTCAACAGCCCTTCCCTCCAGCCTTTGTTTATCCCTACTTTGTTTGGCTCAGGTGTGTTTTGCTACTCTTCAAGAAAGAACTGGAAAATAATGATAAAGATTCAGAAGCCAAAGATCTAGCTTCAAAGTTCAAATCTCCCACCATTTGAAAGGACTGTCACACAATAAATACACTGTTGTCATTCTGTTACTACTGTGGGTTCAGGTGTGTCCTCCCCATTCTATTTGTTTGACAGTAAAACATATCATCAGAGCTGCTCATGTGGAGACAGGAGCTGATATGGCCAGAACAGGTCATGATGAAGCATCAAAAACATCTTGTAAAACACTTATGAATGCTTACGAGATGGCATTGAAGGCTTCTAAGAAGGAATTCTATGTGCCATTGCCTCCATGAGCTCATGCCTGGCACAACTGTTTAAAACAATTAAATCACTGACATCCTTAGGATCATCCCAAATCTTGAAACTGGATATTTGCTATGAGGCTTTTGCAAGCTATTTCATGGAGAAATCTTGTTGCTTCACCAGAACTTTCCCACCAGGTTTGATGCAAAAAGTGAACTAGAGGCTCCACGACAGTCTCTCCTACTTTGGATTACTTCAGTCTAATCTCCCAAAGCAATTTATCTATCTTCCTTCATCATCGCACTCTACTAGTGTGTGTTTCCCTACTTGTGTTTCTGTTTGATGTTCCCTGACTGACCCTTCACTGAATTCATGAGTTTTTAATTGATGATTTTGTTTTATATGTGTTTTTAAAGTTTTTGATTGCTGCCTTAAGCTCGTGGACAGGCAAACATAAAACTGTTTTAAATATATATATTAGAGCAAAGACAGGGTGGGAGAACAACCTCACAATGACCTCATCTGCACTAAAGCTGCCTTGCCTGGTATCTGTGTATGGGATATTGTTGCTATTGTTTCTGATAAAGACATTTGCAGGAATTTCCTGCAGCGGCTAAAAATGCACTTCTGACATGTGATTGAATTTATATTTAGTATACTTTTGTATCCTGCCCCTTCCTCCAAGGAGCTCAGGGTACCATACATTGTTTTCTCCTCCTTCATTTTATCCTCACAACATGATGAGGTAGGTTATGCTGGGTCCTGCTTTGAACCTGGCTGCATGATCTTGGGCCACAGTGGGGGTTTGGCCCTGGGTCCCCCAGATCATTGTCCAAGGCCCCAACTACTTCATGCGGACATGCCCATGAGCCTTAGTCAGAACAGCTGCATTTTGGGTAGTGCTTTATGCCTTCTTCTGTTTAAACACTGATCTGCAAGCGGTTTGATGACTAACGCTTAGCATTTGGTAGTTTTTGGATTTGTAGAGATCCTCAAGGAAAATAAAGGTTGTAGTCTGAGCTGTATGGACTGAGGTTTTGAGAATAAGAGTTATGATTGACTGGCACATTCCCAGCAACATTTCATTACGCCAATGGCATATGCTGTTAGAATCATAATAGTTGCAGAACAGTGTCATGAAGTCACTGCTTGCTGAAGCCTGTCACAACCAGACTGGCATAATAAATGAGACTGCATTAAAAAAACACTCCTGTCCTTCAAAGGAAACAGAAGTCTGATTCATATTGTTTTCAGTAATCCCTATTACTAATGAATGCTTTAGGTAATCTTCTCCAATTGCCACTTGTATTAAGAAATGCTTGTGATTTTATTTACAAGGAGAAATGGGTTTTTTTCATGAGGTAGGAGAAAGGAAGGATATTCCGTACTTAATCTCCCTGGGTACTTAAAAGTAATGCTACAGATGCAATGAACCCCACCCCCTGCATATTTCATTTTAGACTTCCTTTATAGTGTGATTGTGGTGGGGGACACCTCTGAAAGCAAAGAAGATGAGCTGGTTTGATGACTGGGAATGTTCTTGAAATGATAGAAGGGAGAACAGGCCAGCCAATAAGGTGAAGACATCAGAGCATAGGGTTTGTGGGAGTGTGGAAAAGGGATCCTCTGGGCTATCCAGAGGCAAGGCAGATAAAGAAAAGGCTGAGAAAAGGGGGAACCAAAAGTAAGGTAGGTGGAGAAAGAGGCATGCTATAAAGGAGGCAGGCAAATGAGAGAGGTGATTAATCTGGTAAAATCAGTGAAGAAAATTCATTTAAGATTAGGAGGGGTTATATGCTGCGTTTGGGGACGGAACAGAGAAAGAGCTAGGGATGCTGTCCAAGAAAAAAGGGACCAGCTAAGGAAGTGGGATTAGCTAAACAGTGAACAAAAAAGCAAGGCATTTCACTTTTTATTTTGAACTAACCAGACAATTAGAGCCTCTTGTGGCGCAGAGTGGTAAGGCAGCTGCCTGAAAGCTTTGCCCATGAGGTTGGGAGTTCGATCCCAGCAGCCGGCTCAAGGTTGACTCAGCCTTCCATCCTTCCGAGGTCGGTAAAATGAGTACCCAGCTTGCTGCTGGGGGGTAAACGGTAATGACTGGGGAAGGCACTGGCAAACCACCCCGTATTGAGTCTGCCATGAAAACGCTAGAGGGCGTCACCCCAAGGGTCAGACATGACTCGGTGCTTGCACAGGGGATACCTTTACCTTTACCTTTAACCAGACAATTATTTACTTGCAAGCTTCTAAGGCCTGGGCCATGCATATAACAGGAAACTATAGTAATGCGAAAGTAGAATGGATTGTGCCTCTTGATCATGTGGGTGAGATTTTGCACTTTTCTGTATGTTCCTTTACATTAATAATTCTGTGTAAGTGGAAAAATTAGCACTGCCTGAAAAGGACTAGGCTGCTGTTTTAACATTTTTGCATGTTTTTTTTTTGTACAAGTGTGTCTTATTCACCTCCAGTGGTACAGCCCATTCAGTCATTCGGAAAGTTACCACCTAATTTTGACGCATGTAGAGACAGGCCTAATATAGCCAGATCCCATGCATCCCAGAAGGAGGTTTCAGGTGGCTACCTGGGTTGATCTGCAGTGAAAGAGCAAGGTTCAAGACCATGGCACCTTAAATTCAACGTTTCAATGGTATAAGCTTTTGAGAGCCAACATTTTCTTTGTAGATAAAGGTAACTTTGACTGTTGAAAACGTATGCCTTGGAAATCTTGTTGATAGAAAACGTTCTCCAATTCCTTAATAGTCTTGCCAGTTTGGTGTAGTGGTTAGGAGTGCTGACTTCTAAGCTGGCATGATATCAGGGCTCTCTCAGCCTCACCCACCCCACAGGGTGTCTGTTGTGGGGAGAGGAATGGGAAGGCGACTGTAAGCCGCTTTGAGCCTCCTTCGGGTAGGGAAAAGCGGCATATAAGAACCAATTCTTCTTCTTCTTCTTGGTTGACCTCTTCTGTATTTTTTCTAGTCTTAGTTTGCTTGTCGAGGTATGCCAATAGGAAAGCATTCTGCACAGAAAGCACCTGTTTCCCAGAATCTAAGAATAATACTGTCTTGTCATTATCTGCTTTTAGTACCTTTTTGGTTGCAAGATTTGTAGTCTGCATGATTCAAAAGGATATGAAGAATTTCTACAGGGGCATTGGAGGAGATGTGTATTGATGCACAAGAGCCAGCGTGGTATAGTAAAGGGTAGCGGCCTCTAACCTGGAGAACTGGGTTTGATTCCCCACTCCTCCACGTGCAGCCAGCTGGGTGACCTTGGGCCAGTCACAGTTCTCAGTGCTCTCTCAGTCCCACCTACCTCGCAGGGTGTCTGTTGTGTGTAGAGAAAGGGAAGGCAATTATAAGACACTTTGAGACTCCTTTGGGTAGTGAAAAATAGGGAATAAATGCCAACTCTTCTTCTTTAGCATAGTTAATTAGGAACTTTGTGATATTTTTCAAATAGTATTTTCAAGTGTGCTGATTGGTTCATTTTGAGAATTCTTGCTTCTTTGACCACATTTTGACTGAATGAACATAACAGAAAGGTTTGTCAGGACACTCTCTCCTCCTTCTATACTAAGTTATTTCTCTTCTAAATAAATCTATTTTATTCTTTTAAGCAGCTTGGTGCTTTGCTGTCTTGCATTTTAAAACTCAGGAAGCACTGTGGGGAGAGAAATTCTGATTGTTGTCCCATGTGGAAAGTAGGGCAGGATGGAAAATTGGAATCTCCTTTTGTCCCCTTATAGTGGCAAGTGAATGAGCACTCTTTAAGGTGAGCTTCCCTGATGTACATCAGACTGTGAGTCTAGTCAGACACCTGTGACCCTGCACATCTTGGGCATATTCAGGGCTGGATTTACATGAAAAGAGGCCCTAAGCTATTCCACGTATGTGGCCCTTTCACCTCCCATTTTTAAGCTTGTAAATTACATGAGAGATAATAAAATACATAATTACTGTGATATATATCAATATGTTAAATGAAACATGTTGTTATTGGTACTAACCTTTATAAAAATGTGGAATATAGGCCCCTCTTGATCTTGTGGCCCTAGACTGAAGCCCAGTTAGCCTATAGGAAAATCCGGCCCTGGGCATATTGTATAGTCTGGCCCTTAGCTGAGCATGGCTTGGGAAATGAGGGGAAGAGAAGAGCATGGATGGAAAAAGGGAGAAGTGTACCTCCACCAGAGAGAGAGAGAGAGAGAGAAAGAGGTTTCTGAAGAAGGACCCTAGATAAAGGATAAAGTAAGAGACGGGAAAGTAAGGACAGCCAGACACCTGGGTGAACTGAACAGAAAATGTTGAAGATGGGGGTGAGAGGGGAAAGGAAACAGAGTGTTTTAGGGGGAGAGTTCCATATATTGTCTGATTCTGAAGTGAGAATATGTTTGTCATGGTGGTACATAGACAATCCTAGGGTGAAGATCATCAGTGGCAGGCCAAGCTAAAAGCAGGTCCTTTTATCCTTGATGCTGAGTTATTCTAAGGGAATGCTAATGGAACAGGCAAAGGAGTTATCCTGTTAATTAATTACTTGATTATGTTATCTGGCAAGACTGCAGTGTGAGGAATGCCTTTGTGTGGAATAGAAGGTTATTGTCCTGTGAGTACCAGTTGTACCATCTCACCTGGGCATGGGATACCCCACAACTATGGCTGCATGGATCTAGAAACCTAGATCCATTTTTGATAACAAGGGGTAAAAGTTTTGATAACAAGGGGTAAAAGTCTAATGGCAGCCTTGCCTCTTGAGGGATTCTTATTCTACACACATGCAGGGTAAGTGCATTAGAATCATCTTGTCAGGTGTAATTTGAGCAATTCCACAACAGGCATTAGACTGCTTTAGCAGTTCACTTCAGCTTTGACTTACATCGAATGAACTTTGATGGGATGAGGTAGCGATTAGGTTTTAATGACAGCTGATCCCCAGGATTCCTGAAAGATGTTTGAAGTACCTTACGGGGGAAAAGGTAGCTTTTGAACAATAGGAAGCTGCTGATTTATAAGTGGCACGGAAATTTTCTTGTCTCTCTTGTTTGTAACCTTAACTGCATTTTAAATCTGCTTTTCATGAATGAAACTGAAACCTTGTAGAACATGTCATACTATTAGGTGGGTGGAGATTCAACTAAGAATTTGTACTTGGAATGTATAACCAGACAGACATGCATTCATTCTCACGCCCACGAGTCCATATGTTTTGAACAAATTTGAATAATAACCATGGAGTGAATCAGATAAACATCCCGTTTCCAGATAATTACATTTAAAGCAACAGAACTACTTCTGAGTGAGTCATGATTTTTTGGAAAGAAATATATGATATTAAAACAAACAGGGTATCAAAAGGATTGAGAGAGCTTTACTTAATGAGATCAGACAACTAAGAACAAAACATGGGGATGGTTGCCAAGAAATGGTTTTGTCACTGGCTAATATAGTAAACAATTTTTATTGACAAAAAAAATTATCAGTAATATTCTAAGTAGGCACAGAGCCAGATTTTTTAGATCTTGGTGGAAGGAACTCCTTGTGGTCCTTATGTCAGTCCTACACTGGCTCCCTGAATACCATGGTATTTATATTTGAGAATTCCAGGCATATATTGATGAATTGCTTTATTGCTCCCCGACTCACTCAGTGTGAGTATGTTCCTGGGAGTAGCCCCGTTGGATAGACCTCAGTAGGATATCAGGTAGTGCTACTATTTAAATGAGCCAAGTCATGTTCTCCACATCTTGAAATTCTGAGGTCTGCATGTTAAATTTTTAACTTAATCGTTATTGATATTTTTGCAATGTTCTGCCAAATAGCTGACATTAATATTACATCAATGGATTCATTATGCGGCTTTACAGACCTGCTCTGAACATGTACAATGGAGTAAAACATTTCTATGTACTTTCTATCTTTGTGTGGTTTTCACATTACATATGGAAGTTCCCTTTTGCCACCATGGTTAGTTGCCATTCATGGATTTCTCTATGAGAAATGCTTTTGAAAACATTCATACTTAAACCTATTACTGTGTTCAATGGCAGAGAATTATCCAGTTTAATTACCTACCGGGTATTTCCTTTTGTCTATATGAACCTTTTGCCCAACAACTTCTCTGGATTCTAGTATTATGGGGAAGGGGAAAAGGTCTCTCTATCTACTTTCTCTACCCCATGCCTAGATTTATAAACTTGTAATATGTGTCTCCTTAGGTGTCTCTTTTCTAAGATGAAAAGTTCCAGATTCTTTGGCTTTTCCTCATAGAAAAGGTACTCCAATTCCTTAATAGTTTTGGTTGACCTCTTCTGTACTTTCCCTAGCTCTACAATGTGCTTGTCGAGATATGCCAATAGGAAAGCATTCTGCACAGAAAGCACCTGTTTCCCAGAACCTCAGAATAATACTGTATTGTCATTATCTGCTATTAGTACATTTTTGGTTAATGCTGCACAGAGTGCATTGGGAACATTTATGATAAATTAACGTGTGCAACGTATATGTTATGAAAAGTACATTGTATTAATTGGAATACTCCTTTTTCAGCATGAACAACTTGATTTTCTTAACCAGCCAATCATGAAAAAAAAATCTATTTTGTCATTAATTTTAATCCCTAGAGATACACTTTTACAATTTCATGCTTCCTATTTTGGGATAATTTATTGGCGCAACCTGTTAAGTCGTATAAAATAAATATGATAACAAACAGAAAAATCCAGATGGACAATTTTGCAGTACATACATGTATATAATAGAACTTAATGCCTTTTATAGAGATACATAATAAAAAAGAACAAAGTATTGTTAATAGCAAGGAACTGGGAGTAAATTAACAGTGTGGGTGCTTTTCTTCTGGAAAATACTGCAGTACCATATACAGCAGCCATTCTCAACCTTGTTTTGACCACGGTCCTTTTAGGAGCTTTTCTGTGGTTCTAGGGCCCCCTGTAGCAGGCTGGCCACTTGCACAATGAGCTAATAAAGGCCTAAGCTATGATTGAAATAACTATACTCAACATACCTTGTCTTATTCACATGTGTGAGAAATGTCTAGAACATTTGACCAAGAGAAGCATGTGCATCCATTTTTTTTTCTTGAATGCATTAATTCAAGCACAGACAAAGGAACAGAGTACATGATTTCTTTTTCTTGATGAAGGTGAAACTTTCTAGCAATTAATTATGTCATATGTGATAAAAATAGTATTTTATCAGTTCTGTTACCCTTTGGGATCCCCTTCTCACATATTTCAGTTTGTGGTCCCCTTCAAATCTGCCAGACTCCCCCAGGGGGGCATATGCCCCCTGTTGAGATTGGCTGCTCTATAGCAACAGGTATATTGTCGGCACTGAAAGAACAATTAAACCATTAGTATGTTACATTTTTAAAAATTCATTGGGATATGCAAACTGGGTATCCATAAGCCCTTTGTAAGGACAGGGAGCAAGCCCCTTGTCTTGTCAACCCAGCTAATGTGAAAGTGGAGCACTTTTCCTTTTTTAGGAATGGGGTCCAGGGAACAGGATCAGTGGAGGAGCTCATGGAATCATTACCAGTTCAGACCTGGTTGACTAAGGGGCACCAAGGAGATACAAAATAGAGCTAGTTTTCTATTTTCCAATGTAAAGGATTTTTTCATAGAAATAGAGATGTGTCTCTGGATCCATAGACGACAATAGGTGATAGCAATTTTCAGTTGAATACTGGAAGATCAGATTTCTATGGAATGCAGATCCTTTTTTGTTTCTGTGAGCAGTTGTAAAATATTTTTCTGGGTCTCTTTCTATGCACTCTCTATAAGTTACTATCGGCAATCATGCAGAATATGGTTGGGAAGCATAACTGTGTATGTGCTCACCTGGGGCCCCTCCCTTTCCCACCCCTTCCAGGCCAATCATTGGCACAGGTCGAATAAATGTTCAACCAATTTTTAAAATATATAAAACATTAACTCCCATCCATTCGGGAAACCCTTCCAGAGCCATCAAGAAACCCCGGGGTTTCATGATACCCTGGTTGAGAAACCCAGTAATAAATTTTAGTGCAAAATTCTTTCAAATCAAAAGGTGAGTCTGTTTAGAACTTAGGATCACCACCTACTGACCTGTGGCCCAATAGAATCAGCTATCCCACTCAGACCTGACCTCATCAACCATGTATGAGTATTTTATCTTACACTTAAAATGTAGTTGATGTAATTCTTGCTGTATTGTTTTGATGATACTAAATGCTTGAGACATCCATGGGGCGTAATGTGGCTTTCTGAGCACTTTTAAAAAGGATTTGTCCGGCAAGTGGAAGATGCTGATGACTGATGAGAAGAGGGTTTGGGGATTCATGTAAAATTGCAAATCCAAATGGGAGTCCTTGGGTTGCTGAAATTTGAGAACAGCCACATTAGAGCATGCCCTGACCTGGATGGCCCAGGCAAGCCATGCCACAAAAGCTAAGCAGGGTTGCCCCTGGTTAGTATTTGGATGGGAGACCACCAAGGAAGTCTGAGGTTGCAATGCAGAGGCAAGCCATGGAAAGTCACCTCTGAATGTCTCTTGCCTTGACAGCCCTCTGAGGTTGCCATAGGTTGATTGTGACAATGGCACTTTCTACCACCACATTAGAGCATAAAGCTAAGGGTCTTTGGAATAATAGCCCTGAAACACTTGCAAACCACGTGCTTCAGTACTGCTAGGGAATTTTCCTGTCAACTTCAATATTATTTGGGTTGCTAGCAGAGTTATGCACACTTGCTGGCATTGTCTCTGCTCACATTGACTTCTGTCATCCCTATGACTTTCAAGTGCTTAAGAACGGCACAGTTCAGGCTATTGATACTCAGCATTTGGTAAAATGAAAACGATTCATTGTTAATCATCAGTCTTTGAAAACACAGTGGCCTTCAACCTAGTGAAGTTCAGCATTCATAAAATCTCATTTCAATAGCTATGGCTTCTTTTCTTGAAGTTTAAATAACTCTGATTCTGCTTTGAATTACTGAATTTAAAGAAAATGAAAGCATAACTAGAATGTAAGAAAATAATCTCTAGATAATTGTGTAAAAAGGATAAAAATCAGTTTCCACTTAACAATACTTTCAACTCTTGATTAGTTCTACTATGCAACAATAAAAGGCTATACTGTGTGTACTCACTACCAATTATCAGGTCATCAAAGAATTTCTGGAAAACTGTTTTTGTAGTGACAGTATCATAGTTTTGATAGAAATCCGTTGAAAGTCCTCTGCTGATGGACAGATTAAAAAGGAGCAATAATTTTAGAAGTGTTTTGCATATCCTTTGCCAGACCATTTAAGACAAGTGAGTTACAAATAATTTGTTGTCTTAGGTGACTAATATTTGACTTTGTTGAGGAGGGAGCATATTGTTTGCTACATGTGGAAAAGGTGATGACAACTTTTTTGAATGAGGCACTACACATAAGACCACAGTGTGAAATAAGGGAGCACGGTAACCTCTTTGATCTACCCATTCAGTTGGCTTCTCTAAAACTAATAGCATGTGTCAATCATAATTTCCCTTATTCATCTTGTGTCATCATTATAGGGGACCATAAATATTATGTGATTTTTCAGCTGAAAAAAATTAGCCCTGAACCTAACCATCTGTTACTGAAGTGTATGTTGACTGTGGAAACGAGTGAGGGAAATTTATTGGAGTTTCCACAAAAAGCAAATGTAGTACTTTATAAGTATTCATTTTGACATCCAGTTACTTTGATATCTGCAGGCCTGTAAGGTTGAGCTTTTCCATCAGACCTTCCCAGTTGTGACTATTTACAAAGATTAAGTATGGATACTTCATTATCAGTTGCGAGTTATTTGCTTGTTTATGCTTGGTATTTTTTATCCTGTTTTAATTATATTGTTTGTTTTATGTTGTGAAGCACTCCAAGCCTTGCTTTGTGGAGGAGGGGTAGTAGAAATGAATATCTACCATGTCCAATTTTTATTTGCTTCTGTTCTGTGCAAAACCCTTAGCAGCTCTGCCACAACACATAGACAAACATGAACACATGAAGCTGACTTACACTGAATCAAACTCTTGATCCATCAAGCCAATATTGCTTACTCAGGCTGGGAGAAGCTCTCCAGGATTCAGGATGAGGTATTTCACACCACTTCCTACCTGATCCTTTCAACTGGGGATGCTGGAGATAACATCATTAGTTCATGGCTAGAAGAAACCAATCAAGAAGAAGCCCTCCCTGGGGGCTCAGAGCAGTTTACATGGAACATATGAACGATACATAAAACAATCTATAACACACAAATAACCATACAATAATATTAATAACTGGTAGTTGTAACAGTAAAACAGTGTAAACAATACTACAGTGCAACAGTGCAAACAGGTCCAGAGCACCCTGGTGGAGTTCTGAGAGGGAGGGGAGCAGGAGCCCTTTATTCGCTGTTGGTTGTGCCTGGTCTCAACCAAATGCCTGGCAGAAGAGCTCCCTTTTGCAGGCCCTGCGGAACTGTTCAAGCTCTGTCAGGGCCGATCTCCTCCGGGAGCTCAGTCCACCAGATGGGGGCCAGAACAGAGAATGCTCTGGCCCTGGTTGAGGCCAGGGACCATTAGCCGGTTGGTGGTGGCGGAGCATAGAGCTCTTTTGGGGGTGTAGGCAGGGAGGCGGTCCTCAGGTCCACTGGGCCCTGACTGCATATGGCCGCGTAGGCAGGGAGGCGGTTCTCAGGTCCACTGGGCCCTGACTGTGTATGGCCTTGAAGGTAATTACCAGAACCTTTAGTCTGATCCGGAATTCAACTGGCAACCACTGCAGTTGGTGGAAAATGGGCCAGATGTGGGACCTCCATGGCGTTGCTGTGAGGATCCTGGCCACTGCGTTTTGGACCAGCTGTAGTTTCCGGGTCAAGGCTAAGGGCACGCCTGTGTACAGCAAGGTACAGAAGTCCAGTCTAGAGGTGACCGTTGCATGGATCACTGTGGCTAGGTGTTCTGGGGCCAGATAGGGCGCTAGTACCTTGGCTCAGAGGAGGTGGTAAATTGCCAGCCATGCTACCTTTGTGACCTGGGCTTCCATTGTGAGGAAAGCATCCAGAATCATGCCCAGGTTCCTGGTGGAGAGAGCCGTAGTGAGCTCTACGCTTGTTTCTCATATGTTAGAACAGTTACCAGTGATCCCTGTCACTTACCTTCATGTCCCTCATTCACATAAACTTCTTGCAGCAGCCTTGGAAGTTAGCTTGTAAAACTATCTTACATATTATTTAAAACATTTATTTATTTATTTGGTACACTTCATACTCCCCTTCCTTTCAAACAATATGTACCCTTTTAATAAGTTCATATTAACTTAGAATTAATGTAGATGTGCCAATCAGTGCTTATTCTAACCTTGTCTATTGTTAAGATTGTTTATATAAAAAGCTAGAACCCAGGAAAACAAATTGTTTAAGGCGAGCAAATGCAGTTTGCACCTTGCTTAAACTGTCATTGCAGTGAATGTAATTACTATTTAAGCATGTGTGGTAATGTGTGGCATTATACAGAAACACAAACATAAATCTCACTTATTCAGTTTAAATAGGCAATGCAAGACAAAATCTCTCACACAATAAAAAGATGCATTCAGTTTTATTAAAATCATTTTTGCTTTCACATACTGATAAAGCAGGGACAAGTGTCTGAAGTGGGAAGTGAGAAAGGTGGCTTTGCCAATTAAATGACACATGCTTTCCCCAAAAGGAATAGGACTTTAACTCATGATCCTTTATTAAAATTTGGTCCCATTCCTGTTGAGTCTCATACCCATTTTGCAGAATGGTTTGTTGAAGTTGTCCATATCTAACACCTTTAGATACAGATTAAACAGTGTTTCTTTTACTGATATTAATCCTAAATAAGTGTAGGCCCCAACTCAGATAATCACAGTTAGCATGATTAGAGATGGCATAGCACAATGACAAAGACCACTACAAACCAGAGAATCCCTGATCTGACTCTAACTTCTATGACAAAATCACCAGAAGGCCTTAGTCAATCCTCTCCCATTTTCAATACAGCATTGTGGCCATAGTAATTAATAAAATTCCAATATATGAATAGCGTATACAGTGGATAAAGTATCATTCTTATGTACATACATATGCACACAAATATAGGCCTGCAATACTCCCTGGAGGGATTCCCTTTTTTGCCAGGCCTGTGCCCAGAAGAACTCCTGGGCCCCTGATACCAGCTGGCCCTGTGCAGCTCCTGGTGGTGGCCAGGTACAGTGTCTCTTCCAGTGTTCCCTGTCAATGTGGCTACCCAGAGCAGCAGAAGCAGTCAGCCCCTCAAAAGTAGTGTTTTTCTGCATACACAGATGATACTTTTTATTGGGAGTGGGGATCTAAATCCTCCATGATTAAAAAAAAAACATTTCAGATTTTCCTGCATTCCTGGGGAGTCCCCCTAGTTGGCTGAAAAAATCTGTTGAACCTTGGTGTGGGCCAGATTTAGCTATCTGCAGATGGGGACCATGGGTGGCTAATAGCTTAGACTACAAGACTCACATGAGTTTTGTTTTGGATTCATCTGTACTGGATTCTGTTTTACCAATGCTGAACAAAATTTGGTTGTACAGCCCAGTGAGCTGTATAGACACAATTGTTAATAAATGGAAACGGTAGTTTTTGAGGATTTTACTCAAGATATCTAAAACTGATACTGAACTCTTCCCTTTGGTTACAAATCATGCATGTTAAATTAATGCACACATGTACAGGAGCTGCTTCCCTATGGTGCAATCATATATTGAGGAGGTATGTATGTAAACATGGAATCATATGGGTAGGACCAACTGCATCAGTCTTTTCATTTCCAAAAGCTCCAGGAAGGGAGAGCAGGACCCGGATGAAAAATAATTGTGATTGGCTCTGCTCATAAAAATCTGTGATTCACAAATGCATGGAAACTTGTTAGTAGGAAATGACTCTCACACTTCTGTGAATGCAAATGATTATGCAATGAACAGCATAGAGTGTTCATAAGGATATTTTTTTCTATTATGCCATACTCCAAATTATTCTAAAATTATCCTCTGCAGCCTGGTCCTTTGGACTGGTGATGCCAAATAGATGGCACGGCATGTGATCTCCCACTGAATCACAGCCTCATCCTCCAAGGTTGGGTGTTGCTGCTCCAGCAGCTGGCGCATGACCCAAAGCCAGACTGTTCATTTAGGTTCTAGAAGCAAAAGTTATTATCAAGGAACGCAATCTAGACAGCAAACAAGGGAGAACACAATCCCATTCAGAACAGGTACTTCTCCTGCCATATACTTCACCTCTCTAGTTGCCAACAGGCTCTGAGTGTCTGTGTGTGTGTGGGGGGGAAGTGCTGTCTCTTTAACAGAGGCTTAATGGAAAGAAATAGTTGTTGATGTTTGTCACGGCAGGGAGGTAAAGACCTGGTAAATAACGTCCTGCGAACCCCTTGTTCACTTTTCCTCCAGACTGTCTGGCAGTCGTGTCACCGTGTCTCACCTCTTCCCACACACAGCTTGTCAAGCACTCGCATGATCCCTTCAGTCAGGGGAGAAAGCGGGTCCCCTCCCCAGTGGCATGACGGCCGGTATAAATTTAGGATGAAATGCCGGCAGGTGTCCTATAAAGTTCCTCCCCTGCGCGAGGGGCCGGCCTCGGGAATTCTCCCCGGACTAATGAGCAGGGGCTGAGGGGAGCGCGGGAGGCCCGGCGGGGGTGTGCCTCTGAGCCGAGCCCAGCGAGCAGGAGCCCTTCCCGGGCTCTTTTGTGCGCCGTCTCCGGCAGTAGCAGAGGCCGAGTCATGCCCCCGCCGTGAGGCAGGCAGGCAGGCAGGCAGGCGGCAGCGGCGATTGCGGCTGCCGAGAGGAGGCGAGGAAGGCTCGAGGGGCGGCCACGGCTCCTCCTCCTCCTCCCTCGCTGCCGTCGTTGCCGGTGTGGCGGGGCGGGCGCTGCTCCCTCCCCTTCTCCCCATGGTGGCCGCGGCACAAAGCGCCGGCGAGCGCAGGAGGCCGCTCTCGCCGTGAAGCCTCGGCTCGCCCCCCGCCCGCCCGCCCGCCCGCCCTCCTTCCCTCGCCGAGCCACAGCCCCTTCCTCCTCCTCCTCCTCCTCCTCGTAGCAAGGCCGCAGACGGAGCCCCAACTCGACGAGGTCGCGGCGGTCCCTCTCCCGCCCAGCCGCCCGAGGGGATGCGGCGGCTGAGCGGGGAGGAGGAGGACGACGACGACAGCGGCGGCGGCAGAAGCAGCAGCAGCAGCGGCGGCGAGGAGGAGGAAGCTGCTGGGCAGCCCGGCAGAGAGGGAGGCGGGACTCCTCGCGGCCCCCGACGCCGCCCCAGCCCCCCGCGAGGCGGGCGAGAGGCCGTGACCGCTCGGCGGCGCTGCTGAGGCCGAGGGGCTGGCCTTTGCCCTCGCCGGGGAGAGGCGCCGGCGGCTTCCGCCCGCCCTCCCTCTCTCTCTCTCTCCCTCCCTCCCTCCCTCTCTCCTCCGCGGCGCCTCCCGCTGCCCGGCCGCCAGGGCTGCTCGCGAGCTCCGCGGGGCCAGGACGAGGCGCCTGAGAGCGGCTGGCAAGCAGGCGGAGGGGCCGGGACGCCGCGGCCGGCCCGGAGCCAGGAGGGGCGAGATGGCGTCCTACGTGGATAACAACTTCCGTCAAGCAGTCATGAAGAACCCGGCCGACAGGAGCCCCCAGGTAGCCCCCTCTGCCGCCGCCGCCTCGCCCCGCTGCTTTGCCAGGGATCTCACTCGGCTGAGCCCCCCCCCCCCACTTTCAGAGAGACTCCAGCTGCAATACGGCCCTCCCCCTTCTCTAACCCCCCCACCCCACCCCCTTTAGATGTAATTTGCCCTCCTTCAGCCTGATGGAGGCGGGAGCCAAGCCGTGGCTATTTTGTCTCACTACTTTTCTCTTTTTCTCGCCCCCCGCCTACCACCTCGGGCCCCTTTCTTGGTATGCGCGCTCTGTTTTCCGTAGCTCATGTAGCCCCCGAGATACGTTGACCTCATCTGTCTCCACAAAACTGGGAGGGGGTAAGGGCTTGAGCAGTGAAAGACGGCATTCTCTGCTTGCATCTCTCCCCCCCCCCCCCCTTCCCCAGCCTTTATGTATAGAGTTGTGGTGCTAGAGACTGAATGAATACAATGAGTGAGTTACTAGATTCATGACAGGGAGGTAAGAGGGCGACTACAGATTTTGGCTTGGCTAGAACCATTCATTTTTACTGCTTTGTCTGGCTTTTCAAAAGTTATGCATGGTGTGTGGAAACCACAAAACAATTCATTTGTTTTTAAGTCCTTCCTTTTAACTGCATATGCTTGCATCAGCTAATCTATTTTCAGATATCTTTCCCCACTTAACAGGAAGGAAAGCCTCTCATTCATTCACAAGCATGCTTAGGCTTCCCTTCCCCCACCCTCCATCATCCATGGTACTCTTAGATGAGTGTATGCATTTCCTTGGAGTACATAAATTAAGTTCTTCTTTTAAGCAGTACTTCTCAGTACTGAGAGCAATATGTCTGATTTTATGGGGCAGTAGTCTGGTTTAAGACTTAGCTCCTTCAGTTTAGTCATTGACTTTACTACTTTAGATGCAAAGGAGTTATGTTAAAAATCTACTATAATAACGCCCCCCTCCCCAAGAATAACAGTATTTAAATTTTCTAAATGCCGTATCCTGCAGATTTTGTTGTTAATGTTTTGATGAGTGTTTAGTATTCTATGGTGAGGAAGCAAGGATTGTTATGTCAGTTGCTATATTAGTTTGTAAATAATGATGCAATAACAATGCTTGTGGTGTTTAAACAGTCTACAGCAAAATGTTGGTGGTAAGCTTTGCTGGAAAGAGAACATTTCGGTAATACAACTTTTTGCACATTATAAATATTTATTTTCCTTTACTGATGATTATTGGTTAGGTTTCTAGTACCATCTTCCAATAACAATAAAGTATCAAAGAAGTAGGTGGCTTCAGTTCTTATTCAGTATGTTTTACTATTCTGTGTCTCTGAAGTCTTCCTGGCCAAATATGTGACTCAGAAGTGGAATGAAATCCTTGAACAATGGAATAAGAATACATGGCAAATGGGGTCTAATGCAGAAGAAGATGACGATAGGATCATTATTTTTTATAAGAGAACCCTTTTAAATTTGTTAAACAGAACAAATTCCCTTTGCTCTGTGGCTGTAACCGTAGGGGCTTGTATTGTTAATTGCATAAAGATAAATATATTTTAACCACCCCATCAAGCCTTAGCTTAATAGCTAATGCTTCATGGTGTTAACATTGCTTATTGGAGTCAGTGCCATCTGTCCCTTTTTCTAAAGAACTTGTATTGCCTGTCTACAAAATTCTGCATATCTGGTTTTAACAAGAGGTGTTAATTTTTAATTGCCATGGTTACTGGGAATCTTGAGGCATTTTCAAGTAACAATGTTAACTATGAATACACGATGGTCTGGTGTTATTAATTGATCCGGTGGCTACACAGCCTGTATGTATGTCAGTGACAGAAATAAAACTACATTTATAAGCTTTTGTCTGAATATTGTCCTCTGCTGTCCTTTTGATAGTGCTAAATTCCTGTGTCCTTGCTTGACCCTCTGTTCCAACTATAGTTATTTCTCAGGTAACAAAGGAACATAGTTTTGTTACCTTGGAAAGATCCTGTTTGTAAAATTGGGTTTTTAATCATGTCACTCTGACTTGTATATGAGAATATGAGAGAAGAAAAGCCAGTTGGTCAGAAGCAAGAAGACTGACAAGTTTTGAGCCTCTAGCAGTCATGTAGCGGCCTGTGAAGGTAGACTGTGAGAGACAAAATGTGTGTTCTGTGCCAAATAAAGTGATATGTCAACTGTCGTATCTTGGTGCATATCTTAGACTAAAGGTAAGAAGTGACGCAGTGAAGAAATCAGCTTCAGTGCAGAGATAGGGCCAGCACAAGAAACAGTATGGAATGCCAGAACACGAGGCCCGCATTAGCGCTGCTACTGTTTAGTATCTGTAGACCTAAAGCCACTGATACTTGATGAGTGAGACTACAGCTGGCTCAAAATTTTAGTGATGAATAGTCAGCAGGCAGGATGGGAGTGTTTTAAGGCTAGCAATACAATAGGGTTTCTCTCAGAAATGTGTAGGGAAGGAAATGTATTGTGCTTTTAAATGGCATTTTTGCTTTTTAAAGGTAACTTGTAATTTCTGGGCTAAAATTTGAAGCAAAATTTAAATGTTTGTTGAAGTTTCTTTAATGATTGTGTATTTTTCTTGTCATTGTAATTAAATCTTACAATAGCTAATCTAGTTCCTAGTTTACCTCAGATTTTAATGAAACATATGTAGTTATTTCTGGGTGATCTTACAGAAGAATTGTTCAATAAGACTCTACTGGGAATTTTGATACTTTGTTTCTGGATATAAGTTGAACCTTCTTGTTGGTTAAAGTGACTTTCAAGTCTCTAAATGTCCCATTTCTGTGAGCACGTGCTATAAATGGGCAATCCTAACATTTTACAAGTATGATTTTAAAGCCAGTATTGCCAACTGGTGGCCTGCTGGTTGCTCTTCTGCTTTCACAGAACAAAATGTAATAGGTATTCCCTAGTGCAGGGGTAGTCAACCTGTGGTCCTCCAGATGTCCATGGACTACAATTCCCATGAGCCCCTGCCATCAAACTCTGGCAGAGGCCCATGGGAATTGTAGTCCATGGACATCTGGAGGACTACAGGTTGACTACCTCTGCCCTAGTGAATGTGCATTATAAAGTGTTTCTCATTGGTGTAGTGAGTTTTTGTTGTTATATTATCCTCTCCCATACCCTTGACTCAACATTAGTTTTCTCTGGAACCCTTTGTATGAATTACACAAGAGGACATGACTGTGCTGTGATGTTGCTGAAGCCAAGGGAGTCACTTTGTCTGCTAATAGTCTACATACAGTGTTGGGGGTATGGGAGGGCTCAGTGTACCTCCCATAATCCCAGCAAGCCCCCCCTTGATATAAAGGGATGGCTGGGCTAGTTTATGGGGGGTACACAAAGATCTGTAGTTCCTTTCCTCTCATAGCTTGATGCATTGCCTACATGGATGTAGTCAGGGAGTTTTATTAGGGCTTCCTTGTGCCCAGGTCCTGCACTTGTGGTGTACTAAAGGAGCATATGTCAATAGTAGTTTGACAAGCCACAACCCAGCATTGTAGATGGGTAATAATTATTACATTATCTTAAACTGTTTAGGCAGCTTTTTGTTATTTGCTGGCAAGTTTTAAATCGAAGCAGGTTGTTGATTTCTTATTACTTGCTTTTGTCCATTTTGGCTTTCAACCTGTCCACGGGGGGGGGGACAGCTCTGGTCACCCTCATGAAGAATCTCTGGAGAAATCTGGATCGAGGTGGGCTGGTGCTGCTGTTTTTGCTAGACTTGGCAGCAGTTTTTGACACTGTAGATCAGCATTTTCCAACATTTTCCCTGCTGCCTCAAGACAGATGGGGGCCAGGTGAAGGCACTTCATCAGATGAGGTGAAGGCCACGGCTGTAGCTGGTTAGGCACCGGCATGGGGTTGTAATTAAAGGTAGAAGGTGGAGCACCAACCTCGGTGCAAACATGTGTTGAATCTGCTAGTTGCTCCAGGTGTTTGTTCCTGCTTGGGCTCTTTTGCTGGTGGCCTGCTGGTTGCTCTCCTGTAGCTCATGCTTTTTAGGTTGGGGATTCCCCAACTGGCGCTTTAAAATGGAGGATATAGCGAGCAGTTTGCTGCTTGGATGCTGGCAATGTTATGCGGAGCGGCTGGATTATAACAACTACCTAAGGTAAGCATTTCACTACATTTAACGCGTGTGGAATTGCCCGCACTCTATGCAGGGCTGCCATTGAAACTGTTCCAGAAACTCCAACTGGTACAGAATGCAGCTGCTTGGGTCTTTACACGAATTTTACCAGTGTTCTCCCAGCTGCACTGGCTCCAGATTGGAGAAGTTCAGGGTTTTGATACTGAGTTTTAAAGTAATAAATAGTCCATGACCCTTGTATCTGTGGAACCATATCTTCCACTAGGCCCCCTAAGTGCGCCCCCCCAAGATATAGGGACAAGGATCTGCTTATGGACCCTGGTCCCAAAGAAGTGAAATTGGCCTCAACCAGGTCCAGGGATTTTTCAGCCCTGGCCTTTTAGAATGCTCTACCTGATGATCAGGGCCCTGCAAGATGGAGCTGTTTCTCCAGGCCTATGGTTGAGGCTGAGAAACAGTACCAAGATATAGCCTCCCTGCTTGAAAGTCCACACCTAGACAAACCCTCTAAGGACTCTATTTGGCTCCCTCAGTTCAGTAACCGTCTATAGTCTATAAGTTCCACATAAAGAGGAGGCGGCTGTAAGTTTTGAATTAGGTTGATTATTAATTTAAATTACTAATTTGTAGAATTTTAAAGCTTACATTAATATTGGATTTGCTGTGTATTTTAAACTTTCTTTATGCCACCCTGACATTCCGGGGAAGGGTGTGTGAATGAATGAATAAAGTTGATGGAATTATTCATTTTAATATTAAAAGCTAATTCACACAAACTTTGATAAACAGTAGGAGTACATGTACTCAGGACAATTATGCCACCTTTCAGGGTTTTTTTTTTTAATAAGCAACTTCCTAAAAGTAATCTGGCTTGTAAAAAGCTACCCCTTTGTTTACCTACTCAGAAGTAAATCCCACTCTCTAGTGAAGAATTTACTGCTATGTAAGTATGCATAGGATTTCATTCTTAGTGACGTAATATACAATGTTAAATTCTTTGATTTGAAGTATATGTCAAGCAGGCATCTTTTAGGTTTCATATCCAACTGTTTAAAATATTGCCTTCATATTCTGAAGCTGTGTCTTAATGACCACTATCTTAATCTTCTATTTGGCTGTCTGTCCCATTTTCTACCATGTAAGTTTTTGAACTAAAATTCTGCTTGGTACGCATTCCAGTACAGCAGTGCCAAATTCCCATGAAAAGAATGCGTGTAGAGAAGCAGCTTTGTTAATCAGCAGATTAACATATATGGTTGCCATATATTTCTTATTACTATGTTTGTGATAAACTCAGTCATTCTCCTTATATATTGTTTTAATGGATGGCCTGGCCTATGCAACTTTAGCTAAAGGTTTAAAGGAATATAACACTGCCATTTAGAACATATCCCCTGTCGCAAATCACTGGCTGATGAAGGCAGGGAAATATACAGAATATGATGATCATGTCACAGGTAAAGGGAAATATGTATTATCAGGACAGAAGTGAAAATGTGATCTGGTGGTTGCCTAATAGCTTGGGATTTAAAAATAGTTTTTAAGACTATTTTGATATATGGACAGTGCCATCCTAGATGGCATTGCACTTCTTAACTCCCATTGATCTGTGGACTTAGAAGGGTGTAATTCTGTTTAGGACTGCACTGCTGGATGTTTAGACTTCAAGAAGGCAGCAGTTACAGTGTAGATTTAAATTTGGACCTCTTTGTTATTGGAAAACAGACCTAGGCAGAGTCTGCACTTACTTTTTTTTATTCCATTGTCAATCCTGTTGAATTCAGATCGCTTTGAACTCGGGTCGTCCTCTTCCCCCCCTCCCCATTGAAACAGGAAAGTCTTCTGCACGTGGTTAGGGAGGCTCAGAAGAGAGGGGGGGGAGGCAAATGGAGACTCTTTCTTTGTTTTCTTGAAGGGGGAAGAGGATCCAAGAAGTCAGAGGAGAGAGGAAAAAATCCAAGACCAACAGAAGTTGAGAGAACTTAGAGGCTTCTCCTTTAAGGCTTCACCTTGTCACATGACCACCTGCAGCCAATCACGGGTCCTCTACCACGGAGGAGAGCCCAGATTCAAAACAATGTGATTTTCTGAATATATTCAGGCTTAAAAGCACAGGAAGATATTGCACAATAAAGGTAGGGTCACTCCGGATCAATCCTTCTTGCTGCAGAAGGAAAATTTAAATTGCCCCAAATCCAAACGGAAATCGCATTCTGTGTAGAGGGCAGGGACTGAATCGACCTGGGCTTGGAATAAAAGCTCCGTGCAGTTTACACCCTAGTCTCTCTGTAAAATTAATGGAGTGATCCTGTGTAGTGTTGCTGTGGTCTGTGCCATTGAACTATGTGGTCCTACACAGGACGAATCCTGCATAGGATTGCTCTCTGAAACTCCTTTCATGCAAGAAACTCTGGCACAAGTGTTCATGCTATGAGTAGTTCTCAGGGTCTTAGAACACTGGTCCCTTTGTTTCTTCTGTTTTCAGCACACCTGCTAACTACAGCCTTGTTGGGGGGGGGGCGGGGTTGAAGAATTTCAGTTTTCAGGGGGCATCTCACAGTTTAGGTATATATGAACTTGTGCCATACATGAATAGTAAACTAAAATAGACTGTTGACAAAGAGTCTGATTTAAGAATTTGTGCTGCATGTCATAAAATGTTGATTGAGACAAGAATAACTTCAGCTTCTCAGTTGTATGGTATTTGATCTATTTAGAAAATGGCAAGAAAGATCGCACGGTGTTTAGCAAAACTATAATTATTAGCTGACTATGGTACTTTATTTTTGTATTCAGTCATGCCTAGTAGTTTCACTTGGTATCTGTGTTCTGTTTTGCTGCTTCTGAGATATTACTTACTTTTGTGAGAACTGCTAACAATAAGGAACTAAAGAAATAGACATTATGAACAAATTAGGAAAGGAGTGTAACTAATAGTTGATAAAATTGCATGCCTATAAAGGTTAACTATGCAAACTGATAAATTAAAGTATTTTGAGAACTATATGTAAACATTGCTCAACACTTTCCCTGTGTTCAGTTGCCTGAAGATCTGATGAAACATTTATAGTTCAGTCTGGCTTTGTCTTGCTTGTTGCTACTATTAGAATATTAAGTTTCAGATATTGAGTCAGTGAGGTAAGAGATGCCAGTACAAAGTGGTTTTCTCTTAGAAATTCTTACCACGGTTGTTTTTAAAAGAAGTTTTTGCTAACTTTAATTTTTTAATGAATGTCCACAATATAAGGAACAAATACCCCATTTCATCGATTGGAATTTACAGTATCTTCCAAGTTCTAATTATAACTATCAAAGAGAAGGCAGGTCAGTAAAGGGATAGAAGAGTGAACTAAAGTACTGGTTTCAACTGGTACCACTAGTGGTAGGTACACTGAGGTACTCTAGGTGGGATTCATGGTTTTCATAAAAATTGCTAAGATTTCACTCTCCCTTAGTCTGTTTGGCCCCCTGCAAGTGTGTATGCTATCTCCTGCCAACCCTACTTGCTACTGATTATTATCTGAGATTTTGGCATGCTAATGGTAACATTGGAGAGCCAGGGCACCCCTTACTGAACTTATCTGTGAGATATTATCAATTAAAATTATGCCAATAACATTTACTCCCAACAGTCCAGTGCAATTTTTATGTCTTTAAAGTTTACAGTAAATTAAAACATACAGTTCATGAGAAAGGCGGGATTAGAGGAGTCACAAATTGGGATCAAGATTGCAGGGAGAAATATCAACAACCTTAGATATGCAGATGATACCACTCTAATGGCAGAAAGTGAAGAGGAACTAAAGAGCCTGTTGATGCGGGTGAAGGAGGAGAGTGCAAAAGTTGGCTTGAAACTCAACATCAAGAAAACAAAGATCATGGCATCCGGCCCTCTCAATTCCTGGCATATAGATGGGGAAGAAATGGAGATAGTGACAGATTTTATTTTCCTGGGCTCCAAGATCACTGCAGATGGGGACTGCAGCAAAGAAATTAAAAGACGCTTGCTCTTGGGGAGGAAAGCTATGGCAAATCTAGACAGCATCCTAAAAAGCAGAGACATCACCCTGCCAACAAAAGTGCATTTAGTCAAGGCTATGGTCTTTCCAGTTGCAATGTATGGCTGCGAAAGTTGGACCATAAGGAAGGCCGAGAGTCAAAGAATTGAGGCTTTTGAACTCTGGTGCTGGAGAAGACTCTTGCGAGTCCCTTGGACTGCAAGGCGAACAAGTCAGTCCTAGAGGAGATCAGCCCTGACTGCTCTTTAGAAGGCCAGATCCTGAAGATGAAACTCAAATACTTTGGCCACCTCATGAGAAGGAAGGACTCCCTGGAGAAGAGCGTAATGCTGGGAGCGATCGAGGGCAAAAGAAGAAGGGCGTGACAGAGAATGAGGTGGCTGGATGGAGTCACTGAAGCAGTAGGTGCAAGCTTAAATGGACTCTGGGGAATGGTAGAGGACAGGAAGGCCTGGAGGATCATTGTCCATGGGGTCGCGATGGGTCGGACACGACTTCGCACCTAACAACAACAAAACATACAGTAAATTATATAATAGAATGCTTTTTAACCATAAATGTCCTTGTTGGCAGAATGGGTCTTTCTGTTTCTATCAGTAGAAGCCACGCTGTTTAACTGATTGATAGGTGGGATGTAAGATGTGAGGACTGAGAACTGAAGTAAAGGAAGCACATGAACTTTAACACTGATGTGTCTGCCCAATATGTGTATTAGGCACCTCCGTACTACACTTTTCTTAAAGAAAGTATGACTGATGATCTCTTCAGCTAGTGTCTCTCATTGCCCTGATGAGAAAATTCTTACATTTTAATCCAGGCACAAGTCCCTCAAGCTAATACATTTCCGTATTGTTGCATGTTGATTGAGTTTGAAAGCAGAACGATGTAAGTCACTTTTGGTTCCCATTAGGGAGAAAGGTTGGGGTGTAAATGAAGTAAATAAAATGAAACTCTGTATAGAGGGTATTTCTTTGACTCCTATAAATGTCTAATGTAACATGCCCACCAGCACAATCCTAAACAAGTCTGCATAGAATCCTCTTGAAGTTTACACAATAGAGCTACATGCAGGAAAGTGTTCTCAGGATCAAATGATGCATGGCTTCCATGCAGAGATTTCTGTGAAGGATGAAGAGAGTATTCTAGTTTGAAGAATAAAATATTTTACATATGCCTCAAAGCCCAATAATTTGTATTGACTAGGGCAGCTTTTCTCAATGTTTTTTACTATGGAGAAATCCCTGAAACATTCTTCAGGTTTCCAGAACCCCCTGAAGTGGTGCAATCAATGCATAATATGGCTGGGAAGCATAGCTGTGTACATGCCCACCTCGGGCCCTTTCCCTTTCCACCCCCTTCAGGCCCATCATTGGCCATTTTTGTTTGGGGGGGGGAATGGGTCGACATGGCCATATATGGTCGACCCATTCCCCCCCCCAAACAAAAATGGCCAATGATGGGCCTGAAGGGGGTGGAAAGGGCCCCAGGTGGGCATGTACACAGCTATGCTTCCCAGCCATAAATGTTTAATTTATTATATCTAATTTATTATATCTTTTCAGTCCTGGCCCCTGCCTGGTGGAATGAGCTCCCGGCTGAGGTGCGGGCCCTGCGGGATCTTCCATCGTTCCGCAGGGCCTGCAAGACGGAGCTCTTCCGCCAGGTTTACGTTTGAGGCCAAGGCTAACATCTATGCCCTCCCCGGGACTTGGGATTGGGATTAGAGAGGGGTACCTCCAATATCCCCTCTCCACCTGCTAGTAGGGGAAAAGGGTAGTGGACTATCCAATCTTGCCGGGTTAGCTTGATAACTAATAATTGCTGGATTGTAGTTGTTTTAACTGGATTTTAATGGATTTTATGGGGTTTTAGAATGTTGTAACCCGCCACGAGCCGCAAGGGAGTGGCGGGCAATAAATCGAATAATAATAATAATAATAATAATAATAATAATAATAATAATAATAATAATAATAATAAATGTTTAATAAATTATTATATATATACACACACACACATTCACAAAGCCTGCTGTATCTTGGGGATGCTGCTAAAAATAATCTGTTTGTTCAATACGATGATTCTGTGTGTAGCTGCTGATACTTTGCTTTATAAATCCATGGGGGAATTTGGATAGGGGGCTTTGTGCAGTGTGGTAAGCGCCTTTCCTGACAGGCTTAACAAAGTAGTAATTTAGGGTTGCCAGCTTTGGTTTTAGAAATTCCTGGAGATTTGGGAGCAGTAACTAGTGAGTAAGGAATTGGGGAAAGGGAAGGAGCTCAGGTGAAGTGTGATGCCAGAGCGTCCAGACAGAGCTGTCATTTTCTCCTGGGGACTGATCTCTGTATCCAAAATAAGTTGTAGTTCCAAGAGAACCTATGGCCCAGCCTAGAAGAAGAGTTGGTTTTTATACCACACTTCTCACTACTCAAAGGTGCCTCAAAGCAGCTTACATTCATGTTCCCTTACTCTCTCCACAACAGATATCCTGTGAGGTAGGTGAGACTGAGAGCTCTGACAGAGCTGCTCTGTGAGAGCAGCTCTAACAGGACTGTGACTAGCCTAAGGTTACCCAGCTGGCTGCATGTGAAGGAGTGGGGATCAAACCCAGATCTCCAGATGAGAGGCTGATGTTCTTAACCACTATATCAAGCTGGCTCTAGAGGATGGTAACCTTATACCAGTAACCACAAAACCCTGCTGCTACTGGGGACTTAATTAATTCTATTCTTAACCCACATTCCTGTTAAACTAAGCCCTCCTCAAACTTTCCTCTCTCTGCTTCCAGCTCTCAACGGTCAGTTTTTAACTCCCTGCTTTCCATCATACTGTTGTTTTAGGGCATCACTTATTAGCTCCTGCATTGTTAGGGTCATTTTCAATGTTCTGTCTTTCACGTGGATGCTCTGCTCATGTTTCCCTTTCACATTCCCTTCTGCAAATTACAAAGATGTGCTACCAGTTTGGCTGACAATGCTTCCTGTAGACCTTGAGGCTCTTCTTAGTCCTTTTTTTGTCCTCTGTGCCTTGGCTTCATATCACCTTCCAGACTAGTAATTCTTACAGATTATATTACTGCAACTTTCTGTGTTCCTTGGAACCTGGTATGTTTCAAGTGTGTATATAGGGTAATTTTAACTGTTCATCAGAATTTAGCAGCCCAAATCAGAGATGCTGATTTCAACGATTCTGTAGATGGTTAGGTTCAAAGATCACAAAACTTTTATAAAGGAGGCGATGTATAAACTTCTCAGTTACAACCACAACTTCTTGTGCTTCCTTATGTAGGGAAGTAGAAAAGGGAAGAACTACGTACACACTTACACACACATACATATACAATTAAATCCTTTCCCCTCAGTTTTAAAAACAAGCAAACAAAATACCCTTGGAAGCATACTCCTGTCCATTGCTAGTTTTTGAATGTCTTTCTGAGCAGGGGTAGTCAACCTGTGGTCCTCCAGATGTTCATGGACTACAATTTCCATGAGCCCCTGCCAGCACATGCTGGCAGGGGCTCATGGGAATTGTAGTTCATGGACATTTGGAGGACCACAGGTTGACTATGCCTGTTTCTGAGTATTACTGATGTATATGGCACATAATTCTCCACAACCAAAAAGAGAAAATATCCTGGACCAGGTCAAGAACCCACCCCCAAAAGGGTCAAAATAGAGTAAAATGTGTTGTAAAATTAAATATTAATATTTATTAGAAGCCAAGGCTTGAAATGTAGCCTCATTAAAATCCAAATATACATTCATGCTAATGCCGCTACTGACCAGATGCGTTTCGGCATCCCTGCCTTTATCAGTGGTCAGGCATAAATAAATAAAGCAGCATACCTAAAATACAGGAACAGCTATGTTAAATATACAGTTGGCTCCTTTACATGCAGTGATTTAATATGTTAAATATGTAGGACACTAAGGACTTTACTTGATTTGATGGACCAAAGGCCAGAGGCCTTCTTTGAGGCCTCTTATGTTTCTAAAGCAGGCCCTGGTCCAAAAGAGTACTTCCAGCGTCCAGTGAGTGTCCTATAGGAGCCAGCCTTTCTCCAAAGTATGCTGAGCACATGATTCTACTAGGGAAGTGGAAAAAAGGAGAGTACCAGAAAATAAGGCCCATATAGTGGGAGTGTGGGGAAATCAGTTTCAAGTTGATGCATGATAGTTTTGAAAAGCATGCAAAAGATTCAGGATTTACTGGTAGCAGTCTTTTGTAGAAGGAAATTATCTTTCTATATCTTAGTATGATATATTCACTAAATTGTTGAGTCAACGCATAAGCTTCACAATTTGTCTGTTGTCCAAATGTATATACGTTGTAAATTGGGCAAAATCTAATCTGCTGTAGTTGTGGCACTCACATGTGGAAGAACCTTGTTATTATCTTCTGCTGCCAGCTCCCTGGGGAGTAGCTGTAAGGGTGCATGGGGAGGCTTGTGACTTCCTATGTTGGTATGGGATCCTTGAGCTCCAAATTGCCATAAGTCACAATCTCAGCATTAGGCAAGAAAAGATGCTGAATGCTGATTTTAGTCATTAGTGATTTTTCAGCTAGTGTGTGACATAAGATAATTCCAGGTTAAAAATTCTCATTCCCTTGCAGTAGAGTAGTTTTCCCAGACAACTTGCAGAATTCCCAGATGGACATTTAGTCACAGTTCTTTTAGAGCGTATTTCAGAGATGCAGAGCAATTCTACTGTCGCTCTGTCAGCCCTATCTACCTCACAGGGTATTTGTTGTGGGGAGAGAAAGGGAAAGGTGTTTGTAAGCGGCTTTGGGTCTCCATCAGGTAGTGAAAAGCAGGGCATAAGAATAGTTCTTCATTTTTGAAAATAGTGGATTAGTGGGTTTGAACTAGTTGTGATTCACTCATGGAACATAAATTACTGGATGAATCCTGTTGATTTTGGCTGAGAGAAGGTGGAATGGATGTTCCTTGCCTCACTTTATATAACTTTCCTGCCTCTCCCCTCCCATCGCAGCTCATTATTAGTTACAAAATGCTGCCGCCTCTCATGGTCAGAGAGGGAGAATTAGAAAATTGTACCAAGTGGAAATGATTGGCAGGATCCAAATCCACTTTGATGCATGCATTAGAAACATTCTGGTGCATGTGTTAATAAATCCCACAGCTGGGTTACAGTGTCTCAGGCTAGAAGAATTACAAGTGGCTGTTCTCTTGTGTTCCTAGCAAGTTGAAATGTATTTTCATCTGTTCATGATGTTGCTAGTAAAAAAAGCTTTCTGTTTCTCTCCATTTACCCTATAATGTCATACATGAGCTCATGTTGCCTTATCAGACCACTGGTTAGGAGTCCTCAATGTGGTGCTCGTGGATTGCCACGGTGCCCGCTGGACACCTTTCCTGGTACATGCCAGGTGTTTTTAGAAAGTGGTTGGAGCTGGGTGGGACTTCTCCCGGCAAGTCTTCTGAGTGGATACTGGAGATCTCATTGGATGAGATAAAAAAATGTTGCTTTGGTAGCAGCTGCCATCTTAACAAGAACCTTTACTGTGTGACTGAAGGAAAACTGCAGCAGTTATTTAAGGGCTGGTCCCACCTCTTGTGGCAATCACTTTGTGGCAGTCACCCAGAAACTCTTTCTGGGTGGCCAGAGTGGTATTTTTTCAAGCAAGTGACACTAAAATTGTAGTAAAACTGGTCCTGCCTTTCCACTGACATGTTTCATGTGAATTGGATGAAGAGGTCCAATTCTGTGGGCTTGTGAACAAGGTGCCCCCATCCATCCTACTTGTCTCCATTGTTTCCTCTGAGGAAGCCAATAGCCAAACATACAATAGCAGCCACTGGCCAAAAGCTCCAATATGCAAACAGAATCAACAAGCTTAGAAGAACCAGTATCAAACCAGAGAATCCTGCCAGAATCATTGACAGAATGATCTCAACCAGTTCTAAGCCAGAGAATCCAAGCTAAACCAGTTTAAGCAAGGGAAATGTATCAAGTCTAACAGAACCAGAAAATCTAACTTAGACATCAGCTCATACACTTTAAAAATTAAAAACTTTTTAGGAGCAGGTTGTTGACAATCACCAAATTTACCTGTCTTCTGTTACCCACCTTACATTCTCTGTAAACCGCCTTGAGCCACAGAGGGATATATATAAATGCAAATAAATAAAATAAATAGTGAAAATGCAAAACAGTTAAAAAATCTGAAACAGGCCAAGAGCAGAGACCCAAAGAAAGCCACACAAGTCTTTTAAACCCTGCTAAAAACAGTACAAAACAAAGGAAAACTATTTTTAAAAGAACTGAAAAGAAACAAAACACTTCCTTCCCCCCAACTATACCCTCCCAGCAAAAACAAAACAAGAAACTCCAGGAAAACTTGAAATGCTATTTTTAATAATATTCTAAAACAAAGTCCACTTGAGCACAGCTGTGCTGAAGACGGCCCAGCACAAAACAAGAAGGTCTTTGCGCACAGTAGAAATCCAAGGCATTGAGTGGTAGCAAGCATCACTCTTACCTAAAATAGACTTGTCTCCTAAATTTTGAATAGGGGAATTAGTGATTTCTAGGAGACCTGAGCAAGAAAGGTAACAAATGAAACCTCGACCTGAGTTTTTATGAGGGTGTTCCTACCAGCAAACTTGTACAGAGACCAAATTTAAAATGAAACAAAAATGACCGTAATTAAAAAACAAATTAAAAAAAGATGGCACATTTGTATGCAATTTAAAAAACTAGTGCGCAAGAAAGTAAAGGGTTCAGATGGTTTGGTAGGGGGTATAATAATTTTGATCAAAGAAAGATTAATAGCTTCTTTCTGTAATGTCAAGAAGTCCAGAGGAGAGGCACCAATACAGCCTGAGTACTGTTGGTTGCATAATTTGGATCCAAGAACAACACATACACACACAGCTGTAACCAAGTGTGTCTGCTTCAGTACCCAGTTTCATGTCTGGAGCTTAAGGCTGGTTAGCTAGCCCCTAAAACAAGAGCCTCTTGTGGCGCAGGGTGGTAAGGCAGCTGACATGCTGTTGGAAGCTCTGACCATGAGGCTGGGAGTTCAGTCCCAGCAGCCGGCTCAAGGTTGACTCAACCTTCCATCCTTCCGAGGTCAGTAAAATGAGTACCCAGCTTGCTTGGGGGTAAACGGTAATGACTGGGGAAGGCACTGGCAAGGCCACCCTGTATTGAGTCTGCCGTGAAAATGCTGGAGGGCATCACCCCAAGGGTCAGACATGACTCAGTGCTTGCACAGGGGATACCTTTACCTTTAAAACATAGGATTTAATGTGTTTATCAGTGTGAGGCAAAGAAATAGCTCTGGCCTTTTATTGGTTTACCAGTGGCTTCTAGGTAAGGGAGGACACTGATAATTGCATCAGGATGCACCCTAATAGGTTCCCCAAGTGAAGACAAAAGTGGCTAACAAGAATGCCAATGTGTTTGATGTTCCAAGTAATTAAGAAAGGGTGATTGCTGTAGGGATGAATTAATTAGGGAAATAATGGCCACAGGTATGAGGGAACTCAAGAAAATGAATAAATGTATGGGTGCCATTATTCATTAGAATTAGGTTTTCTCATTCAGGGTTTTGTGATGGCCCTAGAAGGGTTTCTCAAATGGGTGGGAGTTAATTAATTTAAAAATTTGTTAAATATTTATTGGGTGGTATGACCATATATGGTCATGTTGACCTGCCCCCCCCCCTAAAATAGCCATTGATAGGCCTAGAGTGGGTGGGAAGGGAAGGGGTCCTGGGTATGCTTACCAACCATATTCTGCATGATCATACTACTTCTGAGGTTTCTCAAAGCCCAGGGTTTCTCAATGGTAAGAAAGTTGAAAGAGGCTGATTTAGGGTAAGAGTAAAGTAGGGAATATAGATTTCATTTGCTGTGGGTGCACAAAGGCGTCTGGTTCAGCTTCTTAGGTGAAACTGACATTTCTTAGTAGATTTCTGACTAAGCAGTGTTTTGCTTAAGATGCAAATATAAATATAAATATAAATAAATAAAATAAATGCAGGCAACAAACTGACCCTTTGCCCAGGCAGTGGTCTAGGCACTAATATCACCAGGACACCCCCCCCCCTGACACACACACACACACACACACACACTCACTGTGAAGTTGAGGCAAGTTTCAGGGGAAGCCTGCTTTTTATCCTCTTGGTCCATTCTCAGAGAACCATGGAGGACTATAAGAGGACCATCATGATTTAATGATCCACCTAACATCTGATTCTATTACCTGGGAGAGCTGCTTTCCTCCTCCTCCTGTTGCCTGAAAAACCTGCTAAATAGATGGAGGGGTGGTGGTGGTGGCTTCCCTGAAGCAGCCAGGTCATGGGCTAATTTCTGTAATGTCCTCTGAGACACTGGACCAAAGCCTGTGGAGCGGGGTGGGGGGTCTGTTTGTCACCACTATGCGTGGGTTTTAACTGATTTTAAGGGGTTTTATTCTGTGCATCATATATTGTTAACTGCCACGAGCCACTATGTGGCAGTTGTTATGAATCAAACAAATAAATAAATGAAAGAAAAATAGGCCTGGGGACCTTAAAACACTGGAGCTGCATGTTCACAAATAATTTGGGGGTATGTATTGAGACCAGATTTCACTAAATGTACCTCTCTACTCTTGAGAGCCAGCCATGTACTCTCTTTCTGATAGATGATTATTTTGTACAGCTCAAGTTCAGGACCCTTTGACTCTATTACCATGGGTAAAAGCCCTCATAATTGCATTGACCTGGCACAACGTGACCCTGCATCAAGCTGCCCCCCATACCTACACTGGTCTAGACATGGGCAAGCCAGACCACCAGCACAAGGCACCCTGAGAGCACCAGTAGCCATCTTTGGACCAGCTGACTCTGCCCCTGAAGTATGCCTTGCTACACAAAGACTGGGTGTCATGTACACATTTTTCATCAAAACAAAGAGTATTTGTCCTTTCAGACCCTCTTCCCCTCTCAGCCATTGTATTGCAAAATAGTGGCTAACAGATTTTTTACTCAAAGTCTCATGCTGAAGCTAAATCTTCCCAATCAAATCCTCTTGATATGGCCATTTGTTAAGTACCAATATGCAAGGTGTTGTTCAGCTGTGGCTAACTAGCTGGATTGCCATTAGGAGTACATACTTACTAATAACAAAGACCTGAGTGAGAGGTGCCATGACTCAGTAGCAGAGCATTTGCTTGTGCATGCTGATGGTCCTTGATTCAGTGCCTGGCATCTCCAGTTTCAAAAAAGGATTAGATTACTAGTGATGTGAAAGATCTCTGCCTGATACTCTGGAGCGCGAGGGCTAGGCTGAATAGACAATACTATTCATGCATATGATTGCCCCCAGCTCCTCTCCACCTATTTTAATGGGGGTAGGCTACATTTCTGTTCCCCTTTACACTTTGTAAGGAGCAATGAATTTCCTTTCTAATGCTACCAAAACATTTTAATTCCTTTGTTACTAATTAGTATGGGCATGGTTTGCTCCCCAGAGGCAAATCCCATGGGTTGGAAAGTGCAGCACCAACAAGTCTGAAGGTTATTTTTTTATATGACTGGTATTTTAAATCTGCAGTTTTTGTGGATTTATAACTCTGTGCAGCATTTAGGCTCAGAAGTGCTGGAAATCTTGCTGGGAAGGGAAAGAGGTTGAACCGTATTTGTAAAGTAAAGACAAATTGTGGCGTTTGCTTGCTTATGTAACTTGGCACCAATGCAAGCATTTTTTTCCAGAGACCTGAAGAAATATTTGACCTGTGTGTAATACGCCTGCCAAATCTATTCTCAGTAAAAATTCCTAGAGAAGACACAATAAAGAGATTTAAATAACACTGCATGAATGAGGCTCATAGAAATACTCCTCTTGGTAAATATTCAAAGTGGTTTGCTTCCCGTTCTATTCCCTTTTCCTCTCCCATTTATTTCCAGTATGTAAAATTAGCTCAGTTGTGGGAAGATTTCTAAATTGTTAATGTCAGCTTCATATACCTTTAACAAAACCTTCAAATTTTAAGGTGCAAGTAATCATAGATATAGAGCCCCTTGTGTCGCAGAGTGGTAAGGCAGCAGACATGCAGTCTGAAGCTCTGCCCATGAGGCTGGGAGTTCAATCCCAGCAGCTGGCTCAAGGTTGACTCAGCCTTCCATCCTTCCGAGGTTGGTAAAATGAGTACCCAGATTGCTGGGGGGTAAACAGTAATGACTGGGAAAGGCACTTGCAAACCACCCCATATTGAGTCTGCCATGAAAACGCTGGAGGGCATCACCTCATGGGTCAGACATGACCTGGTGCATGCACAGGGGATACCTTTACCTTTAATCATAGATATGTTGTGGATTTCATAGAGACCCTCTATGCATTGCATTGACCTGGCACAACGTGACCCTGCATCAAGCTGCCCCCCATACCTACACTGGTCTAGACATGGGCAAGCCAGACCACCAGCACAAGGCACCCTGAGAGGCACCCCCCCAGCATTGAATAAATGTGGGTAATATAGATACACTGCTTTGTAAATCTTAACTAATTTGATAGGTTTTATTTTGGCATAAACACAGTATGAGAAGAGGGGAATACTAGAATGTCCCTAAAATAGCACTTGAAAATCAGATTATGCTGTGGAAATAACTGGAGAGATTGATTCATACTTAATATGCACAGTGCTTGATAGATTTTCAACTTAATGTTTGTAATCTCTGCTGATTGACTGTGATGTAGAAGTTCTGTCTGCAGTACTTATGATCTGTTCAAACTCATTTACACTTGCAAGTCATCAATGATACATGAAGAGACAAAACTTTTATATTACATGAACATACATGTGCAGATCATTTAGAATGGCAGAGATGCAGTTTACATTATTGAGAAATAATGTAATTCAGAAATAATTCAGAAAACTGAATTAGGCTTGGTTCAGAAGTATTTGCTTTTAACAGTTGGAAATATATTTTTTGCAGTTAAGTGAATCAGTTGAAATAGCTGCATGAGAAGGAACTGGATAAGTGAGAGGAGGAAAATGTATCTAATTTGAGATGAGATGTATACTAAGAACATTCATTGCTAGGCCTGGGGGAGAGGCATGTGTAAAAATAAAGTAACTTAAGTGACCACGAAGTGTGAGTTTTGCAGTGAGTGTAATACAGGAGCCCTTAGCCACAGGCCTTTTATGATTCAGGAAACAAACAGTAAACACAAAAAAAAGCAAAAATAAAAAGATTGATAGAAGAAGTCTGTTGAAAGAACCTCCTGTCAAAAAGGCAATGAAGCACTGCACTGCTGACTATTAATGTGAATCTAAATGGAGAGAGAATGTTTTCAGGTTCTTGATTAGCTGCATATAATGAATGCAGGTAAATAGCATAATGTTTCTTCAAACATGTTATGTATTGCCTATTGACAAGCACCTGCAGATCGTGGCAATTATTTTTAAAAGATTCGGTAAGTAGAAGTGCTACTCTAACATTATAGAAAAGACTGAAGTAGAAGAGCTACTCCAGTCTTTTCTATAGAAAACTACACATCTACAGGTTAATTCACTGTATTTCAAGTGAAGTTAATTCACTTGATTTCATAATAATAGGCTTGAAGGACAGTGTTTCATTTCAAAATGAATGAATGAATTTCTTATAAAAGTAGAGAAGCCTTAAAATGCTGTCTGCTGAAGTAAAGTTACTATTTGGTAATCATATGCACTTCAACAATAATATGGATCCCCCTCCAATAATTACTTTTGTGAATTAAAAGTATGGGGTTTTAGACGGAACTGATCTCGGTTAGTAACCAAGCATGTTAGAATAGTTATGGGCTTCTGGTATTCTTTAAGAAACAACCATTATGTGCTTTATTATGTACATTATTAGGGATAGATATGAACAAGCTGACAAACTAAATTTTGTTACAAATGTTGGCCAGTTTGTGGTTTGCAATGCAATGTTTGTGAACTAAAGAGCTACCATGATTCATGAATTTTGTTGTGATTCTTGGCTGTTCATGAACAGCAGAAAATGGGTTTAAACTCAAGCTGCTTAAGTTGCTCCGTTTTCTGCTTTCCACTAAAAGCTACAGGAATCAGAAAACGGGATTAAGCTGACATGGCTCAAAAAAATGATACAAACTTGATCAGTTCATGAATCAGCCTCCTGGTTTGCATGGGTTCATATTTCAATTTCATAGGTCAATCACGACCACAACCCAAATTGCAAAACTGTGGTTTGTGCTCATCCCTAGTAACTATTGCTATGTAATGTTCTCATGACAGAAATATTTGGAAAGATTTCTATGCGTAGGCCATTTGTAGAGGATTATTGGGGGCCAGCAAAACAACTTGAAATCCATCCCAAGAACACTTTCTTACAAATAAGCTCCATTAAATAGATGGGATTGCTCTGTAAGTCAAGAAATGGTAGTCATATGAAAATGGTAAATAAATAGTTTAATGAAAAGAAACAATTAACTTAACACAAGGTTCATTTGCAGCAAGCACATTCTGTGGAGGTAGCTTTAGGAAAACTTTGTTCGTGAGGGCTGGAAAAGTATCTCAATAGCTAATTTTAGGGGTGGGTGTGATTTTGCTGGATTTGTTACCAGTGACTACTGTAGTACTGTGACTTGGCATACCAAAGGGAACAATGCATGTAAACAAAAAACATGGTCAGATTACATACTGACTTGAACTAATCAGCTTATTGCTTGGCTCCAGGATTTTTTTTTTAAACTTTCAGTCCTCAGGGAAGGTAGGTCAGTATTATTGACCCATATTACTGGAAGATGTGGACAGTGTGTGGCTTGCCTAAAGCTACCTAATGTAACTCAAATCAGTAGGAATGAGAATAAATCAAACCATAAAGCAGAATTCATCACAATTTTTGTGACAGTCTGCCAAAACAAACTTCCATGAACTTTACAGAATTTCATGGGGGTTCATGAATAGAGCAGAAAGAAGTTTTTAAAGAGACTGAGTCCCCTTAAACCTCTGCTCTCCATTCCCTGTGAAATCCACAAAACAGCTGAGTTATGGGGAACAGACAGTTCCTTGCCTTTCAGCTATTTTGTACATTCTTGTACAGTCTCTTTAAAATTTAAAGGAGGTATGCAAGAAAGCACCAAAAAAAACCCCAAAACAACTGAGCGGTGGGGAGCTCCCACTCATCTCTTTCTTTGGGCTTTCTGCAAGTGCTGTTTAAAGGAACTGAGGTCCCTTTCATTGGGGTTTGTGGAACCATGAACTGGTTTAGGAATTGAACCCCCCCCCCCCCCCGTTCAATTTGATTTGTGACTGGTCACAAACCAACATAAACTGCATTTTTCCTGTTTGTGCCCATCCCTACTAATCCGATTCATAGCATAGTCATTGAACAATTGTGCTATAGTCTGTTTGCAGGAGTGAAACTTGATAAATAGTTTACATTCTGCTGTTCTTTTCCACTTACAGACATTTATATTAAATTCAACTTTAAATGATGCTTGTGTTTTATGTCTTTTAAAGGCTATAAATGCCCCATAACGTTTCACTTCAAACATTTTTCAGCTGATTCTGAATTCAAAGGCAACAGTTACGGGCAAAATGGAACTTTTGGTATCAGTGCACTTCTGTATGAATTTCCTTTTTCATACTTAATTTAAAACACTATTTCTGCTAACACAGCTTTTGAACAAAAGCTGGGGAAAACTCTTTGTAGATTATCTCCATAGATGTGATCTGGTAATACATCGATTGCTTATTTTCAGTCTTTTCTTGCAGGCAACTTCACCCTTAATTTCAGAATAACAGAAGCTAATATCACTGACAACTGACAAGAATATACTACACAGACGGGCAAATGCAATTTCTTTTTGTTACTGAGAAACTGGGATCTTGGATGCATTTCGTAGCAAGTTCAAAAAAGTGTCGATGGAGGTCTTTGCTGCAAATTAATACATTCAAGGTTAATGTGTAGCTGACTGTTGTTCAATAATGGCAGTATGCAGCTGAGTTTTGTAGAAGCTGTTTTCCCCTTTGATCAGAAGCTCAAGTATATAGCTAAATACATCCTGTTCCCCCCCCCCCCACTTACCCACCCTCTTAGTCAGGCTTCTGAGGGGTTGGCTAGTTTTCCTCCTGCCTCTTACAGTTACACTTTGGAATTAATCTCATCATGTAGCTTTATTACTAAACTGGGTATGCAGATTCTTATTCAGCTGTTTGTACAGCCATGGTCTTTCCTTGTATTCAGGGCTAAATATTTGCACTGGAAATAAAATAATTATATTTAAGAGAACTTTCCCCCAAATACTCTGTGCTAAGAAGCTGAATTGATTTTCCTTTTTGGCCAAAATTTTCAAAGCAGATGTACAAACTCTAGTTGGCCCCCTCTTACCTAGTTGTTGCTACTTTTCAGTTATAATATGAATAGGTCTCCAATCCTCTATTTCTTCTGCTATCCATCTTCTCCAGATAAAACCTTATGTTTAAGAGCAGATTGTAACCTACATTTAAATGAGTATTTTGGAAAACAGCTCCTGCCGCACTGTGTTAGACATCCACAATAGCTTGAGAGAACATGGATGGGATGGGTCAGATATGTTCCATAAATAGTGGCAAGAGATAAAAAGGATGTGGAAGCATCTGGTAACTGGGTGAAAATAAGAAACCAGAAAACTTATGAAGACTATGATGGATTGTTCTTGAAGGTCAAAAAAATTTGATGAATGGATGCAGTTTAATATAAGAATGATGAATACCACCTGTAAAGTTTGAAAAGTTAGAAGAAATTACTTTCATATGTGTCTCTTCTGTGATGAGCATTAGTTTATTATGTGATTAATTTGCTAGAAAAATTATGGATTTGTCTCTGAAAGTTTTTCACCCTTTCATTAATAGGCACACTCTGTAATTTACATTAATGAGGAGATTAAAAACAAAACAGCTGTTGTCATAGATGGAGGTTGCGCCTCTATAACAGTAAAATAATGGAATTCTGTTCGTATGTATTAAGTATGAAGCTCGTCTACTGACTTCTTTTTTTAGTATATAACTCTGCATCCTGTTTAGGCAGCATTCCAGTTGTATGCATAATAAGTCTTCTTGCAAGAGGATTGCTAAATCAGGTGACTAGGTAAATTAGGTAATTCTCTTTTATTAACTGAGGTTAAAAGTTTATTTTGAACTTGCCCTTCTAGAAGATGCCACCAGTGTTAAAAAGAAACACTGAGAGCAGGATGTTGGATGTCCTGGTTATAGCCAATTGGACTATTAAATGCATTTAAACAAAATGCTATCTATACCATACATATTGTCAGTTTTCCGTACTCTGTCATGGAAGATGTTTTTGCATCTAAAGTGTGGCCAGCTGTAACCTGCATCCATCTTGCCTAATTGAAATCAATGGAACACTTCTGGATTTTGTATCAGCATGTGGGTAATTCTTTAGTGGCTGTGACTTGCCTGGCTCTCAAGACTTTTGATCTGGAGCTACAGAAATTTCAGATGCCCACTCTGACATGCAGCTTACTTGATGACCTTGTTATGATAATTGTTGGGATAAAAGGGAATAAAGGAATATCATGCATATGCCACCTTCAGTTTCTTGGTGGAAGGACAGAAGAAAAATGTGACAGATGTTAGTAAGTTCTGTGTTCTTTGAGTTGCCTCTAGATATTACTGTTTATGCTGTTTGTGCGCATTTATAAAATGATGACGATTATGTCACTTGGGAAAAGCATGTGTTAAAGATTTGTGTTAAGTGTTCAAGGGTTAAGCTGCATTGTGAATGTTATTCATATGTGCTTGTTCCTTGTGCATTTACAGCCTGATTCTAATCTAATAGTAATAATAACTATTTTTATAGCCTGCCCTTCCCGGTTAGGATGGGTAACAACAGGACTTGTACAATTAACTTTACACTCATAAACAGTTTTTTTGAACATTTTAAATTACATTGTATTAATTAAATTATATTAAATTACATTCTTAAACTGCCTTCTTAATTTTATAATGGGAGCTTGATTTTGCTGGGCAGGCTGGTGTTTCTGTGGATAGTGTATTTGCTGCTTTGTGGGTAGGGAGTGTTTTCTTGGTGTTAATTTCCTGGCCTCAACCGTAGGCCTAGCGGAAAAGCCCTGTCTTGCAGGCCCTCCGAAACTGTTTTAAGTCCCTGGAGAGCCCTGTTCTCATCAGGGAGAGTAGTCCACCAGGTAGGTGTTAGGACTGAGAAGGCCCTGGCTGTGGTCGAAGACAGTTTTACTGTTTTTGGGACTGCTGTTTGCTCTTTGGGGGCTATAGTGGAAGAGGCAGTTATGCAGGTACAGGGGTCCCAGACTATTAAGGATTTAAAGATTAGCACCAGAACCTTGAATCTGATCTAGTCTCTGATCTGGAACCAGTGCAGTTGGGAGAGCACTAGTGTGATATGGGCTCTTCATTTAGTCCCAGTAAGGACTTGTGCCACTGCATTCTGTGCCAGCTGGAGTTTCCAGATCAGTTTCAAGGATAGCTCTGCATAGAGCGAGTTACAGAATTCTAGTCTGGAGTTGACACGTGGAACACTGTGGCTAGGTTAGTTTATGACAGATACGGTGCAAGTTGTTGTGCTTGACAAACGTGGTAGAAAGCCTGATGGGCAACTTTTGTGGTCTGGGCTTCCATGATAAGGAGGCATCCTGAATCATGCCCAGTCTTCTGATAGTGATCGTAGATGCTAAATAGATGCCATTAGGGGTAGGGAGTTGAGTTGTAACTGCTTCGGCATGCTAGCCCATCCATAGGACCTCTGTCTTTGCTGGATTTAATTTCAGGCAACTCCTCTTGAACCAGTCCGCCACAGCTTCCAAGCATTTGGCCAGAGAGCCAGGGGGTGTTGGTGGTTGACTATCAGCTGAGTGCTGATATTCCAGCCTGAAATTGCAGACCAGTTGGGCAAGGGGGTACATGTAGATGTTAAGTAACTTCAGAAAGAGAGTAGTTCCCTGCAGGACTTCACATATTAGGGCTCTCCACTTGGATGTTCTGTCCCCGAAAGCTACCCTCTGTCCCTGACCTTGGAGGAAAGACTGTAGCCATCTTAAGACTAGACCTCAAATCCCCACATCATCTATTCCAGTGACAACTTCTCTGTAGTATGTAGTTTAACATTAGTTTTCATTAAACAATACCTATTGCTGCGCCTTGACAGTGTTTAATTTTTTTTAAACAGTGTTTAATTTTGTTCATTTTCTCTGCATTCATGTGGATGGGTGAGAAAAGCCTAGGAAAAGACAGGAGGAGGGAGACAGGGAGCAAAATCTACAAAGAGAGGCAATAGTAAATGCAAGTGGGGTAGGAAAAAAGGAAGGAATATGGGAAGAAGAGAATGAAGCTTGCAGAAAGTGGGGAGAAGAGGTTTCAGGCAAGAGGGGGGAGTGAAGCCTGAAAATCCAGAGATTGGGGGGGGGCAGTGTGGGAGAAGAGGATTTTCTCCCCCTGCAAGTTTTGCTGATGTCCAGGTTTTGAAAATACCATTGTGACAGCATTAGAAGTTTTGTGTGAACTATAATAAACTATTAAAGCAGCAAAGCATGCATAATGCCTGTTTAATTCATAACAATAATATAATAATAAACCCTTATTGTCATAAAACAATAAGAACATAACATCTATAAATGCTAGACTGGCAAGGATTTTATGGCGATAGAGTTGAATGGAGCCTGATGTATGCAGGAAAAATGTTGCAGAAACTTGTTGGATATTACAGACTGCTTGGGATCTTATTGGCATATATTTCCCATTTTGATTAAACTATGACAGAAACGATTACACTTTTGGTTGGGATCTTTCAGTGTATGTTGGATTTATTACTAGGATACATCTACTTTATGTTTGAGTTGTATTAAAAGGGGTCACTTTGACAAAGGAAAAAGAAATTGCACAGCAAAACTTAACTCCTTCCAAAGCGTTCAATGGCTTATGGATGCTGAAGATAAGCACTTTTTTGCACACACACAAAAAGGCTGAAACTGCATTCTGAGCACTGATTTACCAAGGAAGTTACCTTCTTGACTTTGTACGTTAAATGAATAATTTATGTCAAGTTGCAAGAGAAGCAGCACAATATTTCTACAATTTCTAATACCTATCTTGAGTCAAATGGCTCAGTTTGAATATATAACAGTTGTGCCCATTATAATTAGGGCTTTTTAGTGGGAAACCTTGAACAACTCTACACTTTTTTAACCAGAACCCCTAGGGAGGTCAGATTGGTTCAGGTCATGGAGGGAGCTGTCTCAGGGGGGAGACCAGCAGATTTTGTTGGGTCAATCAGCCTTAAGCAAATGTCTGGTGGAGGAGCTCCCTTTTGCAAGCCCTGCAGAATTGTAGGAGTTCGGGCAGGGCCCTGATCTCTTCAGGAAGCTTGTTCCACCAGGTGGGGACCAGGACAGAGAAGCCACTGGCCCTTGTTGAGGTCCAACGTGCTTCTTTGGACACTTTGAACACTGACTCTTTACCACAATAAGCCTATCTATACAATCTATGTAATTAATGATTCAGTTAATTATTAGTTTGATTGAACTGGCAAAGTGCTGTGTACTTTGATATGGAATTCGTAAAAGTAGCTCTTTGATCCTCTTCAGAACATAGCTGAAATTTTTCTTAGCTATTAGGTTTGTATTTAGAACTCAGTTTTGAATGGATTCCAAGTGGTTATGTGGTATTCATTAGAAGTGGAAAAGCAGTGAGCTAAGCTGTTATTTCCAAGAGTGCATTCCCTGGAACTTCATTGCCAATACAGACATAGTTTCTACTATCAGTGCAGGAAGAAAAATAAATTGGAGAGTTTTGGACAGTTCCCCTTCCCTGTTTCCAAAGAAGACAGCCAGTTAGCTTGACATGGGAAGTTTTGTTGGCATCTCAGAGAAAGAATGCATTTTTATATTTAAACATTTTGCGGGGTTCTGTGATTTATCTTTGGATCTTGGAATGCATGATTTATTCCCAATATCAATTGTGATTTTGGACTTCCTATGATCAAGGAGGGAGAAGACAGGAACAAGTTAGCGTTGCTTTTTAACATCCATTCAACTGTTGGAGCTTGCAAATAGACTACCGGGGGAGATAAACATATTTTCATCTTCAGTCTTCTGTGCAGTCCCACATTGGGACTGTGATTGGCCAGCCCAGCCACTAAAGGCTCTCCTATAGCTAGTAATTTCAGTGCTCTTTGAATTAAGAATTCTCTAACTTAGGACATACACTAGATTTTTCAGCTGCAGGTCCATAAGAAATAGTTCACTCCGCCGGGAACCTGGGCGTGATCCTGGATGCTTCCCATGGAAGCCCAGGTCACAGAGGTAGCACGGCTGGCATTTTACCACCTCTGCCAAGCCAAACTACTAGCTCCCTACCTGGCCCTAGAACACCTAGCCACAGTGATCCATGCAACGGTCACCTCTAGACTGGACTTCTGCAACTTGCTGTATGCACGCCTGCCCTTAACCTTGATCTGGAAACTATAGCTGGTCCAAAATGCAGCAGCCAGGGTCCTCACAGTAACACCATGGAGGTCCTCCATCTACTGCATTGGATACCAGTCAAATTCTGGATCAGACTAAAGGTTCTGATAATTACCTTTAAGGCCATATGTGGGGTGTGCCCAGTGTACTTGAGGGACTGCCTCTCTGCCTATGCTCTTCAAACAGCTCTGTGCTCTGCCACCACCAACTGGCTAATGATCCCTGGCCCAAAAGAATGCCGCTTGGCCTCAACCAGGCCAGAGCCTTCTCTGTCCTGGCACCCACCTGGTACAATGACCACCCGTAGGAGATCAGGACCCTGACGAAACTAAAACAATTCCGCAGGGCCTGCAAAAGGGAGCTCTTGGTTGAGGTCCACCGCAACATCTACAGGCCCCTGAACCTCCCTCTCAGGAATCCATACACAATCTGAACCATGGACCTCTTTTAATTGTTATTCTTATTAGACTGTTACCTTCAGTTACAGTTGCTAATGTAAATGTTATTATTGTTACAGTGCATTTATGTGTTATGTAGAAACACAGTACCATGTACTGTATTTATATTTCATGTAAACTGCCCAGGGGAGTCCAGAATATAAATATAATGAATGAATGAATGAATGAATGAATGAATGAATGAATGAATGAATGAATGAATGAATGAATGAATGAATGAATGAATGGGAATTTATTTGGGTCAGTGGAATGGGGGAGCTTTAATTTTCTCTACACTTCCCCTACTACAGCTTCACCACAGAGAAATTTCTCAGAAGAAATTTTGGCCTTGTGTACCTTCAAATGACTTATCCTTTTCTCTCTTCTTGCTTGTTATTCTTGGCATTGCTGCCCAGCAGACATATAGGGATTAGAGTCTCAAAACTATCTCGTGACACTTTTAGCCCAGCACCGCTTTCCTGTTACTTAGCTAAGTAAAGGTAACTGAATTGCATGCTGTTTACTTTTTCCCATTTCCATCTTTTTTCCTTCGTTATGTGAGATTTTAGGTTGTGAGCTCCTTGGAGCAAAGCTCTTGTAACGTGTAAAGTGTTTTACACATTGATACTATATAAAAAGTAATCTTCTTAAGTAGTGAACATTTAAAGCATGACGTGGTTTGCAAGTTTTGTCTCTTGAATTGCAACTCTCAACTAAATCTGCTTGCTGTACCCATGATTTTAGTATGACGTTAGGTTATCTTGAAGTTCAAAAATTTAAAGAAATTGAGGATAGAAAAATAGGTTGATGGTTGTTTGTGAGGAGGAACAAATATGTAACATATTTTAATTGTGGATGTATCTGTTTTGTTAATTAAAAAAATATATATAGGCAGTGCATGCATGAGATGAAAGGTCTTTCTGCCATCTTCATCCTTTTTGTTTTTATTCCCTCAGATAATGTATCTTTCAAGCTGGAATGTGTTCTGTTTAAGAGTTTGATCGCCAGTAAAAAATATAACCCTAGGATGCCAATGGTGGCCTGACTGTAGTTCTGGCCAGCTCTTGTTGAGTTGTACAGCAGAATTTTGTAGTGCATTGCACTCTGGGCACAACTTTTTTTTTTTTAATGTTAAGTCACAGCTGCCTTATGTCAACCCCAATAGGGGCAGGAGACTTTCAGAGGTGGTTTGCCATTACCTGCCTCGTGACCCTGACATGTCCATGGACTTTCATCCAAAAACTAGTGAGGACTGACCCAGCTTAGCTTCGGAGATTTGACAAGATCAGGATAGCCTGTGTTATTCAGGTCAAGGTAGCACAGCTTTAGTTGTGTATGTCACTTCATAGGAGAGAGCCTGCTGAATAGCAGTAGTACTAGACATATTAGGCCCTCCGTTAGTAATGTGAACTTTCATTTTGTAGAATCTTTCATACCGTGTTGGATTTTCAAAGTTTTTTTTCCTTTTAGTTGCAGTGCAGATACACCCTGGATACACCTAATGTCATGTTGTAGATTACATTAAGCTGTAAATTGCCTTAGATCTCTGTCAAGCTTAACAAAATCTTTCTGAGGAATAATTGAATGGGAAAATAAGTCGGGATCCTCTGAAGAAGTGTAATCAAAATGTAGATACCACATGAAATGAAATCCTAACAATTATAAAATGCTGCTGTAGTGATTCCACAGAGAAGAAATATGCTCTGACAGTAGTAGCCATTCATAATTAGTATGTTGTTAAAGGAAACATCAGTTGTATTGTAGCTCTTTTGGTGTAAACATCCTGTTGGTTTATTTAGTTCTTTGTTCAATGGTGACCTAGAGATAAGTAGACAGGAATTAGAAATTGATTGATAGTTGATGCTAAAACATTTTAATAAGCTGGTTTTACAGGTTTATGGTAGGTGGTTTTAATTTGGGTGATTAGTCTCCTACACAATTGATTTGAGATGCCGCAGGCATTTAATTCCAAAAGAGCATCCATTAGCCTATAGGTGCCATATGACATAAAGATATATTATTAGTATCAAAATGCTTAATGCAAGTGGGTTCACTTTCTTAATACCCCAAGGTATGACCCCAACATTAAACTCATCAGTATATTTTTCATTTTAGATAGTTTTCAGTATCTTCACCATTCAGCATTATATTCCCAGATGAAGTACCAGTGTACTCCAGACAGCTTGAGAATCACCCCTCGAACCACTAACTTCCTTTTGTCCCTGGAGGCAGAAAACAGTATGCTTCTTGTTCACTGTCATTTACAGGGATATTTGTGTCTCTCAGGTGGCTTATATCACTTAATTTCATCCCCTAATACAAGAATAGGAAGACATATACAATCACTTTCAGCAAACAAAACCACCCTTACAACAACCTGGTAACACACATGCCAGTCCTGTTTCAGGGTTGTATGACTAGCCTTAAAAGCTCACTGTACATACTAAAGTTGCAGGAAGTAAGAGGTAGGTTTACATTCCTGCCAGTGACTTTGGAAAGCTGAGTAATTTGCAATCCTTTGTTTTTTTCCCTCATCCTTTATGTGGTTTGGTTTTCTTACGTTGCTTAGCCAATGTGGTGTGTTTGGTGTCATTATTATATGTCTCCCAAAACATTATTCACAGCACTAACAAGAAAGCAACTTAATTGTAGGGTGCGTGTACGCAAAACTACAAGAAATGCATTGTGAAATCAGTGGCTTCTGGTTTTCAAATTGGTATTTGGTTTCTGACACATTTCACTTTATTGACTATTTGTTGAAGAATAATCATTTGCTGTTTTTAGATTGTCCTAAAACCAAAGAGGGGGGGGGGACTAGAACTGGAACCATAAAAACCCAACTGATAACAGTTAGGACCTTCAAAGGTTCAATGTTTTATCGTTAAAATTATATTACTTTTATTGTGCACAATTTTTAAAAACAGCTTTAGGAATTAAAAACATATATCCAGCCTTTAGGCTATTGCAAACCAGTATGCTATGCACGATGCAAACCGATGCGCTTTGGCCCTTAGAGGACCTTCTTCAAAGGTCTGGTTTTAATGCATTTAAAATATGTACAGTGGCCAATAAAAGCTCCAAAGTAAGAGTTGTAAAGTATCAGAGTCACTTAATGAAAGAAGATATCTAGTTATCAGTCATTAGCTCTCTTCCAAGGGCTGCCCCAAATTTTCAGTGGTGTGTTTCCTTATTAGTGCAATTAGCGTCATCCAATGAGTGAAGTCCTAACCATTCAAAGAAGTTAGAAGTTATGAAGGATTGGAGGCTAGGGGGAAGCAGTAGGCTCTGAAGAGCCCTTCTCTTGGTAGCAAGTCATGGTGGCAGAAGAAAATTGCGCCTTGACCTGAATGAAAGGGAGTTGGATTGGTGTGGAACATGGTAGCAGTAACTGCTGAGGAATGGCTGTTTTTTTCCACCTCCAGTAGGAAGGGCTAGGTTGATTGGCCTGGTTCACCACCCTTTCTCTGTATGCTGATACTTTCTGCTATATAACACCTGAAAGACCTTGATATGGTTACTTTTTCAGCTGCTAGAAGATCAGGATCCTCAAAAGTGCTCTTTTGGTGAGTGTTAAATGGTTTACTAAGCTTCCACCCTGAGGATTCTACCTTAGAATTATGTTTGCTGATTTTTAATAGAATATCTTGCATGCAAGCAAGAGTACTATCTGTCTTCAGGATAAATTTCACAGTCATTATTTTGGGAGAAGTTTATTAAGCTTACTTAACAGTCAATCAGTCAAGCTTCTCAGAAGAAATGGTAATCTGCAAGATTTGATGTACACATGAAAGACAGGACTTCTGGTTGTTGTGTGAACTCACAAGCTACACAGTAGCATGACAAATGACCCTAGGCAGCTCTGTGTGTGTGTGTCTACAATGAGAGGATGAGAGCAAAGACTGCTGCTACTTATTTTCCTGTACGTCAAGCTCAACTTGAATGTGACAGTAAAATTATTATTTTGGACAGTAGTAATCTACGTAAAGAAGATGCTCTGTAGATTTAAAATTTTTCATTTTGTTTGAAGTGAGATTTAAATAAGGCCTGAAGTTGATACTTTACCCCTGGGGATAATCTTGAAAAAGATAATGTATAACCATAATGCTTTCAAATATCCTTTCCCACTCTCTTCACAATGGAGACAGGAGGTTACTTGAACTGGACAATTTTACATTTATTGAAGAAGCTGAGGGAATAATGAGGTGATAAAGGCTTTGGGGCTGTGGGCACGTGTGTTTTTTAAAGTTAATTAACACTTACATTCTTTCTGCATATCTGAGAATCCTGTGTCTGCTACTTCTTGAATAGCTTTCTGGTGTTATGGCTTTAAGAAGAAGGTCAGGTACATGGAGAAATGCTACTTGTCACTTGTTGACCCAGATAGTTTTTTATTTGCTGCAGAGCTCATAAATCATGTGAGGAGTTGGTGGTATTAATGAAAAAGTTTTATTTCTCATCTACTATTGAAGTCAGCTTAATGAAACCCAGGACAAATATTTAGGCGAATCTAGCTATTGGAAGTTTAGGAGTGCCAGAACAATAGAGATTTAACATTTAGCTATGTTTTTTGAGCCTCTTGTGGCGCAGAGTGGTAAGGCAGCAGTCATGCAGTCTGAAAGCTCTGCCCATGAGGCTGGGAGTTCAATCCCAGCAGCTGGCTCAAGGTTGACTCAGCCTTCCATCCTTCTGAGGTTGGTAAAATGAGTACCCAGCTTGCTGGGGGGTAAACGGTAATGACTGGGGAAGGCACTGGCAAACCACCCCATATCGAGTCTGCCATGAAAACGCTAGAGGGCATCACCCCAAGGGTCAGACATGACTCAGTGCTTGCACAGGGGGATACCTTTACCTTTACCTTTGCACAGAAGTCTCTTGAATCCATATTAACTTAGTTGCTTGCTTATCAATAAGTCATGTGGTACAGGTATATGTAGCACTGTTTAGCGCATTTGTAAATTTTGATTTCTCTAGAAATTGTCGACCGAACTCTCAAATTCTTGAAAGGTTTCTGCATTGGCTGTGGCAGAGAAATTCCATAGTTTTCTACCCTCTTCGGTCATACTTCAGGCCTAGCTTTGGGGCAAAGAGGGCCTTAGAGTTTGTAATGGAAAAGCTTATGAAACGCTCAATATCCTGAAACAAACTAAAGTCTCTGTATTTATTGGGTTACTTCAGGGTTCTATATTGAGTGACCTCTGATTTTAACTGACCTTAAATATTTTAGTAATTTGGGATTTTAAAACACCTTGAGTGCCATTTAATTTAAAGTTAAAGGACACTCTCAATCCTTGTCTCAGGTTCCTGGATTGAGTCAGTAGCAAAAATATCAAAAGGAAATTTCTTAAGGAAAGAAGAAAACATATATCTAGGGTGACTCAGTTGGAATCTAGCCAGATACTAATTGGGAATTTTGAGATACACTGTTTGGATATTGAAAATTGCCAAAATAAGAATTATTGAATTGTATATATCTTCACACTTTCATATCATTTGCTCTTTAAAATATTATTTGTAGCTTTTCAAAATATTTTTATCATTTCAAACGACATTACTTCCGATCCAGAAAAGGCTGTATTATTGTTTTGACTATTGTCTGTGAAAACAGCATACACCAAATTTCCATATAGCCTACATTCAATAAGAAATGCTGCCACCTACTGTTCTTATGATCAGAATGGATCTGTTATCTCAAAAACATTCTGCAGTTGTATCTACCGTTTAAAGCTCTAGCAGTGCAAATAAAGCAAGAAAATTCAAAAGTCCATGCTCAGCTATTGTAGATGTCACAAACTCTTTGTCATGAGAAAACAGTTTTCTGAAGAGCTAACACAAGAGATACAAAAACCAATAGAGAGAGAATTGATTGAACTGTCAGAGGAGAATTGTACTGTGATCCCTAAGCCCAAATTGAGAGTCAACAATTTGCATCCTCAAGAGAGTCTAGATGTAAAACCAGAGAAAATTTCAGATTCAAAGATGACTCCTTGAGAGATCGTTTTCAGCTATAGGAAGATGAAAGGAATGCTCCATGGAAATGTACTGGAAGAAAAAGATTCAAATGAGCAGCCATGTTGGTCTGAAGTAGCACAATAAAATTGAGAGTCCAGTATCAACTTTAAGATCAACAAAGATTTATTCAAGGCGTGAGCTTTCGAGTGCAAGCACTGTCTGAGGAAGAGTGCTTGCACTCAAAAGCTCAGGCCTTGAATAAATCTTTATTGGTTTTAAAGGTGCTACTGGACTCAGATTTTATTGGGGGGAAAAGAGACATACATACCACAAGAAATATCTCCAAGGACAAGCGATCAAATAATGTACCGTATTTGCTGGTGTATAAGATGACTGGGCGTATAAGACGACTCCCCACAGTTCCACTCAAAATATAGAGTTTGTTACATTACATTACAGTACTATGGGCCACTCTGGGCAGCTATGTCTATCCCAACTGAAGTGCACCCGACGTATAGGACGACCCCCCCCCCACTTGGAGGCATGTTTTTCTGGGGGGAAAAGTAGTCTTATACGCTAGCAAATACTGTAACTTAATCTGACATGTGAGATGCAAAGGTTTGTTTGTGGGAAATGCTTTTGGGACAATAAATTTTTTGGCATAAAGGGTGACCATATTATTTTTGAAATTTGGGATTATGTATATTAGCAATTATGATATTATTATACTACTAGTAATCAAGCCCGCTGTACTCACAATACAGCGGGGGCTCCCTGGCCGGCGGCCTGACACGGCGAGAGGTGCTTCGTGCCTCCAACGCATCAGGCCGCCGGCCAGGGAGCCCCCGCCAGCGCCAGAGCAACGAGCGAGACTCACGGCTCTGGTGCTGCTGCGGGCCACCTACTGGCTTGCTCCCTAAGGCAGGACAATGGAGGTCACGTCCGTTATTTTCATTGTAGGGACCTCACCAGTATATGTTCCACATCTAAAGAGAATTATTGTAAGTGGAAAAGATACGAGGCAATGATATTGTTGATAGTTTCCTAGGAGAAAAATCTAGATAATGTTATATGTAACATTCCAGACTAATATGTTCATATGATAAGAAAATTTAGGTATGTGGAATTTGATGTAGGGCAAAATTTTGTTTATATCAGAATTTAGAGATTCGATGTCAGTTGATAATAGAATGGATGTAATAATTAATATTATAATGCAAATTTTATGTGTAATCCTGTTCTACTTTCAGATTTTAAAAAATGTTAAAAAGAAAGCTATGAGACAAAAAGAGTATCATATGACATGTGTGTAATATACCCGGGAGATCCTTGGATTGCCTGGCTGCCAGGCAAGAGACATTTGAAGGTGCTGTTATGCAGATTAATTTTCGTTAAGCAAAAACACAATTCATGACACTTTTTATTAGGACTAACCAGAATTACACAAAACAATGTGTAGATTATCAAAACTCCTTATAAGGCTGGAAGTTAAAATTTAAGAGTGTGTATGTGCACTTGGGGAAGCTGTTGTCTCAGGCTATGATCTTAAGACCCATTGAAGTCCACACTAAGTACTTAATGATGACCAGGCATTCAGGTTTTTGGGTTGCATCCTGGGAGCAAGAAGTAACAAATGACATATATCTAAAAACTAGCTATAGTACCTATATCTCTGTAACACCTGGAGAGTTTTGCAAATCGTTTTTAGACTGAGAGCAATGAAATTAGTTGGTAGTCACTAATCAACAGTTCTGGAGATAAAATTAAGGTGAGGCATATCAAGTCAAGCTGAACTGAGTAGCTTTAGCTCACATTGCAGATGAATTTCCATATGCACAATCTCTTGCTGGTCACATTCTTCTCCATTTGACACATCCCTCTCTATATTGACTGAATTCAGGTGGCCTCAAACAATAGAAATTGACTGAAATCATGTTGGTCACAGGGTCAGGTCCAAAACCAAGAACACCATTCATATAATACCTTTTAATACCGGAAAATTGTGTGGGCAAGCTTTGAAGTTCACCAGAACTCTTCATTGGTCTGATCTATATAATAATAATAAAAAGGTGTGTGGGAGGGTTGGGAGGGGGCATGTAGGACAGATGTCAATATGAAGTAACCCAGCATCTGATTCTTCAGTCTGTCTTTGCTGTCTAGACACCGCTAAGAAGATCAGAACAACACATGTTTGTGAGCTGAATAGGTGGCATTGTAAAAGTTAAAGGCCTAAGTAAATCAGTAGCAATTGCTGATGTAAGCTGTGAATGCCTTAACTATACAGCATAAATCTCTCATATGGAGAAAATTAACTCAGGTGCCACATTTCTCTTTTGTGTCTCTTCAATAAAACTGGCTCAACCATTGGTTTTAAAAAAGAATAGCATATATTTTTGAATTTGAGCTGTAAAATGCCATCTTTGTGTTTAAACCACTGCCATTCTGTTAAATTATTGGGGTTTTTTAAGTGATGATTCTGGGTGACATTGCTTTTATGTTAGAATTGCTGATTCGGAGAGCAACTGTGGGCTGTTGCTGGTAAATCCTGTTACTTGCATCCCCATCCCCTTCTACAATATCTGTAGATACCACAACCTATTGGATTTGCTTTTGGTACTTTATCAGTTAAGAGAGTATGCTTAATAAATTGGACTCTTATGCACAATAACAAGAAAAATGTTCTGATAAGGTGAGAAATACTACTATGGTTATTGTTTCTTGCTAATCTTTCCTGCATCTGATCTAAAAACTAATTTCTGTAATCTTTGTCTTAAATTTGTCTGCTACAGAGGTTTCTTGTTAAATAAATTAATCCTTTGGTCTTGTGATTACATGAAATGTTCTTGTTCTTTAAGCTCATTGTGTGATTGGTTAATAATTAGGGCGACTTGAGGCTTGTTCTGGCCTGAAAGGATTATTGTTTCACATAGAATTCTGAGGCTAGAATGGGAAACAGTGGTGACAGCTTAGATGCCAAGATAATTTTATCAACCTTCTACATAGCATTAATGTTATTTGTGGACTGCATTTGCTAAACATGTGCACCAGGAACACCATATTCATTAGAAGGATTCTCAATTTTAAGCATCTGTACTGTACAGTGGGCAAAAAAATGCACTCCCTTGTTTTCCATTAAATGCATATTGATTTGCATCTTTAGCCCAGTGTGAAGCAGTGGTTTATCAGACAGCAGACTCTAGTGGAAAAGGCTGTGACCTATTGACTGCTGACTTAAGAGAAAAATCCTGTTTTTATAATAGCTGGACTCAACTTGCTTTCTAATGACCTGCAGAGTTTCTGTTTTCTTTGAGTTTTACCCTTTCACGTAGAACTAAAGCTGTATTTAAACCCCTTACTTTGCCAAAATATTAGCATGAAGAAATGCAATGAGGGAATGCATAAATTTTCATTTCTTTGTGGTGGTGAATATTCTGAGCATTTGTGTTGAACTGTCTCTTAGTATGACAGATTTTGAAATCTGTGGATATTATCCCTACCATTTCATTGGTGGGTTGTTAAAACCTAGTAGATCATACTTCTTCTGCATACATTATTTCAAATAAGTGATGGCTCTAATAGTGTGTGTGTGTATACATATGTGTATGTACACACACACACACACACACACACACATAAATACACAAGCACACAATTGTTTCTATTTTTTAAAAAGATGTTTGGGAGAACATGTACATTTATTGTAGATGTATTCAACTTTTTTTCCACTAATAAAGTAAGGGATTCCTTTTAACTACCAAAGATTGACTATATTGGGGGATAATGGGCCTGTATGGTCAAAGGCCATGTGAAATGGGGACTGTAGGGGGAAAAGATAATTGAACATGGTTGAGTGGAAAAGGTAGCTGTATCTAACCTAGTTTGTCTGTTGGTATAAGTGGCATGAAACAGTGCATGTTTCTGAAAATAAGGATAATATTTTTATATTATACAAAATGTGACCTATACCTTTATCTCTCTACAAATGTCATAGCTAAACATATTAAAGGGTTGTTGGCTATCATTACTAATTTGCCCTTTGTGAAATTGCTATATATAGCCCCCAACTAAATTCAGGGTTTGAAAGGAGGAGGGTCAAATCTTTCCAATCCAGTTTTAGTTAATGATAGTGAGGCCATGTACCTGGTGTAACAGCTCTGTCTTGCAGGTCCCTTATCTCTCCTGGCAGAGTGTTCCATCAGTCCAGGGCCAGGTCAAAAAGGCCCTGGCCCTAATTGAGGCCAATTTTACCTCCTTTGGGCTGGGGATCCTCAACATGTTTTGATCGGATGAACTTAATGACTTTTGGGGGTGTAGTAGAAAAGGTGATCTCATAGATACATTGGTCCCAGACTGTTAAGTCTTTGATTAATATCAAACCTTGAACTTTATAGTCTCTAATAATCAAGTTCATCCTCCAGATCAGCTGGTGACAGCCCAGCACAAAATCCCTAATGCCACTCTTTGTCCCTGACTCTGTTCCTGAAAAGACTGCAGCCACTTAAGGGCTGTGCCTCGGATCCTTGTGCTGGCTAGGTGATGGGTCAAAAGCTTGTGGGTGACCATGTCAAGCACCACTGTTATTTCAAACAAGAACAGTAGCGCTGACCCACCTACATCCAGTTTCCTCTGGAGGTAGAACATAACAAAAGTATTTATGAGCTTTAATTGGTAGAGAATGATGCAAGAGTGTTTCATAAGGGACCCTATCAGCCCAGTTCTGGTCCAATCTTCACTAGCTCCCAATTTTTCCCCAGCCCCAATTCAAATCCTAATAAACTTTGGGACCAGCATAATTTAAGGATCACCTACTTATGTACAAACCTGCAAAATTGCTACAATCATTCCCTGAAGCCCTACTTTGGGTACCCACACTTTTTGAGCCTAGATAGGTGGCAGTCCATGAGATAACTACTTTGTTATGGTGCCAAAAGTATGGTATTCCCTCACAATGGATATTCATTTATCCTGTTTTTACTGCCGTCCAACTGTAGACGAAGACTTTTGAATACTGTCAGTCTTAAATAAATTTTGTGGCAAAAATAATCACTGTCTTCCATTATCATATCTGAATTTCTTGCTCTGGTCTTAAACATTACGTCCTTTAATTGTCTGACTTCTGACAGTGTCTCTGAAAGTCGCAGAGGAAGATAAGAACACCCTATAATTTTTTTGGGGGGTGGTGACTAAAAGAGGTGACAGGCTGTAATTTTCCATCTAACATCTTGCACATTTATCCCTTCCTTACGGGATCATTATAATTGTGGATGCCTTATTTTCTTCTTTATTCTGTTAAAAGCTTTAGCAGAAAGTAGCATATATATTGAATAATTTATATCAATTTGAACCCAAGTGCTTAAATACCTGCTTGTGTGAGTTTCATTATTTTGTTTGTAGACTGTGTTTGTAGACATGACTTCACAAAAAATATGGTTTTGCATCACTTTTATATTACACAGTGAGACCATACATCTTTTTCCTATTATTTTTCTTTAAATAATATTTTTTAAATGGGAAGTTATCTGATTTAACTCAGAGATCCAGAAGATGGGGCAGCAGTCTACTTTTCATCTGAGCTACCAGTTGGATTTCCAAATGTCAATAAAAAGGGCTCTGATTAAAGTTCTGTGTAATATTTTTGATTGTTTTCCCTACCATTTATTTTCTATGATTGTTTATCCACACTACTTGCAATATTCCCTTTGTTATAGGACCAAGGTATTCTCAAGAAATATGTTGAGCTAACTTCTGAAATCTTATTTCAGAAGTTATGCGAGTTATGAGGTCCCATGGATGTAATGCTGCTGGAAATGGGGGGGGGGTTGCTGTGAGGAGGGCAAACTAGGTGACATGATCCTTCAGTCAACAAAACATTTTCACATATAGGATCATGGATGGTAATTTAACCTTAACATTGGTCCAAAAACTGTTTGTACCCTTTCCTTCCACCAAGAAACACAGATTAAAAAAAATCTTTATACCGTCCAGAGCAGTATGGAAAGGCAGTATAAAAATCAAAATATTTTTTGCAGTTTGTTCCTGTATCTGAGCACCAGGTTTCCTGATGAGGGAGGGGAAAGGAGTACAAATTCCTGGTGCCAAAGTGCTTAAGGGCTTAATGAAGCCAGCATCACTGTGCATTCAAGAAATGTATCAGTATCTACACTGCAAAGTAGTATCTACACTGTATCTACACTGTATCAAATGTATCTACACTGCAGCCACTGGGGGTGCAATTAAGGGAGGGCAAATAAGTAGGCCCTTTTCTTAGTTTGTGTGTTTGCCACCCCTTTTTAGCAGTATTTTAAAAGACAGATTTCCATGGCTACATTTTTTTAAACTACGAGGCTGAGGAAAACATTTTCATGCTCTAAGCCTATCAACCAAGTTGGGATGACAATTTATTCTCTCACCATCTAATTGTTCTATATTTGTCCCTTTACCATCCAGCCTGGTTACTTCTCATCTTACCTTGGCCACTGAGTTAAAATATACTTCATAGTAGAACAGGAAACCTCAGTGTCAAGTTAATATTTCCCAACTATTTCATTAATATTTCCCAAACTATTTCATTAATGGAAGGGTGGTTTCCATTCCTACTTTATAGTCATTGTGATCTGCATTAGAATATAATAGTAGATGCCTTAGGTGAGTTTTGGGTTATATGACATCACATGCTGCATAACTTATTCATTGACTAAATACTATGAGGTAACAGCTACTGATTCAGAAGAGAGACATTATGTTGTAGTGCAGCTTTTCTCAACCCTTTTACCATTGAGAAACCCCTGAAACATTCTTCAGGCTTTGAGAAACCCCAGAAGTGGCATGATAATGTAGAATATAGCTAGAAATCAAAGCTGTGTACATGTCCACCTGATTAATGTTTAACAATTAAAAAACATATTAAAATTAATTAAATCCCACCCATTCAGGAAACCCTTCTAGGGCTGTCAAGAAACCCCAGGGTTTCACAAAACCCGGACCTAGTGGTTAACAGTGTTGGACTCTAATCTGGAGAACCAAGCTTGATTTTTCCCTCCTCCACATGAAGCCTACTGGGTGATCTTGGGTCAGTCACAGTTCTCTCAGAACGTTCTCAGCCCTACCTACCTCACAAGCTGATTGTTGTGGGAAGAGGAAGGGAAGGGGATTGTGAAGTCAGGTATAAAATTACAAAAATACAAAACCATATAGCAGAAACAATAATGATAACCCCCATTAACATGCATGCTAAGGAAGCTTTGACACTTTATATTTGTTAAATATATAAGTTAAATTTTAAAAAGCTCATATGCAACGGAATTGGTAACCTAGAGATAAGACCTATGAATAAATGGGACTTGCTTCTAAGGATAGTTGTTTAAAATGATTCCCCAAAGAACTAACCTTTGAACTGCTAAGGATCTGCAAGTTCAACATGGATTGGGTCACTTTGGAGATCATTTCTAAGGTAATTTCAGTTGTCCAGGGAGTCCACGCTCTCCTGTTTTCTTTCTTTTTTCTGCTTTGAGGCATCAGCAGAAGGAGAGTACGGAGTGATGTGGGATGAGAAATCTGGATTTCCGCATCTGGGGACTAGAATCACTTTCTAAAGTTAGGGAAGACAATATCATCTGGATATTTGGCTCACTTGCCTCCTCTCTTTGGATGATGAAACTGCCTTCTCACATCTCCCTCATTTTCCTTCCCCCATTAAGTATAATTTGTCGATAATTTTTTGTTTGTTTTGACTTAGTAGCAGTATTTTTAAATGCTTTTGTAGTTAGTACCATTTGAGGGAGACTGCTATCTTATTTAATTCAATGACATTTATTCCAGGTAACAGTTATTATTCTGTTCACAGTAACAGAAAGTCAGGTGATTTAATTTACTATCCTTAGCGATGGTTCCTCTATATATTTGTGAAACAGCCTTGGAGGTGGAACGTGTCTAGCTGTCCAAGTTGGAATAGGGCCAATCAGGGTACAGCCAGCAACTCTGGCTACACCCTGATTGGCCCTGCCCTTACAGCTTCCGCCCTCCCTCCCTGGACGCTAGCCACGTTCCTCTCAGACATGCCAGAGACAGAGAGAGACACACAGAGCCCTGCCAGACCAAACACAAACCCTCATTCCCTCCTATCACTCCTGCTGTGAGGGAGGCACAGAGAGAGACAGAGAGAGCTGTTCCTGCTGTGACGGAGGGAGAGACAGACAGAAAGAGCTGTCCCAAACTGCACACCAGCTCTCCTTCCCTCCTAATTACCTGCTATGCCTTCTGCTACGAGGCCCGAGAGACACAGAGACACGCAGTGACAGGGAGAGAGAGATACACAGAGATCTGCACCTCCTGGTGTCCCCTGGGTCCTAGCACCATTGCATTCCTGCTTTCTTGCTAATATGCCTATAAAGGTCTTCTGATTCTGGTTTATAATATTTGTTTTGGATTAGGGTTACAGTGGTGGAGATGGAATTTTATCTAGAGGTCCATAGTGGCTCTTGTTGGCCATGCTGAGCACTAACTTTTTCCCATTGCCTGCATCTGCGTTATAACCCTGGTAGCTGGGAGAAGGGAGAAGATGGTAATGATTCACTCTGTATTCCACCTTTCTCCCTTTGAGTAGTAGGGACTAAGGTGATGGGAAGGTCATACTGGAAAGGCTGTTAGTTTATCCTATTCATAGTGAAGCTATACTCAGGAAGGAGGACTTGCTTTTCTGTCAGCAAGGGGATCATTCTGAGAACCAGTACAATTAATCATTGTGACTAGGGTGTTGAGCCGGGACTGGAAGACCAAGCTTGAAATTCCTGTTGAATCAATTTGGCCAGTCATTGTGTTTCAATCCAACATACCTGACAAAATGGCAGAATGAACAGTGTAAATCCCTGGTTGGCCATAGTAATGGTGTGTAAGCACCTCAATATTGACTAGAATGTGCTTCAGTTTCACATATTAGGCTCTTCCAGAAATCAGTTCTGGGCACTGGCTTTTACCGTTCTCTTTAATGTAGAAAGGAAAGAAAAGGCTGGGTGTTACTGGCTTTCTATTAATACTGCTGTGTGAATGCTTCCCAAATGTTTCATGTAAATGATGACAAAGATCAGAGGCAAGGCTGTGTGTGTGGCCCCACACCACAAATGACACGAACCTGAGACGTTATCTCTCAGCACTGCCTTCACATACCAGTAGGCTAGGTAGGACCTGATTATTAGAGCAGAATGTTTTATTTAGATTTCTAGGCCACTACTCTCCAAAAAGCCTTGTGGTGGCTTACAATGTAAGAGTTTATTTTTACAATAAAACCTTTTTTTTCAGTTTTAAACACTGTAATCCCATCATATCAACTACCACCTGGGCCAGATGTTAAAATCAATAAAGTTCAAATAATTGGCCTGGTTATGATGGTAGGGAAGCAGCTCAGGGGAAAGCCTGTGCAGAAGGTTAGACAGGGGGGCTCTTTCATATGGTAGGAATGTGACCTTGGCCTCAATCAAATGCCTGGCGGAAGACTGCAGTCTTGCAGCCCCTCTCGGAACTTTGGAAGTTCTATAAGGGCCCAAATCTCTGCCAACAACCAGGAACATTTCACTGGGGTTGGGGACAACCAACAAGCTGGTATTTGCAGAATGAAGGGCTCTTCAGGGGCCATATAGGGAGAGACAGTCCCTCACGTATGCAGGTCCCAGACTGTGTAAGGTTTTGAAGGTTAAAACCAACACCTTAAACCTGATCCAGAATTCAACTGGCAGCCAGTGCAGCTGCTGGAGAACAGGTTGTATATGTACTCTCCAACAGGTTCTTGTTAGGACCCAGACAGCTGCATTCTGAATCAGCTTTAGTTTCCATTCAGGAATAAGGCAAGGCCTGCAGAGAACTAGTTATAGTAATCTGGCCTGGAGATGACTGTCACATGGATTACTGTGGCTAGATGTTCTGGGGGCGGGTAGGACACCAATAGCTTAGCCTGATGTAGATGGAAAATTGCCTGGCAATCTGCTCCAGAGTCCTGCTTCTCTATTGATAAGCAGACATCAAGGATTACTCTGGATTTCTGGACAACATGAGCAGCCTGAAGCTGCGTCCCATCAGGAGTGGGGAGACAGGCTTCCTCATCTGGTTCCTTCCTCCCTAGCCACAGGACTTCTGTCTTCAGGGGGCTTAGCTGCAGGTGGCTTAGCTGGAGCCAATCCGCCACAGCCCCCAGACACTCAGTCAGTGATTCAGGTGGAGTATTCGGCAAGCCACCCATTATCAGATAGAGTGGAGTGTCATCCACATATTGGTAACAAGCCAGCACATACCTCCAGACAAGCTGGCCTAAAAGGTGCATAAAAATGATAAAAAGAATTGGGGAGAGAATCTCGAATTGAGGAACCCCAGATTGGAGTTCCATGTCTTTCTTGTTCAAGAGGGTCAAAGTGCATCTTGGTCAGTGGTACTGATAGCTGTTGAAAAGTTCAGGAAAATGAACAGGGACACACACATGTCTCCTGGTGAAGGTGGCCTATCAGAGTAACCTAGACAGTAATTAATATCTCAGCACTTTGAATGCATCTGATCTTCAGTAGTGTGTGACCTACCTGTGCTAACAACCCTAGACCATGCATAACCATGAAAGCCAGTAATTTTACATCGATAGCAGTTACTCAGATGTTCGAGGTGATGAAATGTTTATTTGGCTCAAAGTAGAACAGTATGAACAATATACACTCTCTGCTTGTAATGATGCAAGCAGAACAGTAATGAAACAAAACATCTTGAATTCTGAGTTGTGTTTTTTCATACCGCACTTAATACAAACCATATTAATTTATAAATGCATGCAATATGTATTTTGTTGAATGATGTAGAGAATTTATGCCACTTCCATTCAATAAACCATACTTTATGTGGAATACTATTTCTGTACTGTACTGCCATTAGCAGTTTGAATATGTATCTGGGGCAATTACAGTCTTCACTACCCACAGACAGATTCTGAACCTCGGTTGTGGGTGAGAAATGGTATATTAGAATCTATTTCCCACCACAACAGAGGTTCAGAATCCCAGTTACATTCAGGCATCACACCAAACTGGCATTTGATCCGAGCCTTCTCAAAGTAGGAAGACTATGGTAATACTTTGTATACTGGGAGGGGAGAAGGGTGGAGGAGTGAGAGGAAGAGGACATGCTCATGTACAGCAACAAGATACATTTGTGCCCATTAGAAAACAATTCTGTTGTGGTATCTCATCTGGATATACAGAGAATTCTTCCTTTCCACCCCTCCCCAACTCTAGTGCATTCATACATATCCATAATAGTAGCTCCAGACCCTGTGAAAGCCAAACTATTCCAAACCGGTGTGTAATATAAATGAAATACATGATGTTTGTCTTACTAACAGAATTACATGTTACTGGGAACCTCAAGTTATGTTCCTTTTTCAGAGATAAAGATGGCTCAGCCTGCCACCTTGTGGAAAATCAAATGCTGTTTACATGTTAGTCAGGAATTCTTAGAACACAGGAGTGTTCACTATTTATTTACTTCATTTATCTTTGTCTTTTACTTCATCTTTGTCTCCTGTGGAGAGTAGCTTACTTTATTCTCCTTTTCAGCTTCTGCTGTATTATAGCACAGTAAGTTTCAGAGATAGTCTCTGGATTGTCATTAAATTATACGTGTGTTGCAAAGCCTTGCAGCAGCTCCTTGCTTAACACAGCTTAACAGTTCTGTGTGTGAAATGCAAAGCTCATGTGATGTTTCATTACAAAATTCAAAAGTCTGTAAGACACGTACAATATCCTTTCTCATTTACTGTAATTCATAACATACGTTGTCTAATTATGTTAAGCAGACACAGCCATAGAGGCTGAGAAAGGTGTCACCTCTTTAGAAGACCTACTTAAGTGCTGTTAAACCTATTAATAGATTTGTGATTAAATCATTTCAAACTCTAATCTCCAAGTTCTTTAAGGTGAGTGAATTTCAGGTAAGGAATAGAGGATACCAGAATATATCCCCATGTGACTCGGTACTTGCACAGTATGAACAGTATGAACAAGCACTGAGTCATGTCTGACCCTTGGCGTGACGCCCTCTAGCGTTTTCATGGTAGACTCAATACGGGGTGGTTTGCCAGTGCCTTCCCCAGTCATTACTGTTTACCCCCCCAGCAAGCTGGGTACTCATTTTACCGACCTCGGAAGGATGGAAGGCTGAGTCAACCTTGAGCCGACTGCTGGGATTGAACTCCCAGCCTCATGGCCATAAAGGGGAAGCCCTAACTTCTCTCAGCAGAGGCTCCAGAAGCCCTAACTCCTGTCAGCAGAGATTTTTCTCTTGGATTTATTCCCCCTCCTCTGTTGTCTCCAATCCCCTCCCCCCCAATTTAAGAAAAGAAAGAAAGGCTCCTGCTGTAACTTGGCTCCCCCCTTCTGAGATTCCCTAATCACATGCATAACACTTTTCTGATTCAATGGGGGGTGCAGAGGAAGACCTGAGTTCAAATCTGGATTCAGTAGGATCCACAACGGAATAAACTAAGTGCAGAATCGGCCCTTGTCTCTAAAGCTGCAATAAACAAGTTACCCCCTCTTCAATATGTCTACCTTTTTATGTGGTTAAACGCAGCTATTATATATCACCTCTTGCTTCTCCTTTTCTCCAAGCTACACATACTCAACCTTTCCTCGTAAGGCACAGATTCCAACCCCCTCAACCATCGTAGTTACCCTTCTCTGAACATGTTCCAACTTGTCAATATCCTTCTTGAACTGCAGCACTCAGAACTGGACACAATATTCTAAATGAAGAATTTGTATAGACTTACTTGCTTTACTTCCAGACACAACAGAGAGTAATAGTTTAATCTTTTTGAAAGGTATGCTTCTTAGTTCTATGCCGAGCATATATAGATGTGAGAACATGAGTAGGCTTTGCCCAGATCTAGTGTGTTTATGATGGCCTGATTTAAGGAGAGAATATTTAAATCCTATAATATTTTCGAGGTTGTACATTATGTAAAAGATGAGAATTTAGATGTGTGCTTAGTTTACTCTTTTACTATTACAAAATTTGAGATGTTCAGTGAGGACCCTGCTTATTGTTTTACTCTTCTCTCCTTCATTCCCAATGAATGCCAGGGGGAGCTGTTTCCAAATAGACGCTCTAGTGTTCTATGGAACAGCTTTTCAGGAATTCTCTGTCTTTAAAGTCAACTGTTTATCTAAAGCACTGCCGGACAACAAATGACAGAAATGCAAATTCTGTAGCAGATAATATTTGCACAGTTTTTATGCATTTCCATTGGATTTCTCCTCTGTTATATGCTGCTTCTTTGTTCAGATTCCTGCATATATTCAGAACACATGTCGGAAGTAGCTTATACTTTCCTCCTTGCTTAATTGTGGAATAATATGCGCTTGTTACTTAAGCTAATGGCAGTTATTGATCTTTCCAGCTTGAAATTGCCAACTGTTTAAAGGTTCTTAGTAGCTATACCTCTCTGTTTCACACTTGATCTGTTCAAAGACATCTGTTGGTAAAGAAATTCCATTGAACAGTACATGGAACAAGAGAATTGAAAACAGTAGTGCAAAAAGTTTCCTTAATTTTCCTAGTTTCCATCTTCTGTGACCCAGGGAATAACATTACTAGAAAAAATGTCTTAATTTCATCTTGGTGATTCAGCTTATTCAATCCCAGCAGCCGGCTCAAGATTGACTCAGCCTTCCATCCTTCCGAGGTCGGTAAAATGAGTACCCAGATTGCTGGGGGGTAAACGGTAATGACTGGGGAAGGGAATAGCAAACCACCCTGTATTGAGTCTTCCATGAAAACACTAGAGGGCGTCACCCCAAGGGACAGACATGACTTGGTGCTTGCACAGGAGATACCTTTACCTTTACTATTGAAGATAACACGTAAATTAAGGCAGAACCTTTCTTTCCATTTGTGTTAACAGATGAAGTATATACAGCAAAGACACAAAGAACTATGATATTACTTCTGCTTATGTGTCTGTGGAACTTTCTTTGCAGCAGACTGCTAAAGAGCACTTCCAAAGTCTGGGACCAGAACAGATATGGCTGACTGCTGTTAGGGTACAGAATTAGCAATCACCATACTGAGTGACTCTGCACAGACTTCTCTAGATCTAACCTCGTGTGTTTATCTACTGCTATAAAAACAAGGTTATCATTTATATAGCTGGGAGACTAGTAATGACTGGGCTTGGTTCTCCTGCAGTCCAGTTTAAGCCTGCAGGCTTCATGACAAGTGAGCCCCATAAGCAGCATACAGTGCAGCCAATTTTGGCTGGGCTAGCTTCTGGTTTAAACTGGGCTGCTGGAGAAGTGACCCCCAGAAGCTGTTGCAACAAGCTTTATGAAATCCCCAGACGATTATGAGCATTTTGCCAATGTGATATTACGACTACTACTATGACAGTATATTGGAAGAGCAACCACTGACGAAGATAAAACGGGAAAGCGGGTCACTTAACCTAGGATCCCGTTTTGGTTGACTCTTTATGTTTGATCATATGTTTGACCATTTAGACTTTGTTATAACATTTTCACCTATAAACATAGAGAAGACTACTATATCATTGTGCCTCGTGATTCCTTTTTTCTTCTGTTGCAACAAGCAGAGCACATTGCTCCACATGGCACTGGAGATCATGATTGGGCTTGTTTCTTCTGCTTTCATTCTTCATTGTTTCCAATAGGGGTGGGAAGGTGTTTAAAGATATTATGGTCACTTTAAACACCTTTTGCAAACACCTGTGAGTAAATTCTGAAGGCAATTAAGTGGCTTGCATTTCTTTTAAATGCCTTCTCTAGGTTGGGAGTTAATTCTGAATTCATTTAAATGGATTTGAGGCCTTTAAATTTACCTTAACTGAAGCTATCTGGCAGTCCCAAAATCCCAAATATTTTAAGGATTTTGTTGGGATCAGCCATTTTGATAGACAAATAAGCATCAGCTCCTCCTCCCTCCCATTTTGGAAAGTACTGGTAAAGCCCCCCCCCCCCCAAGCTCAGAGAAACCAAATGTACATTTCTGGTCCTGTGACAACACTAGGGCTTCACCACATTGTGTGATAATATTCTACCTTCACTGGAAACTGGAAGTAATTTGTCAGATCACATGTTATCCAGGCAACAGTTGAACACTGTTGTTCCACTGGGGGGCACTGTAGCTTGAAGGCTGCTGTTTTATGAGTGGGGCTGAAAAGTAATACAATGGCTGGAGATAATTGTGGTCCCAGTTAGGAAGGAGAGATAACCAATGATAAACCAATAACGACCCATCATCTGACCCTGTTAGCCATAATTGCTAACTTCCATGTTTTAAACCTCTACATACCAGTTATTGGGGAAAAGCTTTAATCCTGTTTGTAGGTCTCCCAGTATCTCATTGGCCTCTTAAGGGAAACAGAGTGATGGACTTCTGGTCTGTTCAATGAGAACCATTCTTTCTTTCTTTTTTTAAAGCATACATTATTCCAAATTTACCATATTCTTTAATACGCTCTTGTGTGCTGTTCGCTACTATCTGAAGTTACAATTAAAAATATATATATTCTGCCAGGTACATATAGAAAGCAGCACAAACTATTACTTTCTTCTTTTTGATTATTTAACATTATTCTTGGAGACTGTCTGGTTCTTCCATGAAATACAGCTGGCTTTGTATAAAACCCAGAAACAAACCAAAATGCTTCTATCTAATAGAAATTAAATTTTAATCTTAATTCTGATCTACCAGCATAAAAAAAGAACTCATCAAGGAGTCTGGACCTGAACATCATAGGCTCCTAGAGCTGGTGTACACAAGAAAATAGTGTGTGTTTACATAATGTTCATTGAAATATCAAGTTATCTGTTAGACCCATTATGCACGGGGGAAATAACGCACATTCGGGGTGGAATGGCGGCGACTAAAATCACTGATAACGCATGGTGCCGGCTGCAACCGGCCGCAGCTTCGGTGCATGCCGCCAAAAAAGCCGCGTTTGCGAAATGTGGAAGAAAGCGCAGCTTCCGGGTGACCGGGGCGCAACCAGAAGTGGCACCGGGATCGCCGCGTGCATAATCGGTTACTCTGGGTTTTGCCGCCGTCACGCCCCGCCCCGTGCATAACCAGTGGGCGTCGCGTCTTCCCCCTCCTCGTTTTCCATGTGACCCGAAATCGCCGTTTCGGCAGCCATGCATAATGGGCCTTAGTGACAACACACCTCTAAAATCATGCAAAACCGAAAACAAAAAAGCTATCAACTATCTGACACCAAGATCTGTATTATTAGATGGCATAATCTTACAGTCATGAAATCAAAGGCTGCAGTTCAAGAGTTCAGTACCTTGCTGCAAATCAGCAGATCACAGAAGAGGCTTTTGTCCATCACAATCCAAGCTAATATCTCTTTCTTAGCCCAGCTAAAAGTTTTGGCTAATGAGACCAGGCAATGATGGCTAACCAATCAGAGTGTGTACTTGCTTAGAACCCTTCAGAAAATTTACTCATCACTTCTAACTTTCCCCTGCCCATCCTGTGGCTCACAGATTCTCATTATCCCATTCCTTACTTTGTCCTTAAAAATGATAAGAGCTGAGTAGGCGGAGAGTCTGAATTAGTAACATTTGCTAGATGGCATGAAACTGTGACTATACACATTAACCCTTGGGAGGAATTGGCGTACTTTGCTTCCTAGGTTTTTGTTTAAATAATGTTCATTCATTTTAATCTTTTATTTTAAAACTTTGCTGTGGTGTGTTTATAAATGGGCACTTAGCTTTATTAAAATATGCTCTAGGGATGCGTGTAGTTAGTTATGTGTATTTCAGCTATTATTATAACAGCCAAGCTTGTGAAATAACTTAACATTTGTAATAGGAGAAGGGTGGGCATTAGTAGAGAATTGATTCATTTCATTGTTACAAAACCCTTTTCCTTACAGTTTTTCTGTTTAAGTACTCAAAAGAAATGGTTATATTTTGGACAGTACTTTCTAAACATTCTAGCATTGTGGACTAGAGATATTCAATAGCTTCACTAGTACAGTTCTGTTTTTGTTATTACATTTTAATATTTGCTATTTCTCTAAAGAATCTCAGGAATGTGAATATATCCCCTACCTTATTTTAAGAAGCCCATTTCCCTAATGTTGAAGACTATTTCTTTAATCCTTTGACATAGCTAATGTAAATAAGAATTTGTGACTTGTGTTTCTGTCACAAATTATAATGATTGTCTTATTTCTTTCTAGGATCTGGAGGTTGTATATTCTTATTTGCATGGAATGGAAGCCTTGTCAAATTTGAGAGAACACCAGCTCAGGTATGACATCCAATGTTAATATGCTATCCCATGATGGCTGGTGATACTTATGTGTTACATTGTTATTCTTTATGAGATGGAATATCTTTGGCAACAGAATAATAAATATATTGAATATTGAACTAATAGCAGAAATCAGGAAGTAGGCATAACGTAGGCTAAAGGGATCATCATGAATGATGCCTGGAGAGATCTAGTTCTTTTTTAGTTTTAGTTGATTTTTTGAAATATTCATTGTCCTAAAATTAAATTCCACAAATTTGGGATAAATATTAATTTTAGGCAGTGTCTTGCTAAAGTTGCATCAACTGATGTCATGAATGATAATTTATACTCCAGATTGATCTATAGTCTCTGTATATCTGCTGTTAATTATCCAAGTGGTTCAGAGATTCAAAAAGTGTCAGCTATATTTATTTAGGTGTCCTGTCACGGTAAGTATGGTAATAAAATAATACATTATTTTAGTGTTTGTATGTGTTATATTTGATATTTATTGATGCCTATCATTTTCTTTGATCAAGCTACATTTGGGAAATTATTGACATAAGATGTGTGTGTCTGCGGGAGAAAGGAAAATAGCACTCAGTCTTGCATTGAGAAATACTGTCATTTGCTAATTTCTGCTCTTAAATGTGAAGTGGGGAAAATGGCTTCCAGAAACTGCCTTCGGTGTGAAAAATCCACTAAGAGGTGTTGAACCACGTACTAAAAAAAGGTTGTTCGTTTTCCATCTTCAAAAAAATTTCATTTATAAATGCAACATTTTAATGTACTTAATGTACTTAATTGGAACACAGGTATCCTGGGAATTGAGCTCTTATGAAATTTTAAAATGAAAATAGTTTGCTTCTAAGTAGGTTATAAGTAAAGTGTATAATGGTTATCATGCATCTCTATAGAGAAGGGAGCTGGTGGGAATTGAATCTGTTAAACACTTTTAGAAGTTTCTTAACTACTAAAATGTGAACAGAATTATTTTGGAAGAATGCTGATATGTAAATTTAGCAATACCAAACAGTAATTTTGTCAAGCAGCACCCACATTTTACAGTTGCCTTCTGAAATAGAATGTATTTATTAATGACCATAATGTAAAGATTCTAATATCTGCCTTAATGTGTCTTACCAGTACATGCAGCTTGATATAATTGCCATGGTTACTGCATTTCCCCCCAAACTGTAATTTTCATGAAGCTTCAGGAGAAATTCAACTTTACTGGAGTTCAGATTTTAATTGCTTGATCATAGGAATTTTTCATAGGAAATGTAAAAACAAGTATAGTGGCATAAACTGGCAATGGGGAATCATAAGCTTCTGTCACAAATCTCAAAAGCTGTAATCTGTTCGGATAAATCCTTATTTATTTATTTATTTTATTTATTTATTCAATTTATATCCCACCACTCACAGCTTTGCCGCCTTGAGGCAGCTAACAATTAAAGCCATAACAATTTCCCCATTAAAACCCAGTTAAAACAATGGCAGTACACATAAAAACCCACAAGATGGTGGAAAAAACATAATTTACACCCAACATAATTTACTAAGTTCAGCCCAACAATCAGCATAAGTTGTTATAAAATACAGGGATGTTCAGCTAGGGTACGATCCCTGATTGAACTCTGGTCAACCCCCTCTCGGCCTCAACTAAATGCCCGCTGGAAGATCTCTGTCTTGCAGGCTCTGTGGAATTTAGACAGCTCTGTCAGGGCCCTTAGCTCTTCCGGGAGCTTGTTCCTCCAGGCAGGGGCCAAGGCCGAAAAGGCCCTGGCCGTCGTCAAGGCCAGGCGGATTTCCTGGGGGAGATTTCTTTGCCTGACATGGAATAGCAAGAATAAATAAACAAATGTATTAATTTTTCCAGGGCTAATATGTGACTTGGAGCACATAGATTACTTTGTCTTTTTGTTACATTGGAAGATTTCCCCTACCACACAATAAGAGTGTGCCTGAAATTTAAGAGGAAATATTTTAATACAACATTAATAACAGTCTATTTAGTATACATGGCATATTTCTTTATTCCTGTTCTCCAGTTACCCTTTTTGTTTTCTGGTCTGGTTTGCATAAGCTTGTCAGGAGTCAGGTACAGTTCATTGAAATACACTGTTTTTTAAATTTCCTGAAAGTGTTACCTTTTTGACTTTTAATTTTTTTTTACAGGGAGTCAGTCAGAAGAATTCCTCTAGATATATTGTTCTGTTAAATGTTTAAAAGAATATTTTCTTTTAGGGATATACAATGCTTTAATGAAAGCACCTTCAGATATAGGAAATTAATTAGTAACATGATGGAACCATCACTGCTAAGAGGCTGTCATCTATAGAGATGTGATGGCCTGGGGGGGGGGGGAATCCTCTAGAAAGACTTAAAAAAGAAGCCATCAGAAAAAGTGTGAATTTTAGGGAGCATTGGGGGCGGGGGAGAGATCCTCAGTATAAATAGTTTCTCTTTTGGAATGAGTTAAGTTTTACACTATAGTGGTTTGCTTTTTATATAGAACAATCTGCAGCATTTAACAATTCCTGTGTACTAGAGACCAATACATATTAAAGAATGTTTATTTTAAAATGATTAATTTTGTCTACAATTAATATGCTGTGTGTGATAATACACTGTTGAAAAGTTCAGTGTCACAAAGCTTGACTAAGTAGTAGAATATACTGCTGTCTGTATTATGAGTTTACAACAAAACTTTTGTTTTCTATTTTCAATTCCTCCCTTTAGCACAAATACAATGAGCAATGGTAGCATAGAATGCAGCCATTTTCAGCTCTCTTTAATATGGGGTATATTTAAAGTCTTGCTTATAGGAAATGATGATATATATTTTTTTAATTTTTAAGAATATGCCAAGGAGTACAAGATTTATATGCCAGTTCAGTTCTAAATGATGCTTCTTTTGTTACTAAAATGTTAAAGTAAGTTCAGGCATGATAGAATAAGTATTTGCATCAATGTCATTTTCTGGCAGCATTTTCCATTTTGCTTCAGGAAAAGATGTTCTCCCTTCAACATTTTTGCAAGTTGTACATCTCAACACATCTGGAGCTCTTTTGTTCCAAGTTGACTTTTAATGGGGGAGGTGTGCAATGCAAATAAAGTTTTTCAGGTCACCTATATCTTCCAAATCACGAATTAGTACTAGCAAATTTAATGTTTGTTTACTTACTCTATTTTTGGGTGTGCCATTTACATTAATTTCCTTTGCTGAACAGTTTCTGCCTTTGATTCCTTACCTTTTAACATGCCAATCCATTGTGGAAAACATCTGTACTACTGTACTGTAGTGTCCCATTTCCTGTCTGTGTTCTGTTAGAAATATTTTTTTTCTCACAGCCTTTAAAATCCTTGTTTTTGATGATGGTGAATTATGTGAATTACCTGAGAACAAACATAGCAGACAGTGTGCTATACAGTTTTGTTCTGAGCAAATCTGTGTGAATATGTTTTTGAAACATACACATACAGCTAAAGAAAATATAAAGAGAAACTGCTAACCGGTAAACAGGCAGCTTTTATCAGCATGTACTGCTTTTAGATTGGATAGTAACTGCAACAATCTGAGTGGTAACTATAACAGTGCGCAGATTTGTGGAAAATTTAAAATCGCTGAAGTATATTGAATTGAAAGCTAGATTGTTACATGGTTTAGAATGTTTGATAAGCAAAACTTTTAATTATAAATGATCACACCTTTAAAAACAATAAATGGTTAACTTTTATCCTTGCAGAATGATGTGTGAAACAGTGAGATACGAGAGGCATGAAGCCAATGAAGTTCTGTACTAGTAAGTATGGTCTCAATTTTTATCATAATTGCTTATGTGAAGACTTGTAGATTCACAATTTATGATTTTTACATAGAATGGCAGCTTAATTTGCACAAGGGAATTCAGCTTTCTACAGCAGATGTAAAAGGCTGTAATCAGTTTTATCATGTCATTCTTAAGAGAAAAACATTCCGTTGGATAGTTCTGACCATATAGTACTTCTACTTTGCTGGTTTATTCAATAATTTGTATGTCTCTTGGTTCTCCTGGTAGGTTTTACAGTTCAGCCTTTAGATGAAATATGTAATAGTTTGCTCTTGTAGTGATGTGGCAGAATGGGAAAGAAACTTAGCAGCAATTTTCATTGTGCAGCAGACGATTAGTAGAGAGAGGGCAGTGCTGAGCTGGTTGCATGCATATAGCACAGATTTCATTTTCTCCTGTGGCAGCCATTGCTGGCTTTGAAACGGGACATTTCTGAGTCCAAAATCATGGCCTAATTATTGTAGCCAGTTTATCTTTGACCTGAGGAAATTTCTGAGAAAATTTGTGGACGATAGACAGTCTCTTCTCCTTAACCATCATGTTGGTTGTTTGCTTTGCATTTGGGAGTAGACTACCACCTGAAAACTTCTAAAACTGCAGCACTACCAGTAAGTTTGACTTCTGGCTACTGTAGTTCCCAAACATGAATCTGATTTTGGAAACCTGCTTAGCAATACCAGTTTCCTTTCCTTCCTCAAACGATTCAGATTGCAGCATATGAAGTACTAGAGGATAGATTATGATGTCCTTAACTTTTATATGCACCCTGGTTTATTTGACCTGTTATAGTAGTTCCATGCAAACTGATTGTATAGAGTGGTCTGTCTGTATATGCTAGTAATGCGATCTCAGGTGGAGGAATTGATGACTGTTGTTCGTCATGGACAGATTATTACTTGGGTTTAAAGTCTCAGGGATATCAAGATTCTGCAGGGGTTAGAGGATCTATTAAAATGATCTGCCCCTTGAGACACTGCTTAGGGGATTTTCCTATTTATATGATTGATGCTCCTGATAGTGACCTGGTAGACTTCTGGAATGGTGAGATGATCCCATGGTTGTCATGGTCGCTTCTAAGCACCCTCTCACAAACTTTAGAGACCAGGTAGACCGTTGGCTTACCATATGGCTGCAGGCAATGAAAGGTCGAGGGAGACGACTACAGCAGCACTGGAGAAAACTCAGAACGAATCTGGTATGACATAGACAAAAGCTTATTATAAAGCATACTTTGGCTGTGAGGCACACCCCCCCCCCACACACACACACTGTTCCACCACCATTACTTCTGTACAGTGTAGGCAAACTATATGGTCAGAAGCCTGTGGACTGCTTGGGGCTCCTTGTGACCATTTTGCTCAGTACTTTGCATGTACAATCTCTTCATCTGTTTCAACTTGGCCTCTCCATTTGCACAGTGTCAGAATCAGATAGTGCCAAGGTGCCAGCCTGTCTGGTTGTTTGAGATATTTTTTTAGCTTATTCAGTCTGAGGATGTGGGCAGGATCCTTGTGGGTTTTCAAGCCTTCACTCTTTCTGACTAATTAAATTGGTCTGTGTGTGTGTATGTGGGAGTGGGGGGGTGACTGGGTCTGAGAGGTAGTTAATAGTTCCTTGAGAGGGGGGTGGTTAATCTAGCCTTGAAAGACTGTGATGCATCCGCTTCTAGTTGTTCAGGTTTCTTAAAAATCCCTAAAATAAAATATGAACATTTATTGTAGAGTGCATTTAATCTGTATACTGTAAATGTATTGTGGTGTGTGTGAAAATTGACTGCTGTCACTTTATAAAATAAGTGGTGCTCCTTTAATGGAAAATTTAATAGTGTTAATCTCTGTTAAGTGCATAAGGGTCTTTTTAGACATAGTTTCATCTTCAAGATTCTGTATGAGGGGAGACTGGTAGTCCAGGAAATCAAGAGTCTAGATCAGCATCAGGGAAATCCCCCATTCAGATAAACACTGGAACATTAGTTTGGACTTTGGACTGTAGTGAGGAATATGGTGGAGGGAGCATAGGAACAGTTACTATGCAAGGAGTACCCAACATTTTTGATCCTGTGGTACGTTTAGACTTCTGAGCTGGGATGGTGGTACAGCCACAAATTGAATGCTCAGGAGGTTGGGCCAGATTCAAAATGGCTGCTGTAGGAGATATTACCTGGATTCCATTTTGACAGAAGTCCTACAGAATAAAGAAATAAGGACAACTACAAAAAAGGACACTTTTCTTTCTTTTATGAATATATTTACTGTATTGCCATTGGATAGGTCTGTTTCTCTCTGTTTGGTTTAATGATTAGACTGTCCTTATACTCTTGTATGCTGTAGGAGATGGCCAGCCACAGAATGTTTCCTTCAGTTGCAGCTGACTTATGGTGACTCTGTATGGTTTTCAAGATAGGAGGTGTTCAGAGGTGGGTTACCATTGCCTGCCTCTGTGGAGCAATCCTGGTCTTCCCTGGTGATCTCCCATCTAAGTATGAACCAGGGTTGATCTGTCTGAAATCTGATGAGATCAGGTTAGCCTGGGCCATCCAGGTGTTGCATACACACAGCTTGTGTTCAGTCAGTGAAGGATTTTGTGCTTTGGAGGCAGCCGAAGCACTGTTTTTTTGAGTCTGAACAACCAATCAGATCTGCAGCGGCCAGTTAGAAGCATCAGCCATGGAACCATACCAGTCTGGTTTTTGGCCTAGCCATAGGGTGGAAATGGCTTTGGTCATCCTCATAGATTGGAGGTAGCTAGACTGAGGCAGGTCAGCAGTGCTAGTGTTATTAGATCTCACGGCAGTGTTTGACATAGTCGATTACAAGCTTTTGGCTCACCACCTTGCTGACATAGGACATGAGAGTTGACTGACCTCCTTCCTCCAAGGTCAAGAAGAGAGCGTAGCTGTCAGCTGTCAGGGAAGAGCAGTCCCATGACTGTCCACTCTCTTGTGATCCTCTCCCCAATGTTATTCAACATCTGTATGAGCCCTCTTGCACAGCTGGTCCACAGGTATGGGCTAGGGTGCTACCAGTACACTGTTGATATCCAGCTCTATCTGTTGATGGCTGGCTGGCCAGATACAGCCTCAGATTCACTCGTCAGATGTCTGAAGGCTGTGGTAGGATGGCTCTGGTAGAGCCTGAAACTCAATCCCTTGAAGACGAAGGTCCTGTGTCTGGGAAAGAAGGGCCCATGAAAGTAAACGTATATCCCCTTCTTGATGGAGTGCAGCTGACTGCTTCACATGCTGGCAAGAATTTGGGGATGACTTTTGATGCTTCCTTTACAATGGAGATACGTCACAAATGTATGTGACGAACTGTCTCTCCCAATATGTTCCCCAGAGATAGGGGAACATACAGCTTCCTGAGGCATATTGCCCTTTATTGCTAAGATGTGGAGACAGTATCTTTTGTTGTAGTTTCCTGTGGGCCATGGAGTCAATAACATGCAGAGTTTTGATTTTGGAAGGATTAAATTACTTGCCAGCACTTTGTGGTTGTGTGTGTGTGTTAGCATTCCAAAGCTGCCTACTGCTTTACCAGTCATGGTTTATACAGAACCAGTCTTATGTCTCCACCTGATCTTACAGACATTGATTTCAGATCTTTTTATCTTGCTTACAAGGACAAAGAAGCGGTATCTTAAAATGTGAATAAATTAAACTTGGGTGAAGCCTTAGCAAAACTCAGAATATTAACTTAAAGCAGTATGTTGAGGTTTTTTCAGACATTACTATGCATTCACCTTCCATTGGCTTTTGTGAAAGTCATCCAGGGGAATATTTAATAATGCAAAGAGTCACAGCAGCAGGGGCTAGTCTGTTGCTTTTTTCACTTCCCCAAAGGTATATTATACCTTCTCATAGCTAGACAATTGGCAAAGCCATCTTGGGCTTTGGCCAGAGCTGTACTGCAGTAAATTACAATAGCTTATTTATAGATTGTATTTGGAAAGTGTCTCTCTCTCCTCCTCCCCCTGCTGGGAGATTTCTATGCAGCATTAGCCATTAGAGCAACTTTGTTCAAGAATTCAGTAGCTGGATTCCATAAATCCTTTATCTCTCCTAGTGAAAGTAAGTCTGTGAAAGATGGTGGCTACTTATTTGGGGGTTATTTCTTGGGAAGAAAGGGAAGCCTAACGCTTTTCAAGGGGAGGACCTAGATACTAGCTGCAGCTTTCATACTAGTAAGCATGATAATAAATATTGCAGTGAGCTGATTCAGTCTACTGATGGTTATTTCAAAAACAGAATTGCTTTGAACTTTTCAGATCCATTCACAGACATTTTCAAAAAGCTGAATCTGTAAGGGACTTTCAAAGTGCAGGTGATTTCCTCCTCCTAATAAATATACAGTTGCATTTCTAAGCAGTGCTTTTTATGTGACATTTGAGCATGATGACAATTACTTGAAGGTGATTTTGAGTTGATCTCTTCCTTTCCCTGAAGACTATAGTTAGCTCTGTGTTGAGTTGTGTGTGTGTATGTGAGAAAGAGAGAAAGAGATTCTGATATCTAATAATGATGGAATGTTACTTATTTCTTAAATTAGTACATAAAACACAATGTTTATATCACTGAATTTTTCAGCTTGCAAATATATACAGTGCATTCTGCAGTATGGATGGGAACAAACCGGTTCACAACCTTAAATAGGTTATAAATTTGACCGATTCATGCTCCCTGAACATTTCTTGGACCTTTTTCCTGGTTGGGTTTACGGTTTGGGCCATTTAAACTTTATGTTTTACTTCTCATCTTCCAAACAAACAGAAGTGAAATGGAAGGTTTAAATGGCTTGGCTGGTCCACTGGTCAGCTGGGAGGTTAAAATGACTGGCAGCCAGTTAAAGGAGGGAAGCAAAATGGAGACTTTAAATATCTGGCAGCCATTTCGACCTCACAGTGGATAGGCCCACACCTCCTTTGATTTGCTTACTTCTTAGGCATTCAGACATACAAGAAGGGAGGTGCTTACCAGATATGCCAGCCTGCCTCTGCTGAAAATAGCTGGTTGGACAGTGCCAAGTTGAAACAGAGATGGCCACATAAACTCACTTGGATTGACTCACCCAAGTTAGGACTTGCTCCTGAGTAAATGTTCCTCTCTTACAGTGCCAAAAATTTCTCCAAGCACAGCCCTGGGTTAAGCAGCCCTCCCCATAGAAAGCCAAAGCTCTCCCTCCCCCAGATCAACTCTCACCAAAAGCCAACCCACAGCTGCCCCAAATAATGTATCCAAAAGAGAATATTTTCCATGGATCAAGGCTTGCAAAGTTTTCTCACCCGACAATTTATCAGAGCTGCATGTGGGTGAGTTTAAGCCATTTGTGTGCATAGCCATTTGGCTTCCCTTTCAAACCATGCTCCCCTCAGTAGATGACCTTTTATAAAGAAGAGCCCCAAATGATGGTCTCCTTACCAGTGGAAGCTTGAGCCAAGTCTCCAGTTTCCTTCCATTCCTCACAAAAAAGCTACAAGTGATGGGTCTGCATAAAACCTAGTTGCCTTCATTTATTGGCAGTCTTTTGCCCATTTCAAAGCTGAGAAATGCACACCACGCATCAAGGGTCTTTGTTTTGCACTCTCAAAAGAACCACTGTGCTTGCTTTCTCCCTACCCTGGATGTGCAGGGCAATCAATTTCCTCCCCTTCTAATTTCCACCAATTTCTCATTCCCAAAATGGAAAATAAAATTCTCCCTCAGATCAGCTTTTTAAAACTGGTGTCAATTTCCCATGAGTGCAGGTCTTTTTTGTTTTTAAAGTATCTTGCACCTTTTCTGGGGAGACGAAGAGTAGAAAGAAAAGCAATTAAACTTATTCAAGAGGGGGGTAGGTCACAACAAACCATTTTAATTGTGGGGAGAAAATTGCTTCCTTATCCCAGTACTGCATAAGAAAGATAAGTGTGCTTAGTTATGCAATGGCCACAGCTTTGTACTTTGGGAGTGGGTGGGCTCGGCCCAAGGAACATTTCACTTCTCATGCCATTTCCCATTTCTTTAGGGGAAGCCCTCTTTATTTCCAACATTTTCCCTATGCCATTTCTAAACAGGGAAGCTCACTGCAAGCCATTTCATGGATAGGTTTTGTTCCCTCCCGCTTACGAGTGCATGCCCTGCTATAAGGCCATAGTGGTTGCAAGCCATTTTGTTGCAGGATCAATCCCTGAAATGGCATACACACCTGTCCACTGTGAGGCCTGAATGGCTGCCAGTCATTTGGGTGTTCCATTTCACTTCCCCCTGCTTCTAAGCCTCCATTACATTTAGTTTGAACCTGGACACCCCATTGTAAATTTCAGTAATGTTACTGACATTTTTGTTTTTTAAAAACTTTGCCTAGCCCAGCAGTTCTCAACTACTCTGAGTTGGCGACCCCAACTGCGGTGGCTGGGTCTGCATGTGCGCGTGTGAGCAGTGTGCGTGTGTGAGCGTTCGCAGGTGCACAACAGTCAGGCAGTGTGGAGGCGGCCATTGCCATGGCTCCACCATCACCACCCACTGCCGCTGCCTGCTGTCTGCCTGCTGCTGCTGGCCACTGCTGCAGCAGCGGCAATCAACCTGGGGACCCCCCCCAGAAGGGGCTAGGCGACCCCAAATGGGGTCCTGACCCACAGCTCTAGCCTATGAACCACTGGACTAGCCTATGAATTCTGTTGTATCCCATAGTTAAGGATTTGGGACTTCCAAGCCCTACTAAATGGAATTATTTTATTCAAATATACTTTAAATGTATATCTTGTAATAGTTGTTATTGGGAATTAGAAATAGATAATAATAAACTGATGACGAGATATGTGGCTAGGTATAGCATGAACATAGACTCTGCTGGAAGTATTATAGAAACTGACTATTTTATGCTGATTCCTTATTTTTCCGAAACAAAAAACTAATTAGCTTTCTAATTAGTTTATGTGTTCAAAATAGTCTTGGAGGTTTTTTAGAACTAATATTTTGCTGCATAGAACATCTTCCTGTCACTTATTTTAGTACTACATGAAGAAATGGGATCATGTAGCTATCTCCGTCAGACAAAATACTTAGATAGTACTCATCTCCTCAATGAAGGTTCCTGTTACTCTCAACCATATCAAGAAAAAGACTAAATTTCTGTAGTACACACAATGTAGTACACACGGACTCACCCGTGCGGCTCTTTGGCGGGTGGGGGGCCGGGAAAGGAGCGACGGCTCCGGCGGCCACGGCGCAAGCCTCTGGAGGCGCGCTGCGTCGGCGGCGCGCGCGGCAAGGGGCGGGGCTGGAGCGTCCGTTTAGGACGACGCCTGTCTCCTTCCCGCCTCTTTGCCAGCCGAGAAGAAGTCTCGTCTTCTTTACCAAAGGTGCCCCCTTGCCTGCCAATAATTCATCTGCAACATTGTCACTAAGTTTTCACTAGACTTCCTCCAGCATAATTACATTCAAGTCAACTTCCATTACAATGTAAAAAATGTGAGTTGTGGGACTTTTTTTCTTGGTATGTGCCTTATTTTTATTACGCAGATTTTGGGGGTGTTTTTCCTCTGTGTAAGTAGCGCCTTCTAATACTATCTCTTGTTTATTTACAGCCCAGATGATATTGGGACCTGTTGGTATATTCTTCTGTCTGGTTCAGTATTTATCAAAGAATCAATGTTTCTTCCAAGGAGCAGGTATGCCTGGAATTTATGGTTTTTAAATATTAAAGGCAGTATTAACTGTATATATCTAATATTAAACAAATACATATTGGTTGCTGAAACAACATCAAAGAATGCTTAAAGAGCTAAGCATTGTTTCCAGATTCGAGATCATTTATCAGTCTATTATAATGTCTCTGTTTACAATAATAAGTTTCAGAAAATGCTCATTCCATGAAATGAGATTGCAGCCAATGATCCTTGCTATGTTTGTCAGCTAGGTATACAGATCTGCTTTCAGTGACTTTATTATGCTCTCTAACAGGTGGAAAAATGAGGGAGGGATTAAGTTGGAATGGCAAAGCACCTTGTCATGTGGAAGTGATTTTTATTTGTAGCTGTCCTAAGTAACTGAAGCCAGGCAATCTTTTAGAAGGACATTTTATTTTGTTAAGAATCCAAAACTATAAGGAAGTAAAGAGGGTAGAATGTATATGCCTAATGGTATATAATCTGCATGACTAATAAATTGGGAATTCTCAATTCTAAAATTACCTGGTAGTGAACCCTTTATTCCTCCATCTCTTATTTGGCTGGACTTGGCTTCAAACCTTGCTAATAGCCAAGTGTTCAAAGAAGCCCAAACCTGGGTGGTGAGGCTGTGTGTGTGTGTGTGTTTGTGTGTGTGTGCGGGGAAGCGGCAGTGGGGAATGGCCATCGGGAAGGGACCCCAGGTGGGAAAGGAGTAGGGATGGGGTGTCTCCCCCGGGCGGCGGTCATTTGGTGGGCAGGGAGTCCCCGGCAGCCGCGCTCTGCGCGACTGCCGGGGGCTCCCTCAGACGGCGGCATGCGTGCACGGGGCTGAGGGAGGCCCGTGGGCTGGGCGTCCGCCTGCCCGTACGCCGTGAGGGAGGCCGTGGCGGCGGGCGTGGGCTGGGATGGTGGCGGCGGTGCCGGAGGCGGGGGGGCGGCGGCGGCGCGGGCGCGTTGGGTGGCGCTGTGGGGCCGGGCGCGGGGCCTGTGCTGGCGTCTGCGGGCGCTGCAGGCGGGTCTGGCGCTCGATGCGCGGCGTGGGGCGGCCCCCGCTGGGCTCGGCGGTGCTGGGCTCGGAGCTCCGCCGCTTGGCCGCCAGCGCCTCCGCCCGCCTTCGCGCCACCCGGCGCGCCTGCAACTTCAACGCCACCGACAGCGCCTCCCCGCCCGCCTCTGCGCGGCTGCCGGGGGGTACCTTGCGGCCGGGCTGATGCGCCGGAGGCGCTTTGCGCCTCCGACGCGTCAGCCCGGCGGGAAAGGGAGCAAGTGCGAGCTGCGCTGCGCGCGGCTCGCAGTTGCTGGGGCTGGGAATCGGAGGGACCCATCGGCAGGCGCTGTGCGCCTGCCGATGGGTCCCTCCGAATGTCTGTCCCGGGGAAGGGTCCAATCCGGACCCTTCCTCATCACGGACAAATCCCACCTTAGAACCCCTTAACCATTTATTTAGTCCGTGGCGCCCGCGGCGCCACGGGCGGTTTAAAGATATGGAGTATTATTTAAATAGCTAGTGGATCTTCATTTGAATTTCACAAGCTGTACTTTAAGGCTTGTTCCAAATTTTCTTTTATAATGTCTAATGGAAGTTCAAGGTCCACAACCTTAATACTGAATGGCCACTAAGTATTAGTGCCATCTAAGTATAATTGGGTTCTGAAGAAATTATCTGACTCTTAAAAGAACTGCTAGGATAACTGCAGCATGAGGTACACTCACAATAGGTGTTTCTGCTTGTTACTTGGCTGAATAAATTTATATAATTGCTGTATTACCAGTTCCCTTCTTTATTTATGCTTAAGAGTTTTAGGTCCAAAACCCTTTATTGAAGTCCCTCCTTCTCCAGCGTCTATTTGCATTATTTAAATGGATCCAAAGATCAAGCGTGCATGTGTACATGCATAGAGGAATATGGGTTGAAAAATAGATTGTTTCATGCAGCAAAACAGGTGGGACCTTGGGGTTGAAAACTGGGGCCATGAGAGACCAAAGGATTAAGGCCCCTTGAATTTCAGAAGTAAGTAAACTGGTATTTGGAGGAGTCATCCTTTGTCTGATTTTTTCCCCTACCATCAAAGCTGGGTCAATTATTTAACTTACTGAGTTTAACATCTGGCCCAGATGGTGTTTGTGACAGGTAAACTGTATTGTTTTAAAATTGAATTTTAAGATTTTAATGTTTTTATTGTAATTCTAGCTTAAAAGCCTGTTTCTAAGAACGGGCTTTGAAAGGGTCCCCTGCCCTGGTCCCTGGCCAGGCAACTTAAGGTGGCTTTGGGCTGCAGCACAAGTGGGGCGGGCGGGGGCTGGGCAGCTTGTTAGCAGGGCCAAGACAGAGCTCCTTAGCAGGCAGTCAGCAGGCCAGGAGGCTCTCGTTAGCAAACCCTTCACCACGACCCTTTGCCCAGGGCCCTCTCATCTGCTGCTGGCTCCAAGCACTGAGGCATCTGAGAGCAAAGAGGCTAGAGTCCAGGGCGAGAACCTCGGGGGAAGGACCAATCAGGACAAAGCTGGCTGCACACTGGCCCTATTCCAACTTGGACAGCTAGACACGTCCCAACCCCTAGGCTGTTTCAGAAATATATAGAGGAACAACAATGGATAAGGACTAGTATCAAAGCCCATTTTAAAAATGGGCTTTGAAAGGGGTAGCAGGCAGGAGGGCGTGAGAGGGTGGCTAATGGGATTGGAAAGCTCCTCCCCCCCTGCTGGCAGTGACAGGGCTTTGCGACCCACAGGGAGGCTGCACACTCTTCCCCCCCCCCCCCCGGCTCCCTCTCAGCAGGAACGTACCTGCGTGCCACAAAGCCCTGTTGCTGCCTCTTTCCTCATGGGTGAAAATGGAGGCCGCAGCCACAAGGCTTCTAGCAGGCATGGAGGGAGAGAGGGAGCTGGAGGGGATGGGCCAATCAGGGTGGACCTGGATGGATAGGGCCCCGGATAGTCTCCTCCCAGGAGGCTGTTTCCCAAATATATAAGGGAGCAAAATAGTGTTAAGGATAACTGTTCTGGTGAGGGGTGGCATAAAAGTAAGTGTGTGTGTGTATGCATGTAAAAATATATTAAAAGGCAAAAAATAAAGATCTGTTTGTCAATCTGGCAAAAAGTCAGAAGTTTTGGCAATAAAAAGAGAAATATGGAGAAAGAACAGAGAAAGCACAGGTCTGAGGTAGGACCATAGGATAAATATACCCTGTTTGTCTCTATTGTAAAAGCTGATTTTGGACCACAGGGCCAGTTGTTGGGATACACTGTCAATAGTTCATTAAAATTATGGCTTTTCAAATAACGCTTTTCTCACTGTCTGATGCATTTGGCTAGCACGTGATATTTCAGGCAGAATACTTAATTACGTAATTGAATTCTACAATACGAATAAGGTTTCTGTTTTTCAAATATTTATTTGCATTGAGGAAAACGCAATATTTTTTCTAGTTTTCTTCTATGTGGCTGGTTGACACATTTAATTTTGCCTTGAAAAGGTCTTGTTTCTTTCTTCCTTTCTCTGTGCCTCAGTTTGTGATGTCTCATAGTGTTTAAATCAGTTTTATGCCAGTTTGCCTGAGGCTGTCACTAAGGTAATGCAGGAATGTGAATAAGAAAGAACCACTAGAAAACTGTAGCTACTCTTGTCAGGATTTCAGTAGCAATAGCTTATAAATGGATATTGTATATGCTGATTGAAGTAGTAGCAGGGGTATATTTTTAAAAATAACAGTGACTACGATGGGCTCTGACCATCTGGGATACCTACCAGAGTCTGATCCCTCATTGCTTATTTAAAGAACTTGAGAGGGATCCCTGGCAAACCTCCTTGAACGAAACGTTAATTGCATAGTAGAAGTGATTGATGTATGATGCTTCCATACCTTGATCCCCACAAAAGTGATGTGTGAACAAAAAGCAGACTTCCTATGCCATATCACCAGGATCTGTTGGATGTGCATCTGATTACTGAAGCTGACTGTTAAGTTGCAATGAGAAGTGTGTTCAGAAGATCATCCAATGCATATTGCCATTTATTATACTGGGGTGGTGTGTGGACAACACACATCCTACCCAATTGACCCTCACTGGTGATATGCCCCCAGTAGGGCCAGTCATGGCCTTCCCCGCTGCCGTCCTCCTCCACCTTACTGCTGCTTCTGGGTTCTTGGGAGGAGGAAGATCCGGCAACTGGTAAGCCCTGTGGCTGGTTTGTACTCTCCTGGAGGAGTGGGAGGAAGGTCACAGCCCAGCTTTTGGAGGCAGCCCACCCGTCTCTTGTTCTCTGGCAAGCACAGCCTCGGGGGGGGGGGGGGGGGGGTTAAAGATTTTAAATTAAATGAGTTATATCATAATTTAACTCCATGACTTATATTGCATGCCAGGTTTTAAGTTGTCTGAAATACTATATTTACTTGGACACAACAAACAAATGTTTGTTTTGAGTCCTGTTTTGTTTGTTTTGAGTCCAGTTTGCATTTTTGTTTTTGTTGTTTTATTTTGAAAATGTGTTCAGGCTTGGGAAACATAATGTATGGGATTTTCATAGCACATTTGTTTTCTGCATACATTCGTTGTGATACTGTGTGCATATGTATAGGTACTGGTGTGCATTTGAAAACTGTGTTATAAAATATACTAGGGAAAAGGTCACTCACCCAGACTAAAGCACCATTCATGCTAAATGAATGTGAATTCAGTTTCTTTTAATTATGATAGATGTTACAGCAATGCCATTTTTGTTGCTGCTTAATGTAGAGACAGACAGAGGTTGAAGGGGAGGGCATCTTGACACGGGGGATTCTGATGAAGTCCATCAAGGAGGCAGAACTAACATTCTTCAAGACTTAATGCCTCCTGAGCGGAGTCACCAACTTTCCTCCGTTCATTTCCTGCCTTGTTAAGGGAGAGCAGGATTTGGGTAGGAGGTGGTACGCTTAATACTTTTAATACTTCTGTTTCTACACTTTTATATTGACTTCTACTTGCTTCTTTATTCTACACAGTTCCTTCTTTTGGCCTTTTGAGAGTGGTATGGCTGTTAATGATTCTTCCTCTAGTAACTGCTGCCCTTGTTCTTGCCAGAAAATGCATGGCTCAGAAAATCTATTTTTGCAGTACACATCCAATATATCATTATGATATCTTAAATCTGCACTTTGCCTAATAATTGGAATTTGTTTTTACCCATCTAAGGTGATGCAAAAAGAATGGGGGGGGGCTGGGGGGGAAGCTAGATCTTTGGCAAATATCAAGCAGACACAGGACCCTCCCCCAATCTTTTCTTATTTTTATAGTAATAAGAATGTAACATCATTTGCAGTTAATGAAAATGTAAACTGATATTTTATGGTTGTAACTCTTTTGCATAATGAAGCAGAAATTCTGTAGTATGTTGTAAATAAGTGAAATACAATATATTCCAGAAAAATGGATGGAAATGAGTAAAATTGTGGCTTGTTATTTTAGAAATAGTGCTGCAGATACTAAGAACAAGTAATTTAAAAACCAAAATAGAATATGATGTAATCCTTCACAACTCTCCCTCATGTTACCCTTAATCAGTTGGTAACAACACTGTTGCCATAACTACAACTTTCCAGATGTTTTAGTATAGATTACATAGGCAACAAAACCGTTCTCTGAAGATGCATGAATCCACAATAAATCTCTTATTAGAGCACTAAAATAAAGACTTCAAACTGAGAAGAGAAACAGAAACTTACGTTTGGTTTTTAAAGGCAATCCTGTTTTAAAATCTGATGAGTCACCCGCATGAGACTGCAAAAATAAACAAGCCAATATTCATGAATACTTCAGAAGATTCTTTGCAATTACTTTGCTTTTTTTTGTTAATGTAATAAATTCAAAGCAAGTTTATTGAAAATAATAATCACTACAGTAGCAGATTTGGCCTTTCCACCTATGAAAATGCTCCTTCTGTATGTGAGTGTTCTGAAAATAAAACATTGCTGCATGTTGCTCTCGGGTCTCCTTGTTTTCATATGTAATACACCTGAGCCCAAAGTGCACTGTGATGGTTCAGGAACCTTGAAATGTATAATGCTAAAGCAGGAGCACTTTCATTAGTCTGATAGGTTGTTTCAGGCCAGAATTTCCTTGTATCTCTGTTTGTTGAAGAGACATTAAGGTATATCCTACCAGACTAATCCAGAAGGTGAATCCTGATGGTGCAATTTTGGAGTATGGCAAAACTTTACAAAATATATGCATCAAACGTATTCTTTAGAGAGCCACCATTTAAATATTCCATTAATGGAAGCAGTACTATCAGTTCAAGATAAAAAGGAAAGTGTGGTGAAAATAATATGGCTAGAGTTCAACACGAGTCTTCCCTAAATTCAAGCTTCTGTTATGAAAATAATATGGCCAGAGTTCAACACGAGTCTCCCCTAAATTCAAGCTTCTGTTATGAAAATAATATGGCCAGAGTTCAACACGAATCTCCCCTAAATTCAAGCTTCTGTTTATTCATGGCTAGCGTGTTTTGGTAAACAAGCTTTGAACTGTAAAGTGACATATCAAAGACACCACAGCGAGGGGTGGTATATAAATTAAATTAATAAATATAAATGGAATGAATAAATATTATTTGTTACTGCTTCTGTTGAAGGTTTGTTCTTGGGTGAAATTACATTGTTCTAAAGACGTTCAGCCACATTTCCTTACCTGTAATGGTTTAGGTTATCTTTCCCAAAGACACTGAAACTTGTGAATGAGTTTTGAAGATTGTCCTAAAATGAAAGAGGACATCGTACGAACTTGGAAAGATCTGTGCATCCCCCCTCTCCCCCGAAGGATGGGATTTAGTGACAGCCTTCCTGTCAGTGCCACTGCCTTGGCTTTTAGCTGCCTCTTACTTGGGGAAAAACATTGGAAGACTGTACCAAGGCTTGGCTTCAGCTTTGTATAGGCAACAGCAGCCATATGGCACTAAATGTAAGCTGCTGGGAGCTATGTGGATAACAGCCATGGGAATGGTTGTGCAGGTTTCATTAAAATACGCTGTAGACCATAAGTGGCTCATAGCCTGGAGATTGCTTGGTATAAACAAAAACTCAGAAAGCTAACTCAGGAAAAAATAATTTGTAAACATCAGTTTCTTGATAACTAATTTGCATTCACGATGCAAAAAGAATGAGAAATGACTACATTATTTCTCTTGCATAATCAATATGACTGGAGGAAAGATCTTTAAAAATGGAATTGGATTAGTATAGTTGCCACTGTAATTGTAGTTGGCAGATTATTGTAATTCTTTATACAGAGATTTTTTTTTTCAAATTAAGAGATGCACACCCATTCAGTATTGCAGAGTACATGCATGATTGTACCTTATACTGAATTAGACCCTTGGTAGAGAAAGTCAGTATTGTCTACTCAAACTGGTAGCACCTTTCAAGCACAGGTCTTTCATATCCCCTATTGCCTGGTCCTTTAAACTGGAGATGCTGTGGATAGTATCTGGGACCTTCTTCATGTCAAACAGATTCTCTACTGCTGAACCAGGTCACCTCCCTGTCAGTGATGTGGAACCAACACTTTTAACAGTGCTAGGATAGTATTAAACAATATTATAGAATGGTAGTGCGTTTAGTCAAGGCTATGGTCTTCCCAGTTGCAATGTATGGCTGCGAAAGTTGGACCATAAGGAAGGCCGAGCGTCAAAGAATTGAGGCTTTTGAACTCTGGTGCTGGAGAAGACTCTTGCGAGTCCCTTGGACTGCAAGGCGAACAAACCGGTCAGTCCTAGAGGAGATCAGCCCTGACTGCTCTTTAGAAGGCCAGATCCTGAAGATGAAACTCAAATATTTTGGCCACCTCATGAGAAGGAAGGACTCCCTGGAGAAGAGCCTAATGCTGGGAGCGATCGAGGGCAAAAGAAGAAGGGGACGACAGAGAATGAGGTGGCTGGATGGAGTCACTGAAGCAGTAGGTGCAAACTTAAATGGACTCCGGGGAATGGTAGAGGACAGGAAGGCCTGGAGGATCATTGTCCATGGGGTCGCGATGGGTCGGACACGACTTCGCACATAACAACAATAACAATAGAATGGTAGAACACTAAATCAACTCATACTGAAAGCCCAGTGGGTTGGGCGGATCTGTGGTGTCGTAGGAGGGAAGCTCAGGGGGCTGATGGGAAGCGGTGGTACAGGTTGACCTCAACCAAATGTCTGGCCGTGGAGCTCCCTTTTGCAGGCCCTGCGAATAGCCAGGGTGACAGAGTAATAATGATAGATGCAACTGTGTAGCCGTCTTGGTCTGAAGTAGCACAATAAAATCAGAGTCCAGTAGCACCTTCAAGACCAACAAAGATTTATTCAGGGTGTGAACTTTCGAATGCACTCTGACGAACAGCGCTTGCACTCGAAAGCTCACACCCTGAATAAATCTTTGTTGGTCTTGAAGGTGCAACTGCACTCTGATTTTAGAGTAATAATGAGTCTGAGCAGAAGATTTCAGCTGCTGGAAGATTTGACTTGCTTACTTCTGTAATGACAATGTGGATATTTGTGCATGGAATTCTTGGATAGAAAAAAACTTCTATTATTCTGTTACCATGATATTTTTCAGTATTGTGGACAGATTAAATAAATTACTTGGCATACATAAGATACTCATTCAGGCGAATAGCATATTGGTCTGAAGCTACAGAACAAAGTTTTAGTCCAGTGGCACCTTTAAGACCAATAAATTTAATTGTGGGTATAAGCTTTTGTGTGTTTGCATACTACATGTAAGGCTTGCTGTACATGTAGATATGTGTTTTTGTGGGGGGTTGTTACCAGGAAGGGCTAGTTCATCTTGATTCTAACTAGCCCTTCTTTGCAACTTCCTGTTCTATAAGCTAATCATGTTAGATCTATTGCTATATTTCTGTATCTGTATCTTTTCAAAAGCTCAAGCTGAGAAAGATGCATGGCTTGGAGGCAACACTTATAGTTTTCGGAAGTAATTGCTGTTATGGTATCTGTTTCCACTCTCCAAATGGGAATGCTACTAGCAGTTTTTTTAATTTTTAGTTAGTAAAATTTTGATTCTGATATTATATATGGAGTTCTGACATTATAATTTTAACTGCATTTTTTCATCGTTGCTCATATTTCCATGCCATTTGTTGTTTTGGTGTTTAGTGGTTTATCAGACATCTTTAGTTATAGGAAAATGTTCAGATCATTGTAAGACAAAAATATTAAGTTAATTCTGCACTAGCTATTGGTTGTTCTCATACATATAGAGGTACTTTAGTCTTAAAAAATGTATTCTGAGTGATTAGGATGACACAAAGTCATGCTGCAGTAGCTAAAATAGAATGACTGTATGTTAGTAGACTTGAACAGCAAAACAGAAGCTAGTGTCATTATCTAAGCTCTCCATAGCTTTAAAGTCAGCTTTGGAAGTAGCATAGCTAGAAGGCATATTTCCTATACAGATCTATTAGTACAGCAGATTAGTTTGTTCCCTTGGGAACCATTTGCTTTTTATAGAACCATATGGAGCTTTTTCTTTTGAAATGAATATTGTAGTAAAATCAGTTAAACAAATGTGAGGCATCTTTAGCTTTGTTAGTAAGTAAGCTGGAAATTTGTTAATTTTGTTGTAAGCATATTTTAATAGACTGTGTTAACATGAAATGGCTGTGAACATGGAGGCTAACCTTGGCTTGGAAGAGTGAAGTCAGTTTTGTCTTGAAATATTTTTATGTCTTAAACACCAAGCTGTATTCATATGAAAACATGCTAGGCAATCACTAGCCATTTGGTGCCTAAGTACATATGTGGGCAGCTGTCAGCCTGTGGGCTTGAATTGATTTACAGAAGTATTTTATCTCATTTTTGATGGCTTTACCAAATGCTAATATGTCTGTGGTAAACATTTCACTCCAAGGGAAACATGTTTGTGAGAGCCTAGGTGTATAGAGGAACAGTTTGCTGAAGAAGAGACAGGGCTGGTGGGGGTAAAAGGAGGATGAGGGCCGGTGCATGGCTTGGAAGGTAGCTGGTCATGCTGCTCTGAGGAGAAATACATCCTGATCTCGGAAGCAAATGGAGGAATGAAGTGGGAAAGGGGACCAAGGAGAGGCAAGTTCAGAGCCCACTATTCCTGATCCAGGACCCTGTCATCATGGGGCTGGTCGCTGGCTCACCTCCCAAGATTTTTGGTGTTGATGGGGCTGGGACAGTGGAGGTGGGGGGGATCTGGTTTGCCTTCTCAAAACTCTCAAAGGTTGGAAAAGAAAAGGAATTAGCCATAGATGGATTATAGTGGTGCTTGATTACCGAGTTCTTTTTTTTTGGGGGGGGGGAGGGGTGTTAAAAACAACTTGCAAAGAAGATTACTCTTCTTCTAAAAGTGATATATATATATATATCACTTTTAGAAGAAGAAAAGCTATATATATCGCTTTTACATCTCAGGATCAATTGGCTTTGTTTGTATTTTAAGTAAAAAATAATATCAATTGTATTGTCTGGGTCATTTATAAAGTTTATATCTCCTGCACTTGGCATTGCTTTTTATGGCACATAGCGTGGCCCAAGAAATATCTGGCCCTTGTAATAAATGAATTTGATACCTCTGACTATGTAAGGCAAGCTTTTTCAACCAGGGTTTCCTGATATCCTGGGATATCTTGAGGGACCTGGAAGGGTTTCCCAAATGGGTGGGAGTTAAATGTTTAATAAATGTAAATATACACATATACACACATATACACACATATACATATAATCAGGTGATGAGACCATATATGGTCATGTCAACCCAATCTCCCAAAATGGCCAATGATGGGCCTGGATGGGATGAGTAAGGGAGGGGCCCTGGGTGGGCTTGTACACAGCTCTGCTTCCCAACCATATTCTGCATGATTGCACCACTTCTGGGGGTTCTTGAAGGCTGAAGAATCTATTGGGGGTTTCTCAACAGTAAAAAAGTTGAGAAAGGCTGATGTAAGGAGTCTTCATGCTATTGAATCAGTGCTTGTGATTCAAATATGCAACTGTTCATATGGTATAAAATATTTCCTTTTCATTAATTTCATGTTTCCTCCTTGTAATCTACTATTGAAACTTATTGCACATACATATGTCCTTGGCCACCTCTGAACGGGGCTCTTAAAAGTTAGCATAGATGTATTTTAAATATAACCCTGTAAATAAACTCTTTAGACTGCTTCTGATGTCTGTAGTTCAGAAAAGCATATACTTTTGGATGTATCTACCTTCTTATTCCTCATCCACAAAGTTATGCTTATTTTGCCATTAAATTATACTAAATTATAGAAGATGGTCAACTGTGGAGTCCTAAGTAGAATTACACCCCCCCTTAAATCCAATGAAATCAATTGGCTTAAAATGGTATAACTGTTTAGGATTGCCCTGACATGTAAAGGCTGCTCTGTGTACCAAAACTGTGTTTCAGGTTTATAGAAATGTCACATTATGTTGTAACAGTTGATCAAATTACTTGAATTAAATGTATCGTTTTAAAATATTCATTTTCCCCATCATCCCAGTAAAGTTTGATACTTGTTTGAATAAGTACTCATGTTATGTGCATGTAGTATTTTGTAGTGATAATGGTTTGGCTGGTATTATAAAGTGGTCCTTATTTTCAGCTTCTCTCTTTTCTCCTCCATTTCCTTATCCAGTTTTGGCAAGCGTTCTGCAGGAAGCTTCAGGCGTGGCTGTGAATGCATTGTTTTAGAGCCATCTGAAATGATTGTGGTAAGCATAATCAGATCAAGATTTTATTAGAGGATAAGGGAAAATACTTGTTTAATATTTTGGATTTTATCTTTGTTTTTCCCAGTAGTTTCTTTCTTTGTCTGTCTCAGTGGTTTAGAATACCTGTGCATTTTAAAATCTGCACATGATCTTTTAAAATAGTTTGAAATCATCTATGTATAGGTCAGAGGTACTTAAATAAGTGAACATTCAAGGTATCTATAGTTGATCAATGTGACTGAAACCTTTCATTGGAATCGTTAAAAAAAACCACGCTTATCTGGTTGTTATTGTCAAAATAGCATATGGTATCTATGACATTGTGAAACAGTATGTTTTGGATTTTGTGGCACTTTGAGATATTCCCATAGAATGTAATTTAATAAGCTCCAGACTTCAGTAAATTTAGTCATACATTAAGAAGCATCCTTATACCATAATTGATGTAATTGATAACAAAATACTTAGGGAAATTTTTGCCCATTATGTAATATTTTTCTACCATCTTAGTTGAATGAATTTTTATTTACATGTATATTTGATATTTCTGCCCATTTGGGGCTACCAAAGTTGTTGTAAAGTAGCTGTAGAATCTCATCAGTATATAAATAAATTTATGGAAAATATGGAAAACAAAAGAGCTGTGCTATTACAGTGTAACGGAATGCACCTTCTTGAAAGAGTAGTTATTCAATTCTAAAGCATATTTGAGACCAGCAAGATTTTTCAGGTATAAACTGTCAACAATCAGTGTGCCCTTTGTCAGATGGAGGTTTGACTCCTGAAAGCCTATACCCTGAATTTATTGTTGGTATCTAAGGTGCTACTGGACTCAAATCTAGTTGTTCTACCACAGAGCAACATGGCTATCCTTTGAAACATTCATAAAAGAGTAGTTACTAGCACATTAAAAATAATAACAATGAGAGTTAGCCAGCTCTCCCCCACCCCAACACATTAAAATTACTGTTTGTTTTCTTAGTTCATCAGCATCTCTATCACAATTAGTTCTAGCAAATTCTAGAGAAATAAAGGTCCATCTGTATTAGATTGCAGCAAAGAAAAAAGTAAAAAATATAATTGCTGAAATGTTATTGCATATGTATTTTTATTAGGTGGATTATATGGATGAAAATGAAGAATATTTTCAGCGGCAAGCATCTCATAGGCAGTCTCGAAGGAGATTTAGAAAAATCAACCAAAAAGGAGAACGACAAACTATTATTGATACTGTGGATGCCTATCCTTTGGGGAAGCCTCCTTTACCTAGAGGTTATCATACGGTAAGCTGTTCTTGAAACTCTTGGTTGGTCTCACATGGAATAGGCAATCAAGCATTCTCTGTTGGCTGTATATATGCTTATGTGACTTAAAAGATGGCCATATATACATGCAACTTGCTTTAAAGTTAAATTCAGAGTGAACTTGGAACAGCTATGAATGTAAAACATGCAAGTAAGAACATACTATCCATCTTCAGAATAGTATGGCTTCAAAACATATTCATCTTTAATCTCCATTATAGAATGCTGCTTCTTAATGGGAAGGACTTTCTTTATCAATAAACAAATTGGTGAAACACCCATTTATATGGATAGTTAACTATTTTATCTAAGCACAAGACTTGTAATGGGCTGTCATCTCTTTAATGCTCTCTTCTCAGTATGAGAAATTAAGATATGTGTGTTATTTCAATGGATGTGATTTACTTGAGATCAGATCACTTGACAAATCTGAACCAGTTCTTTACCATCTGAGAGAGCGTTACATGCACCTTCTCTTGGTAGAATAATAATTCCACTTCATCATAGTATGATATGTAGAAACAACAGAATGCAAAATTCACTTAAAAACAGCTTGGGAAAATATATTGGGTCAGGTTTAACGTTCTGAGGCATACGTTCTTTAAAATATGCAGAAGGGGTAATGATTTTAATTTCAGTATCTAAATGGCAGAGAAACTAACCTGACATACATGTAAAGGACCCATCAAGATGGGTAGCCATGTTTGTCTGTAGCAATAGCAAAGAGCAAGAGTCTGCTAGCACCTTAAAGACTAATAAAATTTGTGTCAGAACATGAGCTTTCGTTAGTCACTGCTCACTTCTTCAGATATAGCTATCTGAAGAAGTGAATAGTGACTCACAAATAGTCATTCTCCGGCACAAAGTTTGTTGTTCTTTAAGGTGCTACTGGACTCTTGCTCTTTTCTATTTGTAAAGGACAGTTCTTGAGTAACACATAGCATAGGGAAAAATGTTGCAATTTTATCCATATTACCAGAAAATTTTTAAAAAACTTGTTAATGCTGTATCGCAAATGCTTGTGTATGCTGTACTGTAGTTTAATGGGGAGTTCTGTAGCTGTTCTTATGTTTCCGCTTTATGTAATGTTTTGCATAAGCAAAAAGACATCTTTAGTTTTGATTTATTGCTCAGTTTTATAGCGTGAACCATACCATAAGCAGAAGCATACCTTTAGATCCAACATATTATATGCAGATATGCTCAGTAGTGAGCATAATGGCTACAGACAGTACTGCCATAATAGAAGTTGATACTGAATGGTATGTGTACATTTCCTGTTTATATTTTTTCCCCATATAATTGTGTATCTGTTCTTGCCCAAGCATAACACTGTGGGGAAGAACAGTCTCCTGAAAATGTCTGTGCAAATGAATCCTAAGTGTTTGTAATAATTTCTGTTGGCTAACGGAAACTGTTGTGAAAAGAAATACCCATATGGGATGCCAGAGGTCTTCATGTACTCTCTCTTTGATCCTAAAGTACTGGAGATTTTCTGGTGTGTTTCTTTTTGCTAATTTCCATTTGCAGTCAGCCTACACAACAGTTACCAAATGTTTGACTACATCCCTTGCTAACTGAAGACTTTTCTCTGCCTTATGAAAATATTGTTTTTCACCTTTTACATGTTTGTCATGTACAATAAGATAGCTTGTTTAATTTATAGTGTAGTTTATGAAATTTGGGGTCATGTTAAAATGATATTATAATGAGCAAATTAATTTGGCTCAACTCAATTCTTCTTGTATGGAAGAACACTTACAAAGTGGATGTGTGATGTACTAGGGAGGAATAGCTTTTGTTGATCCAGCTACAGAACTAAAAGGGAGCATTTAAAATTTGTTTATATTTTGCATTTGTAAGTAACTTAAGACTTATTGGTTGACACTTTGACATACAAAGGTTCCCATGTGCTAAAGAGTTTTAGTTGGTTATGGCTTCCTGACATGTGGATACTGCAGGTGCAGAGATTTGAATCTCCTTTTTGTGTGTACACACATAGGCAACAAACACAACCAGCGTGTGTAAGTGAATTGCCTTTCAGAGGACTGTTGTCCCCCCCAATTTATAATATAATGGAAATAGTTACTGAGACAATTGTGGGACAAATGATTGTATTTTTGCATGGTAATCTCAAAAATAAAGAGATTGCTATAAATAGTGACAATACACGCACAGATAAATGTTTTTTTATATATTTATCAAAAGAAACAGTTTAACAAGGAACTTCTACTAAACTATGGGTTGGATCCTGCAGAAGAATTCATAGTGGGGATTAGTAGAATGGGTCTTTCCTTATCTTCTCTTTCCCTAGTCAGCTCCTCTTTGCTCTAAAAATCCTTTTAGAGGTTGGAAGAACCCCACAAAGGAAGTGCACTACAGTATGGGTGCTGCACAAAGAGAGAGATGGGATAATTTCCTTCTTTCACTTCTGCTAGAAGCTTTCATCTGTGAAGGAGGACAGAGATCAGTTTCACTTAATTCCTGCTTATTGTTGCAGTGACTATAACACATTGTCTTCACCAGATTCTTATGAGTGTTCAGGAGGATTTTTGGAGCAAACAACGCATTTTAGGGAAGGAGAAGACAAGGAAATGTCAAGTCTGCCAACTCCTGTCAACTCTTGGACTGGATTCAGGCCTTTATCTTGTAGACTATATTTAGTGGCTGTATGGCTTAGACAGAATTATTAACTCTGATGATGATGAAGTCCACTTAGAAGCTTCCTTGCATAATAACATTATTTTTATAATAGGTGGAATATATATTAGCACCACTGATAATGTTCATCTTTTCCTTTCCTCCTATGTGGCATTCATTTCATTTTGGCTCACAGGAATGCACTAAACAGCAGGTATTGTAACTTCTGTGTATGGTCCTCTAACTCTGTACATTTCCCCTCAGTTTGGACTGTGACTAATGCTGAATTCTAGTTGCTAAATTTCTGTTGCATCCCTTCTGTTTTATTACATGTTATATACCGTATTTAGATGTTGTTGTTTTTTTAAATCAGAACTGGGTGGCATTACCATTATCTCCATTTCATAGCAATCTTTTAAAATCCATTGCCTTTGTGGCATATTGCGCCTTGTTAGAAGTTATATGGCATTCGGCATTTAACATATGGGAATGATGAAATTGTCAGTGCTTCCCAATATTGTGTTGAGTCTTTGAACATCCATTCCCCAGCCACTGTCCATATTACAGTTCATTTATTACTTTTTATAAGACGTTTATGGTATCCAAAACCATAGGTTTCTATGTTTATGAACTTCCATTTGAGCTGAATGTTTATCGTACTGTCTGTTGCAAAGTAAACATTTTAATTCATCTTTGTATACCTAAAGTATATTATACAAACTGCCTAAAACATATTAGACAAACTGCATGTTATTAAGCTATGGAGATGCTGAAAGCTGAAGCTATGAAAGAAAATATAGAAATACAGTAGGAAAAAAGCAGAATGACTGGCAGCATTTTGTCCCAGTCTTAAGCACTGTGAAATTTCTTTCTGAATCTGTAATTACAATATGTGACACAAGTTGTAAATCTTCAGTTAAAGTATTGTGAATTAGCAGGAGTTAGCATGATTTGAAATGTACAATCTGTGTGATATATTTTATGTTAAGGATTTATATCCATGATTTACAATTTGTAAAATTCTTAGGGACTTGGCATTATGATGGTATGAAAAAGTTTGTGTTTAATATATGTAGTCTTGTTCTTAAAACATGTTATAAATGAACGATCCTCTATAAATGAGAGGTGCAGAATAGGAATGATTTTATTAGATTAATGTGGCTCAGTGAATAGAAAATAGCAGTTCCATAAATGGACATATAGATAATCTGGTATCAGAAACAAAAAGGGAGAAAAATGTTTCAGGCAGGAGAACTCTAGAAGTATGTTGGAATTTCCAGGCTCTTAGCCTCTCTGCCTTTGCTCTTTTTTTGCTCAAATAGTTATCTCCAATGCCTTGTGGAATTTTCCCAGGCCATGTCCTATGCAGAAGTTCCACCATTATTAACATTTAATAACTTTGTTTCTGAGCATTTGCTATTTTTTCACACTATATAGTATTACAGTAGCAGGTTTTACCCATTTTTACTTTATTTACATACATATGTGCGTGTGTGCATGTGAGAGAGAGAGAGAGAGAGATGCTGATAGTAATGACAATAATCCCTTCAAGTGTGGTGCTTTGGCTGTATGCCAATTCAAGGGCTTTTGCCTTAGTCATTTGGTTTTGATCTAATCTTTTTTCTAATGAGGTTTAAACAGGAACACTTAAGGATGAAACCTTCGACAGGATTTGAGCAGGAATAGCCACCATGATCAAGTTACCTAATATAAACTTGCAAACCAAAAATAATTTTTACTCTGTTATAAGCTAGTCATGTGTTAAGTGATAAAGTAGGTGACCACTGAATAAGGATTTGCATTTCATGAAGCTGACCAGAAGGGAAATATTTTTTATTTTGTTTTTGTGACCTTCCTGTGTGTAGTTTCTGGAGGCAATTGAATGTATATCCCAAACTCAGTGTTTCAGGTACTACTTTGCTTTCATGCATATTATTGTAATTAGGCAAGTATGGATAACAAATCAATACACTCTGTGCAATGGTGTCATTACTGGGGATATGCACCTTGAAAAAAAGATTATCATAGAATCATAGAATCATAGAATCATAGAGTTGGAAGGGGCCATACAGGCCATCTAGTCCAACCCCCTGCTCAACGCAGGATCAGCCCAAAGCATCCTAAAGCATCCAAGAAAAGTGTGTATCCAACCTTTGCTTGAAGACTTCCAGTGATTATCAGAGGACCTGAAAAATATCAATATTCTGGGTTCTTCAGGTTCCCATTACTGGTTTGTTATATGGCTCTTCCCCGCCCCTTGCAGGATTCCAATATTATTCAGCTTCATTATTTGGTATGACAAACCATTACGGGGTACTGTGGAGTAAATGCCAACATTACAGCATAAATGGGTAGAGCCTGTCCGCTAAATACTCCCAAGATTTTATTAGACCAAGTGGTCCAATTATGTGGTCCCCTGAACATGCTCTCATTCTTTTTTTGGGGGGGGGGGACTTCATGCTTTCTCCAGAATAGCCAAATACACAACAGCAAGCAAAGCAAGTACTGCCCAAAATGTCCCAATGCAAATCAAACCAACAAGAAAACAGAATCAGGGAATCTCAGCAGAACCAGGGGACAGTGTGGCAAATCTAACACAACTAATGTCAAACCAAAGAATCCAAGCCAATGTCAAACCAGATAAATATGATGAAACAATGACAGGATTGCACATTGGGAGCAATGGAATAGTCTGGGATGCTAGATCTTGGCCTTCATGCCCTGTTTTTAGCTGGTTGGCCACTGTATGAGACAGGATGTTGGACTATATGGGTGGCTGGTCTGAACCAGCACGGCTCTTCTAATGTTCTTGTTATTAATTGTATTCTGCAAAATCCAAAGAACCAATTTAAAAGCAAGGAATACAGGCAAAACTAGTCTGGCAACCCAATAACAATTCCTGACACTGGGAAACACTGTTAAAAAAAAAGTTCTGGGAGCTTTAAAACACTTTCAAATATTTAATGGACTTTTGCCCAATTTGGTTTGGGATTTGTGCCAAAAAGTTCATGAAATGTTCGAAGGAGGTGTTTTCCCCAAATTGCGGTTCATGACTAATTTTGGCTCATGAACAGGTTCATGCCCAGCCCTACCTCTGATATTCCTGCTTACTCCTGAATTTTTATGGAATTTTCAAGATCGATTTACTGGTATCCTATAAAGACATCCGGAAAATACCAATAAAGGCATTTTTAGGTTCTATATTTGGACTGGAAATACTGAGAGCACATCCCCACTTTACTTCCATTGAAATGTTCAAATTATGAAAAAAATGTACAACAGTTCAAAGTAGTAATAACTATGTTTACATAAATTTTAGTTTCTAAGGATGTCTTTTCTGGCTATATATTACTGCATCATGGCTTCTGTAGCTCTTAGGTGTTCCTTGGGATTTGCTCTTCTTTTTTTCCTCTTGGAAGAAAAGCTTGTATTGATGTCATAATTGTACACTTCTTTTTGTTACTTTGGAAATTCAGCATAATGATGATGTTATGTATCAAGCTATGGTGCATTTCAGGCAATTTCTTTTAGTAATATGTTTGCCAGTCTGGATCCTCTTTTGAATTGGTAAAAATTGGCAATGCTGGATGTAAATTTCTAAAACTGTTGAAAGTAATTGAAATAATACTTCAATAGGTGGGGTATTTTTGTTTCCAGGTTTTCTTTCTGCATATAACTTAAATAATTGATATGTCCCCCAAAAAGTTAATGTTAAACATGTTACTTTTGTTTTATGAGAAATTTTCTTAAATCTTGTTTGGAAGGACACATTTGAATGAGAAATGATAGCAAATAACTAAAACTGCAGTTCATGAAGTTCAGTGGAAAACTGATTCATTGCAATTAAAATCTTTGGACATTGTGTACACATTATGTTTAGTCATTTCTGATCTCTTTCATGAGGCTGTAAAAAAAGCCAGAGATCTAGGTAACTTTGTGTTGATAATAGAAAAATATCTATAGCATTCTGTAAGTTCTTTTGCTTCAAAATGTGCAAGCAGACTGTCATTATTAGTGTAGACATGTCTGCTATCATCTGGGCTGAGCAGTGAATGTGCCTCAGCTGAATAATCAGTTTGTAGAGATCATACCACAATCAGTACTATGTGAGGTCAAGAAATTCTACTTTTATCTAATATAGGGAGCTGAAGAAAATTGTGCCGAACAATTTAGGGTTTTTATAAATTGCTAGTCTTTGATCACTGTGTCATGGAATGCCTTCAGAAAGTGTTGTTATTGACCATCTTTTGGCCAATCAACTTTGATAACTATTGTAAATTTGAATATCTGAATTTTAAATATATGCTTTTTATTGCTTACCATACTATAAGCATCAATAATATCATTATGGCAACTTTGTTTGGTGTTCTGCAGAGCTCATGAAGAGAATCCTGAGCAAGGTCCAAGATTTTAACTTTTGTGGAACATCCCAAAATTTCTTGAACACCATTATTGAATAAGTCACAATGCATAAAATATTCACTTTACAGTTTTTTTTTACTATTATATGGAGTACATCAAATGGAATGTTCCATTTTCTGTATATGTGTAAGACATTTCCTACAATACATGGCACTCACATAGTTAACTGATTACCATATTGTATCATCTTATAGTAAACCAAGTTTCAATTAATCATCACTTTTCTAGACAAGTCGCATTTTGAGCACTATGCGCCAAACAGGTAATGGAGGCATAAAAGAATAAAGATTGATTATGATTATTGTAGACCAATTTCAGAATTGTCTGATACGTTCAGTTAAAAACTACAGATAAATTTACACAACAGCTGTGGACAATAGTTCAGTGTCTGTTATCTGTGAACTACAAATAGAAAACTTTAAGACATAACAGTGGGACTTATTTCTAAGTAAATATTCTATGCATACATGTAAAGAAATAGGGATAAATCAGAATACACTGCTGTATACATCTGTTACAAAGAATCAAACCTGTTGCTCCCGTACCCTTCACAGGCAAGAATGTACTTCAAGCTGATGTGTTCTATGTCAGGAAGGTCTCCTATTCTTAACCCTAGACCTCAGTATATATATATGCCAGGGGTAGTCAAACTACGGCCCTCCAGATGTCCATGGACTACAATTCCCAGAAGCCCCTGCCAGCGAATGCTGGCAGGGGCTTCTGGGAATTGTAGTCCATGGACATCTGGAGGGCCGCAGTTTGACTACCCCTGGTTTATGCAGTCATAAATCATATTCAGAATATACACTGAAGTTATGAAACCCTATGCAATAGGTTATGGTATTAAATATGTGCGTTTCTTTTTAGACTGAAATATTACACAGGGTTGAGGATAGACTCTACGGCATTATACCCTGCTGACATTCCTCTCCAAACCCCATCCTCCCCAAGTTCCATCCCCCAAATCTCCAGGTATTTCCCAACCCAGAGCTGGCAGCCCTACGTATGACTTTGGTTTGTAATCTCTGCCATGGTATTGATGTGAGCATGCAGTGCCCTGTTAACCTGATTAGATTTGTTTCCTGGTCTGCATTCGTACTATTGATCCTGAGATGTTGGTGACAGAGATTCGTGAGACAGCAGTCACGTGATTCATTGCATGATAAACAGCTGTCTGATTCTATATATCACTCTCTAAAGCAGTCTTTCTCAACTGATATTTGACATTCATAGAATTTAAAAGTTTTAAATGTCTTGGTGACCTTTTGTCAGTGGAAATGTTCCATAGGATCCACACCTTGGTACCCAGAAGCAGACACAGAATACAAACTGTATTTATTCACATTTTGGCACCTAGAAGCAGCTTCTTTTCTACAGGCTTGCTTGAACTGAGTACTTGAACTTGTGATCCTGGGGCATTTCTCCTTGATATTCAAGAAGTGGCTTTGGTCAGTTTAGATATAGCCCCATGCCTGTGCCCTTGCACATGCCCTGTTTACATCCATCTGCTTTGGGCCTTACATGATATGACTTTTTGGTACAAAATATGACAGTCAAAGTATTTGATCATATCTCACCCTTTTGGTTCCACCTGTGGTGGTACCTGATCGGTTTTTAAGCCCAATTCAAAGAGATTTTAAAGATCAAATCATCAAGCACTAGTACAGAATTCTAATTGGTTTGTGACTTGATTGCCACCTCATCTGTCTGCAGTGGGTACAGTGGGTATATGGGCACTTGCATTTGAACTTTGAGCTGCTGTTCTTGTGCACTTTATCCTGTGATGTTTGGTTGGCTCCCACCTGTTGCGTTCCAGATACCAAGTGAGGTCTTAATTGTTGTTCTGTCCTTTTTGTTTATGGTAGCAGAATTTATTTTTCTGTATGATGACAGATACCCTCAATGGATTATGGTGCATTTTTTGTTTTTACTGTATTGCTCACTTAATAGTGGTCTTGGAAATTTTGCGAGGAAGGAAAGATGGCATATAAATGTTAGAATCTTTACACCGCTCCATGGTATAAATAAAACGCTAAGGGGTGTGGGGGTGGTCATGGTCTGGGATGGAGGGGGCAACGATTGGCCCCTTGGCCCCAGACTGACAAGCGGAGGGACCAATCGGGAGGTGCGACAAGTGGAGATGCCAATCGGGAGTCATTGCTGAATTGTTTCATGGATGCGTGGTGATGAATTGTTTCCTGTAACATCATGGTTTCACAAACCATCAGGTTAATGTGTTGTGTGCGCTGGGACATGAAGATGGAACATGTGTCTGGGCCAAGAAAGTAGCAGAAGTACAAGGTATGGGAAGAAGTACACAGGTGCAATGTTAGTGGGCTAGCCTACCATCCTAGACCTGAAGAGTCCAGGACAGTGGTAGGGTTAAGAAAGCCATTGTTTAATGGGGATGCAAATAAAACACTCAGCTGCATCAAGATTCAGTTTGAAAACTACTATATCACTCTACATCTGACCTCACCATAAATTTGCATGCTCCTTGAAGTAATTTATTATATATGGGTCATAAAAGGACATGTGATTACAGTAACACAAAATAGAATTGTCTAAATTAGTGAGAGATGCTGAATGTAAAACGCCAATGACTTTGTAAAAATAGACTTTTGCTCTGCATTTTCAGTGAGTGTTTAGCCTCTGTGACCTACAATATAGCTAGCAAAGCATCACAATATGGTTGATTAGATTAACTGAGGCTGCATGTGTCTTGTAGTTTTTCTTAAACATTCTTCTGGATTGTTCACAAGTGCACATGCAACGTTGCTACATACAGATTCAGTCCTTACTGCAGCAACAGAAATTAGCAGTTTGCCCCTCCCATTCTTTCCCAAATCCTGCAAAGCAGATGAGAGCATATATGGACTCCAGATTTGGGAATGCAAAAGAGGTCAAATTTGGTAGTGAAAATCAAAGGCAAAAATAGCAATTAATTTCTCTCTTATATATTACTGATGATGATTTCTCTTCATGATGACTTGCATAAAACCAGCATGGATTCATACTGCTTATAGTGTTTGTAATAGACACATGCAATACTAGTTTCTTTGCTGGAGTATGTCCTTTAGCTTAGTTTATGCACCAGGTAGGGGTGGGGTGGGGGTGGAAACTGCTTTCACATGGAAGTGGTTAGGTTTTTGCTCTGTTTTCAAATTAAATACAATTTAAAGAGACATATTGAAACTGCAGAAGTTAAAACTGCATGTCTTGCCTTTTCCAGTCTTATATTCTATGGACTGTCTTGGTGAAATTTTTAGTGTCTTAGACTATTTTAGAAAACATTGTACGTTTAGGTAAGTTTAGGATTTAAGCAAATTGAGGGCTGAGAAAATTCATGCCCATTCCTCTTTTAGTTCAGTGTTGCCTACAGCGTGAGCAGTATCATACCTGAATATCTATGAGAGTTTGTCAAGTGTGCCATTAATAAATATTTGATAGAGGTATTTACAGCTTAGCTGCTACATTATTTTTGGACAGGGAAGGAAGAAGAGAGGGTGTCAGCAAACACCCTTGCTTTTATATTCACCTTGGTGAAAAATGATATTTAGTTCAGAGCTTGTTCAAGTAAGTCTTTCCCCCTTATTCCAGCCCTGCCTTCAGTGGTATTCACTGGAGCCAGCAATCAATGGATTCCTTCCCCTCTGGGATTTGGTTGACCTACAGAAGCTGACATAATACAGGCAAGCGCTTGTTACTCTATCTGAATTGTCCATCTGTACCTTAATGAGTGAAATAGTTAAGCAGCGGAGGGGGCGAGCCGTAAGGAATGTGTCTTCCATTTGAGTTGGATATTTCGATGTATAGGGGGAGAGGGAGGGCGGCAGCGAGAGATCCACTTACATCATTAGAACTGCATTGAGTGTGCCTGTGTGCAGGTTAAGAGACAGACTACAGTGTCTTTGCTTTCTGCAGGAAGCAGCAATGCCGTTTGTATCGTAAGAGGAATTTTTTATTTAGAGAAGGAAGCGTTCTTTCTACCCAGGAAATGGCTTTCCTTGTGCGTTGCTATGCCAACTGCCTGCAGCCATGGTCTTCCAAAGTAAGCACAATAACGTAATTATATTGGCGTATTACATTCAGACTCATGATTCTCTAGGTTTTTCTCTCTGTGATGTGCCTATGTTACCCCCTTTCCCCCCCCTTTAGTGATTCTTTTTGTGGTAAACATGGTTTCCTTGAATATTAGAGACAGGCATCATGAAATTAAATGTCCGTCTATGTCATGCTGCTTGTATTAATTGTGCGAACTTGGTTAGTTGAGTGGAACAGAGATCACTGGTCACCCTGTCAGCATCGTTAGCAGCCAGGGAGGAGGTCCCTATTCACATGCTCTGCCCTGATTTTTTTTTTTTTATGTGGGGTGAGGGGATATCTCGTAGTGTGGTTGCAAATTAAACAGGACTATTAACAAGGCTTGGCTGAATGCAGGAAGCTGGTTTCTGCATCCTGACTAATATAATACTGTATTAAGCTTTTTTGAAGGAGTCTGTGTGCAGTCAGCCATTTTAGCTTTTTTTCCCCCCCTTCCTCTTTTTCCTCCCTTTCGCTCTCAGGGAATGCTCTCATTCTTGTAGAAGAATGCTGGATATGTATGGTGTTGCCAGGCTCTTTACATCCTTGCACGCTTAAGACTTCAAGTGTTAGAAAAATGGAGACAAATGCTGCTGTTTGGATTTCTTTCCTGCACTACAAGTGTGAAGGATTTTGTGAGCAACGCTTTGAGCTCTTGGCTTCTTTTTTTCCCTTGAGTTTTTTGTTTAATTTAATGCAGTAGAGGGTTATTTGCTATCCATGAGATATTGGTACATGATGTGTACATTCAGTTCAGTATATGTTTGTTCATTATGAAACCTCTTGCGATCCCAGCAAACCATGGAGTTATGGGCCAGCAGGAGAAACACGCTGTAAGTATAACAAATTATGTCTGTTTGGGAGTGGGGCTTCCCTAAATTAATTTTTAAATTACACTGGTTTATATTCATGTCCCTTTTATTTTGATTGTGAATATAATGGTGCGGATGAATTGTACAAGAATACAGGTGTGTACTTTAGTATCAGTTTTTCTTTTAATAGGCAGTAGCTTGTTTGTTAAACATCATACTGTGATATATTATACTTCGAATAGATAGGGTTAACATGCTGTAGTTGAACTTCTTCTGACTTCTTATTTCTTTTAAAGTTAAGATTCGTTTCACGTGAATACTTCTATAGGCAATGCTAATTTGTGCCTGCCCTGTAAGTATAGCATAAGTATATATGGTTTAGGTACATCATTAAAATGCAAAAATGTTTGAAGGTTGGAATAATTTAAAAGGAGCAAGCAATAAATGCTGGCGCTTTTAATTGATCCCTTGAGTCAACTACACCTCTGTCCTGCTGCAATCCCATAGGTAAATGCTTGTTGTTTGTGAAAATACCACTCATAGGCAGAAGAGAAAATCTTTAGGAGTGTGGGCCTTGAGTGCCAAAAATTTGAGGCTATAGTTCTGTTAGGTTATTACCCAGCAGGGTTTCTGAGTTTTTTTCTCTTTCTTTTAACAGTTCCCTCCTGCCAATGCAGCATTGATCCAAACTGCTTTGGAAATTCTCTTGAGTTTCTAAAGCAGTTTGCCATGCTGAGCAGAAAGCTGCTGCTTGAAAAATAGATTTCAGTCCCCTCCTTTGGGTGGTGCTGATGTCAATGAATTGCTCTTTGGCTTGTGGCCTAAATTTGTTACTTAAGTTTTACAAATAAATAAATAATGAAAATGTTACATTATTAACATTGATTAATTCATTATTTTGAGATATCTTCAGGAGTGGAGTTTGAAACTATTTATAGACAAGCTTTGAAAGTCTTAAAAACATGTGACCTGTATAACCCTACAGAAGTCACGTATGAACTAAATGTAGAACAAGAAGTTCTCCAAGTATATATGGGGACACACGCAAGGAAATGCCATAAATTATAGCAAAATATAGTAAAACGTTCATATAACTGATTTTTTATATATGAGAGAGGATGTCCAGAATGAATCCATTAACATCATTATTTTATGTTACATATATATTGTCAATAAATTGTTAACTAACTGGAGGATCATTGTCCATGGGGTCGCGATGGGTCGGACACGACTTCGCACCTAACAACAACAACAACAAACATTGATTTATAGTACACCTATATTTTGAAGTGTCACATGATGCTGCAACTATGAACTACTTTACTGCTATGGACGAGAGAAGTGTCATTGGGAAGGAAAAGAATCTGTAGCTCTCCCTGCCATACTCCTTGCCTATTCTTTTCTTTCAGGCAGGAATTTAGTTTAAACCTTTAGTTTAGTTTAAACCTTTAGTTTATTCTCTGCCCTCATTTCAGTTTGCTTAGCAACCAGTACTCTTTTCCCTGATAGTGGTGCCAGTGGCTGCCATGCTTAATAAGTCTGGCACTAACGTATCAAGAATCAATTTGAATATAGAGATATCAGCAGAGAAAACTGTGCACATTTTCCTGGGAAGACAGGCACACCATCTCCAGACCTTTAGATAATCAGCAGTAACAAAATAATAAAATCACCTATCCTCTCCTACTCCACTTTTCATTATGCATCCAACTATCCAGTGAGTGTCCCATTAGTTAAAGTGTAATGAAGTAGCAAATTACTTGAGCCGAAGCTCATTGTATAAGGGGTATTGAAGATGGCTCTGCTCTTAATTTTGTCAAGGCAAAAGAAGTTAAATATATGAAGATTTTAGGGTGCTGCTTTTTCAGTCAAGAAACTTTGGCATTGGAACCTTCTTCTGAGAAGGGTTTGCCAGATTCTAACCATTTATTCTTTTAGAAATATTAAGATATTTTTATTGATATTTGTGTTTATGGGTTAAATATTGGATGTCCAGCTTTAGTAGCTACTTGACTTGATATTATATAGTTTTTAATGGATTTTACAAAGTGTTTTCTATTTTTCATTGGTAAAATCCATAAGCTTCTTGAAGGAGGAGGAAAGGTTTTATCAAAATACTAGTGGAAGCTAGTTAGGGTTACTGTTATGGGCTCATCCCCCCCATCTGTTGCTTATATGCTGAAAATGAGCTAACATATATTTAATTGAGAATTGTTTATAACAGATGGTCTAAAAGATTGAAGTCCTGATATATCCTTAACACTATTTTGCTCCCTTATATATTTGGGAAACAGCCTCCTGGGAGAAGACTGTCCGGGGCCCTGTCCATCCAGGTCCACCCTGATTGGCTCTCCCCCTTCAGCTCCCACCCTCCCTCCTTGCCTGCTACAAGCCTTGTGGCTGCGGCCTCCATTGTTGCCCACGAAGAGAGAGGCAGCAAAAGGGCTTTGCAGCCTGCAGGTACACTCCTGCTGGGAAGGACCCGGGGGGGGGGGAGTTTGCAACCTCCCTGCGGTCCACAAAGAACTGTCGCCACCGCCAGGTAAGGGAGCTTCTCGGTCCCTTTATAGCCCGCTTTGCGGGCCAAAGGGAGCCACGGCCACCCTCTCACGCCCTCCTGCCTGCCGCCCCTTTCAAAGCCCATTTTTAAATGGTCTTTGATACACACACACACACACACAAACACACACACACACACACACACACATATATGTATATATATTGCCAATTGGTATCCTATGATTCTGTATCAGTTGTGTTTTGTGACTGGGTGTTTTAAAAGTTCTATTCCACTTCCTGGTATATTGATGGAGTTTTTCATACTGTTGACAGTATGGAATGTATTTTGGATTTTTCTTCTTTTCTCAGTTTCATTAGGCAGTCAATTAAGAAAATCAACATGCTAATGAATTATTTAAGTTATTTATTTATTTTTCATTTATATTCTACCTTTCTCCCTGACATAGTCTCAAAGTACCTCATGTCAATCTCCTCTCATCCATTTTATCCTCAAAGCAAACTTTGTGAAATAGGTTAAGCTAAGAGTGTGTGATCTAGACAGATGTCATCCAGACTTCTGGAACAGATCCATAGAAGTTAGTTACTTTTCTATTAAATTTTCCCAATATATGGATTGTGAAAATATTTATTTAAAATTACCTTGGTAACAGCTCTTAGACATTACTTCATTGAATCTTACTGTATTGAATCCTGCAGTCCTTATCTGCTAACATAGGTGTTTATTTCCTGGAGGGTAAGGGACTTCTTCTGCAAGAGGAAAACACCTTGATCAGCAAACTGGATCTGTAGCATCCACCCATTGATCTTTAGGGTATATTTTGTTTATTCTCACAATTAGAACAGATGGAACAAGCAAAATTACTCTAAATTTTGCTATGTGTCTTTTTTTTTACATTATATAGTTCAGTATGATCCTGTAGGGTATGTATGAAAGCTCTTATAATTTTGCTTCCAATGAAGTTATATTGTATTTTCGTGGAGTTATCAGAAGTACATACTATTGTTTATGAGACAGTATCATAGCATGATGTAAAAACCTTGTCTGGAAGTGTCCAATTGTTTAAACACGGGCTTAGTTGAAAAACTACCATTTGTTCTTAAGGAATAAAAGATTGGAGTCACACAAGAAATGTCGACAAACTAGAGAATCTTCATGCCTTTGGTTCTGGCTAATTTCTGAAGATGAGTTTGTAGCACTTATGAAAGAGTGAATTTCCTTAGATGTTTGGAGCGATGAATACTGAAGTTATGGACCTGTACTGTTTGGGCTGGCGTAACATGAACATGATTACAGCTACTAACAGGTCCTAGTAAGTCACAATTCAGAAAATGTAGGCATTTCTAGAGATTGGCAAATGCACCACGCCTCCTGACATTTTCTTGTGAATTACTTGCTTCTAAAACAGTCCGTCTGCCATGAAAACGCTAGAGGGCGTCACCCCAAGGGTCAGACATGACCCAGTGCTTGCACAGGGGATACCTTTACCTTTACCTTAAGACAGTCCCATACTTCCAAAGCAGTTTCCTATAGAGTGGAGTCTGCTGTTAGGGGGGAAAAGTCAAAAGCCCCGTTGATTACACATTGTTAGTAATGTAGCTTTACCACAGGGTTCACTGATTTATTGTAGTGTTAGTTTAACTTTGGGTATTTCTGTTCTCTCCTGATGAGTGAAATTGCAATATTTGACATATTCATTGAATTTAAAAGCTATAGATGCCTTATAATATTTTTTATTTATATACCACCATTCTGCATCACTCAGAGTGAATAACAGTATTTAAAACATACAGAGCTAAAAATTAAAACTTCACAAATTTTCCTAATTTCCTAGATGGGGTCTTGTAAGGATCTGGTTTTCCTCACTTCCTGCTCCAGCAGCAATTATAGGTGATGCTTGAGATAAAATTGCAAGCTAATGCACCCTGTGCTCTCTTAGCACACTTATCTTAATTTTTTATATCAAGAGAAAGCTAAGTTCTCTGTTAATTTTTCTGTTTTAGTCAGAAACTTTGGTGTCATTTCTGCCCCATTTCCTTCTGATCTATTTTCTCCTTCTTTCACGATAGGGCAATAAGTTACTTTTTAACCAGTCTGTGGGTAAATCTATCACAGTTGTTTGAGGGAGAGTTGAAAAGGTCAGTCATATCAGGTCAAAAGAACAACAGAAAGATATGCAATATTTGAGAAGCAATGAAAGCACTAGACTTTTATGTACAGTAATGCATCTTGGATTTAAGAATTGTATATGTCTAGAACAGGTCCACCTCGTCTTTAAAAGCATTTTATTCTAAAAGACAAAATATTAGGAGAGTCCGCTCCCCCATACTCCCCCCAATACTCCCCAATATTTCCAATTTTCTAATTGGAAAAAATGCCCCTCCCATATTTTCTGGGCTTAACGTCTCTACTAGCCTCTTAAGCAGGAATGCCTGACTATGAATGTACCAGATGAGCTAGTGGGCAGAAATGGGCTGCTAATCTGGAAATTACACTTGCTGTACTTTTTACTGTGTTGAGGGGCAAATACTGGCTAGTAAAGAACATAGAAAAAATTGACTAAAAGTTGATATTTAGGTGCTGTATATCATAAAGCATATACAAAATATATACAAAATAAGTTCATGAAGAAATGTGACACATGGAAAATAAAGAAAACCAAAAAAGTAAAAAGCAAATGTTTACTTAGCAATATGATACAAAGTAACCTATCCCCCTAATTAGGGATGGTCACGGACTGGAAAGGGGGGGGAGGGAACTGAAGCGCTGAAACTTCTTGCTGATGATGCAGTAGACATGCTCAACCCCAGCACAAACTGCCAAACCCAGAACCAAGGTAAAGGTTGAATAGGCTTAGGGTGGATCGTCGCAGGTTACAACCCATCCAATTTTTGTGGGGTTTTTTTGTTTGTGCATAGAATTGTGCCCATCCCTACTTATAATCATCTTCAAGCTGTGTAATTAAAAACTAATCTATGTCTTGTTAATTTAGCTTAACTCATAATTACATATTCCGAAGTCCAGTGACTTCTTGAACATGTTGGGGGGGGGGATCATAGAAAAGGGACAAGAGCATAGTCAAAGAAGGGCCATGGTTGAAATAAAAAGGGAAGCTGCTGCTAAGAAGACATGAGTCTGGGTTTGAGGACCAGATTAACAATGGCTGTCCTGCAACAAAAACTTGCCTGAGACTTACAGTGGCCAGGCATTGATGTAGCAGAGGGCTTGCTAGGAGGTGAATGCGACAGCCTCAGAGGCCCACTAGTTGCACACTGTGAGAATGCAGTGGACACAGTGTCAAAAGCAAGGTGGGACCTTCAGTACCTATATAAGGTGCCACTTTCGTGGGTCCCACCCTCTTTGCCTGGGACACCATGGGAGCAGCTTCCCTGCCACCCACCCAATGTTGATGTGTACCCAGCATTGTTCAGAGTTTGAAGTGACAGTTTTGTAGTCAATAATTTGTCACAACTGCAGGTTTGCCTGGGATGGAGCCTGTTGGCAGGGAGTCTGGTGTATGATCAGACTCTCTGCAAATCAAAACAGCTTTACGAAAAATGTCTGCCTTCACAGTTTCTTCTACCCTTCCCAGTTTCTTCTGTGCTCTTAGCAATGTTAAGGATGTTGTGGAGTGTGAAGTGGCCGGTGCTGATTGCTACTTTAAGATTTACAGTGAGATGCTGAGTAAGGACCTATGAAATGAGAAGGTAGTCAGGAATATTTTCCACCAAAATACCATGTTTACAAATTATTGCCACCGCTTTAGTCAGCGTTGGACCCAGCAGCATCGAGGTGGAAAGAGTTGTGGAACAGGAATCTTCACCCTGTCCTGTGTGAGCTTTATCCTATAGACATGTAGCTGCATCCAATACCATCTTGGCAAGCTGTAGCTGAACTCTGTATGTATATGAGCTATCATATGAAGAGTTGTCTCTGTTTCCTGGCCCTACTAACCATTCTAAGGGAACTTCTGCACTATGAAATCTCAGAACAACTAATATGTCCCCATGTTGTCTTGAATGGTGGAATGAATGAATGTTTGTTTGTTTGAACAAACAAACAAACAAATTAATTAATTTTCAGGGACACGTGCCACTAGTAATGTGTTGGGAACAACTCTTCTTTTCTATTCCACAGTGCTATTTCTTTTTTTCTCTGTTTATAGGAAGACCTGGAGCAGAGTCATCCTATGTGTACAACATATGTGACACTATTATTTGCTGCTTGATTTCATTGGCAGGTAGTGGTGTAGCCAGTGGCTGGCTCAATTCTCTGTATGGTTAGAAATATATTTAAGAATCTGATGAATCTATTTTAAATTAGCATTTTTGTGTTCCTTTCTTTTGCCCTTTTCTATTGGAAAGCAGGAAGTGCTTTTTCACAGCTGGTGATTAGAGGAAGAGATTTATTAAAAACATATTTCCAAGAAAAAAAATTAGTATGCCAGGAATGATAAACAGAAAGAGTTGCCTATTTTGCACCTGCTGAAAGTAACTGTGGAAGGGAACTTTGGCTCTTGAAAGCTTATACCCTGAAAATTGTGTTGATCTTGAAGGTGCCACTGAAGCACTTGCTTCTAAAATATTCTTTAGTAACTGAAAGCCACTTAGTTGACCCAAATATCTTAACTCACTGTGTCCCAAGGCCACAGCAAAGGGAACTTTCAACCTAATTTGTGCTGCTTTATTTTATTTTATTTATTTAGATTTTTTTTGCAGGGTTCAGTGGTGTACATATCCTATTTGGTATCAAGAGCAGATAATATTCTACCCCTCCCCCCATTTTGGCCATCAAGTCACAGTTGACTTATGGCAACCCCATAGGGCTTTCAAGTCAAGAGGCATTTGGAGGTGGTTTGCTGTTGTCTGCCTCCACATTGGCCTTCTTAGCTTCTGAGATCTGAACAGATCAGGCAAGGCTGAGGCTATCCAGGTTATATCCCCTTCTGCATACCACTAAATTGTTTTCAGTAATAATAAGATAAATAATAATAATAATGGGCAGAAAATAGATTCAGGTGGGTAGCCATGCTGGTCTGAAGCAGGAGAACAAAGTTGGTCTTAAAGTTGCCACTGGACCCAAATTTTGCGTTCAGTGGCCAGAAAAGAAAAGACAGTAAAAAGTTTCTTATATTTTATTTTATTGATTGATTTGATTTCTATACTGCCCTTCCATATGCCTCAGGGCAGGTTACATACAACATCATAGAGGGATACATGGAACAAATCAACATACAATATAGTCAAATACAACAATAACAATCTTACAGTGGTTCTAAACAACACAATTTTGTATATATAATCATGTCAAAACACTGTTTCATCATGGGAGCCAGTGTGGAATAGTGCTTACTTGAAGTGTTGGACTAGGTCCTGAGAAATCCAGGTTTGAACTGGGAGGCAAACTTCCCCAGCATCCAAGATGTAAAACTAAAGACTTGGAGGGGTGTGGAACATAGAGAAAGAATTGGTGGTGAGTCATAAATACATGAGAAGCATGTGGGAAATGGAAAGAAATCAAGAGAGAGAAAGGTTGCTGAATGATGCTGTTCTCGAGGGTCCCCTTCAAAGGCCTTCCTCGAGGTGCACCCTGGGTGGACTGCACCCTACCTCCCTGGTATGCCACTTGCAACACTGTTCCTGTAGATGGGCCAGCCAAATCGGGTGACACAAGGAGCCAATAAAATCCTACATGGTACTGTGATAACAGCAGTATCCCAACTCGTAAGTTAAAGGAGTCTGTTGCTCTTGGCAGGTTGAACTACTACTGCTTGTAAGTCCTGCCTGAGCCTACTAAATTGGCAACTTGACTCCCAAATCCCCAGTGCTGAGAATAATGTAAAAGAAGGCAAATAAGAGCAGTTTTACTATCACAAGGCTGGGTAAAGTGGTTTGCTGTAATCATCTAGATAATAAAATTACACGACTTCGGCTACTTCAACATTTTCATTAATGAACAATTGAGATCTGATTAAAATAGCTGACAGTGATAGATAGGAGCCTATCCTATTCCTGGAGGGAAAAACAGGCACTTAGCTGTTTCTTCCCTGAATCTATAGGAGTGCTGTTCCAGCATCCATTCACATTTCAGAGAGATAGTGGAATGCTAGAAGAAAGCACAGTTAGTTCAGGTCTGTCTCAGGGAGAGTACAGTGAGAGTTTTGGGTCTACCTCAGCAAAGGACTTTAAAGCAGTCTTAACCTTTTACCATTGAGAAACCCCTGAAACATTCTACAAACTTTGAGAAACCCCAGAAGTGGCACGATCATGCAGAATATATTGGGAAGTATAGCTGTGTCTACACCCACCTGGGGCCCGTCCCCTTCCTAACCCATTGTGGCCTATCGTTGGCCATTTTGGAAGGTGAGGGGTGTGTGTTGTGCTGACTATATATCACCCAATAAATGTTTAATAAGTTTATACACATAAACACACACAAAATTAATTAACTCCCACCCAATGCGTGAAATCCTTCTTGGGCTGTCAAGAAATCCCAGGGTTTCATGATACCTTAGTCGAGAAAGCCTGCTTTAAAGGATAGCTGTGTCTGGTAGCTTGGTAGAGTAGTTTAACTTCATCTCTCACAGAGGACAGCTTATGAGGCCTGTGAGCAGACCTGGCAACATTTATTCTGGCTCTTGGGAAACGCCAGGTGGTGGAATCCTTTGTCCATGTAGTTGAAAGGATCAAACCTTGGCTTGTCAGTGAATGCCTTCTTGTATCGGTAAATGTTAAAGATGATTCAAACCACATTATGAAGCTTAAATGTATCTGCCAGATAGTTTTTCCTCTAGCTGTCTGGATACCTATGCTGCTGCTTTATAACCAACCTGTAAATAAATAAATCTTTACTGGATTTCAGTAAAGCTTTTGATAAGGTTCCACATGATATTCTTGTTGACACGTTGGTAAAATGTGGTAAGGGTCCTAATTCTGTCAGGTGGATTGATAATTGGTTGACAAATCTTACCCAAAGGGTACCTATAAATAGTCCAGCATCCTCCTGGAGAAGAGTGACAAGTGGAGTGCCCCAGGGATGTGTCCTGTGTCCTGTGTTGTTCAACGTAATTTATAAATGATTTGGATGAGGGATTAGAAGAGGTACTTATTAAATTTGCAGATGATACTAAACTGGGAGGGGTAGCAAACACAACAGAAAACTGAATCAGAATACAGGATGATCTTGATAGGCTCGAGAACTGGGCTAAACTAAATAAAATCAAATTCAATAGGGAAAAATGTGAAGTTCTGCATTTAGGTAGGAAAAACCATTTACACCAACATAGGGTGGGGGAGACTTGTCTTGGCAGTAGTATGTGTGAAAGGATCTAGGAGTCTTAGTAGAACATACATTGACCATGAGTCAGCAGTGTGACTTGGTGGCTTAAAAGGCAACTGGGATTTTGGGCTGTATCAAATCAAGTATCATGTCCAGATCACAGGAGGTGATGGTTCTGCTTTACTCTGCTCTGGTTTGGCCTCACTTGGAGTGCTGTGTTCAGTTTTGGGCCCCACAGATGAAGAGGGATGTAGACAAACTGGATCATATCCAGAGGAGGGCAACAAAGATGGTGAGAGTTTGGAGACCAAGAAAGGTTGGGGAGATTGGTCTGTTTAGCCTCTCTTGCCCCGAGGGACAGACTGGAACCAGTAGGATGAAATTAATACAAAAGAAATTCCATCTAAACATTCAGAAGAAGTTCCTGACAGTTAGAGCAGTTTCTCAGTGCAACAGGCATCCCCGGGATGTGGTGGGTGTTCTCTATCTTTGGAAATTTTTAAACAGAGGCTGGATAGCCCTCTGACAGAGAGGCTGATTCTGTGAAGGTTCATGGGGGTCGCTGGTTACAGAGGATGAGCGATGGGGTTGTGAATGTCCTGCATAGTGCACGGGGTTGGACTAGATTACCCAGGAGGTCCTTTCCAACTATATTATTCTATGATTGTTACATAAAATTCCAGCCTTAATGGTCTCCATGGTCTTCTTGCTCACCACAAACTTATTTCACGGCTGTGAAACTGAACTGAAGGGAATCTTTTCAATTTTAAACTGTTGTGGTTCTCCAAAACCGTAAGAGGGTGCATGGGTCCCCTTGGTTCCAAGAAAGTACCTGTCACACTGAGTTCCAAACATTTTGAGTCCTTACGGTACATGAGGGCAAAGAGTTCAGTTATGTATAAGCCATTTATTTCTTTATGTAATATTTGATTTATACACTGCACCTCACATCATGCTGGGTTGGGATGGTTTCTGACATCTTAAACCCATAAAATGTATATAACTCTTCCAGGAATTTATTCCAGGTTGGGGACAGGACTGAAAAGGCCCTGGCCCTGGTTGAGGCCAGACAAACTTCTTTTGGGCCAAGGTTTACCAGCTTGTTAGAGTTGGACGATGATCTTAATGTCCTTTGGGGAACATAGCCAGCCAAGCGGACCCTCCAGCTCTGACCATGTATGGCCTTGAAGAACCCTGGGATGGGTTCTTATTTTGAACTGTGGCATTTTTCTGCTTCTGTAGTATCTTTGGAACAGCTGCAGTGCTTCCTTGGAGAAATGTCAGCAATTGGTTTTTCAGTCCATGGGGTGGCAGTTGCAGGATAATTTCTGTCAAGCAGGAGTTGTTCCATTTCCCCATTCTTTCTTTCCCCTGTTATATATCCTTTATCCCTTCCTATTTGTTGTCTCTACTGATCTAGCATATTCAGCTTTTACCCTCAAACATGTTCCCATTGCATCTGGTCTGCAATAGCACTTCCTGTTTTCAGCTCTCTGTTGTATATTTCCGTGCCCTCTGGGGTTCTTGAAAAGTCAACAAGGAGGTATTTCCTCCTTATTTGCATTTTTGTCATGCAAGTTAATGAAGTCCACACAACTGCTTTAAAAACTCAGCTCCTACCCCCGCACACACAAATTAGGACTGCCTTGACTTTTCAAAAGTGAAAATAATTTTAATATTGTAAGCTTCAGGTTTTTAGGTAGGCAGTGTTTAATGTCCATCTTCATATGGAAATCCTGGCTAGCTCTATAGTTGAGGCTTATATCCTCACATGGGGAAGGGGGTTCTCCTGTCCATGGAGATGATAGCTCCATCTCATATCATTAGTATAACTTGAAACCTAGATTAAGTACTCCCCCGTAAAATGCAGTTAATTTGAATTTAGAATATGAAGAAATCAAGGTCTTTAAAAGAAGGGGGGCACTAAGTAGTTCTGATCTCTTTAAAAAATTACTCCAAAATTAGGGAATATAAAATGAGCCCAGCTTAATCACATCCTTGCCTGTTTCTTATTATTATTAAAATGATGCTTAATTGTTAATGGATGCTTAAATAGCAAAGGCTAGCTAGATGGGGTACCCAGTGGAGCTCATTAAGAGTGCTGCTTTACTGCCTGGTAGCTGTTATGCCAGTATCTTACTTTCCCTTGTGGTTCTAATCGTGCTACCTGCACCTCATTCAGAGTGGAAAGCAGGGAATACAGGCCTCCTCACCTGTTGCTACTTGGTATGCTGTGACACTTCCTTTTACAATTGCAGGCTGTTAGAGACTGTGAGAACTCATTTAAATAGTATTCTTGTTGATCACTAAATTCTTTGATATTTTAAGTATACAACATTTACCTGTGCAATGTGCATTTTTAACTGTACAATGTAACTTCATCATATTTTGGTTTCTCCAGCAACTTCCAGAAAATACATATTTCTTCATCTTAATACTGAGGAGATAAGATTTATAGGAAAGCAATGAATAATAATTTTGCTCTCAAAGTATAAAACTGACTTGGATAGTCATAGCAAATGTTAGTTTTGTGATCTGCATATTCAGATGCCACAGCTCCATGGAGATTTAAGCACAGGCTGCATTGTATTGTGGCACAAAGATGTAAATCTGAATTTGTGAATGGTATATTTCTCTTATATTGCATTGGTTGGTAGTAAAAGGCTATCTCTACATTGTCATGTATGTGAAGTGGTTAATACATTCTCACTATTCTAGGTAAGTGTGTTGAGTAAAGAATTCATTTCTTCAGCCGATGGCAAGTGGAGAGTGACGAAGATAATCTGGGGCCAAGGGACCAAGCCCTATGAAGATAGGTTGAGGGACTTGGGAATGTTCAGCCTGGAGAAAAGGAGGTTGAGAGGGGACATGATAGCCCTCTTTAAGTATTTGAAAGGTTGTCACTTGGAGGAGGGCAGGATGCTGTTTCTGTTGGCTGCAGAGGAGAGGACACGCAGTAATGAGTTTAAACTTCAAGTACAACGATATAGGCTAGATATCAGGAAAAAAATGTTCACAGTCAGAGTAGTTCAGCAGTGGAATAGGCTGCCTAAGGAGGTGGTGAACTCCCCCTCACTGACAGTCTTCAAGCAAAGGTTGGATACACACTTTTCTTGGATGCTTTAGGATGCTTAGGGCTGATCCTGCGTTGAGCAGGGGGTTGAACTAGATGGCCTGTATGGCCCCTTCCAACTCTATGATTCAAGTGCAAATTTAGTGTGAATGACAGCCATTTTATTTGCTGTGTGTATATCCCAAAAGGGTCATGACTGGGGAAGGCACTGGCAAACCACCCCATATTGAGTCTGCCATGAAAACGCTAGAGGGCGTCACCCCAAGGGTCAGACATGACCCGGTGCTTGCACAGGGGATACCTTTACCTTTACCCCAAACTTGGGTCTTCCTGGAATATTCCTTCCAAGTGCTGATCAGGTCATGATACCTTACAATGTATATTTGTGAACAGGTCCTTCTGGTATGTTTTGGGAGGTTAATAATAGTGGTTATGTGGGTAGAAAGTAACATTTATTGAATGGTGTGGTTGTTAAATTAATCTTGGTTAGGAAAGTAGGAATTGAATGAAGGCAGCATATGAGCATTTTTATTTGTATTTACACACCAAGATGAAAGTGTATTCCCATAATTAATTCTTAGATCAAATATGCATGGTATATACATATGAAAGGTGGTCCATAAGGGCCTTCTTGCTTGTGGTGGCAAAGCTTTGGAATTCCCTCTCCAGGAAAATATTTGTGTGTCTTTGACTGTTTCTGCACTTCGTGCTGGGCTGCAGGCTGGAGTTTTAGTCAGGACAGGTTGTTCTGCCTCTTCCCTACTCCTGCATGGGGGAGCATTTGGCCTGGCACACTTTGTCCAACCTGGATTTGTGCTCCCGCATGGGAGCTGGAGCTGTAATGTTCTCACTTTGGAAACAGTCTCCCTGTCATCTTTCACCAGTAGGTGAAGAGGGTTTTCTGGGGGGAGGGGTCATATCTCCAGTAACTCTTATTGCCCTTCTTTCTGGTTGCGCTGTTATGTGTGTTTGTATGCTTATATGTTTTTATTGAACTGTTTAAATAAAATATATATTTTATTTTAAATGCTGCTTTAATGTTTTGATGTCTAGATGTTCATTCTTTTATTGGTCCTATTTGGGTGGAAAGGCAACATAGAAATGTTTTAAATAAATGCGAGGTCAGCATGGTCTGTAAGTTTATAGAAGTTTTAACACTTTGTTGAATATGTCTGTGTGTCATGTCTGTACATGAAATCAAGTAGACCTCAGTTCATTATTCTGTAATGAAATATATTGACTGTTCCATTTTAAATCACTGAAGCATACAGCTAACATTCCCCCCCCCCAAGTCTCATTTGTTGATGAAATTAATTGCCTTGTAGTAGGGTGTAAGATGAATATCAAGTTCCTGTTACAGCCCCACTTTTTATTATTAGCCTTGTTATTGTTCAACTGAAGGTAGAATACTGTTATTCCAGAATGTTTATACTTTTCACAGTGCTTTTATAATTAAGACTTGCCTTTAGTTTGCATCTAAAGAGAAGTTTTCTAAGATTCCTGTTTAGTGCTTCTATACTAAACCATACATGTTAGAAAAGAAGGTGTGCACATGCAGAAGGGCCAGAGCAACAAGTAAAAACATGACTATGTGTCCAGAAGCATTTTAGAGACCTCAGCCACAATGTTTTATATTATATTGACCTTTATATCCAGGGTAAAGGCTGCTTTTTTCGTGTACTGTACATAAGAGAGAAACTTGATGTGCTCCATAGGTCTGATAATTCTACCTGGAATTGAAACATGAGCCAAACATTTATTCCACTTGGATTATTAAGCCTTTTCTCCCAGTACTTTTAATTTATGGAAGCCACTGTAGCATGTGCTTCTCCAATAATGACAGAAGATCCAAAGCTGCTGCTTCATCCACACCAGCATTATTGGGCTTGGAAATCAGAGCAGTGTTAGTTTGTGGAGTAGCTACAGGCAGGATGCCTACCACATTAAAAAAAAATTGGGAAACACATTTGTCAGCAACTAGAACACCCTAAAACTAACATCAAAGAGGGTTCCTCTCAAGTCCTTATTGCAGGTTTTTAAAATATAAGGTAGAAGTAACAATTTTATCTTCAATGGTGATTAAAACTTCGGTCAAGTGAACTAAAGAAGAGGCATTTTTAATGTGTTTTGAAATTGTGGAACTGAACAGTTATTTAATATATTCTTTGGATTAACATTCTAGAAACTGAATTGTGAAAGATTTATTTTAATCATTTCCCATGAGACCTTGAAATGACTTAGTATTTGTCTCTGGAGTTAGTTGAGCAGTGTCAGCAGTCTTCTTGATTCTTCATAAGGTCATTCAGAAATGATGGATAAGAACATTTTATCTTCCCTTTCATGCTTTTCTTCATGTAAGCAGTGTGCTGGATTAATCCCTACACATTTTCACTGAAATACTAAAATATTTTAACATTCTGGAATTACTGTTAAATATTTGGTGATATATATAAGCTCATATTTACATCTACATTTTCCACATCATTTTGGAGAAACATGCTTCTAGTATATAATATGTTTTTACTGCATGCCCAGTATGGGATGTTTTCTGGGAATGGAATTATGTTGGCTGTGCTCATTTCCATTACTTAATGAAATTTGCTTTGTTTAATAAGCAAAAAATTGTCAAATAGCACTGTTTATTATTGTGATACTTTTATTGTAAATAAAATATTTTAAGATCAGATAGAAATCTATACATATCAAACAGCAGTACTGAATGGCAAAAGAATGAAATAATTAAAAGATATACAGTGCTTATCACAGAACATTTTAGGACTTCATGATTAATCTTTCTCTGCGTTGTAAATAATTAAGTACCAGAATTACTTTGCTACTCTCTTACTGCATCCTTACTCCTATCAAACTGTTAAGAATGGTTAACTGGAGCAGAACTTCTAATGAAGCTGATAAGTCATAGGTAAAAAAAAAAAATATTGAATCTATAGTGCTTTGGGGATGCATCAAACATTTTACCAACATTTTAGCAGTCTGTCAGCTTTATAAAAATATTCTTCCATACAGATGTTTTAGCTGTATTAATCTTAGAAATTTTAAAATGCAAATGCAGCTTTAACTACTGGATTTAGAGCCTTTGAACTTTAAAAGAAAAACAAAACAAAATAATTTTCCAGTTCCTCAAGGGAAGATCTTCCCTTTCCTACCATGTCTTTACAGTGCAAAGAAAATGCTAAATAAAATCTGCGAGAGTAATTCATTGTACATTTGTATAGTCAAAATGTTAAATTTCAGCCTATAGTAGGACCTATACAAGTAGATGTAGGGAAAGTTATCCATATTGGTATTCTTATTTGGATTCCTATACTGTTTTGGAATTTGGACTCTCTCTTTTTATATATATATAATAGAGTAAAATAAGCTAATATTATAGACTAAAATACAGTAAAATCAGCTGATTAAAACATCTTAATTCTAGCTCGATAAACAGCCATTAAAAATTCAGCTACACACAATGTGGTCTCTGCAGAAAGATCATTAAGCAGAAACTGGAGTGAAGCTTCATCATTTACTAGACCTCTGGGACAAAGTAGAGGAGCCAGAAGTTTTCTGCGAAGACTCACATGAAGTTCACAATCTAAAATAATATGTGAGGTTGAATCGGGACAGTTCGTAGAACACTGACACAATCTTTCCCTCCTTGGGACATGCTGGTATCTTCCTGCAAGGGCGCTTGAGGGAAGGCAACTCATTCTTGCCAGCAACCAAGGCTTGGCTCTCTCTTTTTAAAAAAGTTCCAAAATTCCTTATACGGGACTCTTTCTGGGGAAAGGTAAATAAAGTGGCTCTTTCCCAAGCTAATGCCTCCAAAATTGCCAGAACTTAAACTTGCCTGTCTACTTAAGACAATTTGGATATAGTGTTATAATTCTCTGGGACCCAGAACAAGGTGTTCCCAGGCATCCTACTTGACTCTGTGGTTTCCTATAGTGGAAGATATTGCATGTTTTCTCCAGGCCAAAGGAGACAATTGCCAAAGCAACCACTGGTCAAAAGTCTCCACATGCAAAAAGAGAAACAGCAGTAAACCAGTGAATCCCACTGACCAGTGTGGCAAGCACAACTCAACCAGTGTCAAACCAAACGATTTAAGCGAAACTAATTGAAGCAAGTCCCAGCATCAGAACCATTGTCAAACCATAGAATTCAAGCCCACTGACTTGGAAAGCCTCTGCCAAGGAAGCTAGCCAGACCTGGTTGGACACTGACACAGAAATGGAAACACTAAAGTCAGTTTGCTAAAATGGAGTCAAGCTGCTGGCCTACTTTTTTTTCCCATGAGAAGAGAGCCATGAAGGGCTGTGACTGGGCAGACAGTTCTAGTGATTACCCTTTTTCCAGTTGCCCAGAAATCCTGTATAATTGAAGAAAAACAGGCCTGAGAGCCTTAGAATGTTAACCCTGAATATGCCCAAATATTTCTGAAATTTCTTGAGACCTGATTATTAGTGTTTTGGAAGACCAGATATTGTTCTAGATACCTGAATATATCTGACAAATACAGATGCACCAGCTCATGTTGAATATCTTTGTACTAAAAAATAAAATGTACTCAGTGTTACTCTTTCTACCTCTTGTATAGCATTAAGCATAGAAAGTGAGTGGGACGTGTGTGGGATGATTTATGTATATGGAGACATTTTGCATTTACTTACCAAGTATACTTTAGTCTATTTTAAACCTACATTAGAGTGAGCCATGTAGATGTGTAAAACCAATGCTAGCTGATATGTAAAGCTCTCTTACACTGTGCAGGTAACTAATTCGCTAAGAGAAGAGCAGTGGTCTTCTTTAGCAGTTACATGTGGAAACTGAAAAGTAGGTTCCTGGTGTTAGGGAAGGGTATGAATGCACCAGGGCTGCTTCATATTCAGATTAGAGCAGTAAAATTCCTCTGCCTTAAAAACCTTAGTGTGTGCATGGGTGGGAGGAGGGAGTGAACTGCTTTTTAGAGGGAGCAAGCTAGACAGTTACCTGATCAGTTAAACATCTTCTGATTTCATAATTGATTTTAAGAACCTCCTTTGACATTGGAGGGAAAAGGGAACAAAGATGGAGGAAACCGGAATTAATTTTGTAATTAATAAAAATAATCTTTGGAAGGGGAACAGAGAATGATCAATCTTATTTTTATATATAGAAATCAGTATTCTGACCAGTAAGGCCAAGAGTATTAATATTGACAGTGAAATGGTTTGTGTTGTTATCTGTGAGCTTTGAAAGAGCTGACATGGCAGCTAGTCACATATTTTCAGTTTATAGACCATTGTAAGGTATTGTAGAATGCCACATGTGGCAGGCTACCCCTTTCTTTATGTTAGCAAAGGCATAAGAGCGAGCTGTTGCTGATGGCTACTTGCTGTCACTTCAGGTATCGCCATATTTAATGCTGTTCTCCAAATGATGATATGCAACCTTTTCTCTGTTAAAGTTCATCTGGAAGGCAAACCTGCAGACATTATAGTTTAAAACCAAGATAAGAGCTTTATATTTAATCGCATGTTTACTTGATGTATTTAAACTTCATAATAATTCATTACTTTTGAAAGTTATTTTCATTTTCATGAGCAAACTAAATTGCTTTTGTACCAACCAAATGGCAGACTCACTGCCATCCTGCCTGCACAAGATTATGTGTAAAACTTATTGCATAAGATTCTGCAAGAGCTCTAATTCAAGTAGAAATTGAGTGCTGGAACCAACAAATAATCCAATGGTGTACTGGCAGAAGTCAACAGCTGCAATTCTAGTCATACTTATGGTAGTTCCCATTGAGTTCTGCATGATTCCAATGGGAATTAATTCTGAGTGGACATTTAAGGGATTGTTTTCAATAATGCTTATTTTGTTGGGTTTAAATTAACACCTTATTTCTGACCTGGATAAACCAGGCTAGCCTGATCTTGTCAGATCTCCGAGATTAAGCAGTGTCAATCCTGGCTAGTATTTGGATGGGAGACCTCCATGAAATACCAGGGTTGAGGCACAGAGGGAATTAATGGCAAATCACCTCTGAGCATCTCTTGCTTTGCAAACTCTATGAGGTAATCGTAAGTCAAGTATCACTTGATTTTTGTGTTTCTCACAAACATAAAAGTGTAAATCTTCTGTGCTACATCCTCAAAATGTCATGTTTTCCTTAATAAATGTTGTGTGGTGTTAGTATTGGCAGATTGTTGTGTGCTGTTAATCATTTAAATGTTATTGGACTTGTGTATCTTAATACCATTTTAACTATCTTTTCTGCTCCAATCTACAGCTTCCTGCAGATTTCACAAAACTGCACCTTGCTGACAGTCTCCACCCACAGGTGACCCACGTTTCATCTAGTCATTCAGGATGTAGCATCACTAGTGACTCTGGAAGCAGCAGTCTTTCTGATATCTACCAGGTATGATAATTGCTCTACTAAGTTTTAAAAATGAGTTTTCATAATGATGACAAGTAGAAATGGCTATATTATATCCAGTGTGTATTGCCTTTGATCACTATAGTTATATGCCCCTGTTGTACATAATTCCAGAGTCATCTACCCAAATGCAAATTTGTACTTCCCATTTCGTCTTCAGATGCTTATGTGAAGTTTTGTTTTGAAAATGAACAGCTTTATTTCAGTTTATTTGGAAATGTTACCATAATCTTAGGAGTCAAATGCTGTTTTATAAGCTATAGTAATTTTGAGACTTTCCTAGTTATTTAATACAGGAAGTACTTTTCTCTGCTTTTGGTCAGTAGTTATTTGGTAGAAGTTTGAATAATATGCTGGTGGTGAGCACCAAGACACATACTATGCATCACCTTATATGTATAAACGTTATATCCATTCTTTTTTCTTATATTCTCTATTAGACTAAAATCTGTGTAAATTCACAAGTTGTTTAACTGTTACCATAATGTTTTATATGGTTTTTAAAGCAAACTATTAACCAAAATTAAACTGAACAAAATACAAAAGTTAACATATTTACTGATGCACAGGCTGAACCTTGTTCAGGAAATAGAATGTGATAAGATTCTTTGTTTATGATAACATAAATGTACTTCTGTTGTTTTAATTTGTCATGACTACATACTGTAACTTAATGCAGATTTTTCAAATTATTCAGACTAGAATTTAGATTAAGAATACAATTACCACTCTAGAACCTTACATACCCAGGCATTCTGGAAACTACTTGTACACAAGTTATTTTGTTGCTTCTTTCATGTCATGGTTACTATCCTTCAGGGGTAACATCTAGTTCACTGACCTTATTAGACACTAAATTACAACAGAATTGAGCAGTCTAGTTGTCAGTCTTTCTTCAGATACAGTGAACCTTTAAAAATCGCTATCCCAATTTTACACTAACACGAATTCACATGATTTGTGGTACTAGAGACAACCTAAGCAAACATTATTTGTTACATTAGTTGGAAGGAAGCTTCTTGTGGAATAAGTAATAATGAATGCTGTATATTTCTATAGTCCATACAACTATATGTATGGATTTAATGCTATTGGTATTTTATCCCAAAGCCTGTTCTCTGTACTCAACGGATTGGGTTCTATTATTTTTATTTTTTTTGCACAACTCTAGATGGTTGTTTGCATATTGGTTAAATGGACTTCTGCCCTATAACACCATATAAATGTTGAAAGCAAATGTTTAAACTAGCTGAAAATTCTAGACTGCCTTCAGTCACCCCCCCATATGTGACAGAATGAGATCACAGAACTCTAGATATAGAAACAGACATAATTCATACAACTGAACTGACACAAAGAACTTCCTCCTTTGCTTCTTCCACTGAAACTAGAAACACCACAAGCAATGAACACTTCCTTTTGGCCACATGACACTTTTTCACAAACTGTTCCCTGAGGAAAAAAATAATTTTACAGCATTTAATTAATTAATTAATTATGTTTATACACTGCCCTCCCTCAGCTCAGGGCAGTTTACATTGGAACTGTCTCAGCATCGTACAATAGAACAGCTTGGCTTGAATGCATACCATTTTTTAAACAGTAAGTAAACAATAAGAATTTGAACAAACTTCCATAGCACCATAATATGATGTTCACAATCAGACTCAATTATACTGTTGCTTCAGATTTTTCTATGAGTGTAGATGGTAGTGGGAGGGGCCTCCCTATATTTCCTGCCTATATTTTTCTGGGACTTCACATCTTTTAATAAAGAGCTGCTTTGTCCATCTTATACAAATATCCACTAGCTGGTGTGTATATGAAATTCAATCCAGAAAATTTAAACCGGGCCACAGGAGAAGTCCCCAGGATTTATGTATGCTGGGGAAGTCTCTCATCATCGCACACAGCCCTGAGAGGATCAGCTGGGGCAGCAGGAACTAAGACCTCCCTGCCAGCTTAGCTGGGGCTGGTTCCTGTTGCAATTCTCACCTCCCACCTCCCCAGCTGATTGGTATAGCTGAATATCCCTGATTAAAATCTGAAAGAAGTGGCTTTTATTCAGGCTTGGCTATACCAGTAGCCAATCAGATCAGAGAATCTGTAACTGGCTTAAATTGGGTATATTTTTGGCCCAGTTTAGTTGAATGCATACCTCCTTTTGAGCAGTGGCTTGCTCTAGTATCATGTAGTGATGTCTAGGATCTGGGAGACAGTGGTTTGAATCCCGACTCTACCGTAGTTGGATGTCTCTAGGCCAATCAGTGGAGATTTATAGAAGACTGAAGAATTAAAATGAATCAGGCAAATCTTGAGGCTCTGAGTTCAGGGAAAGTTTGAAGTGGGTGGGTGGTGAACTTGGTGGAACAATTTAAATGAGATACCTGGAGATTGATAAATGTTCTTACTGGATTACTTAAATTTCATTTACAATTTTAAAAACTTGTGGGAACAATAGGTTTTGAGTTAAAAATGAAAATATTTTGGAAGCAAAACAAATATTGACTAGAAATAGCGAGTTTAAAGTATTTTGAGTCTTATCCTGTGGTCTTGTAACTGAGATTCAATGGACTATTTATTTGAGGATACTAGCAATTCGTTTTAAAATGGTATGCAAATGTTCTTAATCACATGATAAATTATGCAGAACTATTGTGGCCATCTGTTTTGTGTTATTTCTGATATATCTGTTGAATACTGTGTTGCTCAGTCCTTGAGTAGATTTCCTCTGTAATTAAAACTGAGTCAGAATTCCAGTTATATTTACCCGTCACTAGCATTTGGGAATTTGCCAATCAATATAATTTGGTTTCATTAAAAATTTCATAAAATAATAGACAACAATTCAGAAGAGGTTTAAGAATTTAGTGTCTTGTATTGAAATATCAATAAATAAATTTTCTTTATTCATTTATTTTATAAATTTCTTTAAAAATTAGATTACAAGTTTCTCTGACTTGACTATTTTATTTTAAATACTTTTTAGTTCATAGCCTTGTTGCGTCTTGATATTATCCTGATTTTCACATAATGAGACCTCTGATTAAAAAAATTTGTTTTTAGGCTTGTGTGTCAAAAATTAACAAAATATAAAACCTGAACAACACATCATTTTTTTAAAAAAAGTGCTCAGAATTGTGAGTCTTATTACATTATAATGAAGTTATTGCAGTTGCTTATTTCATATGATTGATTTGAAAGATACATGGTAAAGCATTGGTTTTTAGCAACTTGTCTGCAGTGCAGTATGTTTTCTAGGTCAAGTGTTGCATTTTAGTAAATTACTTTAAGAATACATTTTAAACATGAAAAGTATGTTACCTACTGCATTGCAGATGTTTATGAGAATTATTATCATTCTAGTGGAGTCTTATTGGCATTTAAGAACTTGTGGGAAATGAGACTTTTATAGTTATCTTTGTGAGAATGTTTGTACTTCTTTTCCTTCTCAAAATTGAAGAGCATTGTCAGTGTCTGTGTAGGACCCTCCTCTTAAAAACCCCCAACATACCTGTAAATTATAAAACTGTTGTTTACATCATTGGAGTTATTTTTAATATATATTGTGCATTCCTTATGTTTAAAATTTATTTTTCTTACCTGGTCATTTGAAGATTACACCCAGACTTCATTGTTTACCATGCTTGATTATGAAGTCGAAACTATTAGATACACACCTTATTTATATTTATAATGTCCAGACAATCAATTTTTAGATTTAATTATTACCAATATTTAAAAGTGCAGCTTTTAAGAACACCAGTTCACAATGAAAATACATTCGTAAACCTTTGATTTGAATAAAACATGAAGCTGGATCTTGAGACGCTTTAGGCAATAATCTGGAAGTAGTCCTGTTTAAATATTCATGTTGTTTCTAAATTTGTGTTTCATGTGCTATACATGAAAGAGAAATCCATTTAAGACATGAATTTCTTTTTAAAAAATGAAATATTTGTCCTTCTAGATGAACTATTTGTATGAGCATGTTGGCTTTTTGAATGTTTGTCTAATATATTTTCATTAATATTTTTTCAAGGACAGGATAAACAATCATCTCCTTCCTTGTTCCATAAACTAAACTATTTTAGTGGTACCCAACTTCATTATCAATCCTTAATTGTTTTTCATTCTTTATCTTTAAAGTCAGGGGTAATCTCCACAAATTATATGATTTTGTTTAAAGCCAGACAGTAAATAATGACAACAGTCCTTATTTTTTTCAATTCTTCTGTTGAAAAGGTATACCACTAGTATCTGGCATTATGCTTGTGAGATGTGACTTGTTGAAAGTAAAGTTCAGCAAAACCATAATGTAAAAACAACCTCAATGTGAAGACATATTTCACTCTGTTAGTCTCAAGCCTGTGCTGAATTTTTGAGAAACAAATCCAGAACCTTCACCATGTTTTTATGGTCATTTAGTATGCTATCAATTACATTCTAAAAGAATTTCAATATCATTCAAAGAAGACTATCTTAAACAGCTCTACCTTGCACGATTTACAATTTTCTGAGAAGTGGTTGTCTTGGCATGCCCAAAAGAAGGCCATAGCAGCTGTTCTTATCTACCTGGAGAGGTGTAAGAGTGCAGCTGCCACATGGATACATATTGGGTTAAACATATATGCCCCAGGCTATAGCTGTTCTGAACTACTTGCTGTAATGCTACAACTACATATACTCCAGGTCATAAAGCATTTAAAAAATGAACTCTGGAATGAATTGTCAACTAATGTGATATTTGCATGGTGGCTAACTCTGTTGAACTCTGGTAGGTAAATACCAATAAGCTGAAAGTCTCCATCCATAGCCCCCTGAATAGTCCGATAGAAACTCTTTGAACCACTAAAGCACACTCCTTCTGACTCTTAGCTTCCACATGTTTTGACAGTAATGTTATCTGGGGCAACTGAAACTTTATCTCATGCTTTCTTTAATTCTGTGTTGATCTACCCTCTGAGAGATGTGTATGAATATAATAGGTGATCATTTCCAAGGTTTCCCTTATTTCTGTGACTTCTTTGCTAGTTGATACTGATCCTGGTATTGCTTTGACTGTGGCTGAATTTCTGACAGCAGTGGCTTCTGTGCAAGTATAAAAATATAAGGTTTATTTTTAATACTGGTTTTATCCAGACCATTGGATCATAAAATTGTTAAAAAGAAGTAATGAGTGATCAGCCTGTCAAAAGCTTATCCAATCAACATGCTGATATAATCCAACCACTAGGGGAAAATCTAAGGTCAGAGGAAACTTTTCTATCTAAATAAACACCTCTCCAAAGTCTGGTACATTGTATGTGCATTCAGCCATTTAGAACTTCCATTGATGACAATTCTAGGTGGAGGAAGCACATGCATGTCATAATGAGAGACAGGTGATGTAATCACCTTTCCTTTTTAAATTAGTCTTCAGATCCGTACATTTTGTACTCCTCATGAGTCCTGCAATCCCAGGTGAGAGAGGAAGGGAACATTGGGCAGATCTGTCTTCTCTTGGGGTTTGTAGGATCCAAGCCATGGGGGTATAACCAGCCATGTAGACATTTAAGGGCACTTAAGTTTTCTAAAAAACTTTTATACAAAGAAAATTTATACAAATGTGTCCCCCTTTGTACTAGAGACATCCACTTAATCTCTTATACTGTTCCAGAGAGTTTATTGACCATCAGCAACAATATTTCATGAGGTTTAGTGAACAGGAGAAAATGGCAGAGATCACCACCACCACCACCACCACCACCACTACTACTACTACTTATTGCCTGCCTTTTATAGCCCCTGTGGAACTTTGGCAACTCTATCAGGGCCTTAGCAGGGAGCTCATTTCACCAGGTCAGGGCCAGGACCAAAAAGGCTGTGGCCCTGATCAAGGCCAGAGATATCTCTCTGGGGCCAGGGACCACAAGCCAATTAGTACTTGCAGAGTGAAGAGCCCTGTGGGGGGCATGAGACAAACGGTCCCTCAGGTAGGTAGGGCCCAAGCTGCAAATGACCTTAAAGGTCAAAACCAAGACCTTGAACTTGATCTGGGCCATTACTGGTAACCAGTGCAGCTGCATTCTGTACCAGCTAGAGTTTCCAAGTCAAGGACAAGTGTAGGTTAGCATAGAGTGAGTTACAGAAGTTTGCGCTAGAGGTGACCATCACATGGATCACTGTGGCCAGACTGTATAGGGGCAGGTAGGGGGCGAGTAGCCTCGCTTGGCAAAGGTGGTAGAATGCCATGTGAGCTAACCTTGTGACCTGGGCCTCCATTGAAATGGAGCCATACAGAATCAGCCGCAAATTCCTTGCTGTGGGTGAGATGTTAAGTTATGCCCCTGCAAAGGTGGAGAGATGTGCTTCCTGTCTTGCCCCTTTCCTGCTCAGCCACAGGACCTTCGTCTTAGAGGGGTTGAGTTTCAGGTGGTTCTGCTCTAAGCAATGGTTTCCAAACATCTGTCAAATGTATCCAGGATGGTCATCCATGAGGATGGGTGACATCTGTATATTGATGGCAACCCAGCCCAAACTCCGGACCAGCTGTCCTAGAGGACGCATGAAGAGGTTAAATAACATGGGGGAGAGTATTGCGCCCTGTGGTACCCCTGGGAATCTGAAGGGGTGTGACAGAGTCTCCCCCACTGCCACTCTTTGTGTCTGGTTCTGGAAAAAGGAACACTCTCCTTTATAAGAGAGCTTAAGTATCATAGGCCTTGGAAATGTGTGATTGGCTACAACTGACAACCTATAAATTGAATTATTTTAAAAGCCATGGTGTGAGAAGATGAACCCAGCAATCTAGGCTGAAATAAGAACCTTGTTTCACTGTCCAGGCTCTGAAAAGTACCCAGGTCCAGGGACAGGCCTTCCTAACAGGCCATGGCAGATAGTTAGGTATCGTAATCATCTTCTTCAGCAAGCAGTGATCTGACCGTGGCACAGATCTGACATTGGACTTAAAAAGAAAGTAATGTAAAATTTATATACATAGCTATCTCTGGTCTTTAGGTGCAGTTCCTTTGCTTGTTTTGCAAATGTGAAATAAAATTACCACTAAATTGAATTCAGGTGTGTCAAAATAAGGATAATAATTGCACCTCAGTGTGGGCCCTGTGGGCACTATGGCGCACACCTGTGTTTTCTTGTGCCTACTTTCTTCCCCCTCGCCCCCCCAAAAACATTTTTTTTTATCAAAGACAAAAGCCAGTCCTCGTTTTCTTCTACCTACCCTGTTGTGCCCAGCCTGCCCACTTACTGTGCCAGTGCCTTCTATTGTCTTAATTCCTGCGCAGGTGATTCCTTAAGCCTAAAATAGAGAGGAAAGGAGTTTCCAGCACCCTGGGTCCTTTCTCTTCTCTCACTGGCTCCCTACTCCAACACTGAGAGATCACACTGGCTTTTCTCCTCCCTGGCTTGTGTCTGGAACCTTCCTTTTATCTACCTCCCTGCTCCCAGTCTCAATCTTCCACCATTTCCCATTGGACATACCTCCTGGCTACAAAGGCTCCATGTTATCCCACCCCCAGTCCTGCCTAGCCCTTGGATTGAGTTGGACTCAACCCACCCAAAATGCCCTTGCTGCCTACAATGCTTCAGCTGCTTCCTATTTGCAGTGTGGGCCCCACCCTTCCCACAGGGTGGGGCCCACTGGTCTCTGGTGCTCTGCTGCCACAATATCAGTGTTATGCCCTGTCTCTGCCAAGATCCTAGGTACTGTGCTTCCTGCTGAGTCAGGCTTCCATGCCATTGGGGCCCCTGTGGCACACTGTCCCCTGCAGTGCCCAGACCTTGGCTATTCCCAGATGACTCTGTTTTTTTCCTCTTTGCCTTGGTTTCTGTAGGCTGTGCCAGTTAGCCAATGAATTAAATTGAGGGTGGGAATTTCCCCGGGCTGAGCACTGGAGTCCCAGCTGGGCAAGGGCCAGCAATGATACTCACCAGAGTAGAAATTGCTTCAGAAGAATCTAGGAGGCACCAGCATTGTGTCTGCATGAAACACATATTCTGAAAGAACTACCTCGATTGGCAGCAGATGCTTGACTTCAGTTCCCAATTTTGTGGCTAGGTATCCCTTGCACCACCACCATCATCTTTTCTGTAACACTAGTTGTTACAGAACTAGTGCCCACTAGTTCTTCTTCAAATCCAAAAGTACATACAGGAACAAGAAGATTGGGGAATTGTCTATATGAACATAGGGAGAGCAGCGCTGGATCAGAACGGTGGTCTCTTTAGTTCAGCATGGTGTCTCATATAGTGGCTGATTAGTTTAGAGGGCCAACCAACAGTGCACAGAAGCCAAGGTCTTCTCTTGAGATTGCTTGCTACCACTGGCATTTAGGCTTGGTGACCCTGAATACAGAGGTTCCCTTTAGTCCCCATGGTTAATAGTTATTGATGGGCCTTCTTTTCATGAATCTATCTACTCCCTTGTTTAATCTTTTTAAACAACTATAAACCAGTTACTTCTCCTTCAGAAAGAAAATTAGAGCACTTCAAATAAAGAGCATTAACCCTAACTCTAACCCTATCCCTATATCAACTATCAGAATATTATTTCACCTAAGAACAAGCTAAAAGAAAAAAAAAGAAAAGAAAGGGCAGTTCATTATTACTGAAGCATAATTGTTAGAGATTTGGAATGCCTTTTTAGTAGGGAATTAATAGCAAAGCTCATCTCATTTGGAAAAATACACAAGCAGGGACAAAATATGGTGTTTAGGTAGGTTAAGAAACAGTGTGATGATTGTGATCTGTCTGCTGCCCTAAGAAATAGGTACACAATACATCTTGTTCAGTCTGGTAGTTGAATGGAAGTACATCCCCATTGATATGCAGCCTTATCCAATAATTTGTATGCTGTAAGTAGTTATAAAGGTAAAGGTAAAGGTCTCCCCTGTGTAAGCACTGGGTAACGCCCTCTAGCGTTTTCATGGCAGACTCAATACAGGGTGGTTTGCCAGTGCCTTCCCCAGTCATTACTGTTTACCCCCCAGCAAGCTGGGTACTCATTTTACCGACCTTGGAAGGATGGAAGACTGAGTCCACCTTGAGCTGGCTGCTGGGATTGAACTCCCAGCCTCATGCACTTCAGACTGCATTTCTGCTGCCTTACCACTCTGCGCCACAAGAGGTTCTTCGTAAGTAGTTATAATAAATAGAATTGGAAGACTCTGCTTTATTCTCTATATATGTTTTATATTTCTCAGGCTACAGAAAGTGAAGCTGGTGATATGGACTTGAGTGGATTACCGGAGACAGCAGTGGACTCTGAAGATGATGACGATGAAGAGGATATTGAGAGGGCATCAGACCCACTGATGAGCAGGGATATTGTTAGGGATTGCCTGGAAAAAGATCCAATAGACAGGACAGATGATGATATCGGTAAGCACCATGAAAGCCATGGTGAAGGAATGAGGGAAGATCACTTCCTTGTGCATCTAGTGGGAGTCAGAATTTGTTCATGTTTTCTTTTCTAAAACTTAACTAAGTAAATTGAATTGACACCTTGAATTATAGAAGTACAGCAAAAACCTAACAATGAAATATTTATTTATTTGATTTTATACCACCCTGCTCAGTGGTTGCCATCTCAGGACAGTGAACAACATGACCAGCATTGAATACACTAAAATTCATAAACAAATAACAATAAAATTAACAGTTAAAACAACAAGTCCGTTTGAAGACCCTAAATTCCAGCAGCCAGCAACTACGTATTGTCAGCTTCTGGGCCCCTCCCTGAGTACATAGGAAGGAAAGGGAAGACAAGAGGAGGCCAGATTAGATGTTAACTGTTGCTCTGGTCTCAACCAAATGCCTGGTGGAAGAGCTTTATCTTGCATATCCTGTAGAATTCAGCAGGCTCTGACAGGGCCCTAACTTCCTCTGATAGCTCATCCTGCCAGGTGGGCGCCAGGGCCAAAAAGGCCTAGCTCTGGTGAAGACCAGGTACACTTCCTTGGGGCCGGGAACCACCAAGCGGTTGTGTAAATGCTCTTTGGGGGGTATATTTGGGGAGGCAGTCCCTTTGATACACCGGGCATGGCCCACGTAAGGCTATAAAGATCAAGGCGAACACCTTGAATTTGATTTGGAATTCCACTGGAAGTCTACTCAGCTGGTAGAGGATCAGCCAGATGTAAGCCCTCCAAGGAATCCTGGTAAAAGCTTGAACTGCTGCGATTTGGACAAATTGCAATTTCTAAATCAGAGACAAGGGAAGGTCCATATAAGCCTTCTCAAATAGATCTCAAATGAAATTGTCACAATGGCTCGTTTCTACTGGAATAAGATCAGGATATTAAGGAAAATGGGTTGCTTCAGACAAAAAAAGTAGGAAGCCATGTTGATCTGTAGCAGCATAGAAAATCATGTTTAAATACTTGCATCAAGGTAGATGAGCTTGCATTACTAGGTCAGAGTGCAACACCTGGGATGCTGTCAGATACTCAGAATGCCACTGTTATCTGCAAATGTGTATACTGATTTCAAACACAAGGAAGCAGGAGTCCAGTGGCACATTGAAGACTAACAATAATTAATACTTTGCATTCCTTCTACATCTTGCTGCTACAGATTAACATAGCTGTGCTTCTAGGATTATAACCAGGAATTCACCTGATTTCAAACATTGAATTGCATTTAAAATTCAGGCATGATTTTCCTGTGGAATGTTTGATATGATTGTTCTTGACACAGTACAGCTCTGAAACCGTGTTGGTGATTGTACAATCGCAAAGTAGTACAAACTGATTTTTATCAATAAACTCAACAGATAACACAAATGGAATTAGTAAGTGATGGCTGTTTTGAGATTTTAATTGGCTTATTATTAGTTCATAAATTTTATTAATTTATGAATAGTATTTCTGACGTTTTTGGCTTTCTGTGTATACCAGAATTATGAGAAGCATACAATGACAGATAATATACAATGATAGATCATAAAAATATATAACATTGTCAAATACTAAAAGTCAGAACATCTATAAAATGCTACATTGTTCCAAAAGTGTATCAGAAGAGGTGTAGATAGGGCTATAAAAGGGCTGTAGGTACAGTTAATTTTTAAAAGAAATGTTTTTGTATGGGGGAGGAGCTCTAGTGTCTCAAAGAGATACAGCATTAAAATATTCATATATAGCATTTGGGATACACTGCCTACATTTGTTAACTCACTTATTTTAAATGGCCTTTTAAAATGTTAATACTTCTTGAAATTTCATATGCTTCACAACTGAGTTTTTTACTCAACAGTCATTAACTGATATTTGGGAACTCTGCTTGTTGGTTTGAGAGGGATGTGTGTGTGTTATTGTGATGGTTTTCTTTCCTTTTAGAACAACTCTTAGAATTCATGCATCAGTTGCCAGCTTTTGCCAATATGACAATGTCAGTGAGAAGAGAACTCTGTGCTGTGATGGTGTTTGCAGTCGTAGAAAGGGCAGGGACCATAGTTCTAAATGACGGGGAAGAGGTAAGTAGGTAGTACTCCTGGAAAGGTGCAATATTTCTTTCTGATGCTCTGAAGTAAAGATTGCTTAGGAAAAAATGTTATTTAAAAATAACTGGGAAAGCAGTATGTTTAATGTTGAATATACTGTGCTATGATATTGATGTTTCTGTTCTTCTATATACTACAACTGTAAAAAGTAGGAATAGACACAAACCAGAAAAGTTTAGTTAAGGGTTCAAGGTGTTCCAGAACAAAACAAAAACAAAAACAAAAACAAACGGAACAATTTAGGCCACTCGATTTTGCTCACCCCCCTCCACCCCCGTGAACTCATCATTAACTGAACTGAACTGAACAAAATTCAAAGAAATATTTGGGAAAGTCACCTTCCTGAATCTCTGTTTGGAGGGCATGAACTCGGCCAAATCCACAATGAAATTTGGCTCGTGGCCCAGTTCATGCCTATCTCTAGTGAAAAGTTCATTTTTAACTTCCCAGTGTCCAATCAATTGAAATTAAAATACAATTATTGCTAGAAGGTCCTGTAGAACTTCTGTTTCTTTGGTATACCATGCAGATGTGTAAAGTATATGTTGGTAATACATCTAAGACCTTGTAAGAGGTGTTATATAATCATCATGTACATCTGAAAATCCTAAGTGTAATAAAAATGTTGATAACAAACATTCGCCAGGTATTGGAATTGCTGGTTAATCAAATATGTTGGTTAACAGTGCTCTTACCTACCTTAGGGGCCCTCCTGAGCTTCTTAGCTAGTATATCAGTTAACCTTTCTTTATATATGAATGTCATTGCAAGTGATTTTTTTTCTTTCTCCCTATATAATTTCAAGTAGTCTTTAAAAAGAAATGTATATAATATTCTATAAGGTTAAGTGGCTTTCCTTTGTTCTTATCTACTTTTAGCTGGACTCCTGGTCCGTTATTTTGAATGGTTCTGTGGAAGTAACATATCCTGATGGAAGAACAGAAATATTATGTATGGGAAACAGTTTTGGTGTTTCTCCTACCATGGACAAGGAATACATGAAAGGTGTAATGAGAACCAAAGTAGATGACTGCCAGGTAGAACATGAAATCTCATTTGGGTATTGAAACAGCATGCTTGTATCATGTCCTTTAAATATGAAGCCAGTTGTTCTTGTAACTGTGTTGTCATGTTAAGATTGATGCTGTGTGTTACCCATATTGCAAGATTGACCAAGGCTAGTATTGTGCTAGGCACTGATTAAGTTGTCAGTCTTTTATGCTAGGAAGGATGGTTATATAAATCAAATAATGAAAAATAAATAATATAGCCGATCCATACATATTGTGGTTAATAAACCCAATTATCATCTTTGACAGTAAATCTTGTTTTTTTTCTTGTGAAATGTATATCAAGCTGCATATTAAAAAAGATCAAACACATAGAATAACTAACACACTGAAAAGTGGGCTATAGTATATGAAAGTTGACTAGACTATATAGAGGCTGTATTTAAGAAACTTAGATATACAATGAACATGTTCTTACTATAAAGTTATTGTAAAATTAGGAAGGAATAGGGGACGTAATTGCTTGAAGGAATCAAACTTTTAATTTTATTCTTTGCACTGGAGCAATAATCTGACAATAGAAGAATGCTATCTATCAATCAATCATGAGGATTTTCCTTCCGTCATAAAAGCCCTTAAAATGAAAACTAGGAATTTCCCTTTAACAGCCAATTTTAATCCTGGGGAATATAGATGAGAAAGGAAAAATTGTGAAATTTTTATGATTAATTTGAATTGAAGAAATTAATTATATACTTTCCTAAGACAGTCATTAGAACCTCTTGTGGCGCAGAGTGATAAGTGGCAGAAATGCTGTCTGAAGCTGTCTGCCCATGAGGCTGGGAGTTCGATCCCAGCAGCCGGCTCAAGGTTGACTCAGCCTTCCATCCTTCTGAGGTCGGTAAAATGAGTACCCAGCTTGCTGGGGGGTAAATGGTAATGACTGGGGAAGGCACTGGCAAACCACCCTGTATTGAGTCTGCCATGAAAACGCTAGAGGGCGTCACCCCAAGGGTCAGACATGACTCAGTGCTTGCACAGGGGATACCTTTACCTTATTAAGACAGTCATTATTGCTGAATTTAAGTCAGGCTAACTTGGAGTTTTGTAGTTACTATCTGCAACAGGAGTTCTAGTAAGGCACAGTTAGTCATTCACTGATAGAAGACATTTACTGTAATCATAGACAAATTTTATTTTTAAAGCAGTTTTCTTGATAAATCAAGTGGGATAAATGGAAATTTGGGAGTGAAATCACAGGAAGTTTATTTTTAAATGATTTTAAAACATAAACATTATGTACTTTGCATGCCCAGAAAAAGTCAATGAAAAGTAAACCTCAGCCAAGCTGAGGTTTTAAAGTCAATATTTTGATACTGAAGATTAAATGTCTAACATTATGACTGGTAATATGGCAACTATATTGGCAATAAATGAGACATTAACAAATCCTAGAACAGAAGACATGTTGGAAAAGAGAATTTAGAAATAAAATCAAGTTTACAAACCATTGCCTTTTTATGCAACTACAATATTTTGTTTTTAGTTTGTGTGTATAGCCCAGCAGGATTATTGTCGTATTCTCAATCAAGTGGAAAAAAACATGCAGAAGGTAGAAGAAGAAGGGGAGATTGTCATGGTAAAAGAACATAGGGAATTGGATCGCACTGGAACAAGAAAAGGTCACATAGTTATCAAGGTATTTTTAGTATGTCACAGTGTTTTAATGGCCATTCTACATATTCTTTTGCAAAAGTAGGTTTGGTTCTACAGTCCATGGGTGAAAGGATTGCAGATCTTTGCTGCATTCCACTCCAACTCCCACCCCAGCGGTCTTTTCTGGTTCCAGGAAAGTTGATTCACAAAGCCTGAGGAGGAGAAAGGAAAGTTCTTCTCAGCTTCACTGAGGAAACAGGCAGCATAATTTCGTCTCCTCATGCCATCTTCAGTAAAGCTACTGAACTTAGTATGCATGGGTCCTGTGAGCCTGGAAATTAAATTTAATCATAGTCCCACATTGGGACTATGCACAAGCAGGTCAGTAGCAAATAGAAGTTTGTAGCTTCTAGGGAACCTAGGTGTAGGCACCCCTCCCACCAAAGTGAATGTGATGTTTCCCTCCACCTAAATCAACATGTGCTCTGGAGGAGTGGCTCAGCCTTCCCTCAGTTCTTTTGTTGCCACTGCTAGGATGGAGCTTACTAACATTTATTGAATCCTATCAGGTCTTTTTGTCACCTTTTTTCATCCATTGTTGGGGAAAGGGTATTATTTTCTTTTTGATTAAACTCCCTGTGATCTTTTAAAAAAAAGTAACTGGAAAATTCTTGAGCTACCTGGCCAGGTGTTTCACTGTCTAAGCCCTTCCCGCATTCTCAGTCCCCTGTTCGGTTCTCTAACTTGGATGCTGAGAGACGATGTCAGCAAAGGCACTTTTCATGTGGTACATAAAATAACTCATACTGGTGAACATGAACTGTGCCTTATCTTCCTGAGTAAAGGTCACAATGTGTCTGCCTGGAAAATGTGTCAGCAGTTCACCACCAATGCAGTGACAGGCTCACGAGGCTAAAGGCTGCTTTGTGGGAAAAGACACTGACATCAGTTGAAGTACCCATGAATACCCAAGCACCATATGAGTTCAGTGTCAGTTCATTCGGTTCCATTGGTTCTGTTGTTGGAACCTAGGCAATAGCATTCCCATCATCTACTCCATCAGCCACAAAGTTTATCAGAACAAAAAGACAAAGCTGAGAGCAAACATAAGAGGAGGTCTAAATCAGTTTTGAAGGAGCATAGACCACCTCCATCTCCCATGCCTGTTCCAGCCCAAGAGCTCAAAGTAGATTTTGGGGTCAATTTGTACCCCCTCCCTATATTCAGGTTCTCCATAAAGATCATCCTGTGAACTGGGGATTGAGCTTGCTGCTATGGCTTCAATGGAACATTGTTTGGTTTCACAACTGGATCCAATATTTCCAACTTAATAGCTGAAGCTGTGCCTACACATATCATTGCATATTTTGAATATTAGGGTTCTAGAATGGATCATGGCATTGTTGGATCTGGATTTATCAGGCCTAAGGTACCCCAATCCCACACCTCAGTTCCCTCAAAAACCTTTGGTGGAGTCCAAAGCTGAAAATGAAGGAAGTGTCCACAGTGAGAGAGTATACCACTAGTCTCTCCCAACAAGGATATCAGGTTGCATCCCAAAAAGATCCTCTGGATGGCTATGTTCCTGGAAATTAATATCACCATGGATAATAAGCTAAAGGAAAAGATCTTGAGGCGTTTATACTCTGACTCACAGGGTGTATAGGCCTTTCCAATGTTAAAAGGGTTCAGCAACATCAAAGCATCTGTCTGGCAGTAACTTTTCACAACACCTGCTCTGTAGGGGATGCCTTTCAGATACTTGAAAATGGGCCCTTTTCTACACATACGACACAATGCCAGGCAGGCATTGATAGTACTTTGTAATACTTTTTTGGTTTTCAGAACTACAACAGTTGGTAAGGGGGAAGTACAAGCAGTGGACCTGCTGTCCAAGGGACCACTGTTACAGTATGACATACCCAAGTGCACCTAGCAGCATGGAGAACCCACCCACTAGTTTCTCTGCAGGGGTTCAGGAGGTCTTTAATCAATCCAGGAACTATATGTTATTATATGTTACTCTTGTTTTAGAAAGTGGAAATGTTTATCTTCTGGGCGAAATCAAGAGGTCAGTGACCTGTCCACATTGAGGATAGATTCTCCTTTTTCAAAAGTGTTTACTGAAAATGTTGTTTTGCCCTTCAATTTACATTTCCTGCTAAAGATAGTTTTTAGTTCACTTAAACCAGGAAGTTGTACTTTCCTTTCCCTGTTCCATATCTTAAAATGAATGAGTCTTGTACTCTCTTGTCCTGAAGAAGGCTTTATTGTTTTACACAGGAAGAGCTGAACCGTTCAGAAAACCTTTATTTTGTTGTTACTCTGACACACAAAATGATAACGCTGCATCTGCTCAGTCCCTCTCTAGATGGGTGATATCCACAATAAGACTGTGTTAAAAAAAATGCTGGTTACCTTACTGCCTGAACATTCATGCTCACTCCACCAGCATGCAGAGCTCTTCGGCTGCATACTATTTCAGGGGACCACCTGTGGACATCTGCAAGGCCATTTGGTCTTCTAAGGACAGTCTTATAATACTCCACATCTTAGACATGCAAGCAAGAAAAGATGCAGAGATTGGTAAAGCATTTCTGCAGCCATTGTTCCAATGAAAGCATCACCCTGCTTATTGTAGAGTGTTCACACTGGTCAATCATGAGCTGAGGTTGCCACTCCTCCAGAGCTCATTATGGCTTTGGCAGGAAAAAACACTGTATTTGCTCTTTAGGGGAGGGGTGCCCCCGTGGTTTCATAGGAGCTAGGAACTGTCTTTGGCTGGCCTGCACATGCATAGTCCCAATGTATGCCCGCGCATAAAATGTGTTTATGAACAACAGTTACAGTTAAGTACAACTAGGTTTTCTTGGGGTCAGATGGGATGAGTGGAGGGGAATGTGCTGATGGGTCACTGTGCCCATTGCAGTTGTACTTTAGATTTACGTATATATTACTTATTACCATTTAAATTTTGAAAGAAAAAGTTTTTGAGACAGAAACAAAGAATGCTTCTTTTAGTTTTCCTTTAGTGTATTTAATTTTGGTGGTAAATGTACTGCCATATGCACTGTGCCAGTTCAATGAAGTAAGATAGTTGTTGATGTTTGTTGATATTTGAACTTTTACATGTCCTAGGGAACACCAGAAAGGTTAACAATGCATTTGGTGGAAGAACACTCAGTGGTGGATCCAACATTTATAGAGGATTTCCTGTTGACCTACAGGACCTTTCTTTCCAGCCCAATGGAAGTGGGAAAGAAGTTGTTGGAGTGGTTCAATGATCCAAGCCTCAGGGATAAGGTTGCATTCTAATTAATACCTAAATGAAATTTCAAATTGTAATTATTCATTTACGTAGCCAAACAGCTAGTAACAAATGTTCAATATAAGGGGGGAAATCACATAAATCAGTGGTCCCCAATCTTTTTATCACTGGGGACCGGTCATTGCTCGACAATTTTACTGAGGCCCGGGGGGGGGGGTAATCTTTTGCCGAGGGATGTCGCCACTGTCGCCTGAGCCCCTGCTCCACTTGCTTTCCCTCTGGTGCCCCTGACTTCCCGCCGCCCACTGGGGGGAGCTGCCAGCAGCAGCTGCACAGTGCCACACCGAGGGGGAGGCCCAGCCATGAGGGCCACCGGAGAGCATCAAAGGTGAGCTGGTGGCAGAGTGGCAGGGCAGCCCCCGAGGCAGCAGCTGGGGAGGAGGACGAGGAGGAGCCACAGCCCGGCACCGACTGATCCATGGACCAGTCCCAGTCCTTGGACCGGGGGTTGGGGACAGTTGATGTAAATAATTATGTGTTGTATAAGGGTCATCCTTACATCTGTTTTATAGCATATACCACAGACATTCACCACTTTCGTTCAGAATTGATGTGTATGTAAAGTGCCATCAAGTCACAGCTGGTGTGGTGACTCCATGGGGTCTCCTATCCAAGTGCTAAGTAGGAGTGTGCATTTGGTTAAACTAAGCTGGAAAAAAAATATTGAAAAATGCCTTACCAATATTTTTCTGATATCATTTAAGCCAATTACAAATTCTCTGATCTGATCAGCTACTGATATAGTTGAGTGCAAATAAGCCAAATTATTCAGCTTTTATTAAGGAATATTCAACTATACTGATCAGCTGGGGCAGTGGGAGCTGACCACTCCCTCCTGCCTTGGCTGAAACTGTTTCCTGTTGCAGCTTAAATTGACATGTAACTCTTAGCACCTGTCACCCTAGCTGATTCTCTCAGGTCTGCATGCAGCATCAAGACATCTCTAGACCTCATGCAGATCCTGGGAACAACTTCTCCTGCAGCACAGTTTAAACCATGCCACAAGAAACCAAGCCACCCCCAGGATCAGGATGGTCTCTTCATAATCTTTTTTTTTTCCTACTTGGGTGTATTGGACTCCAAAATTTTGGGATTTTTGAAAATCCTAGATCTGAATACCAGGGGTCAGATATAGGATTTTCAGAAATACTACCCTCTTTCAAAAATTGGGTCCCTTGAACTAAAAAAAATATTTTTGCATACCCCTAGTGCTACCCAGCACTGACCCTGCTTAGGTTCCAAGACCTGAAGGAATCAGACTAGTCTGGATTATCCAGATCAGGGCACAGTATTGATAGTGAATTTCGAAACAGTAGCCTTCTGTTTAGTTGTTGCATACATTATTTACAATTCACTGTTTGGAACAGATATTTGAAGTAGAAAAAGATTTCTGTCTAAATAAAAATGTTCTGGCTGGCATTAGGAATTAATTTTAACAGCTCATCCTAGTATTAGAACTAGCTTCTCTGGCAATGTTTTTCAAACTTTTAACTGTGGACGACTCCCTGAAATATTCTTCAAGCTTCAAGGCCCCTGAGAAGTGATGCCACATCCCCAGAAGTCACATGTCACCAGAAGTGACATCATCCAGACACTCCCCACGGATGTGACACCATCATACCACTCTCACAATGCAGGAAGTGGTTTTGCCAAGCCTCTTCATCTCTTTCTGTGTCACCAGAATTAACACATCAGACTCACCTCACTCCCAACTACATTTGCCTTTCACACATTGCTAGAATTGCCAGCCTCCGGGGGGAAAATGGAAAGACCACCTGTTAGTTTGTGGAACAGCAAATAAGCAGGAAGTACTTACAATTAAAAAGTGGACCAAAGCGATGTTGAACCTTTCAGTGAAAGGAGTTGCATTTACCAGGCAAAAAGCAACAATAAAATATCATGAGCTAGCCTAACATGTATCATATTTTTACATTGTTCATCCCACTTTTTCCTGTCCTCCCTGCCCTATACCTTGTGCTTCCTCTTTGCCTTCTGTATCAATATAGATTTGTAATCTTACAGTCTCCCATCATCTTTAGTCAATCCTCAAGAAAAAAATCCAATAAACTTAAACTTTAGAAGAATTTAAAAATAATTGTTTTCTAATACTGCTAATTTCCCTAGTTTTAATAGAAGTCATTTCCTTTACTCTTAAAAAAAAAAGTCTGGTTTCTCATTGCCTTACAAAGGACTGTGAAATAGGATGCTGATAAAGTTACAGTAATGTGCTAAGTAAGCTTCTGTGGGAAGTTCAGGTGATTAATCAGACTAGAAAAATCAGACGGTATTTCAAAACATAGGATCCTAATTTGTTTAATATCAAATGATCAGATTGTTCAAAGCAGTTGAAAATAAGCTTGTTTGTTATTTAAAAAAAATATGTGCAGCATAATTTTATGTTGCTTCCTTCAGGTAACACGGGTAGTATTGTTGTGGGTGAACAATCACTTCAATGATTTTGAGGGAGATCCTGCAATGACTCGTTTTCTGGAGGAATTTGAGAACAACTTGGAAAGAGAGGTAGGAATAACATGCAAGAAAGGTGATACGTGATACTGCACTGGGGCCAGTTTGCAAACACTTTGAATGGCTGTGGATATTTTTTTCTTCTGCAGAAAATGGGTGGACATCTGAGGCTGTTAAATATTGCATGCGCTGCTAAAGCCAAACGAAGACTGATAACGTTAACAAAGCCATCTCGGGAAGCCCCTTTGCCTTTCATCTTGTTGGGAGGATCCGAAAAGGGGTTTGGAATCTTTGTTGACAGTGTAGATTCAAGTAGCAAAGCAACTGAAGCAGGCTTGAAACGTGGTGATCAGGTATGCTATTTATACTGCAGCAGCATGTTGTTGAAATGCCAACACTGCTTTGTGAATTAATGAAAAGCACAGGAAAATGTTGCTTTGTCTTAAATTCTCTAAGCATTATGAATTTCTGGCATTCAAATCTCCCCCGCCCCCTTCTAGATATTGGAAGTGAATGGCCAAAATTTTGAAAACATCCAACTGTCAAAAGCCATGGAGATTCTTCGAAATAATACACATTTATCTATCACTGTGAAAACCAATTTATTTGGTAAGTTTTATTTTAATTGTAATACAGTGGTTTCAAACTCTTTTCTTGCAGTGCAATGCTATGTGGAGTTCAAAGCCTATTGATTTTAGTAGGGTTTTGATTGTTGCAAGTGTGCATAGGCTTTCACATTTAGAAATCTAGATTCTTGATAAGATTGTTTGGGATTCCATCTGCCAAATGCCATTCAAAGTAGACAGGAGGCTGCCCAAAAGATAGTCTGGTCCCCAGTATTAATTTTACTGTGCAGTGCCTAGCTATTGGGTAGTGTTGAGCTTGTTCATTTTGCAATATAACTAGCTATTGTTTCATGCTAACAAAACATGAATATACCTCTGTACAATTCAGACAAATCAATATTGGAGGCTTTCCTGAACAGGAGGAAGTATGATATTAGTAAATAGATTGTATTTTAATCTTCCTCTTACTATAAGGAACAGCAGCACAATTCTAATGCTAATATTTTTAAAGACAAATCTAAAAAGATTAGAACAAGCAGTTGAAGAAATTTATTTAAGTATTTACAGCAAAAGGGGTGTACGTGGGAACAGCAGAAACAGTATGTGTAAAAGAAGCATTTGGTCTTTAAGCTCTCTTTCATTATACTATTTAAGTGTGATGATATTTGTTTAGTACCTACATCAGGTTTTTTCAACCAGGGTTTTATGAATGGGAATTAATTTTAACATATTTCAGGAGTTCATTTTTAACATATTTTCAAAATTTGTTAAACATTTTTCATATGACCATATATGGTCATGTTGACCCACCTGCTCCTGATGGCCAGTGATGGGTCTGCAGGGGATAGGGAGGGGCATGTATGCAGTTACGCTTCCCAACCATATTTTGCATGATTGCTCCACTTCTGGGGCTTCTTGAAGCCTGAAGAATGTTTCTCAATGGTAAAAAAGTTGAGGAAGGCTGATGAAATTGAGGAGATAGTACTGGAAAAGTATTATACATTATGAAGGTTTGGAGAGCTGAGTTAAGTGTTCAAGATAGATCCTTGCTAAGTAATAAAATGTTTCACAGTCAATTAACTTAAAATACAAATAATCTGTTTTGCAGGTTATTGTAGATTAAGGCTACAAAGAATTTTTATGATGATAAATTACATCCTGTAAATATATATATATTTATGCACAGATATTTACATAGGCAATACAACCAACTTGCATTTGCTACATGTATAATATGTTTTGAATTGTTTTAAGCAAGCAGTAGAAAGACATTAAACTTGTTTGTGAATAATCATTCTTAGTCCTTAGTGGCTTGCAGCTATACTCTCATTTATTTAATATATATGTATATACCCCTACTGTTCTGCTGATAAATCAGGACACAAGCCAGAAACAAAATACAATAGATATCAAAACATCATAGCTGCAGTAAAATGCTCATTATAAAAGCACTCAGACTCAAAACCATCCCAATACTCAATAATAATTTTGTTTACAGTCGTGTCCAAAAGTTCAGAAGCTCGCCAATGACCTCTAGCAGCCTGTTCACACTGTGAGCAATCCCTATATTGTATGTTACATCTTCTTATCCAAAGTTTGATTTTGTGGATGGAAATATACTCAGCTGGTCATCTAGTATTAAGAATGGCCCCCTCTAAGGCATCTTGGTAAAATATAATTCATTTATACCACCAGTGGTCAACATAGTGTGGGGACAGAGCCTATGAAAACAGTCTTGTAGACTGTTTGGTTTTGTGGATTAACTTGCAAGGCCTTCTGAAAGATTGTGCCATGATGTTTCATAGACAGATGCCAATAATAACATAGGCTTTTGCCATAGTTAATGGGCTGGACTTTCCTAAGTCTTTATTAACTAGTCTTCATTTCATCATGGCCACCTGGCTTCTTCCAGAATAATAGTTCTTTGTCAGTTCTCTGGTCCACTTCATCCCAATTTGCCGGTTCATCCCATTACTGGTTGAGTCATGAACATTTAGCATGAGATGCAAACAGTGCTCTGTTATATGGATATAGAAAAGCCTGGGGGATTGGGGTTGGTGGTAGGAGGAATGAATATGTGAAACATGTATTTGCTCCATTACTTGCTCAGGCATTATGGCCCTGCCATGATTTGGCTTTTAGAAATGAGTTTTCTCCTTCCACAGATGCCCTTCTGATGTCTCTTTCTTAGCAACTACCCATAAGTTGTGCCAGCAAACTTTGACTCTGCTTGACATGAATCCTGGAAGATCTCCCAACATTTTAAAAATGAAAATAATAGACACTTTTTCCCCTTGACACAGGGAGGGAGTAGGTTCAGTCTGCCGGAGAACAGTTTCATTGATTGAAACCAGCCCCAACCCACACAGATATATGTATTGTTAGTAGTCATGTTATCCTTTCCAGGGGTGGTTACAGGCATAGGAACTATTGATGGCTAATATCGGTGGCCCCATACAGGAACAGAAGGGTTCCATTCTTTTACTCTCAGAGCACTGTCTGCAGTCTTGTGCTTATATGGCTGTATGCTTTCCATCCTTTGCTTTGTTCTGCAGTATTTAAAGAACTCCTTACAAGGCTTTCTGAGGAGAAAAGAAATGGGGCTCCTCATCTTCCTAAAATTGGTGATATTAAAAAAGCAAGCCGTTATTCCATCCCAGATCTTGCAGTTGATGTGGAACAGGTGATAGGATTGGAAAAAGTAACCAAGAAAAGCAAAGCCAACACTGTTGGAGGACGAAACAAGTTAAAGAAGATTCTCGACAAAACCCGCATCAGTATCCTGCCTCAGAAACCTTACAAGTGAGTGTAGAGTTATACCAATTGCAGGGTGTTTTTCTTCTCAGACTGGGTACATTAGGTTAGATAGGTGACTGCATTTGTCAGCCTTGACATAAACAAAAAGTGCAAGAATAAACTGAGGAGGTTGAAGGAAGGCTCAGGAATCCTTACAGAGCAGAATCTGAATGCAGTACTAAAAATTCTAAGTGTTGTAACTGAAACAGAACAAAACAGATTGTCTCTGACAGTTAACATCACTAATTTGTGCCATGGCGTGGAAGTGGCAGTTCAGAGGAACACGACCCATTAATGACATGCTAATGACTCACACAGGGAATAAGGCATCTCCCAAAATAGTGTAGTGTAGTGAACTATAAGAGTGGTAACTAGCCCAAAATGGAAAGTACATATTCTGCATTGTGCTGCTAGGGGATTGAGTAGCTATAAGAATTAGGTGCCTAATTCTGGGTTTCTCCCAGGGAACAGACTTGTTGAGAGAACAAACTGGTGTGGAAGAATGCTTGTTTTTTCAGTACTCTTGAGCAACATAAAAGTAGATAAGCAATGAAGTATTTTAATCTTAAAATGCTAGAGCATCATAAACCAATTGTGACAGTACATGGGAAAGTTTGCTAGAGTATTGCACACTTACTGAATTTCAGCTGATTAAGATTATTAGAAATATAGTTTAATATTTTCAATAGGCACCATCTGTCTATAGAAGACCTTTCCTATATAGCTACAGGTCAATATGCTATGATTCTTCAGGTGTTAGGTCCACATCAGGAGTAGTTGGAAGTGGTCAGTCTGCTTCCTCAAGAAGAATAAGCAAATGCCACAATCTTTTGACTCTGAGAGCTAGAAAAGATTGAAGCACCTACAAATTATACGTATGGAATATGCTCTGTGCTGGCAGCTCCAGTGTTATACCAAGTCAACCAGAAGAAATCTGGAAACATGCTAGTTATTCCTGTTATACCAAGACATTTAGGGGTTACAGCTGTCGCTCTAGGACACAATGACCAAAGGGCTGAAACAGGCACTAATGGGTGGGCGGCTGGAGTGACACTTAAAATCCATCTACCCACTTGTGTCTGCATGTTAAAAAAACACTATAATGTTCATTCAAACACCACAACCAGTTAATTTTGTCATGGTATTATGTATTTTTATCATAGAATAAATTGATAATAGAAATTGATATTACGGCAAAATATATCTTTTATCCATCACACTTTATCTTATTGTCTTGTTCAACAATCTTATTCAGCCAACTTACGTATTGCCCTCCATTTTGTATTGTTGACCATACATATCATATATAAACACTTTTGTTTTTTTATTTTTCACTCATATATTTTTCACTCATATTGATAGTTTAATTTCATGCTACACTTCCTGTTTTTCCCGTCCATGTGCTTTGCTGGGTTTTGTGCAGGGATCAGTTTAGGGAAGTTAGAGAATAATGATTGTTATAATAGTATTAGAACACTTATTTAATCCCCCTGTTCACTGAAATGTTCTAGGCAAAGTGCAGTAGTAAAATCATAAAATACATATATTCCCATTAAACCTTAAATTAAAAGTGGCATCAAAAGGACAGGTAAAAATATATTGACCCTGTAGTCCAACTCAGATCTTTCCAAAAAAAGAAACATCTGTTCCATTTCAAAAGAAGGGATAGTGCCAATCTAATTTCCAAAGGAAGGGAGTTTTACAATGATGGTACAGTTGTTGAAAATTCTTCCAAGGATTCCAGCCAATCCAACTGCCCCTACTGTTTATTTTCAGTAAGAGAGCACCATTCATGGATCTCAAAATCTGTGCAGATTGGTGTGGGTAGCATAATCCACATGCTCATATAATAGCAACACACATTCTCAAACCTTAGAGGTCCTGGCCCAATTTAAATCCTTAATATGACTTAAGTATGCAGTTTATTTTTTCTGTGGAAAGTTCTGTGGTTGTCATCTTGTATTAAACATGCCACTTCAGCATACAGTCGCACATAGAGACTGCTATAATGAAAACTACCAACACTCCTAAAAGGGATGGCCAAGTGCTTGAGATACTTATAAGAAATCTCCTAAAACTGTGTCCATAGTTCTCTATGCTATTTTTTTCTTTTCAATATTATGTACAATTGGATTCAAAGATAAAGTAAATTATAATTTTTTAGTGGCTCTTCATTTTTGATATTGACTCCAGGCAGTTTAGTTTCACATGCCAAGAGAAGATTTTAGCAGTTTGTTTTGCACAATTCATAAAGTCACAATACAGAGACTTGGAAGAAGAGTACTTTTCAAATCCATGAATAAAGTGAGAGTCCAAAGGCACCTTTAAGACCAACAAAGTTCTGCTACTTCAGACCAAAATGACTACCCACCTGAATCTATCATTTCAGATCTGTGTTTGCATTATTTTGTTTTCTGCTAGTGCTGCATCTGAACTAATCCACTTATTTTGGTCTCTGCCTAACATACAGTGATATTGGAATTGGCCAATCTCAGGATGACAGTATTGTAGGTATGAGGCAGACCAAGCACATTCCTCCTGCTCTACCAGTCAGTGGAACATTATCGTCAAGCAATCCTGACTTGCTGCAGTCACATCACCGCATCTTAGATTTCAATACTACCCCAGGTAAGCATTGTATATTTATTGTTCCCTGAAGACTCTTTCTGATATTGTTCATTCAGGTAAGAATAGAAGGTGTGTGTGAAAACTATCAGCTTTTCCCCTTGACCTCACAATTCCTGTCCTCACTGAAGCCCTATGTGGATTCCACGATGACTAGCCTCTATGGTGATCAACCCCCCCCTTGCTTTGTCAGTAGAAAGAAGATAGCCAACTCCAGTACCTTCCATCAGCTTAGAATTGTATGTTTAAATTTATGCTTCTCTTGGGCCCATTATGCACGGCAAAACTCTGGGTTTTGCCGTGCATAATGGGCCCAAGAGAAGCATAAATTTAAACATACAATTCTAAACTGATGTTGGCTGGAGCAGTGAAACGCGGAAGAAAGCGCAGCTTCCGGGTGACCGGGGCGCATTATGCACGCGGCGATCCGGGCGCCGCTTCTGGTTGCGCCCCAGTCACCCGGAAGCTGCGCTTTCTTCCGCGTTTCACTGACGCGGCTTTTTCGGCAGCATGCACCGATGCTGTGGCCGGTTGCAGCCGCCTCCGTGTGTTATCGGTGATTTTAGTCACCACCATTCCACCCCGAATGTGCGTTATTCCCCCTGTGCATAATGGGTCCTGGTGAGACAATATTAGTAAGCATTTTGGTTAGAACAAACAGAAATATTCATCATTTTTAGCTGGCACAAAGCAACATATAGAATACAGCATCAGAAGTGGTCCTTTGTTTTACTCTTCTACAATATCCAAGTCTTCTCACTGTATTTCTTTAAGTGTAGGCTATGTACTTTTAAAATTTGCAGCACTATTTTTACCCAATTTCTTATAATCCCATTATTGCTTTTAGAAGTTCTACTTAATTGAATATTGGGAATGGTATAGAGAGCAACAGATTAAGAGTTTTTCCACCAGATTGTTACGTTATAAAGGTTTCTGACTTCTGAGTCTTCCACCAGCTTCTTGTACTCAATTTGTTTAACACTCAGTACTCCCTTAAGGGTTTTAAAGAAGCTGGGCTGCAATTTCAAACTATAGAGTATACTTTAAACTTTAGAAAGTGCACAGTTTAAATTGTTTTGTTGTTACTTTGGACCGTGTTAAAGATGGAGATTGGGGAAGCATTCAGGAAATGGAATGTACTAGAGCAGAAAGAAAGGCAGTTTGTCAGAATTACCATTGCTTATAGCTTGGAGCAATTGACCAGACCTAAAGATGGAACATAAAGCTACTTGCTATGTTAGGTACATTTGAAATTCAGCATTTTATTATGCTGGTGGCCAGAGCCAAAGGGAACATTTCTTTAAACTTGCAACACATTTTTCCTTTATAGTTCAGATGGCTTGGAATACGGATTTTCCTGAGTTGTAATACTCAACATGTAGAGATATGTTTTACTGTACATATGCTTAAAATAAGGAATTCACTGGTAGAGGGTAGTAATGATCATAAACACAGATGGCTTTAAATTCATGAAGGAAAGTTACTAGCATTGGTGACTAAAGGGTGCCTCCACTATCAGAGGTATTAAAGCTTTGAATGCCTGTGCTAGGAGGCAACATCAGGGAAGGTCTTGGCCTCTAGGCCATTTCTAGCCCTTTAGACTTACTGGCCAGTGTGAGGGCTGTATGGATCTCTGGTCTGATCCAGCAAACTTTTTGTTGTGTTCTTATTGTAAAAGTACATGAGTGTAAAGCAGGACTGTATACATATAGTGTGTTTCAGCTTCTTTTGTTGTTTAAGTTTGGAATTTGAGTAATGAGAGCAAAGCACATTCCCTGAAAGATGATCCAGGGTTGCTGAGGAAGAACAAGCTAAAAATGAATCTGTACAAGACATAGTTGATGTTGCTTTTCCCGAATTAGATGGCATTGTAGTGAAGACAAACTCAGCATTTTATTGGATCCTCCATAATGTTTTTATTTTATTATTACTATTTTTTTGCTTGGGCATGGTGTGGAAACTAGTTCACCTCCATTCTTCTTTAACTGCAAGTCTACACATTCTACATGGAAATGCCCTTATTGGAGAGAGCCCAGAGGTGGAAGCTTATTCCTTCTACCTGAAGTAACTTCATAGGCTTCCCTTATGATTCTGAGGTCACTTCAAGTTGCATACTCTGACCTGTCACTATCCCTGTCCCAGGATGAACAGGTTCTTTCAGAATTTCCTCCTGTTGGACCTCCTTCCCCTGGTCCACAAGCTGTATAAGTCTGATCTTTTTGCAGGGTTATTTGCCTAGGATGAGGGTTATATAAGATGCCTCTGCATATGTTGCAGGCTATTCAGGTTGGGGTGTGTATTTGAGTTTGGGCAAAGTCAAGGATGGATCTTCCTTTCCAAAGGTTCTGGGTTTTCCCTAGGCTTGCCTACAGTTCTCTAGAATCTACGTTTCATTCTCCCCAGTGTAAACAGTAAGTCAAGGTGTCTGTCAGAGGTCAGCCATATCTGTCAACAAAACATTAAAATAAATTGTGTTGAATGTACATTAAGCCAAGATGCCAAAGGATTCTTAGTCTGCTCTTGTGTTTTTAAATACTTTGACAAAGGTGTGGTGATGATCATGAAAACAGGAGATAGTAAAAGGATGCGGGTTGTTAATCTAAGCTTTTGGCATTTGTTTATAGAACTATGGAGAAGAGTGGAAATAAGAACAGATAACAGCAAAGGAAAGCAGCCACCTTTTATGCAACAAAGAAATTTCTTTAGGGCTTTGTTAAAACTGGGTAGGGTATTTTTCCTGTTCTAAGATCATTTTTTCATACTAAAGTATGATAGGAAAATGAGAGCAGATTAGATAGATGCTTCTTAGATTATCACATTTTTAATCTATATATTACAGCAAGTCAAATGTGTTTATATCAGTTGCAGTTTGCTGGAAAGTGCCTTTAAACCAAATAGAAAAATTATAGCAGAAAGATAGAGAACAGCATCATCCAATAACAGTTTTTTATGAAGAAGTAGGGGAGGGGGAACACAAAGCAAAATGTATATCTAGTCCTATTTTGGTACTGATGAATGAACAGAGCAGTTTTCTCCATTATATGGTGGACAAGGATTTATTTTTTGTTTCAGACTTACCAGATCAAGTTCTGAGAGTTTTCAAAGCAGACCAGCAAAGTCGCTACATTATGATCAGTAAAGACACAACTGCAAAGGAAGTGGTTATTCAAGCAATCCGAGAGTTTGCTCTAACTACCACACCCGATGCATATTCTTTGTGTGAAGTCTCAGTCACTCCAGAAGGCGTAATCAAGCAAAGGAGGCTTCCAGATCAACTTTCCAAGCTTGCTGACAGAATACAGCTTAGTGGAAGGTGGGAATGCCCCATCTCAGTTAATAAATTAGCTTTTCAAATATGTCACATTCAGAATATTCTGTTTAATATTTGGGAAATTTCATTTCCACAGGTATTATCTGAAAAACAATATGGAGACTGAAACATTGTGTTCAGATGAAGATGCTCAGGAATTGCTGCGAGAGAGTCAAATTTCTCTACTGCAGCTCAGTACTGTTGAAGTGGCTACCCAGCTTTCAATGCGTAACTTTGAACTGTTCCGTAACATTGAGCCTACAGAGTACATAGATGACTTGTTTAAGTTGAAATCTAAAATTAGCTGTTCTAACTTGAAGAAGTTTGAAGAAGTAATTAACCAAGAAACCTTTTGGGTAGCATCTGAGATTCTGCGAGAAACTAACCAGCTGAAAAGGATGAAGATAATTAAGCACTTCATTAAGATAGCATTGCACTGCAGGGAATGCAAGAACTTCAACTCCATGTTTGCAATAATAAGGTAAAGAAGACTAGAATTCTTTATTTTCTATGGTTTCACACAGCATTTGTAAGGTTTAGGATCTAAATTGATACTTTGTAGTAAAAAGGTACTAGCCAGTTTGGTGTAGTAGTTAGGAGTGCAGACTTCTAATCTGGCATGCTGGGTTCAATTCTGCACTCCCCCACATGCAGCCAGCTGGGTGACTTTGGGTTCGCCACAGCACTGATAAAACTGTTCTGTCCGAGCAGTGATATCAGAGCTCTCTCAGCCTCACCTACCTTACAGGGTGTCTGTTGTGGGGAGAGGAATGTGAAGGCGAGTGTAAGCCGCTTTTTCCCTTCGGGTAGGGAAACCAACTCTTCTTCAAAATATCACAGGGGGGGGGGGTTGTATTAACATTACAAAAATAATTTGCCTTGAGATAATCTATGTCATATGTCCTCTAAATTGGGTAGAGGAAATGTGTGGGGTGTGTATTTCTTTCAAAAACAATGTAATGTTTAAATAACCACCATATGTGTGCCTTTACCACGTATCTATCTGTAAGTATTTCTAAAACACTGCACAAACAGACTGTCTATTGGATTGGATTTGAGAAAGGAAATACAATTTGGAGGATAGGGTGTCTAGTATGAAATTCCCTGACCGCACTTCATCTATAACTATATATATGAGGTATTATTCTGTTTGTGTGGATGCATGCATTCAACATTATTAATTTCAAGGATATGTTTATAGGCACCAGTGACTCTAGTTGTCAGCTGGATAGGTTCCCAGGATGAATGATGAAAAGTAGCCAGCAGAAGTTAATTGTTAAATTCTCAGTGTTTCTTTTTGAGAGCACTTGATGTATTTCTCAAAACAAAATTTGATTCTGAATTGTCTGATTAGTACCGTATTTCGAACCTTCCTTTTTGGAAGGAAAGTTGTGGACAGATTGCTTTTTACTGATTCAGATACATCTCTGTGCTTATAGGTCTCTAGTTTGATTTCTGATCCAAATGTAGTCCCAAAACAATGAATAGCTGTTCATTGCTTCTCTTAACACACTCAGCATGTACATATCAGATGCGGATGTTGTAACTAGGTAACTTGTCATTTCTATAAGACTTCCTTCAGGTTGCCTTAAGCTTCTAACTTTATTCTTTTGCGGATACCTCTTCAAGATGAGATGGATTCTGATTGTGAGTTACCCACAGTATATTAATGATATCCACTTTCTCTGTGGCTTGGAGCCTACAGAATGTTTGTAAAGACTTTTACTGTACATGAGAACAGGATTTAGAAAAATAGTATAATGCTAAATGTGGATGCCTTTGGGGCAAGCTGTCATTTAATGAAGTGTCAGCAAGCACCTAGACTGTTCTTAAAAAACAAAAACCCTTCATTGGATTAAAAAAAATCCCATGTAATTCAAAACTGGCAGCTATCGTAACCTCATGACCTCTACCCTAAATTACAGTAAAAAAGTCAAATTTGTAAGCAATCTCAAGCAGGACTGGAATGGATTACCACTGATTCAAGAATAATTCTAAATCACAACTAGAATTTTTTTTGTCATTGTTATCTAACTCGATGAGGTAAGACACCATTGCTCAGTAAGTAAATGGATTTGATAATTAGGGGCCTCTTACAATCATTAGTCGGGTCTGAAATAATTTGATCACCAATTAAGGCATTTTGGTTGTCCATTTTAACTGCTGACACTGTTGTAGGAAGCAAAGCTGAATGTCAGATCTGGAACTCTGATAACTGAGGGCTTTTATAATAAATATCACCACTGCATACAAATGAACATGTCTAGTTGATGTCTCTTCTGGAACTCTGGTAATAACATGCTCCTTTTGCTTAGTACTAAGGAGATGATTCATAGTGTTCTACAGCTGCAATTGCTGAATAGTCTTTACTGTACTACTCATTGCAGTTCTTCCATCTGGCAGTAACAAATGCTTACTGATGATCATGGCAACATCTCTACTTAAAAGTATCCCTTGTTTATGTGTGTCTGTTGCCCTTCTACTGTTTGAAAGACAACATCGCAATGTGTCTGACAGTTTTTTTGTAAAACAATGAAACTCTATTTTACTTCTACCAATTCCTGTTGCGATTAACCTTCAGCTCACGAGAACTGTTCAGATATGTCCATTTTAAATACTTAAAATGTATAACCCTTGAAACCAGAATATGTATTAACTAGTACCAGATTTAATGGCTTCATTAAATGCTTTAACTATTTTTCTTCTTGCTTCACGATTTTTTTATTTATTAGAACATATTTGTGAAATTCTTTGCATGCAAGTTTAAATTTAAATGGGGGTCAATTTAATTATTTCAGTGGCCTGAACTTAGCTCCTGTTGCAAGACTTCGTACCACTTGGGAAAAACTTCCAAGCAAATATGAGAAATTGTTTCAAGATCTTCAGGATTTATTTGATCCATCACGTAACATGGCAAAATACCGCAATGTCTTGAACAGCCAAAACCTACAGCCCCCAATTATTCCACTGTTCCCTGTAATAAAAAAAGACCTTACATTCCTTCATGAAGGTAAGTAAAAAACAAATGATTTATTGTTTTCTAAATTGAAGACTAGTGGCAGATGACATACTTATTTGTGCCTAACTCTTTTACCAATGTAGGCAATGATTCTAAAGTGGAAGGTTTGGTCAACTTTGAGAAACTACGAATGATTGCAAAAGAGATTCGCCATGTGGGCCGAATGGCTTCTGTTAACATGGATCCTGCTTTAATGTTCAGGACTAGGTGAGGTTGTTTTGATCTTAACAGACATATATATAGTTATACTGAAATTATTTTTTTACTACCAACAGAAGTTAATGTGCTTTGCGGTCAGTCTAAGCATGAGTCCAAAAGTTGAGAAGGAGTCCAGTTCACATTATTTCTGTGGCTGCAGCTTATTTAATCATTACCATGTATTACTAGATGCATGCATCTGAAAATGAGCAGTAATTTTTTAAACTATTTTAGTGATATTTTTGTAGCAAATGTGTCCACAACCTCTTACAATGTAGATTAAGCATCCAAATACATATGACAAATGGTAAGTAACTCCTAATTTCATGTAGTCACAATTCAGCTGCCCTTTGTTTAGAAACACACACATCCTGCTTTTTTGTGGTATTTTATTTTTCCCTGAGGCTTGCCAGCTTCAACCACGTGGCACAATAATACAGTTCTGTGCAACTGAGCAGCTGTATTTTGCCTTTTAAAAATTACTGTTGCAGTTTAATGGCTACATTCATGAAGAACACTCTTCTCTCTTTGCATACATGCTGCTCACACAAATCAGGTGTATATCACCTTTGCAGCTGAAGCTGTTGCAGGGAGTTGATGAAGAAGTGTGCCTCTAGAAGTGTTACCATGCTGCTTTTTCAAAAGCAGCATGAAGGCCTGGAATTGAAAGTGCTTTGGTGAGACTTTATTTAATACTTTAGAAGGTGGGGTATTACACATGCTCTCTGGAACACACCAGGATGTCAAATGGCTGAGATTTAATAAATGAATATGAGTAGCATATATTCATTCTCATTAATTATCAATTAGTTAATGTGACTTTGTTTTGTCTAATATTAACCTATAAAACCTTATGATAACTTTATAAATTACTTTTGCTTATCAATAAAGGATAATTTCATTTTAAAATTAATTTGGACATCTGAAAACATGCCACTTAGTTCAGTTTATAGGAAATGCATGCATAAGCAAAGTATAGTATATGAAACTTGAGAAACAAAGAATCATTGAAATATTATTGTGAAATCTTGCAAATTATTGCAAAATGCAAATCTTGTTGCTCTGCCAGGACCTCTCCTCTAGGTTTGATGCAGGAAGTGAACTAGAGGTTACTCGACTGTCTCAGAGTCCTACTATGGACCACTTTAGTCCTCTCTCCTTAGCTGAAGTAGACAAGGCCTTGGTCCAGCCAACCACATTTCTTGACCGGTTTATCATGGCTGATAAAAACTGGCAGTGAGATCCAGGTTCCTCTCCAGGATATTAGTAATCTGTCCCTGAGCTCAGGGATGTTACCAGAGAATCATTGGTAACCTTTCTTGAAAAAAACAAACGATGTGGATTCCTCCAACTCAGCAAGTTACTGCCCAGTTTCACATCTAGCGTTCCTGGGCAAGGTGACAGGCAGTGGCAAGACAACTCCAGGGATTCTTGGAAGAAACTTCAGCTCTTACTCCTTACCAGTCCAGATTCTGACCTGGCCACAGAGTGGAGATGGCTCTGGTCACCCTGAAAATCTCCAGAGAAAGCAGCACCTAGGTGGGTTGGCACTGCTACTTTTATTAGATATGACAGTAGCATTCAGCACGATCAGTCACAAGCTCTTTACCCACCACCTAGCCATCATAAGAATTGGAGACACAGCCTTGAAAAGGCTGGAGTTATTTCTCCACAATTGGTAACAGAGGCTAGCAGTAAGGGGAAGTAGTCCTAACATTTGTGGAATCCCACTGAGAGCCGTACTGTCCCAGATGGTATTTAATATCTATATGTACCCCCTCACCTAACTGGTCTGGAGTATGCTGATGAAATCCAGCTATTTTTGTTAATGGACAACCAACTGTCAACATCCCCAGACAATCTTGTCTGGTATTTGGTGCTGTGGCAGATTGGCTGAAGCAGAGTAGTTTGAAGTTGAATCTAGCCAAGACAGAGGTATTCTAACTGGGCCAGAATACAGAGAGACAGGTGATACAGTTCCCAGTACTTAATGGGGTGCAGTTAACACCAGTGCCTTTTATCAAGAGTTTGGAGGTAATTTTTGACCCCTCTTTATGGAGGCCCAAATCGCAAAGACAACCCACCTAGCTTTTGTACCAGGCTTTATTCCATTTGCACCAAGCAAGGCAGCTTGCACCTTATCTCTCAACCTGTACCTAGCCAGAGTGATTCATGTGGTAGTCAACTGTAGACTAGACTTCTGAACCTTGCTCTACACAGGGCTGCCCTTGAGACTGCTCCAGAAACTCCAACTGGTCCAAATTGTAGCAGCTCAGGTTCTGACAGTGACTCAGTGGAGAGCACACGTAACACCAGTGCATTCCCAACTGATTTGCTCCAGGTTGGGGACTGAATTAGGTTCCAAGTGCTGGGATTAACCTTTTGAGCCCTAAACAGTCTAGAACTGGTATACTTGTGGGAATGTCTTTTCCCTTATAATCCCTCAGAAGCATTAAGATCTTTGGATCATCACCTGCTCAGGATCCCCAGCCCAAATATTGGCCTTGGCCCCAGCCTGGCAGAATAACTCAAGCCATCCAAGATGGAGTCCTGTGGCTAAGCAAGGCAGGGCCAGATCAGGAAGTGTGTCTCCCATGCTTGGACGGGGTGCAATTGGAAATCTCACCCTCAGCAGGAACTTGGGGGTGGTCTTTGTTGCTTCCTTGTTTATTGAGGCGCACGTCACAAGAGTAGCCCAGTTGGTGTTTTTCCATCTTCACCAAACGAGGCTATTAGCACCCTGTCTGACCCCAGAACACCTAGCCACAGTGATCCATGTGGCGGTCACCTCTAGACTAGACTTCTGTAACTCACTCTAAGTGGTCCTATCCTTGTTCTTGATCTGGAAGTTGCAGCTGGTACAAAATGCAGCTTCAAGGGTTCTTACACAAACAGCTTGGAGAGCCCACATCCAGCCAGTGCTGAGGCAGGTGCATTGGTTGCCAGTGAAATTCCGAATCAGGTTCAAGGTCATGGTTTTGACCTTCAGGGCCATTTGTGGTCTGGACCCAGCATATCTGAGGGACCATTTGACTCCCTATTGTCCTCACAGAGCTCTCACCTCTGCAAGTTTAAACAGGTTTGGTGATCAACCAGGACCAGGTCCTTTTCAGTCCTTGCCCCTACCTGGTGGAATGAGGTTCCTGCTGGAGATACCATAGTTCCACAGGGCCTGAAAGACACAGCTCTTCCGCCAGGCATTTGGTTGAGGCCAGGGCATAGAACATATATATGGCCCCTCCTCCAAATCTTCAGATTTCCAAATCTTGAACATTTTATTGAACTAACGTCTGATATCCTCCCTGTGGCACAGAACTTGGTCAGCCAGTTGAACCTCATGGGGTGGTTTGGGGAGTCAGGTTTGTTGGGAAATTTTACTTGGGGGCTTTAGTGGATTATATTATATTATTATTATGATAACACTATATATTGGAGGTTGAAGTCAGTAGTTGCATATGTAGCTTAGACTACAATTTTTCATTTGAGTACATTTGTACATTCTATGGAGTTCTTGTAATAAGGCTGTTGTGGGCTTTCTTGTACTGCTTGTCCTTATCTTTTTCTTCTGAGCTTATAACCTTTCTCTGTCTCTTCCTTAAATCCATGCTACAATATTCATGGCTCTCACTTGCAGGAAGAAGAAGTGGAGAAGTTTGGGGTAAGTGGTTGCAGAGGAAACACACAGACAAGCATTATTTCCTGGACATCTGCATTATTTCTTCTTGCTTCCCTTAATTTTCTGATGCTCTGGCATTTCCTTTTTTAACCCATTTGTTCTTGCATTAAACTTAACCCAGTACTGCTTGTGCTTGTGGACAGCAATCCAAGAGCTGTGAAACTTTACAAAAAAGCAAGTAATGATAACCATAGTTTCATCCAGTAGCCCCAAAGTTGCCATTCTCAATAAGACTAGTGTTCAAAATGGGGTTGTAGAATGGTGGTTCAGATACTGCATAAATGAACAGAACCATCTAAAGTCTCATATTGTATTAATTTATCTATGACACATTTTACAGCTCAACTAACTAAATCTTTCTACAAAACAGCCTTCATTTTATGCTGTTAACAAATTAGAAACAAAATAGCTATCATTCATGAATACAATCAAATTTGCATGCTGTTTTCCTGTTAACTAATAGAACATTGTATTTAACATTAAATTCTATTTAATATTTGCAATTCAAATACAGAGGGCTGTTGAGGTATGTTATAAATTGAATAAAATATTTTAATATGCACCCTCAGAAAGTATATTGTGAATTCTGCCTGCTGCATTTTGAAGTTCAGCTTCAGTGATACTTTGAACACCCTCATTAGTCAGGTATATAGATATATATGCACCAGTATAGCTGAATTAAGAGTGTTCTTGATTCTTAACTTTCTCTATGTTGTAGCTGTATGACTTACTTGAATGAGGCATGTAAGCTTTGACATCATGCAGACCTTTGCATGTTTCAAGTTCATTGAGAGATACTGTGATAAGCCAAGTTACACATTTATCATCTTGTCTTGTTTCACCCCAGGTCTCTCAGTCAAGGTAGTACAAACACAGCAGTGCTTGATGTTGCACAAACAGGTGGACACAAGAAACGAGTCCGTCGCAGCTCATTTCTCAATGCCAAAAAACTATATGAAGATGCTCAGATGGCTCGTAAAGTCAAACAATATCTCTCTAACTTGGACCTGGAAATGGATGAAGAGAGCCTCCAGGCATTGTCCCTACAATGTGAACCAGCCAGCAATACATGTGAGCAATTCTCTTTTAAAAATGAGAGAATTATAAGGGGAAATTGTAGAAATACCTTGTTTCCCTTTTCTGTTCTATGGCAGGATATGGTTGTCTACCATTCTACAGTTTTGAAACTCTTAAGAGTAGGAAAGTGCTGTTCATTATTTCTGCTATTTCTTCCCAATTGATTTTTTCTGAGGTGAGGGGTGATGGTGGTCCAGTGTAATTGTTATAGTATAACTTGTTTTGAGATGGCAAGATTATCACTTGATTAGATCATTGTAGAAGCACTTAGAGGAACTAAAAAATCTTAAATAGGATGGTTGTTGTCTTAAAGTTGGTTTTCAAAAATTATACTGTGCAAAAATTATACAACTAAGGGTTTTTTAATGGTAGTATAGCTATCGTCCACATCCTGAATTATGTTTGATGTTGGTCTGAATACCAGAAGAGAATTCATTCATTCCACCCTCAGTATTGGTCTTTACTTTTGACTTGTCCCCCCCCCCCCCCAAATTCTGGATCAAGTCTCACATAATCTTTACTTGCACATTCAAACTGTATAATATGAACATGGGTGCAGGAGCCATGGTCAATTTGGTATAGTGGTTAAACACAGGGGCTTCTAATCTGGCAAAGCTGGGCTTGATTCCCCACTCCCCCACATGCAGCCAGCTAGGTGATCTTGGGCTCATCACAGCACCAATAGAGTTGTTCTGACCAAGCAGTAATATCGGGGCTCTCTCAGCCTCACCTACCTCACAGGGTGTCTGTTGTGGGAAGATATAAGAGAATGTGATTCTAAGCCTTTTTGAGACTACTTCAGGTAGGAAAAGGCAATCTATAAGAACAAACTATTATTATTATTATTATTATTATTATTAATCTGGCCAGTGTTTAATAATCAAGAATTCTCAGAATAGTCTTGACTGCAATACATTAAAATTATATTTTGTTATATTTTTGCTGAAGTACCCAAGACTCCAGGGGACAAACGGTCTGGAAAGCCTGAAACATCTCCAGTTGCACATAGGTCAGGTATACAGCAGAAGGTGCAGCAGCAACAGCAGCAGCACAAGGCAAACCAAGCATTGCAGGTTCCTGCTGTATCTCTTTATCCCTCTCGTAAGAAAGTACCAGTCAAGGACCTCCCACCCTTTGGTAAGTGATGTGAGAGCCAAGTTAATGTTTCAGTATTATATTTTCACAGAATTTTACTTTATTGAAGCAGCTGCAAACAAAGATTTAAAATACATTTTAATTAAGTCATTTAATTTAATTGAGTAGATTATTTTGCTCCTGGCCATTTAGACCATTGAGTGCTGCAGTGACAGTCTTGGATCCTGCAAACTAGCAGTGGAAAACACAGTCTATAATCCTCCCCACCCTTCTTTCTTCTTGCAGCTATTTGAGATCCCAGGTAGGTTTATTCTTGGGGTCAAGGGATATACATGTTCTTCTGTCTGAGTGATGTATTGGAGAGAAGGAACGGAATGAGATCATTTTCTGCCTATTGTACAAGTGGAGGTCTGCTCATGGAAGAAAGAGCAAGGACTGATTCTACCCCTCCTCACTTTGTCCACCATTAATGAGCACATACAAAATTGGAGTTTTCCAGATTTCAGCTCTTCATACTAGATCAGGGGTATAACTGACACCATTTGTATCCCATCTAAGATACCCTGCTTGTTAACTGTCAGGATGCGAGGTCATGTTACAGTGCTAGCCCCCACATTTCTTTAGATAGTAGAACTGTTTGGCCCCTGACTTCACTGTGAACCAGAAGGCCAAGAAGGAAAAAAGCTTGGTTTGTCTTTGTAGCTTCTGTGGAGTCCCACATGTGACTGTGTGTGCACAGGCCTCCTGCAGAGAGGACCTACAAGAGCTTTCTAGTCTAAGAGATTGTTCTCCCCCTTCCATCTGGAACCTGCTTTTCCCACCCCAGTGGGCATGTGACTGGGAGAGGGAGAACAATCCTCCCTCAGTCATGAGTTTTTTCTCTCTTTGATTTTCAGTGGTCCTTCTCCTTAGCTATCATTGGAGAATGGCCCTCTTTAAAAAAACGTGCGGACTCCAGCACTGTAATGGCCCAGCCCAATAGGCACTCTTTGTGCCTACAGGGTTTGGGAAAAGAGCATACAGCTGTGGCATGTGATCACCGCCACCTGTTTACACTGAAGGCAAGGAATGAAGGGGCCTACCGAACAAAAGTGGCAGTTTGGGAGAAGGTTCTGGGAGCCTAGCAAATGTAAACATGTGTGTTTTAATGGCATTTTAATTTATTATTTAAATAGTGATTTTATTTTACTGTAAACCGCCCCAAGGGCAGTATATAAAACAAAAAATGAATAAATTATGAACCTACAGTGCAATCTGTTGTGGGCCAGACAGTTTGCCACACAGCCAAGATACTTGTTACATAGTCTTAGTCACAGCCTAGTCTACCTCACAAAATTGTGCCCGTATAAATGACGGGGGGGAATTATGTGCTTCAACGAAAGGTGTGATAAACTATGCTGCGTTCTATGCTTCAACGAAAGGTGTGATAAACATGTCATTTCAGTGATTTCAGTGTTATGTGTGATGACTGTATCTGTTCAACACATCTTCCAAAAACGGGAATGGTATGGATGCATTTTGTTTACAAGAAGTCCCTTTTTCTTTTATTAAAGGCATAAACTCCCCACAAGCTTTAAAGAAAATTCTTTCACTTTCTGAAGAGGGAAGTTTAGATCGTCATAAGAAACAAGCCGAGGACACAATTTCAAATGCTTCTTCACAGCTGTCTTCTCCCCCCACTTCACCACAGGGCTCTCCAAGAAAAGGTACATAAATACCTTTAAATATTTGTTTTCTTTCCCTCTGTTTTTCCTGCATAGCCATGGCTGGCAATAACAAATGTTTGCTACTTTTATTATAATTATTATTATTTATTAGGTTTGCATCCCTGCCCTCACCAACATCTCAGGGCAGCCAACAATGTGATTAGATACAGTATAAAAATACATTCAAATACAATATCTTAGAACAGTAAAATACACCAAATTAAAAGACTGGGCAACCAAATCAAACACCTAATGGCCACATACGTAGGTTCACTCAGTTGGTTTGTGGAGCAATTTCCAGTGCTGTAATGGAAGGTATGTTGGGGAAGCCCATCAGATGTATATTGTGCGACGCACTTAGTGGTTGTGCTGGCCTTAACCAAAGGCTTAGCGGAAGAGCTCCCATTTTACAGACCCTGTGGAACTGTTGGAGCTCCAACAGGGCCCTGATCTCACTTGGGAGCTCATCCCACCAAGCCAGAGCCAAGATCGAAAAGGTCGTAGCCCTGGTTGAGGCCAGACTTGTCTGGGGCCAGAGATCACCAGCCTGTAGGCATTGGCTAAGCGTAAAGCCCTTCAGGGGACAGATGGTCCTTTAACCATGTTGCCTCTTGTGTAGTCAAGCTGCAGTATTAACTTCTTATCAGTCCAGTCCAGCAGGGCAAATAAATGTTCAGTTGACTGCTTGAACTATGGCTTGCTTGGCGCAGATGTAACATTGAAAGCATCGTTGAAAACTCTCTTCAAATAATTGCTTCATACCCTGGTTTATGGTCTGTCAGTCAGATGTAACACTGATCCAGTGTTCTGTGTGTGAGGGAGGGATATCTCACTCTAATTATATCCAGATCTATCTGATTCTTTTTTCTTTTACTCAAATGCCTTGCCTTGAAAAGTAGGTGCTGTTATGCTCCATTATAGCTTTTGTCCTTACCATAAGCAATTAAAATCAAAAAGTAACCATTTACAGGACCTCTTTTATTTTGAATTCTTATCTCAATATTGAAGGTTTATTGCGGAAATCTTCAGATTGATTTAAATGATTCTGTTCCTTGTGCAGGTTATACTTTGGCTCCCAGTGGTACAGTGGATAACTTTTCAGACTCTGGCCACAGTGAAATTTCTTCCAGATCTAGCATTGTCAGCAATTCTTCATTTGACTCTATGCCAGTTTCAGTACATGATGAAAGGAGGCAGAGGCATTCTGTCAGCATTGTGGAGACTAACCTTGGAGTGGGAAGGATTGACAGAAGAGCCATGCTTGAACCAGATCAGTACAGCCTAGGGTAGGAATTACTTGCCTGCTTTTTACATTTATTAGGTATACATGTTCTAGGACTTCATTTTTTCCTTCTTCCTTTTGAGAGCAGGCTTCATTTGGGTTTTGTGGCATGAGTCATGTGCTTCTCGGTGAGTCATTAGTGAAGCTTACCTTTCGGTAAAAAGTGAAAACACTACATTCCTGAACTCCTGTGACTATAGCATGGCCGTAATATACTTTTATCATGATTCTATTAATTATGTTTGTTGTAGCATTCACATTTAATTTACTAACAAGCAGCCCACCTAATTCAAGTTGGGAGCTGTTAAAAGAATAATTAAGAAGGCATCTGCTGGATGCTAAGAATTTTTATTTTATTTATTGGTTAAATTTATAGCCCACCTTCTTCCTAGGACTCAAATTAGGTTGCATATAAAAATATTCCCATGAAACTCAAACCCAAAAACAGCATTAGTCCAAAAATACTGAGACGTAAAAATCCCTTCTACCTCCCACAGTCATCTAACAAGGGTGAACTAAATATTATAGCGGAGAATGAGGGCGGCCCGTTGATCTTGCTAACCCAGCCTCAACCATAGACGTGGTGGAAGACCTCCATTTGACAGTTCCGTCAAGGCCTTCAGCTCTCCTGGGAGCTCATTCCACCAGGCTGGGGCCAGGTGTGTATCTCTGGAGCCAGGAATCACTAACAGATTAGTACCCACAGAGTGCCCTGCACAGGGCATAAGCTGACAAGCAGCCCCTCAGACTGGGCCCGAGCTGCGGATGACCTTAAAGGTCAAAACCAGAATCTTGAACTTGATCCAGGCCAGAACTGTACCAGCTGGAGTTTCTGGGTCAAGGACAGGGGCAGGCCAATTTATACTTAACATATGACTCATTTCTAGTCAAGTTCCTGCCAGCAGTCCCTTTCCCAAGATTTCTAAATTGAGGTGGGCAGCTGAGGCAGTTGTGCCTTTGGCTTTAGGTCTGAGCACTGCCTATCCATGCATGGTAGCATTCGGCATATTAGAAAGCACGGAAAATGCAAGGGAAGTCTTGTTCTACTAAGACAGTGAAGCTTGTTTAGTTCTTTTCCATGCAATGTAGGTGGTAACAGCATATTCCCAAGATTCTTAGATTCAGAATTTTTCTCTTTGTAATGTCTGAAAGGAATTTTGATATGATGCTTCATTTGTTTAACAGCACATTAGAAGTCTGCTCAGCAGTTACTCCCTTTTTTTCTTGGGTGGTGGCACCAATCTATTAACAGAAAGCTGCTCTGTACTTGAAATTGAACAAGCTACTTTGTAAATACGTTGTGTATGGGCAGGAATGCTATGCCTTTTCCATGCATTAACTGGGAGGGTGGATATAGTAGATTAAAAAATGCCTTCCATTTGTAGTCAAGTAATGAATATTGCACAGTTCCTTTCATATGCAGGATGCCAGTGGCTATACCGTGCATCATAACTCCTTTCATTGCTGTGTCTTTTAGCTCCTATGCACCATTGACAGAGAACAGAGGCTTGTATGCTGGGGCAACTATGCTTTCTTCTCCCAGTACAGAGGAGCTGTCACAGGATCAGGGAGATCGAGCATCACTGGATGCAGCAGATAGCGGACGTGGCAGTTGGACTTCTTGCTCAAGTGGTTCTCATGACAACATACAGACAATACAACACCAGCGAAGTTGGGAGACTCTTCCTTTTGGACATGCTCATTTCGATAGTTCAGGCGATGGGGCAGGACTGTGGGCCTCAGGCAGCCACATGGACCCGATGATGTTCTCCGATCATGGCACAAAGTATGGCAGGCAGAGTCAAGGTAGGGAGGGCCTTGATCAAGCACAGTCCAGAGCAAGCTGGGCATCCTCCACAGGCTACTGGGGAGAGGACTCTGAAGGTGATACAGGCACCATAAAACGGCGGGGTGGGAAGGATGTATCAATTGAAGCTGAAACCAGTAGCATAACATCTATAACAGCAGAGGATTCAAAGCCAGTCCCCATGCCAGCTCATATAGCTCTGACAACAAGTAATGCAAAGGGTCTTATTGGTAAGTTTAACTTTGTTTACCACCAAGTATCCTACATATTTGTTGTAAATCTGAATTACTTTACAAATATTTTTCTTTTACTCTTTTTTTTAAAAAAAAGCAAAACAAATCATACCCATATGTCACGTTTTGCTTTTTTCAGTAAAGTTTTTTGTCCTGTGAAAAGTGATGGGTTCTATTGTAAATATTTTTGTTAAGAAGCTTCTTGACCACATCATGGATCACACACCTCAGTTAATACCAGCACTATTTTTATTCCAACATATTTATATGCTTAGGTCAGCTTTTTTTTTTTTTTTGCCCTTAAAAAAAATGTGCTCCTATTTTTGTTTTCTGTCAGCAATGCCAATAGATTGTTTAGAAATCCTCTTACCAGAGAGAATTGCAAATTATTTTTCACAAGTTTCTTTTCCACTGTAATGACTAGTATAGATGTGGATATGTATGAGGTGATCTAATGGTTTGGAGTGCCCTTAACTACAGGATATGTTAAATCATTTTAGAATACTAATGATTTCTTTAGTTACATTGCATTTTTCCAGATTTTTTTTTAACTTCATATATACTAGTTAATAAATAAGCAGTTAAAAAAGGTAAAGGTATCCCCTGTGCAAGCACCAGGTCATGTCTGACCCTTGGCGTGACGCCCTCTAGCGTTTTCATGTCAGACTCAATACGGGGTGGTTTGCCAGTGCCTTCCCCAGTCAGTACCGTTTACCCCCCAGCAAGCTGGGTACTCATTTTACCAACCTCGGAAGGATGGAAGGCTGAGTCAACTCATGGGCACTCCGGGGTCATTCTCAGCAGCCATCAATAATATGCATGAACCAAAATTATGTCAGTTATCTCAATCAGAGTAATTTTGATTACTTCACTCACTACCTCCTCAAAGGGAAGAAAAAGGCAAAAAACAACCCATTGCATAAATCTAGAGAGGCTTTTAGTTTATATGTATATATATATTTCTTTTTGGACTGATAATTTGAGAGGTCCAAAAGGTATGTATGAAGAATGTTTATATACTTGCATATTGTTTTTGTACCCAGTTTCAGTCACCCTTTTTCAGAAGCTCAGACACACTGCTTGCAAAAGGCAGTCCCAGACAATTTATGGTCTGAAATGGCACATCTTGAAAGTAGGCCATTGCGTAGCCAACTGAATTCAATGACATGAAGTTATAAAGCCATATTAGATTAAGAGCAAGATATGCATTCAGTTAAGCTGAGCTGAAAAAATACCTTACTGGTACCTTACCGGTATTTTTCAGGTATTAATTAAACCAAATGTGTTTGGGTCTTTTTGTTTTGTTTTGCTATTTTCAGCTATCCTAAATGGTCATGCCCAAAAAATATTTGGGAGTTTTCGGTGCTGACAGATACCCGCAGTTGGTCCCATTAAATGCGTTTTGAACAAACCCTCAGCTTGGAGAAAACATTTAATGGTATTGCAAGCCCTTTAAAATGCATTTGAAGTTATGCTGCCACCATGGCTTGCAAATTCTCTCCCAGAGCTCCAGACTCCCTCAGCCCATTAAAAATAATGGTCATCTTAGTCTATAATGGAGATTTAAAAATTTGGCATTCCCAAATATTTACTGAACCCCAACACCATACCAGTATTGAGATTCAGGAATATTGGGAAATACCGGAACCCGAAAAATGCTTTTGGTTTGGAGTTTTTTGCTCATCCATATATTACAATGCTTCTTCATAGGTTGCATGACAGTGCTTATCCAATCAGATTTAGTAATATAGTTTCATATAGCCAAATGATAGTGAGGACCATGCTTTCTACATTATGAGTAATCAAACATTCCTGTCTCATTTTGCAGATCCTCTATGAAATATTACAGTTATATTCACAGATATTTATTTTTTTTGCACGAAGCATTCCCTCCCCCAAAATCTATGGGCTTTCCTAATAGTTTACATTTGTTGTATTTTTGTATGTGAATAGCCCTAGGCAATCTGATTGGAAAGACAATATAAACCATTTTTAAAGTAAATGTATAACTCTGCAAAAGGAATTAATGAAAACCAGGGAACTCAAGGAACAGATATGCTTAAATTTCAATCATACTTTTTGATTATATTGCTTTTATTGAGCCCGTACTTGAAGAGTAGATATAATAGAAATGAGATAAAATTATCATAACATGAAATCAAGAGTTTAGCAATATACACCTGTAATACTTCTGTATATGTAGTTTGAATATAATCTGTTCTATAAAGTATTTCAGTATGCAAGCTGAGTTAGTGCTATTTGCATTTTCTTCTGTTTTCCCCCCTAAAACATGAAGGCAAAGTCATACGTTGCACATTTTTTTATCAGCTGTGTTCTTTAGATATCTAAAGGATTCTTGTTGTCATCCTCTGCATGCATAATTTTAAACCTTTCACTAGCTGGTTTTTCTAATTGTCTCATAACTTACCATATGCATATAGTCACAAGCCAACCAGAACTATACACTTCTAGATCCCATTGATTTGGTTATGAGAACTTCAAATACATATCCAATTCTTTCTTTGAAATTAGTGACATGTACCTGTTCTAAATTTTGGCTGGATTGTATCCATACTTTGTTATTATATGCCACACTGTTATAAAGTCTTAACTTTATTTGAAGCACATCAGAGTTACTTGAATGATGTTAATATAGCCAAAATCCATGGATTCTTAGTGTTTGTGACAAATATGTGTAAATGATCACCATTGCTGATGTTCTACTGTTTTACTGCAGCTCGAAAAGAGGGCCGCTATCGTGAACCTCCACCAACCCCACCTGGTTATGTAGGAATACCTATTGCTGACTTTACAGAAGGAGTTTCTCACTTGGCCCGAAAACCTCCAGATTACAACGTTGCACTTCAGAGGTCTAGGATGGTGGCACGGTCGAGTGAAGCCTCTGGGACTTCGACTTCACAACAGCAATCACAGGGTCATTCATCTAGCAGACCTGTTAACAAACCTCAGTGGCACAAACCAAATGAGTCAGACCCACCACATCTTGCTCACTATCAGCCTCAAGGGTTTTCCACAGAGGAGGATGGTAAAAAGTTTATCACATTTTCAGAATGATACGTAAGAGATTCATTTCCAAAGGGCTTTTTGTATCCAGAAGAGTTTTCACATATCTCAAAAAGTGGCTCTGAGCTCAGATGTATTTCTGTTTTGCTGCTTAATGATTTTCTTGTGAAATAACAGCAGTTAAGATGAGCTGTTAAGATGAGCTGTTCTTGTGGCAAAAACTCTTTGTTTGCAGCCCTGACTTAATGCTGAAATATATCATGCCAAGAAAACAGAAGTTAGTTCTATCCAGCTGTACCTGAAAGTCTCAGGGACCTGTTAGCAACCTCTGAAAGATGTGATAGCTTTCTGTAAGGGCTGAAAGCTCATACCTCATTTTCTTTCTTGTTTGATATGGCATCTAGCTTTGTTTTTAGATGGTCCTTCCCCAGGCATAATTTGTAAGATGTGTATTTATGGTGTAAAAGCCGAGAGAGGTCTCTGTTTTATGCCTAAACCATTATAAAGTCAGTACTGTCTCTGAGACATCTGCAGAGCTCCCAGGGCAAATACCGAACAGATTCAAGTATAGTGAGATTTAATGTTTGTGACAAGTATAAAGTAGGATTTTATTGAATGAATGTAAAGAAAGGGGGAATCACATTGGCTTTAATTAAAGTACAGGGGACAACGCCTCTTTTAACAAGTATTTATGTTACTTGAAGGAAAAGGTTGGGGGAAATACTTTTAAAAAGCTTCTTCATTTAATGGAATTCCAAATGAGAATAGATTTGGGTAAATTAGCTACTTATTTTCAAAGAGCCTGAAATGTATTTCCCTCCTGTCCTATTATGTTTGCAGAAGAAGAACAAGTTTCTGCCGTTTAAGAACTGGGGCTTTCTGGATCCCGGGTGAGCTAACATAAAGGAGAGCACAAGACGACGCCCCCAGTACAGGAGCCTTGGAACTCTAGTGAAAGGATGGTGGACCTGTTTGCCTCCTTCCCTGCCTTAAAGCAGCATGGGGCTTCTTCTCCCCCTTCTTCCCACCCCCCACCCCCTTATTCCCCTTGCATGTGAAATACTGTGAAGAAATTGCCCTGGCACTTTTCAAACTGTGTTGCTTGAAATGCACAGTGCAGCATTCTCCCATCTCCCACTGTCGCTGTCTGCCACATCACACAGTATCATTCCAAATTCCAAGGTCAGCGCATCATGACTGCACTCCCCTGAAGCCTGGAAGCATTTTAAAAATTCTTCCTTGGATCTTAATCACAATTGTAGCACTTCATCCTTTTGGGATAATGAGATCAACCAGTTGACAAGCTACATTTGGCCTTTTACCTACTAAGAGATACATGCTGAAATTCTTCAAGTACGCAGTGCTTGTTCACTTGTTTACATTGCCTTTGTTGCTACTCTGTATGTTGTGTTCAGAGGGGAAAAGTTACATCTGCATAATTACAGTATTATTTTGTACTTTTAAGAAGGGTTGCCAGCCTGGACTACTTTTTAAAAAAAGAATATATATATATATATGTATGTATGTAGTGTGTGGCTAAGCAAAGATGGCATAGTTTATAGGGAGGATACAGCCTTTCATTTACCTTGAGCTTCACTCAAAGCACAGCTGACAAATTTTAGCATTGCTGGTGTTTCTTATTTGCATCTATAATAACAGGGGGCTGTTGAGTTTTGCAAGTAAACAGTGGAGAAAGAGGATGTTTTGGGTCCCTTTCCTGTGCCTTGAGGAAGACAGGATGGTGAGCAAAAACATTTGTCTCATTCAGATGACAAATGGCAAACTTACCTTTCAAATAAACTATCTTTCCCTTTTTACTGTCCCCCTGCAAACATGATTCTCACATAGAATTTACCTGGAAAACACTACTGCTAAGGTAATTTGGATGCTAATGCCAGCTCTTAATCCTGATCTAACCATCTCCTTCTTATTGGTTTAGCATGGGGAAATAAAGATGCCATTAAATAAAGAGAAATAATCAGTATAGCTCAACCAGCCTTTGTCCCATGGAAATATTTACAATGGTTTATGGTTTTTAAGGAACACTGCATGTGTAGAGAAGGCCAATGGATAGCAATCATCTGCTCACAGCTGCTATTAGTCCTTGAGTGACTGAATGACACTCCCCTCCCCCCTTCTATTTTTGTGTTGGTTTTGCACAGACTCCGGAAAAGTGAAGGCTGCCAATCCAAGTAGTACTCAGATGTGAGGAACTGCTGGTCTTGGATTTTTTTCATTGAACTCAGCTGATCATATTGATCAGTAGATAAACGTAAATAGCTTCAACTTTTAAAGATCAAATTGCAGTGTTTTTTCACTGTATTGAACAATGTCAGTGCTTTATTTAATTATTCTCTTTCTCCTGTAATCATTGCTTTTTGTCTATTTGCTTATATATCACATTGTCAATTATGCATTTGTAATTTTACATGTAATATGCATTTGCCAGTTTCATGATATAGTCTATGGACCTCATGTGCATATAGCAAGACAGAAGAAACCTAGCTCTATCACAAGTTGCACAAATGTTATATAGGCATTTAAGTAATTGTAGACCATAGGACTGCTAATCTCAGTTCACTCTGTGATGTCAAGTGCAGAATGTACGACTAACTGGTGATTTCCTCATACTTTTGATACTACTTGTACCTGTATGTCTTTTAGAAAGACATTGGTGGAGTCTGTATCCCTTTTGTATTTTTAATACAATAATTGTACATATTGGTTATATATTTTTGTTGAAAATGGTAGAAATGTACTATGTTTATGCTTCTATCCAGTTTGTATGAAGCTGGAATATAAATAAATATAACATTAATGATCCTTGTGTTGTATTTGTGCAATCTGACATGTTTGGTATGACATTTGGGTTAAATTGGGTATTCATGTACATGTGACAGCCAAATGTGTACAATTCAGCTTCACATGTTGGTCCAAATGCTGCTACTGGAGGCTTGTCTATCAATAGCATAGATTAGCATGCAATAGCTACTAGGAATAGGCATCACTGATTCATTTCAGGGTGTGGGTGTTCCCAAATGGAAGCAGAAGCCACAAAATGAACTAGACAGTTTGGGCAGACCCATTTTGCTTTCTCCCCACTTAGAAGCAAGGGGAAGCAAAAGCGAACACACAGCAGACAGGCACACATGCTCTGCTGTGAGGCTGAATGGCTGCCAGCCATTTAAAACCCACTGCTTCATTCCCCTCTGTTTGAAAAGGGGGAAGCAAAGTGGAGATTTTAAATGGCTACCAACCCACCTCACAGCTGATGGGCAGACATGGCAAAGTGGGAAGTTCAAAGGGTTGGCAGCCATTTTAGCAATCCATTTAGCAGAATTAGTCACTGACATGGCTTGCACCCATTTTACCCATGTCAATCACTTAAAACCTGTTTTGTTTTCCTCCATTTCTTAGGGAGGAAGCAAAACAGAGGGTTTAAACAGCCCTGAACCCAACTGGACAAATGTCTGTGAAGTGTTTGGGGGAGGTGCCTCCTCTCAACGTGGGTTCTAGGAGGCACGAACAGGCCAAATTCATGATGAACTTCAGGTTGTGAACCAGTGCATGCTCATTCCTAGTTACACCACCAGCAAATCTTGGTATTCAGAGAAATGCTACCAACTCTTAAGATTTGTAAAGCCCAGATCATACTGATAGATAAGTTCATGTTAATTAAGTTAACTCAACTGTTTGACACTATACTTGGTATAAAAGTAACTGGAGAAGAAAGCAGACTTGAGAAGCCTTTTTTCTCTTTGGTGTTTTTGCCTTTCTTTAAGGTATCCGTGAAGGAATAGACTCACCACTTTCCCCTGTTCCTTCTGGTTGACGAGGGTCAGAAGAACCCTACAACCATTCCATACCTTGCCCTCACCCCCCTGGTGTGCCAAAAATAAACTGGATACCACCTGCTGCCAACAATGATTCAGTGTTACCTGCTAGTCATATGTCTGACACTCTGTGTTACTGTTCACTGAGCTGAGCCTGAGGCCAGGGTAGGCCCCCATCTCCCTACAGCCTATCATGCTCCAGGCTAAACTTTCTCAACTTTGTTTACATTGATAAATCCCTGAGACATTCTTCAGACTTCAAGAAACTCCAGAGGTGGTGTGGTCATGCAGAATATGGTTGGAAGCAAAGCTGTATACACACCCAACTAGGGCCCCTCTCCAGGTCCCTCACTGGCCATTCTGGGAGGGGTGGCTGGGGCGACATGACCATATATGGTCATATCGCGATAAATGTTTAACAAATTTTTAAAATATATTAAAAATTAACTCCTACCCATTTGGGAAACCCTCCCATGGCTGTCAGGAAACCCCAGGGTTGAGAAAGCATGCTCTACGGGTAGCAAACTTCCCCAGTGCCCCTCCCTGTTACAGCATTTCAGATTGTGGGACCAAATAGGCATGATGTTTTCTCCAGAGATCACAATTAAAACATTCAAAATACAAGAAAGTTTAATAAATACAAATATTACCCATGTTCAAGCATTTCAAACTGAGCAAGGGAACAAAGAAAAACAAGCATAGTTATTTTCCTACATTCTGAGCTTATTTTAAAGGATGTTTGATTAGGAGAGGTTAGCTTTATTTGAAGGTACAATATGCTAAAGGTCATCATTGCCTTAATTTTCATGGCTGGTACTTTGTTGTCTCCTGCTGCATGGACACTGGACTTTGTGAGTAAAAATGAAGCTGTTTTGTCCATAAGGTCTTCAAGACAATAGGGTGTTTGAACAGAAAAAGACAGCAATATAAGAAAGAGTTATTGCTGTTGAATACTCATTAAAAACAAGTGATGTTTAATTACAGCTGTTATATGATTGCATATTTGAGAAATCCAAGGTTTTGGTTTTTGTTAGCTCTTGTATGCCGGAATTATTATGCTGAAATATCTCTGGTTACATCATGGAAGAAGTTCAATCTTATAAATATCTGGGAATTGCATCCCGACATTCACTCTCTGACATCTCTATGCTAAAGAGATATCTATGAAAGCCAGGAGTACAGCTGCAATTTTGAGGATTCTTTTTTTCACCAATGGTGCTCAATTTGTCCCTGCATCTTTGGATGCATTTCAGGCAGAAATAATCTCACTGTTTTTTTATGCTATTCTGGTGTGGATTGATAGCCCGGCAAATTTCCATTTACTGGTGGTGACAGATGCATCTGTGGTTATGGTTTTCCTGTCCCAGGAGTGGCAACTCAAGATTTGGCCTATGGTACAGAAGATCGAACAGAATCTTAAGAAAGCATCCTGACATTGGCGAGTATCCTTGGCATATGGTGTCCTGCCATGATGTTTGTGTTTCAACTTTGTGGCTTCTGTGCAGGCACACATGGGACTACATGGGACTATATGATTGCAGGTGAGCCACAGTGAGGAGCTTCCAAGCTTTTCTGAAGAAGCTCTCTCCTCCCCCTGTCTAGAGAAGCCCTTTTTCCAGCTCAATGTATCCTGTGACAGACGCAGGGAGAGCACTCCTTCCCTCAGTTCTCTTCTTGAAGTGCAGAGTGAAAGGGTAAACACATTTCCTGTTCCGCCTCCTTCCCACCCATCCATAGGACCTCCATCTTGGAGGTTTTGAGTTTCAGCCAATTCTGCTCAAGCCATCCAGCCACTGCTTTGAAATATCTGGCGAATGGTTCGGGGGGGGGGGAATCTAGGCGGCCATCCATGAGGAGATAGAGCTGGGTGTCATCAGCATATTCATGACGGCCCAGCCCAAAACTCCAGAGCAGCTGGGCCAGAGGGCACATGAAGATGTTAAAAAGAGTGGGGGAGAGCACCGCCTCCTGCGGAACTCCATAAGGGAGCCTACAGGATCGTGAAAACTCATCCCCTACTGCTACCCTCTGTGACCGGTTATGGAGAAAGGAGTATAGCCAACTAAAGGCTGTACCCCGTATTCCCATCCTGGCCAGGCAGTGAGCCAACTACTCGTGGTTGACCACATCAAATGCGGCTGACAGATCTAACATAATGAGGATGGTTGACCCGCCCCTATCCAGCTGGTACAGGAGGTCATCCAACAAGGCGACTAACATAGTCTCTACCCTGTGGCCAGGACGGAAGCCTGACTGGTATGGATCAAGTGCTCTTCTTTAAAAAATTATGTCCAACAGATAACAATGAGTCAAACACATACAGAGACTTTAAGTAATAGGGCCTTCTCAACTGATGCTTTGCTCATAGGCTGGGGTGCCCATTGCCAAGGGTTGAAGGTGAGAGGGATGTGGCCTAATAAAGAATCCATCCTCAACATTAGCCAGTTGGTACTGAGATCCACCAAACTTGCTCTTACTTCATTTACAGAGATTATCAGAGTAAGGCATGTTTTGATAGTAAGAGTCCATGTCACCGCAAAGTTCTACCTGAGCAAGCAGCGAGGCACAAGATCTTTGCAGAGAAGTCACACTCATTTGGCACTGGACAATAAGACACAGAGTGCAGTTGACAGCTGTTCATGTAGAGGGTCAAAGTGACACTGTACCAGACAGCCTGAGCAGGAACACAAGCACAGACCAAGAGCAGTCCATATCAAACTTCTATCTGGCCCCAACCTTCAAGTAAAAGGGAATTTCTGAGGTAAATTTCTGAGGAGAGTCAATTTGGTGTAATGGTTAGGAGTGAGGACTTCTAATTTGGCATACTGGGTTTGATTCCACACTCCACTACATTCAGCCAGCTGGGTGACCTTGGGCTCCCCACGGCACTGATAAAACTATTTTGACTGAGCAGTGATATCACGGCTCTCTCAGCTTCACCCACCTCACAGGGTGTCTTGTGGGGAGAGGAAAGGGAAGGCGACTGTAAGCCACTTTGAGCCTCCTTTGGGTAGAGAAAAGCGGCATATTAAAACCAATTCTTCTTCTAAATTTATTGGCACCTGTAGACAACAGGAAATGCAGTCTATTCAGCTCCAGAGCAGCCAGGGGTCTGAGGGATCTATGGGGGATGCCTTCCAGTGGTGCTGGTATTGCCACCTATTTTATGCTCTCCCTCTTGAGGAAATCCTCCATAAGAATATTCCCATGATAAAAGTGGACTGATTGTCATGCATTCTCCTTTCTCCCTTCTGGCCCAAAAGGACATGGTTCCCCACATTGTGAAAACTAGCCAGAGGGAGGCACATACAATACCTCCAGATGAAGAGCTCCTACATATAGGCCCTGTTACCATCTGCGGGGTACTGTCTCTGTACCTGACAGCATGGCTAATCCTACAGTAGGGAAATTTGTGAATAAAGTGGAAGAGGGGAGATAACTGCCTTGTGCAAGCCTGCAACGAGGCGGTTATAATTATAAATGGAAGAGATTTGTGCACTGGAATGAGGAAGATGGCCTTGACCCTCAATCATGTAGTTTGAGGATCATATTTGATTACCTGATAGAATTGCGGGAGAATGATCCAGCCGTCTCATCTATAGAAGTCCACCTGGCTACCAGCTCAGCATTTCATGGCTGAGTTAATGGGCAGTTGGTTTTCACTGACCCACAGTCCAAAAGGTTTCTTAAAGACTTGTCTAATATGTTCTGACCTATTGTACTCCCTGCGCCTCAGTGGAGTTTGTCTTTAGTTCTTTCGTGGTTGATGTATAAACCCTGTGAACCCCTGGCCAGCATGGATTTGTCTTTTCTTTTATAAGCCTGTCTTTTTAGTAATGTTTACTTCGGCTAGAATTTACCCATTCTATTATCCCAGCTCATAGAATCTTTGTTTTGCATATAATATTTTTATGGATTTTCCCCATGCCCATCAATTTTAGCTTCCTTTCTCTAGGGATGCTTTGTAGTGTGTTTCATTCTTCAGGTTGTTCAGCACCAGGATAATGTGTGGTTTAAATCTGATGTTCAGCTGAACATGCACTGAATATAACATGAGTATTCGACTTGTATATAAAGTAAAATCAAGTGTACTCTTTACACTGACTGCAGAATTCCTTAGTGTATCATGAGGATGAAGCTACAGTTTTTTTCTTGTTGCCATTATCAATAAAAGATGATATAAGTATACATCCTATACAAGCATTACTAGTCACCTTACTTTATTTCTTTGCTTCTGTTGCTTTGGCAGTTTATTTTTGCACACAGCAAATGGCCTCACAGACACCTACTGGCAATGTGCAATTCTGCAAAAAACAATGTGATACACATGCTATCAATGCACAGTTGGAAGGAAAAATAGTTAGGAAATCCCTGATACTGAGGATTTAAACAAACACTCAGCTTACAGGCCTGAATGGGATGGAATGGTTGAACCAGAGTTATGTAATATATACATTTTTCTACAGTTTATGCCTATAGAGTAGCAGCAGACTAAAGGAGCTGATACAGGGGGAAAAACAAGTTGTTTTTATGAGATACTGTTAAGAATGGGTCAGAACTGCTATTTTTATACCACTGAGTTATGTGTAAATTGTATGCTACTGTACATAGGGTGCAGATCTAATTATTATTAGCCTGTTTCATATGCATTATATTGTAGTGCATCTTCAAAAGCCAGTCCCTGTCCCTGTGGAAATATATGTGCCTTTGTCAAGGTTAATATATACAGTTTCCATATACACGTGCACCTCTGAGGTTGTTTCCTCTAATAGACTTGAAAAGACTCTTCATTTGGTGAAGGTCACTTTCCTTCAACTATGAAATATGCTTTTTCAAATGAAATTAGTCAGTATCTAAAAACTGTGGAATTTGATGGTCTGAATCAATACATACTTTGCAGTCTGCCAAAAATGAATGGGTGTGCTTGATAGATGCTGGCCTGAGGTTTTTTGTGATGTTTAATAGCTGCAACAGCTGCTTAGTCAGGACAAAATTCTTCAGACTTCCATGTGAAATCGGATACCTTTATAGTATCTTATTCTCTCTCTCTCTCTCTCTCTCTCTCTCTCTCTCTTTGGTAGCCTAAATATTCTTTTGACCAAACACATAGGATTATCAATTGTTCTTCACCAAAGCAGTATTCCTGGGAGAAACCACCACCATGCCTCTTCATTTGGCAAGATCTCAAGTAATGTTACTGTTTCCCCACCCTTAAAATAGCTACGGTTGTTTCTGAACTCATTCAGAAGTGTTAACCTCATGTTCTCAGTAGCTGGTGAGAGC